>NC_140595.1:311998198-312642810 GCF_964204655.1 Triturus cristatus
TGGATAGGGGAGGGGAATAATTTACTATTCCCACTCCAGCAAGTGCAACAGTAGGGAAAGTGTTGGATAGTGGAGGGAACTAATTTACTATTCCCACTCCAGCAAATTAATTAGCATTAATTAACAAACAATTAATTAAAAATAATTTACCTCCCACCATATTCCCCTATAAATGACACCACCAATGTCCTAAAACATGACACAATTAACATAATTAATTAACAATTAATAGCAACAGTAGGGAAAAGGTTGGATAGCATAGGGAATACAATTTACTATTCCCACTGCAGAGACTGCAACAGTAGGGAAAATGTTGGAAAGCGGAGGGGATAAAATTACTATTCCCAATCCAGGGAGTGCAACAGTAGGGAAAGTGTTGGATAGCGGAGGGGTAAAAATTACTATTCCCACTCCAGCAAGTGCAACAGTAGGAAAAGTGTTGGATAGCGGAGGTAACTAATTTACTATTCCCACTCCAGTAAATTAGTTAGCATTAATTAACAAACAATTAATTAATTAAAAATAATTTACCTCCCACCATATTCCCCTATAAATGACACCACCAATGTCCTAAAACATGACACAATTAACATAATTAATTAACAATTAATTACTCAATTAATAACAATTGCCAAGCAAATTAAAAGCAATTATTAATAAATTAATTCACACAATTAACACTATAAAACAACATTAAATAAATATTATACAAAAATATTTAAAAATCTATTAAAATTAAATTACTTCCCACCCTACTCCCCTATCAACCCACAACCCACTCCTAAAAAAAGAACACAATTATCAATAAATATTAAACATTAATAACCAATTATTAACTAATTATCAATAAATGATTTACCACAATTAACATTATAAAATATTAAATACATAAATATTAATTAATAAAAAATATAAATTAATTAATTATAATTAAACTACTCCCCACCCTACTCCCCTATAAACCGACAACCCGCTCCTAAAAGAATGACATAATTAACATAATTAAGAATTAATTAATAATTATTGAAAACCAATTAATACATTAATAATACATTAATTTCTGTAATTAACAATATAAAATATGTATTACATAATTAATTAATAGAAAAATAATTAATTATAATTAAATTACTACCCACCCTACTCCCCTATAAACCCACAACCCGCTCCTAGAAAAATTACACAATTAACATAATTAACAAATAATTATTAACAATTTACAACCAATTAATAATTAATTGATTTCCACAATTAACAATATAAAATATTAAATACATAAATATTAATTAATAGAACATATTATTTAATTATTTATAATTAAATTACTTCCCACCCTATTCCCCTATACACCCACAACCCGCTACGGAACTAAAACGCAAAATGTAATTACCAAAAAATTAATATCTTCTAAAAATTATTAATAAATGTTTATAATTAAATTACTTCCCACCCCATTCCCCTATAAACCCATAACCAGCTATGGAACTAAATTGCAAAATTTACTTTAAAAAAATAACTTCTAAAAATTTAACACATATATTAAAAAACAAATGCAATACTTACACACAAAAAAATAGAACACATACATTTAAAATACACACTAAAATACATAACACTAACTAAAACAACAATATTTTTAACAACAATATTTTTGCAAACGATGTTAATGACTTCGATATTTTTCAAAACGATATTACTTACCTTAAACTCGATATTCTTGACAACGATAATCTGACAGTCGATATTTTTGTATTACGATATTTTGCACTCGGTATTATTGCAAGTCGACATTTACAACTCAATATTATGTCTGTTTATCTTTGTAGTCAACAGTCTACACATTTGACATTATCAAGACTTGGGGCCTGATTACAATGATACATAAAAATCTGACCCTGCATTCAGAGCTGGGCTGGATACCCAAAGCAGCCCTGGCAATTTTGTCAGACTGGCTTCCACCCATGGGGGGTGAGGAGGGCAAGGATGACGCACTGTTGCTTAACAAAACTGGCCCCCAGCACGGCTTCTTTTGTTACTGGGGGCCGATATTGCAGCATCGCTTAAAGAATGGCTCCCATGCTCCAAAACCGGCCCCCACCCTTCCAGCCTTTGAGGCAAAAGCTCAATGTCCACTACAGCCAGTCCGGCTCTTTCTGCGTAAAGCCTCGTTTGTGCAGGGGTTGGAATTATGAGTTGGTGATGTTCATTTCTCCCAGTAATTACCACACCCTCTTAAATTTATGGACGTCAAACCTACTGGAATTCATAGGGGAAAAGACTCCATCACAAGGACATGGGGATTTTGGTGCAGTAAGTACAAAAATCTACATGTTATTCCCCAAAATATAGGCAGTCTTGCTATGACACCTGTTGTATCTCATTCTGCCATCTCCCAAATTATTATATTCACTACCTTGTGTCTCCCTCAGCACTGCGTACTGGTACTGCTGGGTACCAAGAACGCAGGTCACTGGGAACACAGACAAGGGGCTGAGGAGGGCATCAGATACTTCTTGTCAAGGGGTCCATGACCAGTGAAGGCCACGCTGAGCGGTAAACCCTGAGCATTAAAAACAAAACAGAAAAACTGGGGGGTATATTTACAAGGGGATTGCGCCACCAGAACGTCACTTTTATCAATGCTACGGTGGCACAATGCCCTGCACCATGTTTACAAAGCAGAGTTGAGCCACGTAATGGAGCTTTACAAATATGGAACCCTTTCACGCAGGTATCTGCGTGAAAGGGGCATCCAATGGGTGTTGCTGTGGGAGTTCCACAGCAACACCCATTGCTTGTTGACGTTGCCCCAGATTTACAAGGATCTGTATATCTGAGGCAGCACTAAAACCTAATGCCATGCAAAAAAGCAACGCTAGATTGGCGCAAAGAGGAGAAATACTTTTCATTTCTCTTCCTTTTTTGCTTTGGTATGTGTGCTGCATTTTGCAGCAATCATAGAAAGAGCAAAACGTCTTTAATGATTGTTTATGTGCAAGAAGGGACACCTTCCTACACATAAACAATCATTCCCTGCAATGCAGGCACCCTTGCACTATCGTGCAAGGGTGTCTGTGTTGGTGCTAGGCAGCTATTTTTAGTGGGAAAGCAGAGGTGTGCCGTATTCTTGTAAATACAGCGCATCCCTGCATTTTGAAAATGACACAGCAAAGCACTGCAAAATTTGCTGCAGAGCTGCACTATTTCCTTATAGGTATGCCCCTTGGAGTGCAAACCTAAGGGGTATTATCTATGAACACCTCCCAAATGATGCAACAAATTCTCTGTGTCACATAGCTGCGTGCAAGCACTGAGGCCCTAACAAAACTGAAATCGGATTTCCTATAGGTGATTGGTGCACTGGACCTATTTGGCTTGTTTCTCCCAAAGCAAAGGAGCACATTTTCCTTAATTAAAAAAATATGTTTTCTTAAAATGCAGATGGTATGTGATGCTGGCTTTTTGACAGATAATTTCTTTGCAGATCTACCAGGCTCTGCCAATGACGCCTTCACATTGCCAAGCACCAGCCTGCCTTCTATAATTGAAACTGTCCAACATTTAGAACTGTCCATTACTTTATTCAATCTAAATATTTCTACTATAATGAATACATTTCACAGAGGCCTGTGTTTTACTCAAACTTCCTGTCCTGCATTTTGTACTATAAATGTAATGCTAAATGCTCTTACGCCCAACATTTTGCGCAAACGCGCATGTTGTTCCTGCGCTCCTGAGAAAGAATTTTAACAAAATGAAACCTCGATCATGTGACGTGGCATAATAGCATAAATTTGGGCATTCCAGGCATTTCAAGTAACAACCGTCTGTAATGTAAAATGCTGGAAATTACACATGATTACACTGGTGTAAACTAAATTTCACCCGGGTCTACTTTTGACATGAATGTTATCCTCAGTGTACTGCTGATGAGCCTCACAAGGCGACCCTTATTTGAACCTACAACAGCATCAACTGAGCTTGTGAATTTCTAAGGGAAGATTTTCGGTGCTTACCTGTTCCTGGCGGTGATCTCTTGTCCTGTCGATCACAGTTGTGGCATGTCAGACTTGAATTTGCATAACCTAGCAATGCAACACAGTAGACCAATATCTGAGGATCAACATGCTCTCTACTCTAGAAGATGGGTTAGCAACATCAGTGTATCTGATAACCATTCATGGGCAGTGCGCTGTTAAACAGCAGGTCATTTCACTGACAAATGTAAAGTTACAGACACAAAATATCAAATCAAATGGTTGTCTAGTCTGTACGGTTTCCAATTTTGATTTGATTTGATTTTGAATTTGTAAAGCGCGTAGCTACCCAAGGGCGTCCCAGCGCTGTCGTATCAGCTTGAAGTGCTCCTGGGGGGGAATTATTGGGGGAAGAGCCAGGTCTTCAGTAGCCTGCGGAATGGCAGCAGGTTGGTTTCTTTACGGATGCTGAGGGGGAGGCTATTCCAGAGCTTTGGGGCGTTGTATGCGAAGCGGCGCCCACCCGTACGCGCTCTTTTTATTCTAGGGATGCTGGCAAGGAAAAGGGAATCTGACCTAAGCTGTCTGATGGATTTGTGGGGTTTGATGAGCGATTTTAGTATGGAGGGGCCTTTACCCTGGAGGATTTTGTGAGAGATGCACAGGGTTTTAAAGGCGATGCGCTCCTGAATGGGGAGCCAGTGGAGAGCTTTGAGGGAGGGTTTAGCAGAGCATCTGGGTTTCGTCCCCGTGAGGATTCTTGCTGCGGCATTCTGAACGTGCTGGAGTTTTTTGATGACAGCTACTGGGGCGCCCAGGTACAGGGCGTTCCCGTAATCCAATCTAGAGATGATAAGGCCCTGGAAAACAATTTTTCTAGACTGGGGAGGGATAACAGGGAGGATCTTCCGGGCAGTTCGCAAGAGACCAAAGCATGTGCCGGCTGTCTTTCTCGCTTGGGCTCTGAAGCTAAGGTCCTGGTCAAGCCAGATGCCTAGGCTCTTGATTTCATTTTTTGGTATAGGGGGGGGAGCCCATGCTGGGTGGCCAGGCGAGAGACTTGGGGAGTTTGTGCGGGTCACCTAGGAGCATAATCTCCGACTTCTCGCCATTGAGTTTGAGGCGGGAGTCGCCCATCCATTTAGATATGCTCTGCAGGCAGGAGACCAGATTCTCCATGGACTGGTCGGATTGATTGATGGAGACGACTAGTTGGGTGTCGTCGGCGTACATGACCACCTTTATGCCGAATGGTGAGACTATGTCGTCTAAAGGGGCCATGTAAACGTTAAAAAGCGTGGGGCTCAGGGACGATCCCTGGGGAACCCCACACTGAAGGGGAAGGGCTTTGGAATGACCGTGACTATCGGCCACTTGGAAGGTCCTATGCTCTAAGAACGATTTCAACCAGGCCAGGGCGATCCCAGTGACTCCAGTTTTGTGAAGACGGTGGAGGAGGATGGTATGGTCCACCGTGTCAAAGGCGGCGCTCAGGTCCAGGAGGATCACTGCCACTGATCCCCCTGCGTCCAAGATGGATCTGGTCTCCTCTGTCACGGCCAGGAGGGCGGTGTCGGTCCCCTGTCCTGGTCTGAACCCTGTCTGGGAGTGGCGGAGGAGGTTGTGGGTCTCTAAAAAGGTGGATAGCTGTTCATTCACGATTTTTTCCGCCGCTTTGCTGATGCCTGGGAGGAGGGAAATAGGTCTAAAGTTGGAGGGGTCCGTGGGGTCGAGGTGGGGTTTCTTGAGGAGGGCGCGTACTATCGCACTTTTCCAGTTGGTGGGAACTATCCCTTGGGAGAGGGAGGCATTAATCAGCCTGGTCAAGAGGGGAGATATTGTAGGGGCAACTAATTTCAGTTTGCTTATGGGCGCTGGATCGGCCGGGGAGCCGCTCTTAACTTGGTTGAGGGTGGCCACCATCGTCTCAGTGGATATAAGGGAGAAGGCGTCCAGGAAGGGGGCGTCTCGGTCGGTGGGCCGAGCTGGTGGGTCTGGCGGGGGGTGGAGATGGGGGAAGGTCTTTAGGATTTTGAGGATTTTAGAGGAAAAAAACTCAGCAAGTTGGGTGCATCTAGCGCCAGTAGGGTCGGCGACGGGCTGAGGTTCGGGGACTTTCATAAGTGACCGTACAATGCGGTAGGTCTCCTTGGAAGAGTTAGCTGCAGCTAGAATTTTTCCTTCAAAATAGGCAGCTTGCGTATCTTTTATACAGGTTTTATACTGTTTCATGGATGATTTATATGTTTCTCTACTGTTTGAGGCCCAGTCTTTCCTCCAGAGGCGTTCTAGTTTTTTGCATTTTTTCCGCAATTCGCGCAATTCTGGGGTGAACCAAGGTGATTTGAATGATCCCCTCTTACTGGGGAGGTGTTTATAGGAGAGGACCGAGTCTAGGGATGTTTCTATCCAAGTTCGAATTTGGATGTCCGCTAGCGAGGGGTCCGGATCCAGAGTGGGAGTGGAGGCTGTCAGCTGGCTGATCCATGCACCCATGTCAAGTTTGTGCCACGGGCGGGAGGGTGCCTGGGGTGGAGGGCTATGAGTGGCTTGGGTGGTGATCGGGTGATTTAGAAGAATCAGGTGGTGATCTGACCAGGGGATAGGGAGGGGTATTGATGTGGTGAGTTCCGGAAAATTGGAGAAAATTGGGTCCAAGAGATGGTCCTTGATGTGGGTAGGGTGGAGATTTTTCAAGGAGAGGCTGAGTGCGGCTAGATCTTCTTTGAGGTCTACAGCTATTTTGTTCCCTGGGTCATCGAAATGAATATTGAGATCTCCTAACACTGTGAAGTAGGAGGAGAGACAGGCTAGTGAGGTAGCTGTATCCACTAGTGAGTTAGGACACTGTCCAAGTGGGCCCGGGGGTTGATAGACCAACAGTCCCGACAGAGTTTTCTCCGGGGAGAGGTGTATGGAGAAGTGGATGTTTTCACAGTCGAGGATTGGGCTGTCCTTAAACTGGCAGGAGAGGTGGGCTTTGGTGATAATTGCTATGCCACCTCCTGGCCCTAATGGTCTGTCAAGGTGTTTAATTAGGTAACCCGGGGGTAGAGCTTGGACTATGTCTGGGTCTGAGGCTGAGTTGATCCAGGTTTCCGTAAGGAACAGCACCTCGATATCGTTGTCCAGTATGAGAAGGTTGATTTCGGTACTGTGTTTGGGGAGGGCCATTTTGATTGTGCGGGTTTTGGGGGAGGAGTGAGGAGTGAGTCTGTATGAGCAATGGCTGCATTTATTTTGACGCTCCTCGAGTAAGATTGTATGGAGACAGAGGTCAGGGATACTATTCCTGAGTTGCAGAAGTGTGCCTGCGGAGTAACTGATAGGTGTCGAGCTGGGGGGTGCAGGGGGACTGGGCCCATGGCCCGTCCTGGCGCGGACGGGCGCAGACGGGCTTACCGTAGGCGCACCTTCGGCGCGCTGGCGATGCGCCCGCAGCGCGCGTCCGCTGCGCGTCCGGGAGAGGCACATCGTTTTGAAGGGGAAGGGAGGGGCGTGGCCTCAGGGCAGTGGGCGTGGCCAAATTTGTTCTCTGACCCGCAGCAGCGGGCAATGTAGATTGTACACATTTTATCAACATTTGTTTCAGGCAGCGGTGGATTGTCTTGCAACTCATTGCTTCGTATTGAACAACAATACTTTGCTATTGGAAAAACAGTTGTTAACTTGTAAGTCGGTTTCATGTAATTCAAGCAAAAAATAAGTAAATAAATAAATTATATATATATATATATATATATATATACACACATATATCTCATGTGAACAAGGCTCGGACGAGCCGAAACTCATAATGGCGAAGGAGCAATAAAACAACATTGCAAGCACTTATCTTTGGGTCCGTGTTTGGAGGAATCCTGTTGGCGACGGGACGACGTAATATATAATCTACAAAATGAAATGTAAACAACATTCTGGAGTTTTTTCTTCCATACTTATAGGTGTGCAGACAAAATATCGAGTTGTTAATTGATATTAATTAAGTTATTGAAAATTAATTATGGGAACTGTGTCATTAATTTTAGGTGTTGTGGGGTTTACAGGGGTAAAGGGTGGGAAGTAATTTGTTTTTGATTACTTAATAATTAGTTGTTAATTGATATTAATTCATGTGTGAGTCCTCAATTATATAATCGTTTTATGAGCTAATTATGCTCTCCTCTGGGTCTACCTCAGATTTTTGAAACGTTGATCTATAGAAAAAAAGACCCAAAAATGTTTTATTAAAAATAGAATAATAAAAGGAATGTCTTTTGCAGATAATGGTGCAACACATTTTTGTACAAAAATATCTTTGACATTTCTGTAAATAATGGTGCACCAAAAGTTTTGTATAAAAATATCCTTGTTTGGCATTTCTTTCAATTCAAGGAATGACATGAAGACAGAAAGAAATCCACACTAGATTTGAAGAATTCGGCCATTACTTTACCTATTTTGTGGATGTTTCTAAGCATTCCAAATTTGTTCGCCACTGTTTTATTTTAGGATCAAATCTTTTTATTGAGCATGATTCCCAGGTATATTAAAAAAACTGGTACCAAAGCCATACAATCAATGCCTATCACACATCCTGTCTTTCAACCTCACACCCCCTTCTTCCGCCAGCCCCCTGCTGGTGTCTCCAGAGTGATACTCCTCTACCTCAGTACTAAAGGACGGCAGTCGTCAGTGGTATCCGCTGCACCCTGTTGTGTTAGTTGTGAAACAGCAAGTGTGTGATTTTCAGCACCTCCAGTTACCTGGGGCATGTAAGTTCCATGAGTTCCAAGTACATATACATTAAGAAATAGAAAGATCTTCAATACGTCTCATAGAACTCAACTATCTCCACCAATGTCCAGCGATTTTTGCTATCCCTAAGCAAGTCCCACAACCAATAACTCCATTCCCCCACCTGCGGTGGTCTAGTTTTGCAGCACGGTGCTGTAATCACCTGCCTCACTGCACCCACCGGCAATGATATCTGTGTGCCTCCAAGGGTCTGAAGGAGGAATGCTTTTTTTCTCACGTACTCTAGGACAAAATTTCGTCATCGCAAATGTCCTACGTCATCTCATATAGGTATGTGTCTGTTTCACTTAGATCATTCCCGCAGTTACCAGATGGGTTCAGATGGGATTTCTCTGTGTGCGCCGATCGAGTCCCATGACTTTTCATAAGTATCTTCAAGAGCACTTTACACATTCAACTGTTTTAAAGGTCAGTTAGAAGCAGGTGCTTAATTTGATCCTGTGGTTGTAGGTGGGACCTACCAGAACTAATTTTGCGGACCGCCACTTATTTTTCATCAGCAAACTGTGATCCAGACGATGAGAGAGAGAAACACAAAGAAGGGGAAGAAGGATGAAGAGAAAGATGCCAAATCATTGACAGAGGGAGAAAACAGGGATAAAAAATAACCTGTGAGAGAGAGAAAAAGAGGCACAAGTGCATGGTGGTTGACTAAAGAGGCACAAGGTGGAATCAAGACCACACACCCTTGGAATTGGACAGCTCGACCATTCATAGCAGCAGTTGCGGGCTTCTGAGCACAATCTTGAGCCCCGGCACTTAGAGCCATATTTATAAAGGGTTGTGTTGCATGGTGCAAAACTGATCAACCCCTGAAATGTAATTTATCAGGCCACTCAAGGCCACCTTGCATGGCCTTGAGTGGCTTGATAAATTTGGAGTAACGCAATGCAGCGCAAATCGATGTGTTGCTTTGCTCTGCCCCAGGGAGGCGTTCCATGTGCATTGCATAGGTCCTCATATGCAACACCCATGGCTTTTGACACATTCCCAGATTTACCATTACTGGTAGACCTGGGAATGCGCCAAAAGGCTACGCCTTTCTAGGGGAGGCGTCACAAGCAGAAATATCTTTATTTCTCCTCGTTACTTTCTCTTTCTATTGGTGCTCCAGCACACATAGGAAGAGGAAAATACCTCAGGGGATTGTTGTTGTGCAGGAAGGTGGCCCTTCCTGCACAAAAACAATACAGGGACCCTTGCACCATGTGCAAGGGTTCGCAGCACATTGCGCACCAGCACTAGAGAAAGGCAGGAATGCTCCGTACTGTAATAAATACGCTGAATTCCTACCCTTTCCCTGTAACGCAGCACAGCAAGGTGACTTGCTGCGATGTGGACCAATTTGATAAATATGGCCTTAATTATTTTCCAAACTAAGCACTGGCTAAAAGTAATTTATTTAATTAAATTGTGTTGACATGTTTTGGTGCTTCATGTATTTTAGTTTTTTCTTATTCAATGGCACACTCATTACTTATTGGGTATTAAGGTACACATATTGTTTATTCTAAATGCTCTGTATTTTCGTGACAGGGTTAAAATAAACATTGGCACTGCAGGGCGCATGTTTGACGTTTATGCCTACGACAGCGCAGATGAAGACTACTTGAAAAATCTAAGAGAGATAAATGTGTTGATGAAAATTAGAAACATTAAATAAATATTTTTGGCAGTGATTGTACTTAATACTTGGAAGGCTGTAAGTTAAATGCATTATTTGAAAAGAAAGCTTTGATAGTATAAACTTTTGTAGATTTAAACTAGCTTCGTAGCCATTTTTAGGCAAACATAAATCATAGATAATAGTTGACACAACTTTTGGGTCTGAATCAGGAAAATTAACAGCTTCCTCCAATAAACGCTGCTGAGAAGTTCCTGCTTTTAAATAATTCAAGCCCAGAACATTCCACACTCTGAGTGGAGACCTTTTTCGGTTTTACTCCAAGTAAACTTAAGCATAATGTGAGCCCGTGTTCAAAGATGAGTTTTGCACAGTGTGCTGTCCACCCTCCTCACAAGGAACCTAGCACTTAATACGCTGGGGGCAAACTAATGGCAGCACTTTTTGAGAATTTCACCATCTTTTAGCACAGTCTGTTCATTTGGTATGTCAGTCCATCCAACACCGCATTTGTTTTGAAAAATGTACCTATTGTGGTAAACTAACCCTGCAGGGACTTGGAGAATTCTGGTAGCACCTTGGGGTGCCGTACATTTTACGTCACTGGCTGTGGGACAGGGCAATTTAAGGAAGGCTTCTCCCAAAGCTAGACTATGGAGTCATTTATGCAGGAGCATGTCGTTTAGATTCCTTGGCTTGGCCTTTGAGGCTTGCATGATTGCTGCCACAATCACACAATCATGGTTAGCCTTATGGACTGCACCCACCAATGTGGGCACACTTATATGCGCCCACAAAAGTCAGCATGGGAGAAGAGAATGCACTCACAGGGTGGTTGTTAAGACCACCAACGTAAGAGGGTGAGCCAAGTGCTGTAGTGAACATGAGTATACTAGGCTGTGCAGCGCAGCTCTCACCAGGTACGTACATGCAGTTCACGGTCCTGCCACCAGTAGGCACTGGTGCACATAATATAATTCTGTACCAGGACTCATTTACCCTTTTAAGACCAATTACTACACAATAGAGTTCACCAGGGTACTTCCTAGGTCGATTAGAGCGTCAGACACAATTTATAAAAGAAACTTCGTAAAAAAATATATGAAGGTACTGTGATTGAAGTCCTCATATTGAGCACGCAAAAGCATTGTGGAATGTTGATGAAGACAAGCTGATTTTCTGTAAATTTTCTGTAACAAACTATAGAAACTGAAAAAATCCTCTTTTAGCAAAGGAAGATAGCTGCAGAACATACGATGGAGGAATACAGGCAGACAGAGAAAAATGTTTTTTACAGTGTGAACAAAAATGCAAGTTGTTCTGATGGTGTCGTGATTATGTGGTATAAGTGAGCCCCATCACATATTACAGAGCAATAGAGTTAAAGATAAAAAATTTGCAATGGGCTCTAAATCAGTCTTGACAGCATTCAGTCCAATTGGGCAACAGTTGACATTTCAACCCTATTGGCAAACACCTTCTGGTCTTATCAGGACTAAGAAGGAAATGTCAGTTAGACCTGCTAATTTTGAAAAGGGGAAACCAGTCTAAAAATAAAAATAAAAATGCCCCAGGCATGTTGAAAGAGTAACAAGTCTGGATGCTCACATCATTTCACTACACGTATGACGAAATGACGAATTAACAGCTTCCTCCAATAAACGCTGCTGAGAAGTTCCTGCTTTTAAATAATTCAAGCCCAGAACATTCCACACTCTGAGTGGAGACCTTTTTCGGTTTTACTCCAAGTAAACTTAAGCATAATGTGAGCCCGTGTTCAAAGATGAGTTTTGCACAGTGTGCTGTCCACCCTCCTCACAAGGAACCTAGCACTTAATACGCTGGGGGCAAACTAATGGCAGCACTTTTTGAGAATTTCACCATCTTTTAGCACAGTCTGTTCATTTGGTATGTCAGTCCATCCAACACCGCATTTGTTTTGAAAAATTTACCTATTGTGGTAAACTAACCCTGCAGGGACTTGGAGAATTCTGGTAGCACCTTGGGGTGCCGTACATTTTACGTCACTGGCTGTGGGACAGGGCAATTTAAGGAAGGCTTCTCCCAAAGCTAGACTATGGAGTCATTTATGCAGGAGCATGTCGTTTAGATTCCTTGGCTTGGCCTTTGAGGCTTGCATGATTGCTGCCACAATCACACAATCATGGTTAGCCTTATGGACTGCACCCACCAATGTGGGCACACTTATATGCGCCCACAAAAGTCAGCATGGGAGAAGAGAATGCACTCACAGGGTGGTTGTTAAGACCACCAACGTAAGAGGGTGAGCCAAGTGCTGTAGTGAACATGAGTATACTAGGCTGTGCAGCGCAGCTCTCACCAGGTACGTACATGCAGTTCACGGTCCTGCCACCAGTAGGCACTGGTGCACATAATATAATTCTGTACCAGGACTCATTTACCCTTTTAAGACCAATTACTACACAATAGAGTTCACCAGGGTACTTCCTAGGTCGATTAGAGCGTCAGACACAATTTATAAAAGAAACTTCGTAAAAAAATATATGAAGGTACTGTGATTGAAGTCCTCATATTGAGCACGCAAAAGCATTGTGGAATGTTGATGAAGACAAGCTGATTTTCTGTAAATTTTCTGTAACAAACTATAGAAACTGAAAAAATCCTCTTTTAGCAAAGGAAGATAGCTGCAGAACATACGATGGAGGAATACAGGCAGACAGAGAAAAATGTTTTTTACAGTGTGAACAAAAATGCAAGTTGTTCTGATGGTGTCGTGATTATGTGGTATAAGTGAGCCCCATCACATATTACAGAGCAATAGAGTTAAAGATAAAAAATTTGCAATGGGCTCTAAATCAGTCTTGACAGCATTCAGTCCAATTGGGCAACAGTTGACATTTCAACCCTATTGGCAAACACCTTCTGGTCTTATCAGGACTAAGAAGGAAATGTCAGTTAGACCTGCTAATTTTGAAAAGGGAAAACCAGTCTAAAAATAAAAATAAAAATGCCCCAGGCATGTTGAAAGAGTAACAAGTCTGGATGCTCACATCATTTCACTACACGTATGACGAAATGACAAAAATATAGTCAAGAAATATACTCTTAGGTACTGTCATCTAAGTGCTGCATACCACGTAGGAAGGCTTAACGTATGTATCATCGTTATGCAGGAAACACATGATCATTATGTATGGAGTCACCAAAATATTGTTTGAAAAGTGAAGTTACGCTGAATATTGTTATTTGCGCCAAATACCACATAATAAATGTGTCATTGTGTGCCAATAAATTCAAATACAAGCACCAATGGGCTTCACTTAGGACAGAGATATCGGAACTTCTATTGAAAAAGAACTACAGATGTAAAAGATGTACTTAATGATTTATGTTTTAGGGAAATCGTAGGCATGAGAGGAGCAACAATTCATTTAGACTCAACAGCTTTTTCGAGGCACTTGTCATCACATCTGGCTGTCACATTGTAGACATCTGGTGATTCAAGGATATCTTTACTATCCTTGATATTTCTAAAATGTGTCTTTCAAAGATGACCGGCTCAGGCCTTTTAAGTAACTGATTTTTCAGCCTGGAACAGGGTCACTTGAGCTCAGATTACCTCCATTCTGTGGGTGGAGTTATGATTAGTATGGCTGGTGCAGTGGCACAGGGGCCCAAGGGTGCGAAGGGCCCATCGTGGCCAAAATATAGATGTTTCATGTTACACAACTTGGGTATAGAGGGCTCTTCCTTGCTATCATCAGAGCCTATGGCACCCTACTGCAGGAGTGCAATGGCATGGGTGTCAAAACACATTTGTTTTAAGGCATTTGGTTTAAGGGGCTCATTGTGTCATGTTAGCAGGGTGTGTAGATAAAGACAGCCGCATAGGCCTTGTAAGTCTTTCCTTTATTACAGGTGCCCTCTCTACTACATCAGTTCTTCTACTAGTGGCAGGGCCTGACTGGCCGTAGCGGGCACCGGGCGTTTACCTGGTGAGCCGGAATGGTGGGGGCCAGTTTTGGACCGGTGGCGGCTGTTTCTGTTACTGAAGGTCGGTTTTGCAGCCCCCTGTAACAAAAGTAGCAGCAGTGTTTCCCCCATTCCTCCCTCCGGGAGCAGTCCGACTTAATTTCCAGGGCTGGTTTGCGACTAGTGGGAGATAATCTTCAAACATGCTGTCCCTCTGATGTCCCTTGCTGAAATTACCTTTCTTCCCCTCAGTTTCTGCCTTGTCCCACCTACCCACAGGAAGCGGTGTCAAGGGTCCTGCTATCATCCCTTTGGTCCTAATGTTCCCCTGGCATGAAAGGGCCTTTCCAGTGCACTATTACGTCCTTTCATTTTGAAAATGAGAATTAATTTCGATGAACGCCAGAAAGGACTATAACAAGGTGTAGTCCTCACTTCTAGATTGAAAATCACTTGTCTCTAATCAAGCAAACATTTGCCTCCAATCCAAATATGCTGGTACTGCCCTTTCTCCAATGGAGATAAACATAATTTAGAGATGAGCTTTAGAGCTGGTTTAGTGCTTTGTGGTATTGAAAAACACATGGCAGGATCCATTCTTCCAATCCAATCTTTGCAAAAAATGAAAAAGGCATTGAGGTGCACACAGTGTTTTGTGGGTATCTGCATATATTCTTTTCTTTTAAGGTGAAATTAAAAAACACAGACATTTCCACTCATAAGTCATAGGAGTAAACATGAAATATTTTGTGAGTAATTCACACATGTTCACACACATATAGGCCTCATACATTCGTAGACCTGTGACCATTTGAGGGAGCAAGTATACTTGATGGCTGTCACATTCTTTAAAAAACCTTGGTTCTTCTATGATATGTAATGCACTGACTCAATAAAACAGCTTTTTGGTTTTCAATTTTTGGGGCATTGAGTGGGCAAGTCGAATATAGTGCATAAAGATGCAAAGAAATAATAAATAAATATTATAAGCTGCATACTTTGCAAACAAAAGGAAATAGTTTCATCAGAACAAGTCTATGCATGCACATACCACAAACAAAATACACTCAACATCCGCATATTGTATTTGTAAGAAAATGGGTTATTAGGTTAGAGCATTTGAGTGCTTGTCAAGTAATAAGTCCAAAATCCTGTCGGGATAAACAAGAAGTTTCACTAAATAAAGCTGGGCTCAACCCATGGTAGCTATGGCATATTGCAGCAAGAATAAACTTAGAGAAGATGTTTATTCACAGTCCCAAAGCAATTAAAATGTCAAAACACAACAGAACAAAAATCCCACAACCCTTTTTCTGAAACTAAAGAAAAATGTAATAATAAAAAGGACACAAAACAACTACAATCCAATCCGAGGAAACAGAGATATACATTTTTAAAGTTTATGTTATAACTCAACAAGAAACAGCATAACTAAGTCCTCTCAAAGTCAGACATCCTTTGGACAAAGTCCCTATCAATGAGCTGACTTTAGCAGGAAAACTCATAGTGGCAAAATTCATGTTTTGCACCCATTAAAGTCCTCACGCTGGTTGGATACTTTTCGCGCCATCGCCCGATCTAGATGTATTTGATTATGGAGCTTGAAAACCTCCAATGAGGTAAACCTGGAAGCTGTAGTTGGGCAGGTTGCACCAAAGCAAGATACCTTAGCTGAGAAACTCTACTGAAACTTGCATTTAGGTGGCAAAACGTTCTTAGCAGGTACGCCTGATTTTCTTGATTGCCAAAGTTGTGCCTCTGGGAATAGCCTTGTGTGGTTAGTCTTTGTTAGTGATTGTTCTCCCCTACAGTGTTTTTTCAGCTCTCTGCTTTGGAATAATGAACATCTAAAAATTCGAAATTAAGGTCTTTATTACGATGGTGGTTGTACGAGCGTCAGACCGCCATCACAGCAGAAGTGGGATCGCCCGACAAGTAGTTGGAGGTCCCACCCGCCAGATTAGGATGTGACTGCCGTGTAGGCGGTCGGAAACATCCCTTTTTCTATTGCGGCTTGTGCTGCAGCCCGGAAAAGGGCTGCAGCATAAGCTGCAATAGAAAAAGGGATGTTTTTAAACATCCATGCACCATGTGCCAGGCACCATGTGGTGCCTGGCACACTATTCCTGCATGTTTGGGGGGGCACCACCTGTGCACCCAAGCCACATTGTGGAGGCCTATGGGGAACGAGGGCCCTGCTACATGTCCCCAAAGTCAGTTTCTGACAGCCTTTACATGACGATCGGACCGCCAAGAAAAGGCTATCTGAAACTGACATCCTAATCCCTACCACAGTGCCTTCACAGGCACCGCCTCCATTGTAGGAATTAGGCCACTCCGGCAGGCTCCTTGAGCCTGTCGGATGCGGTGGTCTCTCCTCCAACTCTCTGTGGTCCCTTGCTCACTTTGCCACTGGATTCAAGCTAGCCTGGCTGATGAGGGCTGTTAGCCTGAAACCGGTCCCAGGATGCTTGTAACCGGTCCAGGGAAGACATGGCTTGGCAGTTCAGGCTGGACTGTTCCCATGAGGCACAGGGTCAAGACTGATTTGCATATAGCTGTGTCTGAACTGGGGTGGTGAAGTGAGCTGAAGAACGATAATGGATTCAACCCAGATCTGTGACTGGGGGTGAGTGTCTGAAAAGTCCACACTATTAACACAATTTTAAAGAGGGTCCACAGGGTTTATATTTATAGACCTACATATCAACTAAAACCCGCAATGAACTAAACAGAAAACAACTTAAGTTGAGCAGGTCTAATCTAACACTCACTCAAAGATAACTAGTGGACAAATAGAATTGTGACTATAAAAATTGCTTCTTTTTACTGCAGTAGTTCAACAGACTTGTGAAAGCATCCCATCAACGACCACATTGGCCAGACTCATCATTTGAGATGGTAACAACTTATATCGTCCCCACAGGTTTATGAGGAAGATTCCTCTACCGTGATGTTGACAAAGCTGTATAATAGGCCCAGATATTACTGTATGTTATTAAAGCAAGGACCTTGCTTTAATAACATACAGTAATATCTGGGCCTATTATGTTAAAGGCCAACTACACCATTTTAGCTTTGTCACTAGTATAGCGCCAATAAAATAATGATGGCTATATGGTAGGCATTTTTAACACACTGTTTTCTCATCCCATCTTCCATTTTTGTATACTCTGACTGTGAATATATACAGCTTTGTCAACATCACGGTAGAGGAATCTTCCTCATAAACCTGTGGGGACGATATAAGTTGTTACCATCTCAAATGATGAGTCTGGCCAATGTGGTCGTTGATGGGATGCTTTCACAAGTCTGTTGAACTACTGCAGTAAAAAGAAGCAATTTTTATAGTCACAATTCTATTTGTCCACTAGTTATCTTTGAGTGAGTGTTAGATTAGACCTGCTCAACTAAAGTTGTTTTCTGTCTGAAAAGTCCATCATCTCCTTGTGTTTGCTGTGCTCCGACCACCGGCATCATAATCCGGCGTTTGGACTGCTATCCTAGATGTTGGGAGGACCGCCACCGATGGCCTGCCGGTGGCAGTCCACCGGACATCGTAATTGGGCCCCAAGTCCTTTAGCTGGAAACATTGGAAGGATAATGGTATTATCTGGGTTTCCTCGGTTAATCAGGATTGGAAAGGTGTTCCATTGTATCATTTCTAGTATTATGTATTGCCTAATGAATTTGTTAACGAATATAATTTATCACATGTTCCACGTGTCATTTTCCTACTATCTCAGATGAACCCCACCTTGCAGATACTTAGGAACTTTCAATACTTTGATTTGGAAATGTAATATTCCTAAGGCAGCTGTTGTTTATAAAACACTTCATCTACCTAATTTAGAGAGATCTAAGTCTTCAGTTGAGCTCTTTTAGGAACAAAATATTCAAAATACATTTAATATTCAAACTTGGAGCATAATATGGCTTAGATTGTTTCAGGCATCAAGGTCTGCAAGTGTTACTCAATCGTTACTCTTTATATATAATAGATTACTGGTCACACCAATAGGTTTGTTTTGATAACTGTTTCTAACCTATGTTGGTCATGTACAATTAAAAAAGGGGCACTACTTCATGTGCTATTTTACTATCACTGAAAACGAATGGGTCAGTCAAGTCAAGTCAACTATGCTTTATTCGATGCATAATATACATCCATAAAAGCATTCTAATCAAAAAATATTTAACATTCCTGATAATCGTTAAGATTGTATTAAAAAGGGGAAAAAAAGTCTTACTTTCATACAGGCATTCCATATACAATTGATAATACAAAAACAGATAATCACTACTAAGTTAAAAAGTACAACAAACATTTAAAAACATTTTGAATCCTTAGAAATCTTATAAATAACATGTTTCATAGTCATTTATCTCATTTGGATGGGTCAGTCATTTTGAGGACATGTTCAAGGATGTCTCGGTCCTGTCGTCCTTACCTAATCTTGGTGGTACCCAAAAAAACTAGTAGTATTGGAAAAAGAAGTAAGGCGTGGTATCACTGGTCTGACACACAATAAGGCCCTAGGCTCCGATGGAATCCCACCTGATCTTTATTTGTCAGATGTCGCACTTTGGGCTCCAGTACTCACTTCTGTAATCAACACAGTTGCTAGGCTTGGCAACCTGTCTTCATGGGCGACTTCCATCATTATACCAGTTTTTAAAAAGGGGGATAGTGATAGCACTGTGTGTTATAGACCCATCTCCCTGTTAGATTCGGTGGTAAAAGTGGTTGGTAGGATATTACTGGATAGGTTATTGACCTGGGCTACTGACAACAACATCCTGTCGGACGCCCAATAAGGGTTTCGCACTGGCCGTTCCACGATTGAACAATCTTTGAACCTATTCCTAATAACCAATAAATATACAGTTGCTCGTAGGGGTACCACCTTCTTGGCTTTCATTGATCTGTCATCCACATTTCATTGCGTAAATTGGGGCAAATTATGGCAGATCCTTTTAGCCTTAGGGGTAGACAGGGAGATGGTCACCTTCCTCTACGACCTCCACCGGGACACCAAGGCGGAAGTGCGATATTCGTCGAGCCTGAACGTATCCGTTCATTCCCCGTAAGGGATGGTGTCCATCAAGGCTGTATATTTGCCCCATTTCTTTTTCAATCTCTACATTAACAATTTGGAGAAAGGGGGGCGTGGCCAACCGCCGAGCGTAATGGCCGTTTCTTGAGGCGGCTCTGTCCGAGCGCGCCCGTCCGAGTGAATATCCGTCTCTCAGAAATCCGATTGATGGCATAAAAACAAACAGGAGCACCTTGTAATATCAGGGGATCGGAAGAGCCAAGTTTCAGCCCAGCACGACCGGTGGTTCCGGAGATCGGACCGCTGAAGCACATCGTCGGAGGCGGCAGCCTGCTGCAGAGCCTGGGCCTTCCCACTAAACGGCCCGCGCCCCCGTAGAATCACCCGCTGTGTGCCGCAGCCTCTGTGTCTTCTGTGAAGCTGCGCCCTCAGCGTGATTGCCGGGTAGGGATCGCATCGGTGTCTTTTGGGTGTTGGGCCGGTGGGTCGCGGTCTGCACCGGTGACTGAGACATTTGCTTTGTTGGCAGCTGGCGCCGGCGCTCGCAGTGCCTGACGGCCATATTGGGTCCTGAGGAGTTTGTGATGCAGCATTGCTGGGGAGAGTCAGACCCTGTTGCCCTGGGGGTCTACGAGTGCAGGAACTGGCCTGGCACACGCGGTCCACCCTATCCATGTGTGAAGAGTTACGTCCTGTCATCGGTGCTTAGCCTACAACACGATCTCCCTATATCGGGCCCTAGCAGAGGAGGACCAAAAGTCGTGATCACCGGGTTTCCGTTTGGCCCAGTCTCCCTGCCCTCCTAGGCCTGAACTGCACCCAACGGGGCCACACACGCCATGGCCGGGAGCTGCAGCTCTAAAGCAGCCCTCCAGACCAAGTTATCGAAATACGTATGGGACGGGGGCCTTGGCGCAAACCCAAAAGGAGGATCAGCCATATCGGACAAGCCGGATGCTGGTGGGAAACAGAAGGAACCAACGCTGCAAGACATCCTTGAAGCCATCACGACAGACCGAACATCCTTGGAATCGCGCATTGACACAGTATCCACAGACTTGTCCCTTATTCAGGCAGATATGCGCTCCATGAACTCGCGATTGAAAGACGTTGAACTTAAAGCAACCTCTCTTATTGAGGATACGCCCACACTACATAGACAGATGGAAGAAGTGAAGGCGCACGCCGCGAAACTGGAGATGCAGTTGGATGACTATGAGGGGCGCTCCTGACGCAACAACGTCTGAATTATTGGGGTGGCGGAGTGGGCAGAGGGGCCATCGGCGGACCTGTTCGTGGGGGAACTGATCACTACCCACCTTAAGCCAAAAGGGCTCTCTAATTTATTTTCGGTGGAACGGGCGCACCGTGTGCCGGGTGGCAGACCAAGGCCTGCTGCCCCTTCGTGCCCTCTCCTTGCTAGGGTCTTCAACTACCGAGACAGAGATGTTATCCTGCAGAGTGCCCGCTCAGCCCCCCCGGTGGAGTACCAAAACACTCGCATCATCTTCTTCCCGGACTTCACCCTCAAAGTACAGCGACAACTGCGCAGTTTCTTGGAAGTGAAAAAAGAGCTTTGTGACAGGGAATTGAAATATGCTATGCTCTTCCCTGCCAAACTAAGGGTAGAATCGGCGGGGAAAACTTGGTTCTTTGCTACCCCGGAGAAGGCCTGGGACTAGCTTGATGGATGGCGTAAGGCAGGCCGTAACAACAACCACACTCGAGGTGCGAGATTGGGCGGGGACACCCGGGACTCTGATGGTGGCAGGTCACCCCGGGAGCCGATCAACGAGGAAGGTGGCACCGAATAACTGGTCTGTATGCTTCTTTTTGGGGATGGAAGGTTTCTCCAGTGGCAGAGGACTGTGATAAACTGTCGGATCCTCTAAGTGCACCAGACTTCATGTCAGTACCGAGCCAGACTTTCATTGATACTCTTGTCGAACTGGTCTCTCCAAAACTCTCTTGGTCCCCTACTGCTCAGGTATAAGTTCCTTAATGTTTTCTATGCTCTGGATGTTGCTCCTTGTGTATTCACGTTACTTACATGCCATTATCATCTGACAATTTCTCAGGGACGGGTGCTCGGTTAGGCTACACGAACCCATAAGTCTTTGGGAGGGTGGGTGATAGGCACTCTGCTAGTTTGGGGGGCGGGGATTTTGACAAGGCCGAGCAGGGAGGCAGGGAGGGGGTATTGGAAATGTTAGTTGGGTCTGTGGGACGGGTGGGATGGGACAGTGTTTGTTTTTGTGTTGGGATTGCGTTGTTTTTTTAGGCATGACATATGTAATTGGTCACAGGTAAAAGTAGACACAGGTTCAGTATTCTTGATGTCCTCATTGGCGAGAGAACTAGGGGATATATCGACGTTTCTCCCCACGAACCTTATGAAGCGCTCCTTAGTGGGGCACCGCATACCTTTAGGAGTGGGTGATGGGCTTGACACATAGACAGAAACTTTACTTGCTCTCCTGGAATGTAAACGGACTGGGTGACAAAATTAAGAGGGGAGTAGTTCTTCAATTTTTAAAGCGGCACTCGCCAGACATTGTTCTTCTGCAAGAGACCCACTTGCTGGGTAAAGGCTGTAAGGCCCTGCCACGTTGGGGCTTCCAGTTAGTAGATCATTCTGCCTTCGGTTCTGATTCCCGGGGTGTGGGCATCCTAGTCCATTAATCGTTCCCCTTGACTGTGGACATGGTCCGTACTGACCCTCTGGGTAGATTTGTCGCCATTTACGGGATCTGGGAGGGATCCACACTTAACTTGATCTCAGTGTACACGCCACCAGGCTTACATACACAGGCTTTTATTGATCTCGGCGATCTCCTCCTTGGCTTGTCGGATGGGAGGTTATTGATCGGGAGCGACTTTAACTCCATCATCTCCGATGCCCTGGACCGTTGGCCCCAGAAAGACCTGCCGCCCTCTCGCGAACTAATCCATAATTTTCTGGGCGCTATGGGCCTCGCGGATATTTGGAGATGCTTGCACCCAGATGAGCTCCAATACACCCACTTTTCGGGACCCCATCGTAGTATGTCACGTATAGACTATGTGCTCACACTTACGCACCACCTTCATTGTGTCACAGACATTCAACAACTGGCCAGGGGGATTTTCGGATCACTCACCTTTTCAGTGCCAGTTGGAAGTGGGCGAACCCACAGTCGGCCGGGTAGCGCCGATCAACTCCTGGTATCTCACAACCCCCTCCATCAGAGAGAAGGTTCTGAGCGAGTCAGATCTGTATTTTCAGGAAAATTTGGGATCGGTTAACTCCATCGTACTTTGGGAAGCTTAGAAGACGGTTATTCGGGGGGTTGCGTTGGGCCAAATTGCTGGGCAGTGCAAAGAGAGGTCAGCGGATATGGTACGATTAGAGGGAGAAATCCTAGATCTTGAACGCACAGTTCGGCTGCAATTCTCGGAGGAAGTGCTTCAGAAGCTCCGAATTAAAATCAAGGAGTTTTCATGACCTGGCCACAGATGCGGCCAAGGCACAATTTCGAGCTACACAAAGCAGGATTTATGATGTTGGCGATAAGGCAGGCAAGTTATTGGCTTGGTTGGATCGTAGAGATGGGACGCAGCGTGTGGTGGTCGAAATCATCACTGGCCCTCCAAACCGTATTACCGCACCACAAGACATAGCGGATGCATTTGGTCGGTATTACCACTCACTTTACACTTCCCGTACCACATACACGGAGGAGGAGGCTTCCTCTCTCCTATGTGATATTAGACTGCCAATTCTCACCGAGGAGGAGAGCTCCGATCTTGCTCTAGATATCACAGCAATTGAAGTTGAGAAAGCCATACATGATCTGCGCGGGGGAAAGCATCGGGCCCTAACGGGATCCCCATCGAGTTATTCAAGATAACGGCAAACAAGACTGCCCCCTTTCTCACTGATATGTATAGGGAAAGTAAAGAGATCGGGATCCTTCCCGAAGATCACAGACTGGCCAACATCATCGTGATTCCCAAGGCAGGCAAGCCCGCTAATCAATGTTCGTCATATAGGCCTATCTCATTGCTCAATTGCGAAGCGAAAATCCTTGCGAAAGTCCTGGCCACTCGTTTGCTCTGGGTTCTCACCCGCCTGGTCCACCCCGACCAGTCAGGGTTTATGCCGGCGAGAAATACGCACTCACTCAAGCCACGCCGCTCTGGCACTGTGATCAGTTGGGTCGGCTGTCTTGCTATAAGGGTTTTGATAAATGGGACCTCATTGGTATCTCCAGGGTGGGGGATCTCAGGGAATCGGACGAAGTCATACCCTTTTCCCACCTTCAGCAGGGTTACGAAATGGCCGAATCAGAATATTTCCGGTACCTTCAGATTAGGAACGCCCTGCTCGTTGCTCTCCCAATAGGTACTGTCCTACCTAACTCCTCCCCTCTCAAGGACAGGATACTCGACGGCGACCTACCCGAAAAAACTATATCACTTATCTACAGAAAGCTCATTAACAACATGACAGATCCCCGGACTCGTCTGAGAAGCAAATGGTACCACGTCGTGGCCGGCTTGGATGATGAGGAATGGTGGGCTGCGGTGGCTTCTCCCCATGAGGTTGCCATTTCCTCCCGACTCCGATTGGTCCAACTAAAGATACTCTACAGGACATACTTGTCAGGGACCTCACTGGTCCATATGGGTTACACCCAAGATGATGGCTGTGTGCAGTGATTCAGAAATATTGGGAGAGGGTGGTGCTCATGATGGAGGAGGTATTGGGGAAACAGATACAGTGCAACACCAAACTGGTATTATTGAACATATGGGATCCCACCGACCTAAACGCCAAGGAGAGAATTTGGGTCACTCTGGGTCTCATGGTGGGCAAACGAACTATTGCACGACTGTGGAGGGCCCCGAGTCCTCCAAAGATTACTGACTGGGCTAGCGATATGGACTGGAGTATGGTAACAGAGAAGCCCATTTATGAATCCAGAGGGTGTCCGAAGAAGTGGTCACAAATATGTGGGACATGGAATTCGTATCGGGGGGACATCTGTGAGCCGCCTAGAGCTGGGGAGGATATTGACGCTGAGAATTAGCTGTATATGATTATTGTTATCTGCCCTGTGTTAATGTGTCTACATTCATATGGACGTACTACCTGTAAGAATACTACTGATTACCTGCAAATTGTTGCATTGTAATCATACCATGCCTTTTTCTTAATAAAAAAAAAGAGTTTAAAAAATATATATATATATTTGGAGAAAATCCTCCTAGAGACTAAGACTGATTATCCCTGGATCGGACGACGAGGTCTCCCAGTTCTGCTATACGCATACAACGTCATCTTGATGGCCAGGACAGAGAGGGGCTTACAGACCATCTGATCTACGTTCGCCCAGTTTATGTGAGATTTGGACTTAAAAGTTGGCAACTCAAAATTATATATCATGGAACCTGGGACCCGGCCTAGTAGATCATACTCTTTTAAGGTAGGGCCTACCCTGATTCCTAAAACATCTGCTTTTTCCTATCTGGGGGTCCTCCTGGATGATAAACTGAACTGGTGCCCACAACTTACCCATAAGAGAAATGATCTTAACAGGGAATATGCCCATATATTTAATTTTGCTGTGAGACTGGGTAAAAGACCGTTGGGGGCTCTTCTGGACGTCCACAGGGCAAAGTGTTTGTCAAAAGTACTTTATGGTAGCGAAATGTGGGGATATTCTAAAGTAAAGGATGTCCAAATATTGGTAAACAAATTCATGAGAAGTCTGCTGTCAGTTCCCCAGGGTATCCCCTCTTTTATTGCCCATAAAGAGCTAGGAATGCCCTACATTACAGACCAGATAGCCTTTCGCCCGCTGTCCCTTTGGTTAAAAACATGAGTCAAGGTGGGGAACTCGCTAAATAAGGAAATCCTTAAAGAATGCCTGGCCCTGGATCAAGTACTAAGGATACCATGGCTGAAATACATTAAAAGAAGTCTAACAAACCTGGGAAGAGGAGACCTCTTTTCCAACCCTGAGGGAATCTGAAAAGTAGATATACCCCTTCTGAAGACCGCGTTTAGCACGCGTCAGACTATATTAAGGGAGGACAGGGAGCTCATGAAGCCAAGTGTTCGCCACTTTGTTATATTAAGGTCCATAGAGATGGCTGAGCCGTATTTACTTGGTTTAGTAAACTCTTACGATAGATTCCTTCTGACCAGGTTTCAGTTTGATCTGTTTTATTTACTTCTGACTTATTCAAGGGGCTCAAACAGAGGGCAATCTTTTCTGCCCTGCGGCTGCGATGGAACATCTCCCCAGGAAATGCTACATTTTACCATGTTTTGTCCATTTTATGACACCCCGAGAAAAACATGTTTAATTCCCATCTTGAAACAGGCCAACTTTAAACAAGTTCAGCCCGCATTTATATTTCTCCAGATGCTGACGGGCAATACTGTATTTTATGTTTTAAGTTTTTAAAAATCTGCTATCAAACTTAGGGCGAGTTGTGACTAGCTGACTCGTCCCTTATTAATATTTTTGGTTTCATGTACTTGTATAGCTAACAGTCGTGGATCTAGCTATCGACTTTTACGTACTGTTTTTAGTATTTTCATTCTGATATAATTGGTGTCTGGCATTTTAGATGCAATTTGTACATATAAGATGAATTATGAATATGTACAGGCTTGCTCTCGTGTGAGGTATTCAAGTCACTATGGTATGATTAGCGCAGTATATCTAATGGTAGTATGATTAGTTATGGTGTATTAAAAGGTTCGAAAATCCCCAATTATGTTTAGCACGACAAAAAGGGCCGAGAACCGAACCGCCTCCATCTTGGATTGCGGCTCTTTCGCTTGGAAATCACGTGGTCTCTTCCGCACACCCTCTGCTTCCCCCTTTTCCTTGCATTTACTAGGAGACAGGCTGAGTTGCTGAGAAGCAAGGTCACATCTGCTAAAAGGGAGTATCAAGCAAATTCCTCTAGACCTGCGACGAGAAGGGAGTCACCCTTTCGACCTTCTCTGTAAAGATAGTAACCCTTTGTATGTGTAACCGAAACTAGAAATAGGCATGAGCTCATTAGGGGCGCCAGGACTAACTGGTACTTTTCCACATATAAGGTTTTGTATGCTGTACTGATAATTGTATAAAAGTGTGTTACTGTCAAGGAGCCAGCAGTCTTCCTCGGCGCACCTGATGGGTGAGGATCGACGAGGCTCCTCTATATAGAGATCTGTGGTAGCTAATAAACGTTTGAATCTTCCACGTTGCCAACTGCTCCTTATTCTACTTAATATTGCGGGCCAGTGGTAAGTGTGGCCCTTGGAATAATTATTTGGACGCAACACGTGATTGTACATACTGTATTACACCATTTCTATCCTGGTTTTCACATTGTGCTTTTATGGTTTTATGTAACGTGAAACCGAATAAAGAAATTTGATTGATTGATACCATCACTATATTTATGCATATTGGAATTTGGTGTGATCTAAATGTTTTGAGATATTTAACATTAGCATACCGTTATCCTTCACAAATTATTTCTAGGTTTGTTATCCATTTTTAGTGGCAAAGCTAATTACAATTTAAAGTTGTTAGATATTTTTATTGGTATTGCTTTAAGGCCGATAACAGCTTGTTAGAAAGATGATCCTAAATTATCTTGCTTTCTTCATGCAATCATATATGGTATTTCCATAGAATTGATACTGTTTGTCCTTTTGCTATTAAGAGGAAATTAGAAGCAATACTTTATGGTTACCTTTTACTAGTTACTCATCTAACAGTTTTCCAAATTAACTGAAAATAATACATTATTTAGTTCTATTTGTTTCCAGTTAGTTTTAAATTAACTTTCTCTTATTTTTTCTTGTATTTTTTATTTCCTTTCTTTTTCTCCAGCAATCTTTGAGCTTTTACTTTTCCATTTATAGCATTCAAATTAATATTTCACAAAAGTCAATGCTGGTTGGTAAATATGCATTCGAAATAATGCAGAAATGCATAAGCATGAGAAACAAGACCAGAACTGTGAGCCTGGTTTTCTATAATGCTTGCAGTCAGTATGGGTGTGGCCCAGGTGTGTCTGAAGGCTGTGTAGAATGGGAGGACAGGGGTGCTGACTTGAGGCGTATATGAGGGGATAAAGAGGGGCAGTGTTGTGTCCCACCTCAGCAGATGGAAAGATGACCCTCCGGTGGGGGGAGGAAGAACTGGGTTGTGTGTGCAACGTTGAGCAATGTGGAGCTAACATCGTTGTCGGGGACTCCCTGAAAGGAGAAGAGTAGTTCATCCCATGTGGCTGCTACGGGATGCTTTCTTAACCCTTCTATTTCTGCGCTGTAGAGCGCAGCAGATTCTGCTTTGTCCCATTGGATGGTCATGTTCCAACACCGATCAGTACTCAGCAGCATCAGGCCTTCCAATGCATTGCAATCACTCTTCAAGCAATTAACAAGGCCAGGCTGATAAAGAAGTTGGATACTCCATTAAGTTTGCGGCACTTTTAAAGACCCAGCAAGCAGCAGGCCATGCAGTCAAGATCCTGCTGACCTGTGTGATGTGTAAGGGCTGTACACACTTCTGTCCAGAGAGTGCGGACGAATGGGCAGTCCCAGAACATATGTATTATGTCACCTATAGGAACACTGAATCTAGGGCTTTCTGGAAAACGCTGTGGGGCATTTTTTGTGTCGTTTGGCCAATGTTAAATAAGCTCTCTGCAATATATTATGCTTTATATATTGGAAGCGTGCATTGCAGGAGACATTAGGCGTATATACTAGCACTCTACTTCATTCTTTGGAGGTTAGTGTATGGGCAATGTAATTTTCCCATGTTTGCCGGAGGGGAGCCAACAGTTCTAGGGTTCTATGGGAGATGGCCTTGGTGTGCTAGAACATGAGTCCCCGCCCAGTGCCCACTGTGTAGAACACCTGTGTCAGAGGGTGGAAAGCATGCTCTGAATCGGTAATGCCCCATACCTGCTCCAATTCTGTGGTGAGACGCTTGTATATCAGGAACAGACTCACTGGGAGTCCTGTCATCAGGTCAAATGGGATGAGGGTTCCATTGTGGAATAAATCTCCTAGGGTTCCCACTCCCAAGGAGTCCCACAGCTCCACGCCTTCATGGCCAAAAGTCGTTCTGAAGGCATGTATGGAGCACAGTAAGGTCTCTGGTGCGTATGGTGGTATATTACAGGAGACTCTCAGCACTCTGCAAAGACTCTTAAATGCAACCCGAGAAAGGCTGTTGGAGGACATGGGCGCATCGAGCCTGAATAGAACAGCACTCACACGAGACACAGAGCACTTGGCTCTGACCCCGAGCACTCCTCCATTAGGTTGCGGCCAGATAGCCAGAGAGTTGGATAACTGAGCTGTGCCGCTACCCAGTAGTGCTTGAATATTGGAGCCCCAAAACCCACAAAGATATGTTGGAAGCTGCAGCTTTGTCTTCTTCACTTTCTTTCCTCTCTCTTTTTTATAATTGTTTTCAAATTATAAGTTAATGATATGCACTTTTGTTTGATTTATACATTTTGCTTTTTAATTCTACAACTGGTTTTGTAGCTTGTGTCAACCAGCTGATTCTCTCCCTAACCAATGAACTCACAGTTGCCAAGTACTACTTTCAGGAAGGGATGAAGGCTGTCGCCGCCTGGATGAAGAACAGCTGCATCAAACTCAACTCAGAGAAGGCCGAAGTCCTCATCATGGGCGCTGCCCCCTCCGCCTGGGACAACTCCTGGTGGCCCGCAGCACTTGGAATCTCCCCTGCAGACCACGTGCGGAACCTCTGCATCATTCTGGACTCCTCACTCATCATGAACCGCCAGATCAATGCCGTCTCATCATCCTGCTTCCACACACTACGGCTGCCTCGAAAGATCTTCAAATGGATCCCCACCGAGTCCAGAAAGAGATTAACACATGCACTCGTCAGCAGCAGAATCGACTACGGCAATGCACTCTAAGCCAGCATCACCCAGAAACTCATCAAGAAACTGCAGAACATCCAGAACGCCTCCACCAGACTCATCTTCAACATCCCCACCGCAGCCACATCACTGGTCATCTCAGAGACCTCCACTGGCTCCCAGTCAACAAAAGAATCACCTTCAAGCTACTCACACACGCCTACAAAGCAGTTAATGATGCAAGACCTGTGCACCTCAACAACCGCCTCGTATTCCACACACCCACCAGAGACCTCCCCTCTGGCCAACTGGCCCTGGCTACCATCCTACGCATCTGCAAGACCAAAGCAGGAGGAAGATCCTTCTCCTACCTCGCAATGAAGACCTGGAACACCCTCTCCACCTCAGGCAATCACCGTCACTGCCTCAATTTAGGAAGGCCCTCAAGACCTGGCTCTTCGTCTGATCCACAGCACCTTCGACAGACCAGCAGCTCTCCCCCCCCTCAGTGCCTTGAGACCCTTGCGGGTGAGTAGTAGCGCTTTACAAGCCTTTGATTAATGATTGATGATGTTATATTGAGCATTATGTTGGAATTAATATTGCATATTTCCAATTTTCAATATTTGAGTAAAAATGTATTAAACCCCCCCCCCCCAAAAAAAAGTCTCTTTGCAATCCAAAAAGCCGCCACCATGAAGATTGGTCCTTGAGGATTATATTAATCTGAAAGAACATTTCATCCTATCTCTGTGGTGACATATTCACAGACTGATACAGACTTTTGTTTTGAAAAGAAAATTCTCTATGCTTTATTAATAACCGGGCCGGACAGGCCGTGGCGGGCACCGGGAATTCCCCCGGTGGGCCGCCAGGGTTTGGGTGCCGCTTTTGGGCTCTTAGGGGGCGATTTTGTTACAGGGCCGTTTTTGCAGCATAGCTGCAATATCGGACGCTGTAACGATATCGGCCGAAACCGACCGTGGGAAACAGCTCGGCTGCACCCCCAACCCCTCGGGGGGCCGGCCGAGCACTTTGCCAGGGCCGGTTATGGTTCCCAGTGCAGCCCTGATTAACAATATTGAGATCGAATTATAGATGCATTGAAAAGATTAATGGCTATTTGGTCCTGGGCAAAACACGTGTCAGCAGAACATGAAAAATTGGGCACTATACAGATTCTATTTGGATTACCTGGTATAAGTAAAAATTGAAGAAATGCTCACAATTGTTCTTTTAAAAAAATCAAATTCTGGAGCAATATTTCTATCAATTTACTTGGGCGTTCTGATTCCTCTTTCTTTCAAAAGTATATTTCTACAACTAAGAAGAAGAGTCACTTCCCGTAGTGCCCAAGCACCATCCCAAAACGAGCTTCCTAGAACTAGGCCAAGGGCAGTTCCACTAAACTTGTGGAACAAAACGATCCTTATCGTTCTTACAATAAAAAAACAGCAGATAAGGGCATTGTGAGGAATCCATTTCTGAAGCAGGGATAAGCAGCTCAACAAATCACAAAGCCTACAATTCCACTTCCAGCACATGGCTGCCCATTTTCCTGTATCTACTAAAGCAATCGGTCAAAGAATGCAGCATTCATAATGCCAAACCTAGAAAAATGAGTAAGTTGACATGCCTGGTTGAAATTGGATTATCTGATTGGTGCATATATTATGTAGCACATCAAGAACAGCATGCAGTGCCCGATTGAATTTGTAAATGTATGAAATTCATGTCCACATAGGGAGGCTGCAATTTATACTGTCATCCTTTCAAGAGAACAAAAACTGTTAATTATGTGTGTACTGCTTGTCTGTAATAGTGCACTTAAACTATTGAGGGCCTGCAGACATTGTAAACACACTAGCCCCTCTAGTAGTGCAGAGGGAAAAGAGTGATGCAGGGCTGAGGAGCTGTTTCTCAAGAGCTCCTGGTGACTTATGGCTCCTGCTCCTGTGATGATCTTTTTTTTGGGGGGTGGGGCCAGCGCCAACAGCCTTATTGCCCTTATCTAAGGGGCTATCTTGCAGTGGCAGCACGCAGAGGGAGTGCTGCAGGGCGGTGGGCGGGGTGGGGGTAGTGGAGTCGGACATACAACAGCAAGGAGTAAAGTAAGTAAATAAATAAATAAAACAATTTAGCTGGCTCTCGCTGCATCGCCGAGTTGGTGATGCAGCGAGCGCAAGGTAAATGGTTTTATTTATTTATTTACTTACTTTACTCCTTGCCGTCGTATGTCCAACTCCACTACCCCCCCACCCTGCCACTCCCCCGCCTCGCCCCACCACTCCGTAATACTCCCGCTGCGAGCTGCCGCTGCTATCTTGGCGGCTAATTACCTCACGCCGATTATGAACCCTCTCATGGGGCTTGGGCCCTTAATTTCAGACAGGGTAATTAACGGCGAGTATTGCCCAGATATATGAAGTAGCAGTTGCGCTTTACAAATTCATTCATTCATTCATTCATTCATATATGAGCAATGATGCTTAATTAATGACAATGCAGCAGGAATGTAGCCATCGATAATGCAGCAGGTGAAGTGCCACCACGGCCCTGTCATGTGAGGGGCCTTCTTCATCCTAATAATGGCTGCTTTATGCCATCTATTCGGGGTTAAGGTGGCCATTTTCCTTGCCTGCATTGAAGCCCACCCATGACAGCCTTGATACTTCTCTGCACAGCAGGATAACTGGACTGAGATCTGCATATTTGAAGCTGACGCTCAGATTGAATGAAAGAATGAATGAGTACAATTTATAAAACATGAACTTCTGCCCAGGGGCTTCATGGTGCTAGAACTAATAAAGTACTGAACAGAATAGATGCATTTGAAGTGTCTTTCTGAAAGAGTTATGATTCTCAATTTGGCGCATTTTAAGTGGAGTTGCATTCCAAAGAGAAGGCACAGCAAGAAAGAAAGAGCCCACCCCCAGCCTATTAACTGGATTGATTTCCTGCTTATTTAAAGTTGACACTAAAATTCAGAAGACTTAGGATTTCTAACATGGAGTGGAAAAATAGGGGACTTAAAAACACCCAAAGAGTATCTAGGGACCAGGCAACCAGGATGCATTAAAGACAAATGCAAAGTTAAGTGAAATTCAGAAGGCTAGTAAAAAGTGGGAAGGGTGCAATTGATGACCCTCACAATAAGAAGGAATTTTGGTCTGATTGCATTGAACTATAGTAAATATAAGCTTTTGAACAGAGACAATGTAGTGGAGAGCGTTACAGAAAATTGAACAAGAGTTCAGTAAGAATTAAAAGAGAAGTTACAGCACCACTGAACAAGTGATCAAAGAGGTTTCTTCTGTAGGTGGAAGTCGTGACAGATAACGAGAGATTAGAGAAAGGTCGGGATTGTGACTGGCACTGTAATAACATGTATCTGTACAGTGTGGTTATATGGCAGGAAAAGATGGTATTTTAAAATACTAGGCATACAACTATATTAAGACTGATTCAGAAGACAATTTGCAACTTTATCTATCATCAATATCTGTTATTCAGCGCCAAGATGCCCTTCTGGGTGAATGTGCACTTTACAAATACATGTTATGTGTTGCTATGATTCATTAAACCCTTCAGGAGTAAGCACGGAAATCTACAAAAATCATACATTCAAAGATGATTCTTAGGTGTGCGACTGTACACCAAAAGGGGGGGTTATTAGAGAGGACCCAATAATCCATAAAGCGACATGCACCAAGCAGAGATGCTGTTGAATGAGTAAAAAAACACCAAAAGGGCAAGAATGGGAACATGTGGCATAATCAGTAGCCATGTACCATTTTATTTATTTATTAAAGGCAGGGACAGTGTCCACTGCTGAAGAAATACAACCCATGAAGGAGAAAGAATGTGGAAGAGAAATTAAGCAAAGCCACATTCCACCTGCTCCTGCTAGACTGAAGGAAGCCAACATTTTGAGCAAGGTGTGGTCACCTCACATATTTTGCTGTAGCGGCTGCTACAGAGCAGTAGTGGTGGGGTGGAGGGAGTTAAAAAAATAAATAAAATAAAAGGTGAAAAAAAAGAAATGTTTCACTTACGTGCCGGTCACCGCCTCTCCTCCATTCTCTTCAGTCGATGCAGGAAGCACACGGGCTCCCAGACTCCCTTAAGCCAATCACAATGCTGCTGTCATCGGCATGATAGCATCGACGCAATTGGTCTGAGCGGCCTGGTTCGGTGCTCAGAGAGGTAGTGGGAGCCTGGGCATGTTCTCCACTCGGCTGTGCAATATAGCTGGGTGGAGAACATGCTAAGTGTGTATGTCTGTTTGGTTGGCCCAAGACAGCCTGCCAAACCGTCATGCACACTTAGAAAGTGCCCACCACCACACCACACCTACAGAGCAAGTACTGAAAAATAAAATGATAATAACGGTGGTGTTATTATCATTTTATTTTTCCTGTGGGGCAACGCTCCTCCACCTTAGCGGAGGAGCTGCTGCTAATATTTTGTATCTATTCCAGATGTGGCTTCCACTGGTCTTTTTTTTTTTTTTAACAAACAAGTTCATCCAAGAACAGTGAAGTAATTATGGGGTTGTTGAAAAATGTAAGGTTACAGCAATACTACACATTGTTACTAGAATGGCGGTAGGCTGCTGTCCATTTTCGACTATTAAGTTTAGTCTCTCGTTCGAGGCTCTCTGGAGCTGCAGTGATCTAGCGATGCATAAGCCTAATTCATTAACTTATTTATCCATAGGTTTTGTTTATGTATCCTAGTTGTTCACATTTTTATTTGTAACATAACAGCCTCCAATCCTGCAAGATCAGTTGAACAAGCAAGTACATTAGTAATAATTCTTATATATTCTACCAGGTTGGGTTTTGATGGGTCAACTTAAAACAAAAGTCAGCTGTTCAGCTTTTAAGGTACAGGCCCAGAGAGAACGCCACCACAGAGATGTCACAGAGCTTGAAACTTATTTTGGTGTGATTGACAGCTAGGTATCAGCATCCGGATTGATTTGTCTTTGGGAAGCACCTGGCGAGACGTCAAGCATGTGGTTGGAGCAGAAGTCATGCGTTCCTTCTGCCGACTCCATGTTCTATTTCGGGTGAATTCCTAAATTAGGCATGGTTCCCAGAAGGCTGCAGCGAAAGCTGAGTGTAGAATGGGCATTGTCTGAGCTGCGTGGTGCTTAAAACATGATACTTTACCCATGGCGTTTGGAGGGGAATGTCACGTGCAGACGAAAGTCACCCTCCCAGGTCTTTTCCGTGGGGTTAGTTTACCAGTGAACACGTGGGCTAACGGCTAGAGCTGCTGACTTTAGATTTGGGGAACCATTTTCAAACCACCCGGCCTCAACTTCCTACGCTGTGTTTATGGGTACTTAGGGGCATATGCACCGCTGGACCGTCACTTTTTACTGTGCATGGCTTAACGCCGCATTGTAAATATCGTAAACTTTCACATTGTTTTCTGCATTAAAGGGACGTGCAATGGGTGTTGTTGTGGGTGTTCCACCACTACACCCATTTCTTTTTGATGCTGCCTCAGATTTACAATGATCTGTAAATCCGAGGCAGCGCCAAAAACTAACGTCATTGAAAAGCGGGCGTTAGAGTGGTGCAACAAGGAGAAATACTTTCATTTTGCCTCGTTTTTTGCTCTTCCTATGTGTGCTGCATTCTGAAAAAAAGAACACATTTGCAAAGTACCAAAGGCACATTAAATATCGCAAATGGGCATGCAACTTTCACACACACCTATTGAGTGCTTGCAAGCCATAATAAAAAGGGAGAGTGCAGAGGGGGCCCTCATCTTAACTGCAACTCACAAGTAGGGATATGGGCAACTCTCGTAATTCAGTGCAGCATAATTAGGTGGAATTAACCAAGAATTCTGCACGGTTACACATATTTGCGAAGAATTTTGCATTTAGCGATATTTCTCCGCACAAAGATGCCCCCTATTCTCCCACATTATGCACTTTACACTAAGAAAGAGCACTAAATGCAACAGTACACGAGTAGCAAGCAGCCTCTAGCGCTCGGTAAATGTGCTCTTGGAGTAGGACTTTCCCTCAACTTGCTTCTTAGTGCAAAATGCACCCTTGAGGTTTGCGGCTGTTGCTGCATGGCAAATCATTTTAATTAAAAAAAAAAAAAAAATTAATACTTTTTATTGAGGTCCGTAATAATTGCACTACATTAAATACATTAAGATCAAAAATGTCCATTAAATAAAATAGTGTTACAATCGGGCATATCATTACATTTCCAAAAATGTATAAATATCACAGAGCTTACCTAAAGCACTTAAATATCAGGGAAAAATACATTCAAAACAAGACAATAACCTCTCCGAAACTTAATCAAAATATGTGCCCCAGATGTTTTCAAACTTCCTAAGGCCCCCTACCCGAAGTGCATAAATATGTTCACTTCTTCTAACCGCTTGCATTTTATGGACCCACTCCAGGGCAGAGGGAATCAAATCAGTACGCCACCTTTGTAATAGCAATGATCTAGCTACCGCCATTGAAATGTATAAAAATTTTACCAACTGATCGCAGATAGAAAGATCTGGGTCAAAACCAAAAATGATTAACAAATCATTCATTGCTAATTGGATACAACATTCAGTTTCCAAATAACAAAAAATGTCCTCCCAAAACTTCTGAATCTTAGAACATTGCAGGATAATATGCGACCAATTGGCTGAGGGATGGATATTACAGCGGAAGCAATTTGCTGAATGATTGGGATACATTATTGAAAGGGAAAGAGGGGTTCGGTAGAGTTGCCATTTACTAAAAAACAACATCCTTCGCCAATTAGCCCCTCTTAGTGTGCCGAAATTCAATTTATTAACGGCCGACCATAAATTAACAGAGATCTCAAAATCTTCATGGTCCTTCCATTTTTTAATTGCCTTTTGTCCAAGATCCAATCCCCTAGTTGAGGCTAGACGTTTTTTCCATATCCCGGGCTTCCTACCAGAAGTATCCTCTAGGAGTTCAGTAACCAATTGATGTTGTTTGCCAATTTGAGAGGCGTCTAGCTCAACAAGAAATTTAAGGAGGACATTATAAGACCCTAGAAGAATAAAATCATTAGTAATTACTTGCGACATTTCGGTCAAAGTCAGCCATCCTCCATTCCTCAGAAAGTCTGAGACCTTACAGAAACCTACTGAAGCCCATTTGGCAGAAAGTTCTGACGATTGCGTAATTCCTGCTAATGGTAGAATGCTGGATAATAAGGAGGCTGAATTAATTACAGGAATGAAGTATCTTTTATAAAGTGCTTGTCGTTTCTTAAAAAACCAATGGAGGCACTTATAGCGAACCAATTTGGGAGATTTTAAAATTGAGAGAGGGGAGTGGATCTGACTTTCCTTACACATAAGATCCACAAAACTATTAATAAAAAAGTTTGACTGTAATTCAGGTTTAAATCTTGATAAATATTGTGCAAAATACGCATAATAATAATCCCTGAGATTCGGAAGAGCTAATCCTCCTTGTTCCACTTCTTCATATAAAGTGCTGAGTGCAATACGAGATGACTTTTGAGCCCAAAGGAAAGCTGTAAACATTGATTCTACTTGGGCGAAAAATGAACCTGATAAAATGCATGGTATAGTTGAGAACAAAAAATTAGACATTTTAATCAAGGCCACGCGACCCAGAATGGATAAAGGGAGAGAGTGCCAACGTAAAAGCAAGGCCTGAATTTTTCGAAGGAGCGGTGTGAAATTTAGATGGTATAAATCACTAATTTTTTCAGAGAAATATACCCCCAGATATCTTTTAGGTTTATTGTTAACACAGGGAAGAATATCAGGGTGCAGATCCCAACTCGCTCCGCCACATTGTAAAATTTCAGTTTTTCTTTTATTAATACGGTACCCACCAAAAACCTCGTACTCTTCAAAAAGCTGAAAAACTTTAGCCTGAACCTCTATCTCTGGCTTAATAATAAGCATTATGTCGTCAGCAAATAATTTTAGCTTCGCCATAGATGGAAATGGGGGGCAGATATCAGCACAGTTCCTTATTGCTATTGCCAACGGTTCGATAAAAAAAGCAAATAAAACCGGCGATAAAGGGCACCCCTGTCTTGTGCCCCGTTTTACTGTGACCCACCCAATCACCGACGTATTAATAATGACATTGGCTTCAGCATTATTATATAGATTATGAATCAAGGTCATGATCTTGGGAGGAATACCAAAGTAATCTAAAATCCTGAACAGTGTCTCCCACACAACGAGGTCAAAAGCCTTCTCTGCATCTAATAAAAGGCCTAATGCGGGTATCCTCTGTATATCAAAATAGTCAAGAGCCTCAGTTAAATAGTGTGTATTAGTAGCCAACTGTCGACCAGCAATAAAACCATTCTGATCCGAATGGATCAGTTGCGCCGCATATTGATTAAACCGAAGTGATAACAATTTGGTGACTATTTTATAATCTAAATTTAATAGTGTTATCGGGCGATAAGAGTTTGGATCCTCGCTGTTCTTGTCTTTTTTCAAAAAACTAACTATATTACCCTGTCTAAAAGTCTCTGGTATTCCCCCTCCCCTCCAATAAAGAATTTATTAATTGAAGAAAAAATTCTGCAAATGAGCTAAAAAAAGTTTTTAAAAATTCAGGTGGATACCCATCCGGGCCACAGGCCTTGCCGCTTGGCAGATTCTTTTTTTTTTTTTTTTTTGAAACCGTTTATTGCAGTTTATAGAAGTTACAGGTATGGGCCTACAACCACACGGCCGGCCGCTAGAGCATCAAAAACATATTACATACATACAGCAAAAAGCTTTCTCAGCGGTGCACAGTAGGAAGACAGGAGTGATCAATGGTGCAGGCCTCACAGCTCCATGCCCACAGTACGGTTCCATTTTCTTAACGCAAAACAACGTAAACAAACCACAACCGCAAGGCAACCCTCGATCCAACGTGACAACACGTGCTCCATAAGTGGGGGATCCAAACCAGCAGCAAAATTCTGAAGAGGGGGACGGGAGTAGATCAGGGACTGGGGGACCGCGCGCCCGCGGCCAGGGGAGGGGCGCCATCTAGGGAGACGGAGCCGGCGAGGCCGCCGGTAGCAGCGGCGGCTCACAAAGCTTGGCAGATTCTTAATGACTCCCTCCAACTCTTCCATAGTAAAGGGGCTTGCCATCGATAATTTTTCTAAACCTGAAAGAGAGGGTAATTCGTTTTTCTGTAAAAAGCTTTCTAATAATGTCATATCCACCGTCTGTTGTTGGCCGTAAATAAACACATAAAGCCGTAGCATTATTTCCCCAATTTTGGCTGGGTCATCTGTACGCAGGGTAGTTGCAGGGCATTTCAGTGCATTAATTTGATTTATAGCAGCTTGTTCCCTGGCTTGCCAAGCTAAAAACCTACCAGTAAAATTGCTTTCCTCATAGATTTTTTGACGCAGTTGTTGAAAGGTACCTTCACTCTGAGCGTGGTAGTTAGCACTAAGTTCCCGCTTGGCATGATCGAACTGGCGCTGATTAAGGGCAGAGGGGTTCTTAAGAAATGCGGCGTAGGAGGTTTGGATTTTCTGTTCCAAAATTCTCTTATCTTCCCTAATTTGTTTTACAATTTCGGCATCTTTACCAATAATTAGCCCCCGAATAAAGGCCTTCAGTGCATCCCATACCACGCTCACAGGTGCGGTTTCACTATTTCGTAGTAGAAATTCCTTAATCTCCGTCCCAATAAAACCCACCCATGCCTCTTCATTAAAATATTTTCTATTCAACGACCAGCGTTTAGGTGAACTAACACAGTCTCCTAGCTGCACCTCAAGCACCAACATTGCATGATCAGAGAAACCATTATGTAGGAATCTCTGCTGGTTGAAGCACAGCCTCCGGGAGACCAGAAAAAAAATCGATCCATGAAGAGGTACGGAATCTACCTGACCAGCATGTATATGCTATTTTGACAGGAAAGGCGGCGCGCCAGGGATCCTGTAAATCTAGGGTTCTAACATAATGTTGTAGGGTTTTAAAAGATTTAGGCTTCAACTGCCGTTTGGCCTGCACTGATGAGTCTATTTTGGGATACATTAAGAGATTAAAATCGCCCCCCACGATCAGATCACCAGAAACCTGCATTAAGGACTGAAACATATCCTCATAAATCTTAGGGTTGTCGTCAACTGGGGCATATATACTAACAAAAGTAATTGGTCTCTGGCTTTGTCTAAGCATACAGGTAACCCAGCACCAGCGGCCCTGTTGATCTTTCTCAAAATTAAGAACCTCCGCCTGAAGATTTTTATTTAAAAATATTGCTGTCCCCCTATGGGAAGCAGAAGATGAGGAGAATCCTCTATAAGCTGCCCAAGACCTAAACTTAAAAAAATCTGGCAATTTTGCAGTTGGTATATGGGTCTCTTGTAGAAATATCACCGCTGGGTTTTCTGTTTTAATCCATGATTCAATTGCCCGCATTTTTTTTTTATTGTTTAGACCATTCACATTAAAAGAAACCACCCTTAGCAATTGTTTACTAGCCATAGATAAAACCTAACCAGAACCAACGCCCAATACATATCTTGCCCAAAGTCAAACTCAAATATAAATTTATAGGACATAAATGCATTTGCAATAAACGGACTTCATTTTTTTCCATACTCACATCCCAACCCGAATACCCCCCTCCCCAAAAATGTGGAACCCCCCCACCAACCACGCGGACCACATTTCACCCCCCCACCAATATGAGTGTCATGTAATTACACCCGAGTGATCAACCCACTATCCCCCCCAGCAATTCTCAATTTTATCAAATACATTAAGACATATTGAGGCATGACCACACTATATGAATCCAAAAAAAAAAAAAGCCCCGATTAAGATCAACTATAGTTAAGAGGACACCTTAACCCCTTGACTTCCGAAAGAACAGGGGCAGAAAAAGAGGAAGAAACACAACTTTAGGTGGCCCCACACATTTTAACAATCTATCAAGATAATAATAACTAATATTTTACTTCAAGTCCCAGAACCCAACAAAATCTCTATTAGTGGTTTCTGGGGCTCATCCCGATCAAAGTACCCAAAATAGCCTTAAAAGAGACCAACAATAAATGAAGCCATAGAGAGCTGTGGCTTAGCCCCCCGAAACCCCACAGTGCCCTGGCCCAAAAATAATTGTAATACTAAGCAGAATCTTTCCCTAGATCCCAGAGCCCTGCGAAATTTCTTTTAGTAATTTCTGGGCTTCATCCAAATCAGAAAACATAAGAAATTTGCCCTTAACCAGAACCTTCAATTTAGACTGCTGGGCGATGGATGCTTGTGCCCCCTTTGCTTTAAATAGATTGAGGAGCTTTACAAATTCTTTCCTTCTACGTGCCGCCACAGCAGACATATCTGAAAAAATTCGACATTTTGCAGTTTCATTCACTGGGAATTGTCTCTGCTGGACTGCTTTAGACAATATCCTCTCTTGAATTTTTTTTTTTTTTTTGTCAAACCATTTTTATTGCAGGACCAAGTATATCGTACAGCAACCAGGGCGCATGTCAGTGATGCGGGTTTCCCGTCCCCCCCTTAACCATTTATCCGTGCAGCATACACAGCCGTACTGCCCACATCCCGGAGGCCGGGCGGCAACGCTTAGTCGTATGGTACATCGATATAATATTGACAAGAACAAACTTCTGGTGGGGAGACCCGCTGCCCGCTTTTGAACGTTGTCCCCTTGCTCCCCCAGGTGCGCACAGAACTTACAGTCCACTTCCATGAGACCTTAAACTTGCAATCCCACCCTCAGCCCTCCCCTCCCTAGTGCCCCCCCCATTGCGCCTAGTCAGGAATAATTAGCATGTGTGGTCGGAGCAGGAAAGATCCATTGATCCCTAATCGTGTGTGATTGGCAGGGGAGCTGATGTCGCGACTCCGTCTACTGCGTCATCAGAGTTCTTATCTTCCTCCCCACTGGCTAGGCTATCTCGCAAGGCCTGTACCAACATTTCCCATTCCATTGCCGCCGCCTGAGCCCGGTCATCCGGTTGCAAAATCCTCTCTTTAATGCGATAGTCTGCAAAATTTAATAAAATTGTCCGTGGTACTGTAGCATTCGGGAATGGGCGGGCAGGAACACGATGAGCCCTAGTGATGGTAAGGTCACCTTCAAACTCTGGGATGACCTTTTGTTTAAAAAATGAGTCTACCCACTGCAGGGTTTGAGAGCCCTCAATTCCTTCCGGAATTCCCACTATTCGTAGATTAGCCCTCCGGGAGTAATTTTCTATCTCCTCTAGTTTATGCTCAAGGGTATGGTTACATTTAGCCGCCGCTTTGGCTTCTCCCCTTACGATGGTCAACTGGTCCTCTAAGGCGGAGATCCTGGCCTCTGCCTCCTGCAATTTAACTGGAAGGATTGACATTGTGCCTTCGATATTCTCTAGGCGTTGATGAAGAGAGGCAAGTTCAGTTTTCTGCGTTCTTTTCAGCTCACGGACCTCCTCCAGAATTAAGTTCAGCATATCCTTAACACTCATCTGGAAGTCCCCAGCTGGTTCCAAATTGGGGCTAAAAATAATCTGGGGAGGGTCCACAGCAGAAGCAATGCACCCTTCAAAAATCCTCTGAGAAGAGATCGTACCTGCTAAGACTGCAGGGTCTTGTGAAGGGGCCTGGACCTGGACCTGGATTGATGACTCAGCTTGGGAAGTAAGTATTGTACTGAAGGTATTAGATATAGTAGTAATCGACTCTGAATCTGATTCCTAGATGCCGCACTTGTCGGCCTGTCTGAGCAATCGGGAGAGTTATGGATGTTGACTCATTTGGATTTGATATTTGCTCCGGAAAAGTTTCTATCATTGCAATGGGGCCAATGGAGCCAGCTATCAATGCTGTTGCTGGTGTTGCTAACGCTGAAGGAGAAATAGCAGCCGAGGATTCCTTAGAGAGCTTGGGGCCAGAGCCAGAGCTGAAGCTCGGATACTGCAGAGTTGCTTTTTTTTTAAAAATAAAGAAAATTGTTTGGCTTCTTTTGTTACTCTCACTTTTTTAGGAGCTTCAGACCCTGAAATGTCTTGTGGAGTGAATCCAGGCATAACTGTAGCTGTATTTTCATCAGCCACATCCGTTAGACCATTCTGATCCAGAGGTAGAGCAGAAGATGGAACCTCTTCCTCAGAGCTCTCAAAGGTCGAGTCGGGGTCAAGCAAATTTGGAGCGCTTTCTTTACAGGCCAGTCTAGCAGTTTCCTTTATCTCCTTGGCCTGAGCACGGCGAGTTTTCACCTTAAGGCGGGCATTAAGCAATTTCCCCATTCTGGCTACAGTGCCTTGCCACTCCTTGTAGCCCTTAAGATAGTAATATGGCGCTATAAGGAATAAAGTTCAAAGTTCAAAAAGGGGTATCCACAGCAACTTTCCCCTTTATATAGCGTAAGGTCAGTCCAAAGGATGAAGCAGATGGAGCAAAAAAATAAAAATAAAAAAAAATAAAAGTTGTACATTTTGCGGCCAGTATTTTTGCGACCAATAATGTTGGGCCAGATGTACGAAAAAACGCATGTTTGTCGATTTCCTAATAGCGACTTTTAGCGATTTGCTATTAGGAAATTGCAAACTGCGATGTACAACAGTGTGTTTGACACTGTTAGAAATTTGCAGTGGGTCGCACATGGACCTGCTTCATCAATATTCATGAGGCAGGTCGCGATTTGCAACCCATTGTGAAAGGCTACAATCACAGGGATAGTGACCTGCTGGGGTCAACAGACCACCATGTCTGTAATTGCTTTTTAAATATAGCAATTTTCCTTTTTAAAATGCAGCCCGTTTTCCTTAAAGGAAAACGGGATACATTTCAAAAATAAAAATGAAAAGCTACCCTTTTATTTTTTAAGGGTAGGCAGTGGTCTGTGGGACCACAGCCTGCTCTTAAAAACTGTTGGCACACCCATTCACAAAGGGGAAGGGGCCCCATGGGAACCCCTTCCCAGTTGCAAATGGATTACCAGCAACTGTTTCGCGACCGCATTCCCTGTGCCAAAACATTCCTACAGACCAGTGTGAGTTGCTATTAAGAAGGGATGCCTTTAACATGTCCCTTCCTAATAGCGACTCGCAAACCCTATTTTGCGAGTTGGTAATAGGTTACTGACTCGCAGCATAGGGTTGGTACCTGCCAAAAGCTGTTTCCAAGCGGTAAAATGCTTGGAAACATCTGGCCCTTTATAAACCTAACTATGTAAAAACATTTAGTACATCTAAGCTCGGATTCCTTAATGCAAACAGATCCTAATTTCCGTCTGTAATAGTCACCCTTACCAACATAGACCAAGGATTAAAGTGTAACAATGCAAAAGAAACAGCTTGATGTAAAAACGTTTAAATTGCTCTTTCTTCAGACTGAATTTATGTCATTGGAAATTGCCATCGCACAATTTCCATTGCACTTAAAACCCTTTTAACATATGAATAAACTGAGCTATTATTATGATTCTATTTTGAGCAACTCTCCTTCTAAGGAATGTGGAATTATGGATTTACAATGTATTCCTTTTGTTGTTCAACTCCCCAAATGGTGTGATTTACAATATTGAAAGATTTGTGGGCTGAAGTCCTAGAGAGACATTTCTATACAGCAACCTTCCATGCGCAGAATCTAAGCTGTGCAAATGCTGGGGTTGGTGCATGCCAAGCAAGTGTATCAACTGACCTACCAGTTTTGCATTTGAAGTTATGCTATCACCTTTGTGATCCATGGCAATTCAGCGGCATATGGAGTGACTTGTCCAATTGGACAAATGGGAACTGCATTGGAATTTTAAGCGTCTCTGTTGCACCGTCAGACAATAACCAAGTGGCTCTCAGAAGTGAGAGCAAGAAGGACAATTTAGGTTTCTCCCAAAAAACACATAACAGCTCTCAACATCAGTTGTGTGCTCCTTCCATGCAGTTGCACCACACTGTGTCCTTCATAAAAAGGTGCGCCGCATTATGGTGAATGTGCTGCCACCAGGGCAGCTGTGAACTCGTGCTGCCCTGGGGGCAGGGCATTGGAAGACGCTGCTTTGAAGACGCTCTGTGTTTTTCTGTGAAGGCAGAAACCCGCCCGCACTTTTAAAGGGGATAGTAAGGAATAGAAATTCCCTTGCAGGCGGGTGCAGTCAGAGACTGCACCTGCCTGCAGAGGGCTGCTCTCAGGAGGCACACTGACAGGGTGCCATATTTGAGGTGGTGCTCTGTCAGTTCGTCTTCCGAGGGCTTCTTTGCCTCTGCGCCCACGTCTGTACACCCCAATGCAAATGAGGGAAAGTGTCTGTGGCCCCTTCTGTAATACTTAAGTGCCCAGGGGGTGTGCAAAGCGGGCGCAAATGCTCATTGCGCCCCCGGGGCACTTTATGTAATACGGACCCTGCTGTATTACAAGTGCCATAGTCTGTAATGCACATGTAAAATAGCAGACAGGACATCCACCACGTTTGTGACAGAGTACCCCTTCCACCAAACTCTAAATAAGGCCCTAGGTTTGTACAAAGGAAGTATAAAAGAGTTCACTATGGAAAATGAATGAAGGATTTTAATTTGAAGTACTGAAGTAGCAGTATGTTTCGAATAATACACTGACGCTGTTCACATTGAGTATATGAGTTTCCATGGAATGGTACTTCTATCCCGTAGTGTGTTTCAGTTCCTGGCTCCCAAATTCTGGATTTCCATCTCTATGGGATCCCTGATAGAGCAGGCACCTCACAGACATAGTTAGCAGCTACCAGAAGGCCCCATAGTGGTGTTTACCAATCATGATAGAGATGTATTTATTTTAAAATGTGTTCTGAGCCTATGCCATCTCTTGGTCGGGCCCTGAGCAACCAGAAATAGTGCAGCTCACATCTTAGTTCAAGCGAAGGGGAGGAGATGTGGCCTAGTAGCTACATCTGCTGACTTTGGAACCTGATTTGCATTCTGGCCTCAAGCGTGGCTTAACATTGAGTGATTCTGGGCAAATCACTCATTCTCCTTATGCCTAAACATGTGAAAAGTATTTGGGTAACCCCACTTGATGCACACAACCTTCTAGATCAACTCCCATGTAAAGTACAGCGCTCCATTGCTCCTTCGTCAGATTTGAGCTCTGTAAATACCAATACATACATACAGGAATAGTGGCCAGGATTTTCAGGTACGCTATACTGCACTGAGTTATTGCAAGACAATGTTAGTAATGTTGAGGGTAAATTTCAGAGTTGTTCTGGTACTTGGGTGTCTCTCAAGCCTTCACAACTTTAAAGTTAGTGTAAGAAAACATGGGGTGCAAGGGATCTTTGAATGTGGTCATCTAATGGAACATCTGTTTGCAAACCCCTACCACAACTCGATTTGACTAAGCACTTTCCAATGTAGCAAGATACAGACAATTAGTGCAAAGGTGGGTTATAATGGGCCATAGCTCAAAGCTTCCCGAGCAGAGGGGTTAGTGCTCCTACGAGAAGGCATAAATCAATGGAGAGGTGCCAGGTACAGAATCTCCATGAAATTTTCAGGACCTGGTGATGATCATCAGGTGAGGCTGCCACATCTGCCTGAGTGTTGTTAAATACTGATGTGGCAAGGGTGAGTCTGCCACCCTTTTGCGTACATGCACTTTGTTTCAAGCTGTTCTTGTCTAACTGGCTATCATACTCATCAGACTGCACTACTATTCTCAGGAAGTCAGAGCAGGCTGGCAGTGTGCCGGTAGTTTTCTATTCTATACTAGGTATTTCTTGAGTGCATGGCGACCCCACGGGCATCCCAGCGCTAGACACATACCAGTCACAGAGTCCCAGTACACATCGGAACTAACCAATTCTCAGACTTTTGACTGGAAGGAGGCAGACTGGCAAGCAGACAGGCTGCATCACAATTCCAGTGTTACTTAATCCAGCGCACTAGTGTAGTCCATATACAGGGTCGACGCCCATTCAAAATGTCGACCCTGTATATAGACTACACTAGTACGCTGGATTAAATAACACGATCCACATACGCACATCCAACCTTCTTCAACATCTCTCTATCAATAAATAATTGCACCCTTAAGAGGATGTAGAAAGAATTTTAACTTCACTCCACACTGAGCAGATATATTTTTTGGTCTCTTGTTACTACTGCAATACCAGTGGTTCGCCGCCAGGTGGAGGTCAGCATACCGAAAAATAAACCCTATGATGATGCTGTCACGTTACGAATAGGCGGAGAACCAAGATATACCGCCTTCCCACCTAGTTACGTGTATGAGGGATTTTTATGAAAGGCATCGATAACTAACGACCCTGGTGATGCGGGTACAAGTGATCCATTCTCCCCCCTTCTTGATCTTTGTACTTTGTTTGGTAGCTGAATGGATTATCGCTTCGTTCTCCCTCCCCCTTTTGATTTAAAACGAAAAAAGCTTTTGTGAAGGCACCAGTTACAATATGGTTGAATTAAGAATAAAACCATGGGCTGCCGTACATTTGCATACCAGCTGGACTGCTTGTTGACCCTTAGAAAAGAAGAAGCACATATTTGCCATAAGGCAACAACCCCAGAGAATGCAGATTACCTACCAAAGAGGTTAATGTCTTAGTAAACACCCTAGGGGCTGATGCAAGGCCAAGACGAAGGACTCAAAGCTGGTAATGTTGGCCCAGGGCATAAAACCTTAAGAATCTCAGTGGCATGGAACCCAAGGGGATATGCAACTAAGCATCTAACAGGTCAATTGCGGTCACAAACATGTCTGGCGATACAAGAGGCAAGATATTCTGGACACTCAGCATCTTGAGTTGTAAAAAAGCAGTGTACATATTGTATTTCTTTCAATTCAGGACAGGATGAGACACCCCTGAGATTTCTGCACAAAAAATAAGAAGAAGTAACACCCCTTTCCTCATTCCTGTGATGGTACTGGGATAACTGCTCCCAGAGACGTTTTAATGCATGGGCAAAGTGGGCTCTGGCCCAGGGCCCCAGCCTTTCAGGGGGCCCCCTGACAGATTCAGCTACGTTCTCCAGAGTTTTGCCCTAATGACCTTGAATATTTCTTAAACAGATTGTTTTAAATACTGTTTTCCTTTAATTTATTTTTTACGTGCCTGATGTGTGGGAGTCTAGTACAGCCATTTTGCAGAGAAATGTTGTACTTATGTTTCATGCAATATACATAAAAAAAGTTTCTTTTAGATTAAAACAAAGCCTAACATATAAGAAATGGGAAGGTATCACAGAGACTATTTGCAGTAATATTGGTGAGCTGCTGCTGTTACAATATTGAAAACACACAACTATCCCTGAATATTGGATGCAAACACATTTAGGGCTGTATTTATGAGAAGTGATGCACTGCTGTGTGAAAACAGGGATGCTTCACTTCTTGGTGCGCCCTCCTTGCGATATGATGCATGCGTCATATTTACTGTATGACGCATCATGTCGCAAGGAGTTACAGATACGTCAGTATTTCTGACGTATCTGTGGGTGCAAAAGTGATGCATTGCTGGGGTGTCTCTGAAAATAGACGCAACTCCAGCAAAGTGTCTTTTCACATGGGGCAAGCCCCATGTGAAAGGGCCTGCATCAGTCTTACGCCTGCTGTGAGGCAGGTGTAAGATATTGACGCAATGGCGTCCTAGAAGTGGCGCACTGAGTTCTCATATATTTCAATGTGCCACTTCTAAGAGGCTTTTTGCGGGGGAACACCCACCCTGCATACATTATACCTGGCGCAGGTATAATGTGGTGCAGGGTTTTACAAAGTGACGCATCTGCCTAGATGCATCACTTTGTAGATGGGGTGCAACATGGCACATTTTTTACGCTGCCCGTGCGTCACAAAAAGTGACGCACCGGCGGCATAATAGTGAAGCAAGGCCTCATAAATAAGGCCCTTAGAATTTGGACGAGTATTCCTTTGCACTGTCAGGGACCTAATGAAATTAAATTGTGTATTTACTAAAGCGTGCAGCAACTCAGACTAGAGTGTCCTAGCGTGTGACAGCGGGAGAAAAACGTGCGTAAAATACCCATGTTATTAAAAAGCCAGGTTTTTAAGTTCTTCCTGAAAGAGTCTGTGATTAGTCTCAGACTCAGGGAGTGTATTCCACAATTTTGCGCCTAGAAAGTCGAGGGATCTACATCCAGTACGGGCACGGCATATTTTAGGCACAATGGCCAGGTTGGCATTGGAAGATCTTAGGGGTCTAGATGTTGTGTGGTGATTAAAGCGCTTATTTAGGTAGCCGGCTCCTAAGCCGTGGAAAGCTTTGAAGAAGATGGTCATCGCTTTGAAGTCAAGCTGTTCTTTTTTGCAGAGCCAGTGTCGAGACTTAGGATAGGGTTCATACTAGATCTGGGTTTAGGTCTCAATATGGCGCATTCTGTACCACTTCTAGGAGCTGGATAAGGGATTTGGGAAGACCAAGGTACAAGCTGTTGACATAGTCAAGCTTTGATGTCACCTGAGCCTGCACCACGATGTTTCTGCTCTCAAGCGGTGACAGTGGTAGGAATTTTGTTTGCATCCGGAGTATGCCAAAGCAAGAGCCAGTTAGATTTTGGAACTGAAAGCGCATGGAGAGTGTCTTTTCTATGACAATTCCTAAGTTTGTAACTTTCTGCTTTTTCCGCGGGCGGGGGCGGCAGATCTTTTTGCCACCAAGAGCTCCAGTCAGGCGTTTCTGGATTACCAAAGAAAACAACTTCAGTTTTGTCAGGATTGCACTTCAGCTGATTGATCTTGAGTCAGTTAAAAACCTTTGTGAGGCAAGACCTAATCATTGCCCCGTCAAAGTGGGTTCCTTTTTCACATGTAAAAATCAGCTGAGTGTCATCAGCATAAACACTTTTGGCGCCCTCTTCCTCTACCAGAAATGCAAGGGGGATAGATAGATATTAAAAAGGGCAGGACTGAGAATGGAGCCGTGAGGGACACCTACATTCGTGCCCGGATCCGGGGATGGAAAAAGGGGGGGCAGATGGCCTGAGATCTATTCGCCAAGAAGGATGACATCCATGTTAAGGCGGTCCCCCCCCCAGGCCGATGTTAGCAAGTCTCTCCAGGAGCCTCTCATGTGGGACCATATCTAAGGCCGTCGACAGATCAAGCAGTAACAGAACAGTCTTGCCTCCCTGGTCCAGCTTACCCTTAAGAAATTCAGTCACTTCCAGCAGAGCGGACTCCGTACTGTAGTTAGCCCTAAAACCGGATTGGGACTCATGAAGGAACTTCCCATCTTCAACGTGTTTTTGCAGGGCCTTGTTTACATGCTTCTCTAATACTTTGGAGAGGGCCGAAAGAAGGGAGATTGGACTGTAGTTGGCAGGGTCTGTCGGTTTGGCGTTAGCCTTTTTTATCAGTGGAAGAATCTTAGCATTCTTCCATAATTTCGGCATGTCGCCTTAGGTGAGGGAAGCATTAAAGAGATGGTTTACCGTGGGGTTTATGGTGGGAGCTAATAGGTGCAGGATATTTGCTGGACATGGGTCGGTAGGAGAGCCAGACTTAATGCTTTGGAGAAGGGTTAGTGACTCTTCAAGCTGAAACTCAGGGAAAGATTGAGGATCCAAGAGGTGAAAATTGTATTAGAACTAAGGTAGAAGGTCAGTTCTTCCTCTGAGATGTTAGTTAAGGCTTGTTGGATCACGGAGATCTTTTTGTGGAATGATTGAGCTATTTGCTTAGACAATTCTTCCGTGCATGGCCCTTCCTTTGTGCCGGCTTTCGGGGCAGTGAAGGATTCAACTATGCTAATGATTTTCTTACTCGTATTTTGGGCATTTTCTATCTTGGATTAAAAGAAGTTTTTCTTTGCTACCTTCTCGAGAATGTAATGAGCATTTAAGGTGTCTTTACACACCTTCCTGTCCTCAGGTAGATAGGATTTACACCTTTTCCGTTCCATTTTTCTACAATTTGCTAGATCTGAGGGAATCGTTAAACCATGGAGATGGTGGGGCCAACCTCTTTAAGGAGCGGGAAACAACCGGTACCGCTGCACCAATGTTGGTTCGGAGCCATGAATCTATTGAGAGGGCGTCCAAGTCGGGGCAGCCAGACAGCTCCGGTGAGGAACAATCGAGGGCATCTGCTAACATCGGGATGGGTATTTTATGGAACATCCTGTAATTAGGGACCCTCTGCCCTGCGTTAGCCCAAGGAGCTCTGGCAGAGTTGGGAATTGCGAATTTCAATAGGAGGTGGTCAGACCAGGTAATGGTAAGAGCTAGGCTTACTGATATGTAAAAGTTGTGAAAGATTTGTTCCTTCTCATGGGTGGCAGAAGAAATAGATGGAAACATGTTACAGGCCTGCAGCATCTCCAACAAGGAAACTGTTTGAGGGTCTTTTCCATTGTCCGTATGTATATTGAAATCTCCCAGAATAAGGCAGTTGTTGTATTTTAAGTCCAGGGAGGTGGTGGCTGTATTAATTGTAGTAATAAAATTTCCAATTGCACCGGGAGGTCTGTAAATCAGAAAAACAGCTATTCTATGATGGGGGGGATAAGGTACAGCAGAAGCGTAAGGACTCTGCACCCTCTGTTTTCCATCAGGATGGGAGAGCAGTCTAGTTTTTGATTGTAAATTATGGCAACACCGCCCCCCTTCTCACTTGGTCGGTCCCACCTAAGGATTTTATAACCCGTAGGGATGGCTGAGGTGATAGTAGGGTTGGAGGCTTCAGACAGCCAGGTCTCAGCGAAAATAAAAGATCGGGCTGTTCGTCTGAAAGTAGGTCATAAATGTGTGGTTCATGCTTTTGAATAGAGCGACAATTTAAAAGGGTGGCCTTTAAGTCCTCTGTTTTCTTATTGTTTTTACACTTATTGTTGCATGGGAGGATCATAGGTGTGTTTCCTGGGCTGGAGGAGAGACAAGTTGCACTTATTGCATCGAAAGTCTACCTCCAAACTCGGATCAGCCGCTGTACACTGATAGAATGGTAGCCGCCTAAGGCTAAGCAGTTTTTCGCTAGTGTAATATAGTGGAAGAAACTCACCGGAGGGGAACTGGGCTGCATGGCCGGCGCTGGACGCCTCCGAGACGCTGACGGGCACAGACGGGCTTGCCTTTGGCATGCCAGGGGCGCACCCGCTGCACGCCCCCATTTGCATCGGGAATATATAGGCTAATGCCTATGACGCAAACTTGATCGCTAATGCAGCTGAGGAAGCAGAAATTGCGTGGGCAAAAGAGAGGAGCCCGATAGTAGCACTAGCCCTCCACACAATCTGTGTATCCGCTGCGGCGGACCAGGACTGGAGGAAAAGCGAGATGCGAATCGGAGCAGCTAAGGAGGTGTAGGCAAGCAAAATCAAGTAAAGTGCGAGTGTGCGTAGGTAGAAGAAATTGTTAAAAAGCACAGAGTAATTCAGCCACACATATACAATTTAAAAAGTATTAAAAACCTAGTAGCAGGGCAGGAAACATTAAATCTTACCGCTGCCAGCTGCGCGCGTCCGTTTGATTCGGGAATATATAGGCTAATGCCTATGATGCAAACTGGATCGCTAACGCAGCTGAGGAAGCGGAAACTGCGTGGGTGGAAGTGAGGAGCCCGATAGTAGCCCCAGCCCTCCGCACAATCGGCGTATCAGCCGCGGCGGACCAGGACTGGAGGAAAAGCGAGTTGCGAATCGGAGCAACTAAGGAGGTGTAGGCTAGCAGAATCAAGTAAAGTGCAAGTGCGCTTAGGTAGGAGAAATTGTTGAATTGTTGAATTGAGCCACACATATACAATTTAAAAAGTATTAAAAACCTAGTAGCAGGGCAGGAAACACTAAATCCTATTGCTGTCAGCTGCGCGCATCCGTTTACATCAGGAATATATAGGCTAATGCCTATTATGCAAAATGGATTGCTAACGCAGCTGAGGAAGCGGAAACGGCGTGGGACACAGGGGCTCAAATTGGATCATAAATTCAAAGCTGTTCTGAACATGGGCCCCCAAAATATGTTTGGCCCAGGGCCCCCAAAATCCTTAAGATGTCCCTGACTGCTCCTTTTTTAGCAGATCCTGTATTCCCTTAAATAAGAACTGGCATTAGCGATGGATAGCAAGGAGTCGGGATAAACTAGTCCTCATAGGAAGAGGTAAAACTCTCTTTCGTAGCATCAACATATCCGAAACATCTGTTTCCCAGAGTGAAGAAAATGTTGGATTTTTCTTCCCACTCTCTCTGGATAATCAGGACTTTGGAGGTTGAAGGGACAGCTGGGGGAGCTGCAGGCTGTTGCTGAGATTTGTGGTGAAGGGACCACCACAACCACATTCCCTGCCTTGAAAGGGCTGATTATCTTCCTTGTAAGAGCAGCTTGACCACAAGCCCTACAATAACCAAAGCCCCTTCCCCTGAAGGTAGGTCTTACAGGTGTAAGAAGTTTCCAGTCCTCAACCAACTTTATCACTAAATCCTCCAGTTGGGGACCAAATAGCTATGATCCACTGAAGGGAAGATCATTTTAAAGTGTCTTTTGATCGTTATGCGCCTTTGATGCCGGCATCCAGATATGCCGTCTGTAAGAAATAGCCTCTGGATGCTCCTGCTGCAGATAGGAAATCAAGTCGGAAAGAAATCGGACTTGCTGCTCCATAATGGGCAAACTTGTATTCATGTCCTCTCCATGTTGGAATTCCTCAGCCCAATCTAGCAAGTCATGCGAAAGCGATTTCACTGTGTATGTCGCATATGCTCTGGCTCTGAGGGCAAAATTGGAAGCTGATTAGGCCTTCACAGCAGCATCCACCTTTTTGTTACTTGTTCAGAGGGAGAAGCATCCTCGAAAATTATGCTTTCACCGTATGCTAGATCACCCACGAGGGAGTCAACCGTAATTGAAGAAGGAACTTCTTCTGAAAACCCTTAAAGCGAATACTGCTTAGCCGGAAACCTCAGCAAGGTCACTTTTTCAACATCAGCCCATTCTCTGGACTTCACAACTCCAATTGTCTTATTGATTAGTAGCAACTCAGGCTCTTTTCTTCTGTATTGTGAGAAGAAATCATCTTTCTCTGGATGAGGAGTCTCCGGAAATGCAAGGTTGCATTTTAGATGCACAATAACTTACTTTAATTCAGGCTCCTGCACATAACTGCCCCGCGGTTCGCCCTCGTCCACCGAGTGGTCATAATTATCATTGTCTGTAGCAACAACATAAACTTCTAGGTGAAGGTTTCTCAGGATGCAAAGAGTGCATCCACGGCCCTATTAATCATAGATTATAACTAATCCATATCTAAAATTGGGCCTCTCTGGAGGTCCCCGCCCCCCATCCTCCCCCATTATAACATGGTCCTGCCCTGAGAAACATTTGGCAACACTCCTTCTCTTAAATACACTCTTCCCTTCTACGTTGCCTGCCATACAACAAAGAGGAAAGGAAGAAGCTCTTCTAATTGCAGTAGCACTTTCTGTGTTGGCAACAATATGTGTTATCTCTCACAGCGGGCCGTCGCCATTTTAGAATCAGGTGAAGCGGTCCCGCTTACTTATAAACAAATAAAAGCAATATTCAATATTACGCTCCATGCATCTATGAAGCCCAGCACCTAACAAGAAAGGGCTAGAGTGGCGCCTACCCCCTAGTGACCAAGCGAAGGAGGAATTCAAGTGATGGGATGCGGCCCGATCAAACAACCAGCACGTTAAAGCCGCTAGAGCTGGTCATTGCAACTCCATGCATAACTTAAAAGAATGAAACACGTAGGTGGTATCTAGTGGATTACGCTTCTGGAGACAGAAATCAAAACAGGAAGTCTTCCAGCTCGGCCCGTCCTATTTGTGGCACAGGGTGAGGTCTTCCTGTAGTTGCCACAGTGCGTGTCTCAGTTTTTCAGTGCATTCCTCTTTTTCAGTTGTTTGTTGCAATTCCATTCTACGTGTAAGAAGCCATTTTGGCATCTCAATGTCCACGTTGTGTGCTGTGGATGAGTTTGCTGTACAGTGACGTGTGTTTGTGTGGGCGACATGGATCTTCTCCGACTGGGTCTTTGTTGGGTTTCAGTGATCTTCATGTGCACATCATAAGGACTTTGTCATTCATCTCTTTGGTTCATTGCTGTGAACCAGCTTTTGGATTTGGTTTACTGTTCGCTGCTAGTTTTATTTTTTACTTTCTCGATAGTGCCATGAGTTTTGATAAAAGAATGTCGTATGATTACAAGGAACGTATTTCAGCTGTTATTATTCGGTTGTTTGTAATCACGCTAGAAATAGGAAAGTGCTGTTATTCTGTCTTAAATGTGCGCCGGTAATTGTCAATGTATTTATTTATAATTAGCCATATTAATTCGAACAGAAATGTTTACAGTACCGGGCCTTGTTGTCAAGGCAATGCTGTCTGGCTTTCAATCATATGTATTTATTGGCGCAGACTGCTATTCAACAGATTGAATTTTAAACGCAGACTTGACTCGAAATAATTTTTTCACCAGAAGAACCTAAAGGATATGGGAAATCAGGTAATGTACAAATACTGCAATAATTGTCCTTCGCAAAGGAGACATTGAGTAGATGGCTGCAGACCTATGTTTTTTAAATGTTGTCACAAAGAAAACAACAGTAAGGGAGTTAGTGCATGGATACCATTCCCTATATTTAACTCCCGAGTGACAGAAATAGAATCATTTTTACAGGTCTTTCATGGATTCCACCTGGTATGTGCAAAGAGCACATGAAATTACCAAACCACTGGCACATGGCGAACATGGGGATAAAAACTTCTTATATCAAATACATAAATAAATATATATGTAAAAGCTTCGTCAAGGGTGTAATTTGTATTTAAAAAGCAAGTCTGGGGATCCAAATATTTTCAGTCAACACCAGGGCCAGCAATATATGAATATATAGCCCCAGTCGGCTAGTTGCATGGTGCAGGAGCCGGCATTGCTCCCACCCAGAGGCGGCAGCTATCTTTGCATGCCCCCGCCAATCCGGAGCAATGTTTTGTTCTGTTTCCCTGCCTGCATCAGTGCAGGCAGGGAAACAGAAAACGGGGCTGCTCTCAGCCGTTGGGAGCATTTTTAGAGCTCCCACCGACTGGAAGCAGACTTTGGGCTTGATTACGAGTTTTGGTGGTGTGGGAGCGGGCGGTACGCCACTGCCGCACCCAGGCACCACCGAGACTCGCCGCCTCACGTCCGCCAGATTACAACCTGAAAGTGGTCTGGCGGGTGTGCGGCGTGGCAGTCCCACTTCGGTGCCTCTTTCAAAGGCAACAGTGCCTCTGAAAAAGGCACCACAATGGGACCTAACAAAAGGTTTCCTGCACGGCATGGGCTCAAAAGTCTATGCCGTGCAGGAACTAGTGTGCTTGCACACAGGGGGGGCACATGTTATGCCCCCGTGTGTTCATCCACATGAGGAGGAGGCATAGCGGGCCCTGTAGGGTCCCATTTGTATGCACGGTGTGCATGGAGGAAAAACCTCCATGACACCACCGGCGGAGAGAAAACTCGTAATAAGCTTGGCAGGACTGTCGTGGTCCCGCAAAACATATTGCGGCTTCTAACTGCCGTCAAACCACCAGGGTTCCCTGGCGACGGTCCCAGGGTGGTCCGACCGCTGGTGCGGCGGTGGCTGGACCATAACCGCAGCACCCGCGCGAGTCTGGCGGTCCAAGGACCGCCAGACTTGTAATTGGGCCTTTACTGTTTATTCCTCTTTGGCAGGTGATTTAAAAATGCTCCCACCAGATGGGAGCAAACCCACGTTTCCTTTCCTGTGTGGGCAGGGAAACTACTGTGTCCTGGGGGTGGGCCCCTGGGACACAATAAGTCAGTTTGATGGCTTGGGAAGTGGGGCCGTGGGGCCGTGTGCCCCCCCGCCTTTACTGTTCATTGGGTGATGGGCTCCCAGGGGCTTACAATAGCTTGGAGAAGGTGGCAGTGCACCCCCCCTCAACTTAATGTGAAAGAATGCGACCCGAGGGATGGGCTCCCTGGGGACTACAATGGCTTAGAGAGGGGGACCACGTATCCTAAGATTGCCTCAGGAGGGGGGCCCTGCTGACAGCCCTCTCCCCATAAATATAGGTAAGAAAATGGTGGCCGCCATTTTCTTTTTTTTTCTTTTTGCTGATATCTTGCGTGAGTTCCATGGGATTGCAGAAAAACGTGTCCCTCTGGGTACCCACATGGGGCCTAGGTGGCAGGTTATCAATTCTTTTTTAAAAAAAAGTCAGGACAGGAAACTAAGTCCCCAAGCAAGGTAATGGCTGCCTGCAACATTTTTCTCATCTTGCTGGCAGCCAGTCAGAGAGCTAGCTCCAGTGGGAGTCTGACTTCTGTGGTAATAAGATGGCCCAAGGGAAAAAAAGCTCCCTGGGCTAACCAGAATGCTCTGTTTTCAAATTGGTGCTCCCACATGAATCTCGATATAAGCCTCTCGCAAACCCACCCTTTCAGATATACAAATATTTTTAAACCTTAATTTCGGAAAAGCTACTGAACGGATTTACACCAAATCACAAAAACACAATCTGCAGACCAAGGTCTAGCTTCCTGCCAAATTTGGTGCAATTTCGTTAAGCAGTTTTTGCGGTAATGCTTCTTAAAGAAGTGTATGAAAAATGCATGATGATTTTGTGTTTTGGGACAGCCCTTTTCTCTCGGCCAACACTTGACAGTTCATCCCTAAACTTTCCATGTGCATACTAGGTAAAAAAGAACACTTTTTTGGAAATTTTCGTACAGATTTGCCAAACTAGGCCAAAGTTAATAGTAAAAAAAAAAAACGCATTTCCTATGTAAACGCTGACCTAACTATAACCACCCAGTGGGCAATTGTGTAATGGCTGGTGTAAAAGACACAAAGTGGTGATACCGTCTATGTTCACCAGACTTTGCATGTGCAATGGAAAGTGAGGATGGGACTGTTTAAATTGTAGCTGGAGTTAATTTGATGATGATTGGCATAGAGAAATGCTTGGAAGCTGAACCCCGTCTGCTGAAATTAAATAAAATAAAATCATAATACCTTTGAGTGCTCCAAAGGTTTTTTGAGTGATTTATACAAAGGATTACTACATGGAGGAAGCCATGACACAACTCAATGATAAAACTTGTTATAAAAGGAGCAATATATTGTCTCTTAGGGCTACCTATATATAACAAGTTCTATGCTAAACTACTAGCGCGGAAAGATGCCGGACTGATCTCCATGCAAGAATACAAATTTCTCAAAAATGAGAACCCTACTGTGCAGGTTATATATATTTCATACCCAAACTCCATAAAAACCCTTTAAAGCCACCAGGAAGACCAATTATATCCGCACGGAACAGCTTACTTGAGAAGAAAACACAATACGTAGATTATTTTCTACAGAAACACATGCAAAAATTGCCCTAATTTATCCAGGACACTGGTGACTTCCTTAGAAAAGTGACCAATTTTAAATGGCAAGAGAATTATTGAAATACGATCTTGCAGTCATAAATTCCTTTGCTCCCACATATTACTACATGATCACGGAATACTACCTAGGAGTAAATCCCATTGAGTCTGGGGTGCCTGTTCTAAGGCATAGTTAGTCTTGAACGTTTGTGAACATTACATATGGAAAGGGTCAGAGATTTAGCTCCAGATGTGCATAGACTTCCGTTTGCGATCTGCTAATAGTACATTTTTGAGATTCGTTATAAAAAAATCGCAAACAGCTATGTGCAGCAGTGTGTTTTAAACTGTTTGCGATTCACAATGGGTCACGCATGGGACCTAGTTCATTAATATTCATGAGGTAGGTTGCAACTTGCGACCCTTTGGGAATGGCTGGCACTCACAGGGATGGTGGCCTGTTGGCGTCAGCATACCACCTTGTCTGTGACGGCTTTTTAAATAAAGCAGTTTTCTATTTTGAAATGCAGCCCGTTCTCCTTAAAGGAAAATGGGATGCATTTAAGAAAAAAAATGAAAAGTCTCCTTTTTTTCTGAAGAGTAGGCAGTGGTGCATGCGACCACTTCCTGCTCTTAAAAATGTTGGTGCTCACATTCACAAAGGGGGAGGGTTCCCTTGGAGACCCCATCCTGTTTGCGAATGGGTTACCGCCAACTTGAACTTGGTGGTAACTGCGAGTGTTTTACGACCACAATAGCTTATCTAATCGCTTATAGGGCTTTGTACATTTAAAAATGCTTCAGAATCGGGACGTTGTTAGCTGAAAAAACCTTCGTACATCTGTCACTATAGGGTGTTATTTGCAGTTTTCTGGATGTGAGACATCCGCCTACAGCTGGCGAACTTAGTGTATAAATTGGCAGATGTCTCATTAGCCCTATTTAGAGTATATACAGTCATATGCTCTTTAAATAGTGCAGACATGACATCTGCTATATTTTTACTGATGTCCCACATCTGCCAAGTTCAAAATAACCCCCTTACTACTGCCTGGAGCAGCGAGAAATACCCTTTCCAGGGTGGGAAGGGGAACCAAACGCCCCCAGATTTCGTGTGGGTGTAGGGAAGGGGTTTCGTCATGGGATAAATGTGCTCTCGCACAAAGGTGTAGCTATTTCAGCAGGTGTGAATTATAGACCATGTACAATGATCTAAGTGCCAAAGTACAGTTGATTCCTAGAGCTCGCAAACCTTTTTAAGAAATATACGTAGAAGGATGCGCAAGGCGCAGCTCTCCAGGTGTATCCTTGAAACGTAAGTGAATACCTGTAAGCCATGCTTAAGATTCCTTTCAAGGTACTAAACTCCGAGTGCAAGTTGAACTCCTTTGTGATCTGGGACTGCAGTGACTCCCTCTCCTGCTCTGCGATCTACTATCACGACAAAAGGTAGCGCATCCTCATGATTGATACCCACACTACATGAAGAGGGGTTAATACTACAGCCATGTGAGATAATGTTTAGTCAATATCACAGCAGCAAAATAAAATTCAAGTACTGTGAATGTTGAGGTACAGTTCAGATACCTAATTACCCCAGCTAAGTTATATATTTATATTTGTACGTCTATTTTAAGGCATATGTGTCAGCGGATGCCCTTTGACTTAACGACAGCACTGTGTGGCACCACTCAAATTACTTTCATATTTCCCTATACTAATTCACCACTAATCCTTCATGGATTCCAGAGTAGCACGCTACTCGCTGAAAAAGCGCTTCAATGCCTTGTCAGGAGGAGTAAGCGCTATATAAAGGCAATTACAATACAATTGTGTTGTATTGTATTGTAATTGCATTTATATAGTGCTTACTACCCCTGATGAGGCGTTGAAGCGTTTTTTCAGCAAGTAGCACGCTACTCCGGGACCCATAGAGGATTAGTGTTGAATTAGTATAGTGAAACATGCAAGTAAATTTTAAGTGGTGGATAGGTTAGTCAGTTATTTGGATTCTGAATGATGGCAAAAGGATAGCAGAAGGTTAGAAGAGGGAAAAAAAGGTTTGTATTTATATATCGCTTGTTACCCCTGATGGGGTGATGAAGCACGCTACTCCGGAATCCCATAAAGGATTAGTGCTGAATTAGTATGGTGAAATATATAAGTAATTTGAGTGGTGTATATTAGTCAGTTATTTGGATTGAGAAGGGTAGTGGAGGGATAAAAGGGAAGAAAGGTTTGCATTCATGTAGCACCTGTTACCCCTGATGGGTGTTGATGCTCTTTTCTGGCGAGTAGGACACTACTCCAGAACCCATAAAGGATTAGCGTTGAAAATTAGTATAGTGTAGTATGAAGTAATTTGAGTGGTGGATATGTTATTCAGTTATTTGGATAGAGAAGGGTAGGTTGCGGGATAGAAGAGGGAAAGAGGTTTGTATTTATATAGCGCTTGCTACCCCTTGATGGGTTTTGAAGTGCTTTATTGGCGAGTAGCACGCTACTCCGGAACCCATAAGGATTACTGTTGAATTAGTATGGCGAAACATGAAAGTAATTTGAGTGGTGGATATGTTAGTCAGTTATTTGGCTTGAGAAGGGTTGGGGAGGGGTAGAAAAGGGAAAAGGTTTGCATTTTTATAGCTCTGGTAAACCTGATGGGGTGTTGAAACACTTCATTGGCGAGTAGCACGCTGCTCTGGAACCCATAAAGGATTAGTGGTGAATTAGTATAGTGGAATATGGAAATTGAGAAGTGAACATGTTAGTCTGTTATTTTGATTAAAAAGGATAGTGGAGGGACAGAAGAGTGAGATTCTTTTTATTTTGAGGTCATAGCAGTAGGAGGAGGCTTTGGATGAGTAAAAAGGGGTTTTTGAAGGGAAGAGTCAGAGGGGAGAGTTTATAATTGTTTGTTTTGGGGGATCGGTATAGTAAAAAGAGGTGTCAGATGATGGAAGGAGGAGTAGAGTAGGAGAGAGTCTAGAAAATGCTATTTTGGGGATCATAGTAGTGGTATGGGGTTTGGGATAAATGAGAGAGTGGATGTAGAGGATATATTGATAGATGTATAGGGTGAGAGATAGGGTAGTGCATTGGAAAGAGTAGTAGAAAGAAGTTTGAGATGAGTCAGAAGATTGGGCCAGAGGATATATTGAGAGAAGTATAGGCTGAGAAATAGGGTAGTGCATTTGAAATACTAAATTAGAAGAAAGTGATAAATATATAGATCCATAAGTACACTGAAAGTATATAGATGCATAAAGGAGGTAAGTATATATAGATTAAAGTTATTGATAGAGGTACAGGATGAGAAATAGGGTAGTGCATTGGATATGCTTTTTCAGGAGAAAGGGTAACACAGATCCAAGTACATGCAAGGTACATAGATGCACAATGGAAGTAAGTACATGTACACCAACGATGGTCTTTTAACCTCTTCTGTGCCCATGACGAGATAGTCTCGTCATGGAGCACGGTCGCGCTGTGCCCATGACGAGACTATCTCGTCATGAAACCCGCCCACTAAGGAAACGCCCGGCACAGGAGGGGGAAAGGGCGTGGCACCGAAGGGGTTAAAATTATTATTTATTTACAACGACATAATTATTCTACATGTTTATACAAAGCAATACACAAAGATAGGTACATATCTATAGTGAAAATAAATGCTTATATACAGAGGAATATGCTGTAAATTTCTGTTTGCATATGGTGCTTGTGTGGGGAAGAGCCAATTCTTGAGTAGTTTTCTGAAGATAAGGTGGTTGTCGGTGGAACTTATGTTGGGGGGGGTTCCATAGTTTGGCTGCTTGAACAGAGAAGGATGTGCCACCCATGTTTTTTTTCTTGTATCTTGGGATTTTGAGGCGAGATGCCCCTTTAGAGCGTAGGTTCCTTTGTTGAATGTGTTTAGTGATTTTATTCCTGATGAAGAGCAGTCCCATTCCATGTATTGCTTTGTGGGTGATACAAAGTAGCTTAAACGTGGATCTTCCAGCAACCGGTAACCAATGCAGGGCTTTTAAGGCAGGTGAGATGAGGTCTCGAGGTTTGATATGCAAGAGTAGTCTGGCAGCCGAGTTCTGAATCTGTTGTAGTCTTTTCATGGTCGTTAAAGGTGATCCATGGTAGAGGCTATTGGCGTAATCGAGTTTGGACAGAACAAGGGAGATGGTAGCTTGGACCTTGTGTGGAAATCCTAAATGAGGGAAAATTTGTTGCAGCATTTATATTGTGACATAGCTTAATCTTGCTAGTTTGTCCACTTGGGCATTCATCGACAGCTTGGAGTCCACGGTCATTCCGAGGTTTCTTACTTCCTTCGATACTTTAGGTGGTGATACCAGTTCATCAGGCCAGGCGGCAAGCGGGTCGTAATGTTTCCAATCGCCACACGTGAGTATTTCAGTTTTTGAAGCATTCAATTTGAGATGGCACCAAGTCATCCACTGATTCACGGCTCTGAGACAACTGAAAATTGGGGATTTTTCAATGTCTTTGGGGCATTCCAGTTGAAGGAGTATTTGCGTGTCATCTGCATAGTTATAGCACGTGAGGTGAAACTGATTGATCAATACCGGTAATGACTTCATGTAGATGTTGAAAAGCATGGGTGAGATGACAGAACCTTGAGGGACCCCTGCTTTTGTGGAGTATGGTTTGGAAGAGAAAGGTGGGGTGTGGATGACATTAGTTCTGTTTTGGAGGTAGGACGCAATCCAGTCTAGAGCAGTTCCCTCTATGCCGGCTTCATAGTCTCTTTGTTTCAGAGTGTCATGGTCACCTGTGTCAAAGGCAGCAGAGAGGTCCAAGAGGAGTAGCTCAGCAACCCTGCTACGGTCAACAGTATTCTTGAGGTCATCCCAGATGGCAAGGAGGGCAGATTCAGTGCCTCTTCCCGGACGGAATCCTGTTTGGAAATCTGAGATTATGTCATTCTCTTCAATGAATTGTTACATCTGGGTGACCACTGCTCTTTCTATCAGTTTGCCCAGGAAAGGTCCATTTTTAATGGGTCTGTGGTTGTCAGGGTTCAGCGGGTCCAAGTTTGTTTTCTTCAGTAAAGGGTGTATGTGTGATTTTTTTAGTTCTTCTGGAAATATTCCGGTAGTTAATAAATCGTTGATGATTCTTCTTACTTGAGTGACAGTAGAGGTTGTTAAAAGAATTGTCTTGAAAGTTTGTGGTGGACAGGGGTCAGAAGGGTTGCCAGCAGGCCTGCTTGCTTTGACCAGGTCCATAAATTCATCGTGAGAGATGTGTTGGAAGGAACGGAGTTAGAGTATTCTTGGATTGTTGTTTTGTACAGGGGTTAGTGCTGGTGCTTTGTTTCTGTTTTAAGTACGAGTCCAATGTGTCTGATTTGTCTGTGTAATGATTTGCCAGTTTGTCTGTGAAATCTTGAGTAGCAGGATGAGTTCCTTCTAGGCAATTTGGTTTGCGAAATTCATTGAGTATTTTATAAAATCCTTTATTTGCACATTTAGCATTTTGAATTCTGTATGAATAGTACCTTTTCTTAGCTTTTTTGATAGCTGATTTGTATAATCTATTAATTTTTTGTAGGTGAAGTTTGTCTTGTTTGGCGTTTGTTTTGAGCCAGGTATGTTGAAGCTTTCTAATATGTTGTTTTATGTCTTTTATTTCTAAGTTTCTCCAAGGCGCTTTTTTTCTTTTGTTCTGTTGTGTGGTTTTGAGTGGTATCAGGATGTCAAAAGCTTCCTGTAGCCACTCATATAGATTTTGAACCGAAGTTATTATTTCCAGATTTGTACTTGATGTTAGTTGTATTTCTAAGTGTTCCAAATTGAGTTTGTTCCCCGGCCGATAGGTGGATGGATGCAAGCTAGTTTTAGATGAGTCCCTTAAGTGTTGTTTTATGTTGGAAAGCAAGCAAGTGGTGGTCTGGCCATGTGACTGGAGTTATAGTTTGAAAGGTAACTAGTTCAGTATTAGCAAAAATTACATCTAGGATATGTCCAGCGATGTGTGTGGGTTTGTGGACAATCTGATGCAGGTTCAGTGCCTCTAGGCCAGTGATTATTGTTTTTGGATGGGTCATATTGGGTTTGTCAAACCAAATGTTGAGGTCACCCAGAATGCATGAGTGTATTGTTATCAGGTTTGAAACTGTGTCTAGAAGTGCCTCTGGGAATGTCGCCTTGCTAGGTGGAGGTCTGTAAAGGAGCAGAAAGTTACAGGATGAAGACGGTGTAGTATTGCATCTTGTTAGAAGAGCCTCACAATTCTTTATGGAGATGTCATCAACTTTAGTGATACATAATGTTTGCCTGAACACAACAGCTAGACCACCTCCTTTTTGCCTATACGATTTTGGGTGATCGTTTGATAGCCTAGAGGAATGGCTTCATGCAGGACTGAAGTCATATCTCCCAACCATGATTCAGTTATGAATAGTAGATCTGGTTTTGCATCTGTGAGAAGGCCTAGACATATAATTTGCCATGGTGGGGATGTTCATTTTATAAAGTCTGATAGTAATGCTAATAACTTTTAGTTTCACCTGCCTAGTGATCCCAGCACATCTGCTTCATAATTAGGGCTTCCGGTTTTATGCTTTTTTTTACATTTCCACCTTTATTTATCAATTTGTTTTTGGCTACCTTATTGGTATTCATCAATATTAATTTTGTGTTTTGAAAATAGTCTTGTAAAATGGTATATTTTTACATTTATCTCTTAGACGTGCACTTGTACGTGGATTCCTATTACGAATTAGCACTTTGCAGCCACATATTACACACTACACCCATAGGTACATATTAGCGTTATTATGCAAATACAGGGTTCTATATGCCTGTATTTAAGGAAATCTCATCCTGTTTTTTTAACTCCCCATGCTGTATCATGAAAGACAGCATGGAGAGTGTCACAAGAAGCACAATTTTCAATATTTTTTTGCTTCTAAAAATTTACGCAGGCAAGAAACACTAAGCTTTTTGTATGTATTTATCTATAAAAATCAGTACACACTGATAACTGGGGGCCTTTTTCATAATAGACTACAATAGTTTCAATAAATGTATTGTACATTTCTTTGAGTCTTTCTTTGGTTTACTAAGGACATGCATGAGTGAGAGACAAAAGGTGATAATCGGTTTCCACTGTTTCCTTGGGGACTAGAGAGCCATGTTCTAGGTTACCCAAATCACTTGCTACTCTGAGAAGGCTAGGAGTTCAGGTGGGCCACTGTGAGCTAGCCAGGATTTGGGCCCACAGATACTGATGTTGTAGAGCAACTCAGGCCCTACATTCTGACGTCCTGTCATCCCAAGGCACAGTTCTGCTTTACCAGCAGAATCCCTGCGACTCCCCAAATCACAGAAGGCAAAGGCAAGGCATGATCAGTTCATGCCAGGGCAATGGATAATAAAAGCCTCTTGTGGGTTGGGTCCAATTAGTTCAAGTACAATATGTATTGAGTCCCAGACAACAGATCTTGCAGACAGATGCAAGCAGAAAGGGGGGAGGAGCTTGGAACACTGTAGATATTGCAGAGCCTTTGCTGTAAAACCTCTTGGTGGAGGCAGCTGGGTTTAGTGGAGAATTTTGGTTACCTACACAGGAAAGTGCAAAAGATATCTGAAGAATTGGAAATTGTACTACTAATGCTGAAACAATGGGAAGTTGGCAGCACTAAAGCTGAACAAATTCTTGCAGCTGCATTATGTTTTGAGGTAATGCCTGTGCACAGATGGATAAGTATTTCCATATAAAGGTATTTTCACACCAGCTTGTGTAACTGTAAAGTTACTGCTGTTGATGAAGGCAGTACATTACTGATTGATTAACTTGTATTACATTGCTGCTTTGCACTCGGATATGCGTACACACATTCTCTGTTTAGTTACATCCTCACTGGTAAGGTTCAGGGTGACTTAACCTCAGATTAACTGAGATTTCTGCTCCAGTCTTCTCCTTCCATTACCAGGATACAAACAAAAGGGCAGGCATATGTATTGTGAAGTGGGCTTCTGTATAAAGTGTGTCCTATGAGATAATTCAGCTTTGGAAGTTGATGGGAGAATATGGGGCTGGGGGAGTAACCTAAGATCATACTTGGACCCTTTAGGCCAAATCTGTGCCTTTAATAGATTGTAGAGGTTCCAGGTACTGTGCTCATTCAGTATAACTGTACAGCAATAGGTACTATGCAAGTCTTTAGTAGGTTGCACTATGTATATTAAAATCACTAGGACAAATTAAACACGACCCATCATGAAGATAAAACACATATTGCAGGACAATTAAGACCTTGTTTTGAGACACTGACTTGCCAGTGGTACAATGGCATATCCTAATATCCATGTTCTGTTTTTGTTGCATTATTGGCATTTTTATAGGACATGCAAAATGTATTACATCTGACCAAAGTGTGGAGGAGCTGCGTATACTTTGTTGACTATGGTAAGAAATCTTGTAGTGACATTCAATTCCTTCATTTTTTAAGGCATTTACTATTACTATTTTTTCACTCAAAATCTTTTCAGAAACTATTTCTCTGCTGACACTAGACAAATAGGCTTACTGACCTAAATGAACCTAATGATTTTTCCCCCCCAAAATAGATGTTTTACTTCCGATAGCATAACTTATTTTAGTGTTCTCAGCCAAATATGGTTTCTAACTCATGCAACTTATCATGTGAGTACTTTTCTTTAAACTACATTTCTTTTTACAGCCACCTTCAACTCCTGAAATAGAAGCGACATGTGGAAATGAGTATTATTATCAGCTCTGCTACTTGTGCTAACAAACTAGAGATCAGAAGTAGTATCATCAGTGCTAAGTGTACTATAGTATGCATTAGTATTACCAGTTGCACTCGTATCAGTGCCATTAGTAGTGGTACGTACACTAGTATTGTTATTGCCGGAAAGGCAGGTAATACCAGAATTAAACAGTTTTCTACTAACGCGGCTAAGGGAAGAGGTCGATGGAGACCAATCGCAATGGGAGGTAGAGACCAGATAGAAAAGACTCAAATGATTGGGAAGGGATGGGGGTGCAATGGACAGGAACTGAAGTTAGAGGAGTCAGGGCAGTCTACTTACAGCATTAGGCGCAAATATCAGATCTATGTGCTAAACCATAATTACTGCTTTAACGGCTTCACAATTCTAGCCCACAAACTATTTGCCTTCCTCTTTGGCACTTCTAGCTTGCACAATTACCAGACAAAGACTGAGATCTGGATCAACAGCACATTTACCACAGACCAGATTATTAGAAACAACTAAATGAAGTAGAATAGGATATGAAAGTAATAGGATAATAAACGATGAACATACGGACTATGAAATGAGTGACTGTTCAGATTTGGGCCTATAATTAAACAAGATCGCATTGAGAAATTTGAAGGATTAGTAAGTGTTAAATAACTAGTAAACAATTACGGTACACTCTTATCAGGTCACTGTCCATTTAATGTTCCACAAGCTGTCATACTGTAAAGTCATACCTGGAACTCGTCGTCATCATCCTCCCCAGGAGCAAGTGGTGCTTCCCCATCCATTGATTGTTTTGGCAATACAATACATGCACAGCAAATTCATTGATGCTCCAGCAGCACCTGAGATTGCGCAATGCAAAAATAAAAAAGTAAAAACTCTGTGTATCTCGTAAAGTCAGATACAGGCCATCAGATCTGTCCAGATACATGCCTTTGATTAGATTATACGACATGAATGAAGCATTTCACCATCCACAACAGTGGGACATTTTAGGGTGACCACCTCCCTCCAGGACATTATGGACAATGTTTCCATCCTGGACTTTTGTGTGACAGCCAATGCCTTCTGCATATTGTAGTCTTGGTTTGTTTCCATTGGACTAATAAGACTAACCCAACAGCAATCAGCGAAGTGTGGGTGAAAGGTTCAGAAGTGGAGAGTGTGTCCTTAATGACCTAGAGTCAGATTGTCACCATAGGACAGTGGGATTTTATAATAGACCAAAAATCCAAATAAATGAGTGCAGGGACAATGTCCACAGTGGTTTCATATAGCCTTAGAGCCCGCTGTAGCGGGCTCCACTGGCCATTAAAGGCCGGCTCGAGCGTTAAGGGCCTTTAACAAGGGAGCGGGCCTTTAATGGCCGGTAGAGCCCGCTACTCAGGTCTCTAAGGCTTTTAGAACATTCTGCCCCTAGAGGGCAGAATGTTCTAATTAGTCAAAACAAATGCCTCTCAAGGAGTCCGAGGGGGTTTAAATCTGCTCAGGCTCCGAGAGGCCTTTGTTTACAGCAACAGTTGTGAACAAAGTCAAACATTAGAAGCCCGGAGCACCCCATTGTTTTCAATGGAGATCCCAACATTCCAATGTTCAAATAACAGTTCTTTCCTTATTTTAGGAGGTGCATTCTTTTTCTGGGAGAAAGTGGACTAAAGCTGTTATTCTTATGAAGGTGGGTTGTAAATGTTAGAGATAAAGGCCTTGGTAGCCAATTTGCATTTTAGTTTGCAATGCTGGGATATGTTATGTTACCGTATCTTCACAAAGATTTGCATAGCGCAGTATTGGTATTAATATGGCTGTGCAGGAATTTTTTATCAATTTGGGTGCGTGCCATGTGAAACATTAGAATATGTTTTGCCCGACTTGAGGTATTTGTATGAGGTGACTGACATTGTGGAGCCATGTTAGGATCACACACCCTTTAAATCAGTTAAGTAGGGTGTTGGTGTAGTGTGATCTGTGTTGTCTTGGAGAGGCATATGTTTTATGTGAGTTCAAAGATGCAGAAAACTCTCTTTATTTCAAATTATGTCTGTAATTTGCCCTGACGTCACTCCCCAAAGTGTTTGATCAATGTTGTACCATATTATCGCGGGCAAAATATCGAACTGCATGGATATTGTGATTATAGCATCGGCTCAGAAATATGGCCATGCAGAGTTAGGGATGTAAAATCTAGACGCGCACAACCTGGAGATATTTTGAGAGACAATATATCTGCTATTATGCAAGTGTAGGTCCATATTTCGGATGTCTAATGTGACAAGGCAAGGCCAAGACATGGAACACCCTCCCTCTCCACCTCCGCCAGACACCATCTCTCTCCAAGTTCCTGAAGGACCTCAAAACCTAGCTCTTCGACGCATCACCATGAGCGTCCGGCACCGCACGCACCCTGATGGGCCATGGAAGACCTCTGACGATACTCCGCGAGTGCATAGGAGCCACACCCCCCCAATAGCGCCTTGAGACCCTTCCGAGTGAGTACCTGCGCTTTACCACCCCCTTGATTGATTGATGATTGACATACAATGTTAAAGAGGTGACCCTTCATTGACCTCTATTTCAATAAAATAATTTTTAAGGCAAAAATTCGCTCGACTTGCACTATATATTCCATTGATTTCTACTTGTGGAAACGCCAGCCAATTATTGATTATTTGTAAACCTTTCAGGAGCCCATTAGGCAGTCAACATTCGGATGTTTAATGCCTTTATTAACCTTTTCATCCGCCACTCCTGTTGGGTATGTTTAAACTTCTTTCGGGATTGTTAGAATATATTATTTAAGTCGAATAATGTTTATTCATTTTAAAGTTAAAAACAGTGAAGTATATGTAAACTGTTCTAATAAACATGAAAACAATTATATATTTTAACATATTTCAATTGTGCATCAGTAAAATATACATTTAAAATGTATGATGCACGGCAAGAACGTAAATACTGGTTTACACTGGCATTTGATGGCCTTCTTGCTTGTTAAATATCTTTAAAAGTCCAATCAGTTTCTGTGCTCAGGTCTTTTTTCGAACATCGGGCTCAGGTTTAAAACGAGCGGCTTCCTCTCTGGCACACTTGTTTTGACGGGCCAGCTCTGAGCTGCCATGCTAATTATAGAAGGTGTGAAGAGTCTGTTTTTAACAATCTGTTTTAAAGTTAGCTGTGCTTCTATTCTCATCAGCAGGTTGGGAGATATCTCTATTCCCACCAAGGGGCAGCATTTAATAAGGTCAAGCAGGAGCCCCCTTTCTTATCAAACACATTCCCTGGAAACTTGGCAGGTCCGCCTCGAATGCAGACATGTAAAGGCCAGTTCAGTGCAGCCGTCCCCATATTGTGACTTTTCGGTGTCATTGGGAATGGACAGTTAGGATCTGAGAAGCGCACGTGGCTTCTGTGGAGTCAGGTTGTTTGCTGTTTTCATTTAGGTTTTATCCGAGACTTAGGCCAGTCAGTTGGCCTCTAAAAACATATTTTTATTTTTTGGGGAGTTTTATATAGCGTAAACTAGACCCACAGGGATCAGAGCGCTTTAAATGAGCACCAGTTTACAATACAGAAAGACACATTCCTTTTTGTTAGACACAGAGAGATTAGGTGATTTTCCCAGAATCACAGAATGTTGAGCATCCCTGCCGAGACTCGAACCCGGTGCCCCAGCTCCGTGGTCGACCGCCCTAGCCATTAGGCCACATTCTCCCAGCATTTATATCACTAAAGGCACAGTTCCCATTGCATGCATTACCAACACAATCTATAATTATTCTGGGTCAAAAATGCCAATCAGACTGAGTTGTTAGTTGTGTATGAAATTATAATTTCAAGGTTGAGGTCTACAAAACTTTTGCCTTTCATAAAGTTTCACATTTTGTGCACTTCATCCAACTTTGCCCGTTGAAAACATTTCCTCCCAAAACGTTTTTTTTAGTGGGAAAATTCTCCATCAAAAACTGTGGGTCTGATTTAGATCCTGGCAGATGGGTTACTCCATCACAACAGCAACAGATATTCCGTTCGCCGAAATATAAATTCCCCATATTTCCTATGGGATTTATATTTTGGCGGAAGAGATATCCATCACCTTTGAGACGGAGTAACCTATCCACCAAGATCTAAATCAATGCCTATGTTTTCTTAGAAGAGAAAACTTTTAGTTGATTTTTCACCTGCCTTTTTTACCGAGGCAACATTTTTAATCTTCACTTAATCTTTGAACTTCTAACCATATTAAATTGAAGTATGTGGAGATTCATAAATCTGTACACTTCTAAGAATATATTTTATCCACACACATCATCTTTATCAAATCAACAGTATGTTTAGGCTTTCATCAGGTTAGGATATGCCTGACTCTTTTGCTAGATTCTTTATTGATTCTATTCAGTTTTGTTTTTTTGTTTCTGTAGGAAAGTTCCCTTTTTGTATGGCCACCACCATACTTTTTGCCCCAGTTCTGATGGTTATGATTCTGAATTATGATGTATGCGAATTGGCATCTCCAATTAGCAATGACTTTTAACTCCCTTATATGTCCCTGGTAAGTGGTGCCTGTGGTACTCTGGGCATGGGAGTTAAAGGAGTTACCAGGGCCTGGAGCACTGATTGTGCCACCCTGAGTGACCCAAGTAAACAGATGACAGCAGGCCTGCCATTGCAGACTGCATGAGCAGTGCACACTGCTCAAACTCAACTTAGCCCTCATCATGAGTGGCAAGGTCACAGCACTATTTTTAATATATGTCAGTCACCCCTAATGTCGCTTCCTGAGCCCGGGTGGCAGGGTGCATTATATTAAGGGTGTGGACATATAAGTGCAAGCTTATATGCTCCTGTAGTATCTTCTTTCCATTATGCACCACAATAAGTGTTTAGGGGGCCATAGGATAATATGGGCTGACACCCTGGCACCCCGAAGTTGCCAGCTCCATTATGGTCCCACTGAAAAGGGTCTTGTTTGATATCAACCAGCTTGTCTAATCAAACCCGACATGATTCTCATGTCAGATTTAATTTGACATGCACCCACGTGGCTACCTTAGAGGATGCTCACCTGGTTGTTGCAGTCTTTCCTGTGCCCTGGCTGACAGCATGCAGCTGCTTACACCAAGACAGGAGTCTGGCCCCATGTCAGGAAGTATGAACACTCCCAGGTGTTAGAAACAAAGGCATGGCCGGGAAGGAGGAGACACCTCCCTGCATGACATGATAGCTAGTGAAGTGGCACATCAAGGGAATGAACTTAAAAGCTTGCACTGCCTCTGATATGCATCAAGGCTACCTCCAAAAGGTGAAAACAGCCATCCCCCTGCCTCCCGGCACATTTTCTCACAGGGCAAGCAGGAAAATTAGGAAGTCAGGAGGTGTACACCCCCAGAAGGCTAGCCACATCCCTACGGTGAGCCACCTGGTCTGTACAGCCAAGGAATATATTTTGCCATTTTTAAACATGCCAGAATAGAGGGCTCTGGGTAGCAAAGGTGGCACACACCCGGATTGTGTCACTTTTTGCATCAGTTTCCTTATCAGCATCATCAAAGCGGCAAAACCAGCTCCCTCGTGACTCCTGCTACAGCACCAGGGATAGCCAGGACAACTCTACACCAGGTCCCCTAGAGCCAGGTAAAATTCAATTGACTGTCGTTGCCTAGTCCTGAGAACCACGTCACCTCACCTTAGCCCCAAGTAGGTTCAATGCAACTTGACCTGCAAGTGACCGATTGTAACAAAAGCTTTTTCCCGCTGACCCCAACTTTAAAGTTTTGAAGTAGAGAATTGCACTGATTTATTTTTCCTTCTAAAATCCATAACTCTGGTTATACTCATCCAATTGTGTTTTGGTGTCTTAAGTTTTATAACAATCTGCTTTATTTTTACAAATTGGTGTCAGATTTCTTTTGAGTTATGTCAATTACTTATCGTCCATGTTGGTACTCTGAAATGATTTACAAATGTTCCTCTAGTAAAGCCTGACTGCTCTGTGCCACACTACCATTACTGAACTAGGGATTTATTAGTGTTAATCCAATGGACCTATTTTGGGATATTGTGAGGGTATTGCATAGTGAAGACTAACCAGCCTCACTGCATAATACTCCACTTTCCTACAGTTTCGTTTAATCAAGGTCTCTGCACTGGTTACAGAAAAGGGAGAGTGGGGTTGAGACCAGGTGGAAGGAATTGGAGAAGCAGGGTCCCGGTGAGGGAGACAAGGGAAGGGAAGAAAATCCTCTGCTTTCGTACAAAAGCAAAATAATGTTTAAGTCAAATTTCTTCTCCTAGGATCAGTACCAAGAAAAATCTTATCTCACAGCTCACAATTAACTCACTGTGGACTTTTTATGCAAATAAAGCATAATTTAGACACACATTCGCTAACCATACATTTACAATTTGTATTCATTTTAGACCTTGGAATAAAGGTCTATGAGCCTGATTTAGAGTTCGGCCGATGGGTTACTGTGTCACAAAGGTGACAGATATCCTGTCCACTGTATTACAAGTGCCATTGGATATACTGCACTTGTAAGACGGTCTACATGATATCCATCAGTTTGTGACAGAGTAATCTGTTCACTGAACTCTAATATATTTATATATTAGATATAGCCCTATATTTGAGAATACTGTTTTAGGGGGGAAACACAGTTGGATTGACTAAGAAAAAGGGGCCAGGTTTACAAAATTTGCTTGCAGGTAACGAGTGAGAGAAAGCATTGACTGTGGCAGGAGGAGTTTCAGGGTGAGTGCCATGTGATTTTCGCTTGGCGGCACGTTAGGCCATGCTAGTTATGCATTTTTAGGTCAGACTTAAAACCCTTGCTTGTACTGTGAGCCTGTGTAGTGTTTATGCAGGGGCATAGGCGTTGGTTTCATTGGGCAGGCAATGAGTCCAATGGCTTAGTGTTGAATTATTGCCGGTCATGATATTTAGTTGGAGAGGCAACATCTCATGACACAGGCGTTAGCATACCCAAAATGACTACATTGTTAGTACGTTTGGGTGTAGATTTGGGATTAGGGAACTGCATTTTGCCATGTTGGGATAGGAGTGTCCCTGCATGGCATTTGTGGCCCTCCTGCATGCCCAGATAACACGTTAATGTAACATATTCATTGTGGTCTAGGCCTATCCATAGTAATATCAAGGCCCAGAAATGACCTGTGACCTGGAGGGGCACACCAACAATGCCCTCTCTTGTCGATATAGGACTTCTGTCCATGTAAAGGGTTGTTGACATGAAGCGGTGGTGGCAGCATACCACCTTTTGAAAATTAATTGTCATTTTTTCTATGTCATAAAGGCGCAGGGCATCAGGTAAATGTTCTGCTATCATATGGCACCGAGACCCTTGCACTGACATTCAGTGTGCAAGGTAGTGGATCTATTTTGAATGGCCTCTGGTTTACCTTGGTTCAAGATGGAGCATGGATTCAGTGACCCCTAGAAAGTGGAAGAGCATTGCTTGCATTCCTGAAACTAGAGGGTGAAGACCCAGACATTAAAGCGAAGAACGATGAAGACAGAGCTGCCCTTTAAAATGATATGAGGACTTTTTAGCGAGGGATTGCCGATTAGATTTTCCTGCGTACTGCCATTTGGTAGATGGTAAAAGAAAGGGATTGAGTAAGCAGATTCTTTTGTTAAAGGTGAGGAACTTTCAAGTCAGGGCTATCCTTTTCTCTATCCCTTACTGCTATTTCAGGAATGCTGATGAAAACGAGGTGCATAGCATTCACACTTCATTGTCCCCATGTTTTCTAAACTCCTGCTTGGAGCCGTCATTATGACTACCTGCTCTGAGAGCCATCACCTGACACAAAAGGTGTGTATGCACTAGAGCCAGAAAATCGCATTTGAATGGGAACCTCTGCATATCAGTTCCAGGACCTGGAACAGTTACGCAACTTCCCCTGCAGAGTACTCAAAGAGCTGCTGTGAGACATGGGCTGGTGCCAGCATGATAGCCAGTCTCCAGGAAGTTAGGGGACATCACCCGAAATCTACAAAAGTTGCTGAAGAACCTGCAGGTCTGCCTAGATGTGGGTAGAGCATAGAAGCCAATCAAGCTGCTCAGAGAAGTAAGGAAAGTACCTGACCCTAAAGGAAGCAAGAATGTCTAGAAGGAGAACTCCAACAATGTTCCTGGTATGTGGGACACCCAGAAGAAGCTAAGTGGCAAGGCAAGTGAGCCAACTTTGAGCCAAGCAACAATACATTGCCTCTCATCAATGCAGCCCGAATGACTGATGCTGCTGCTCAGTGGATGGGTTGCTGCCGGAGTGGGTTCCTTGCTCCAATCCGGAGGCCACAACTGCTGAAAAAGCCAAGCACCAGTTAGATCAGCCAGGCAGCTGAAACGTATCATTTCCTAGTGTATGGTGTCGAAAGTGTATCCAGGGTTGGAAGGGAAATGCCACCCTTTGAACTGGAGCACCTATTGTGTTATCAACAAGGTTGGCTGTAAAACCTTGACTTAGGCCTACCATGTGTCACCTGTCTGCAACAGCATAACAATCGGTATCAAACCTCTCAAAATAACCCTTTTTGATTAGCAGGAATCCCTGCTTTTAAATGTAAATGAATCATCCCTAAGTACATCTTGTCATCCACAAGGTAGGGCGACTGATGTATTAAAGTGGAAAATTGCTTTAGTGAATTTCTTCATCTTGAAAATAAAAACATATTTAAATAAAAAGTGCAAATGTTTTTTCTAAATAATGCACACATAATAAATGCAAATGATTAGTGGATATTCATGTTTAGTTATTGTAGACACATAGGTGGCATAACATAAGTTTTAATTTAAGTTATCTTGTCTATTGTTGCCATATTAACAGCAATTTAGACATTAGCATTGAAAGGCCCGTTTTCTTGTGTCAAACTGTTGTACCTTGTTCACTGCAGATGCTGTTACTTTTCAGAAGCCATCTGTTTGTAAGTGAAAAGGCATTTGTTTTGTATTAGACAACTGATAGTGAGGTTATCACCAGGAAGAGAGGATATGATAGCAGAGTAATGAATCGGTACACAGAATTCTCAGAGCAACACTACATGATCTTGTGCCCATGTTCCTGCATGTCTGCGCCAACCAATTTTTCGGGGGCCAGAATAGGCGGGGCAGACAAACAATCAATCAATCAATCAATCAAGATATTTGTAAAGCGCACTACTCACCCGGAGGGTCTCAAAGCGCTAGGGAAAGGGGGGTCCGCTACTGCTGGAACAGCCAGGTCTTGAGATGCTTCCTGAAGGAGAGGTGGTCTTGGGTAAGACGGAGGTGGATGGGGAGGGAGTTTCATATCTTGGCTGCCAGGTAGGAGAAGGATCTTCCTCCCATGGTGGCTCTTCGAATGCGTGGAACGGCGGCGAGGGCATGACTGGACGATCGTAGCTGGCGGGTGGGAGTGTAGAAGGTCAGGCGGTTGTTGAGGTATCTGGGGCCAAGGTCGTGGAGGGCCTTGTGTGCGTGGGTGAGGAGTGGGAACGTGATTCTCTTGCTGACGGGGAGCCAGTGCAGGTCTTTCAGGTGTCCGGAGATGTGGCTATGACGGGGGATGTCCAGGATGAGTCGTGCGGAGGCATTCTGGATGCGTTGGAGTCTTTTCTGTAGTTTGGCTGTGGTTCCGGTGTGGAGGGTGTTACCGTAGTCCAAGCGGCTGGTGACGAGTGCCTGGGTGACCGTCTTCCTGGTTTCGGTGGGGATCCATCGGAAGATCTTTCGGAGCATGCGTAGGATGTTGAAGCATGATGATGAGACGGCGTTGACTTGTCTGGTCATCGAGAGGGAGGAGTCCAGGATGAAGCCCAGGTTGCGTGCTTGGTCCGTTGGTTTGGGTGCGCTGCCCAGGGCAGGGGGCCACCAGGAGTCGTCCCAGGCAGAGGGTGATGGTCCAAGGATGAGGACTTCCGTCTTGTCTGAGTTCAGTTTCAGGCGGCTGTTCATCATCCACTCGGCTACGTCTTTCATCCCTTCGTGTAGGTTGGTTCTGGCGGTGGCTGGGTCGTTGGTGAGGGAGAGGATCAGCTAGGTGTCGTCGGCGTAGGAGATGATGTTGAGGTTGTGTTGGCGTGCGATGGCTGCGAGGGGGCTCATGTAGACGTTGAAGAGGGTGGGACTGAGTGATGATCCTTGTGGTACGCCGCAGATGACTTCGGTGGCCTCGGATCTGAACGGGGGGAGGCGGACTCTCTGGGTTCTTCCGGCGAGGAATGAGATGATCCACTCTAGAGCCTTCTCTTGGATTCCGATGTTGCTGAGGCGCTGCACTAGGGTGCGGTGGCAGACAATATCGAACGCTGCGGAGAGGTCTAGGAGGATGAGGGCCGCTGTTTCCCCATTGTCGAGCAGGGCTTGGATGTCGTCAGTGGCTGCGATGAGGGCGGTCTCGGTGCTGTGGTTGGCTCGGAAGCCGGACTGCGAGTGGTCGAGGGATCCGTTCGTCTCGAGGAAGGCGGCGAGCTGTCTGTTGACGGTCTTCTCGATGACTTTGGCAGGAAACGGGAGGAGCGAGATGGGGCGGTAGTTCTTGAGGTCGGTGAGGTCTGCTGATGGTTTCTTCAGGAGGGCGCTGAGTTCGGCATACTTCCAGCTCTCCGGGAAGGTGGCGGTGTTGAAGGAGCAGTTGATGATGTCTCGGAGTTGGGGTGTGTGAGAAGTTGGCCTGGTATATGATGCTCACTAGTTAAAGTGATCACCTTGTACCATGCCAAGCAACCCTTATGGTGTGGTTGTAAGTCAACCTTTTCGGACTAGCTGCCCTAGTGGTAGCGTAGGCTAAGCAGTCTTTGAGGCTAAACTCGTGAAGCGTGTTAAGCCAGCTGTTTTACCAAATGTAACCCCCTTTTATACCAATGAAAGGACACCACACAGATATATATTCAAAATATATATGTATTTATTTCTCAAAGTAACCCCTAGTCTCTTTATGAGCACAGGAGCACAAATCGTCAAACAAGATTACAGTAGAATACACAGAAGTTGCACTTTATATGGATAGGCCCTGGTGGCCGCTCAAACCATATACTAAAATAGTGGTATAAGTACCACGAACAGAAAAGGGAAAAGGCCTAGGGCCTCTAGAATCGCTGGGCCTACAAGGAGCTAACTTCAGTTAGTGACCAGGAGGTCCACGGGTGGCGTGTGCAGAGCAAATAGTCACACGCGTGCTCCCATAGGTTTCAATGGGTGCGTAAAAAGTACAAAGTTACTGCAAAGAGGATCTTCCGGATGGACTAGGAACTCAAGATTTGGAACACAGGCACTAGAGATGTAATACTACACTTGGGCACAGGTGTGCCAGCTTTACCTCACCCACAGGAAGCGGGTGCATAGGCCTCGAAGTGCGTCGGGTTTCTTCTATCTGTTCCGTGGAGCCTGAAGACAAAGATGCTGCAGGCGGTCGGTCCGGGAGAGATGCAGTGGATCCAAGAGTGGATCGGAGATGTTGAAGACCTGTAAGCAGAGGGGACAGTGTTCACAGTCACTAGCCAGTGACCAGCGTGGCACCAGGTGGGTACCAGGCAATGTCGGGTGCAAACAGGAAGAAAGGTGTAGCTTGTCTCTGCAGCCACGTGGTCCCTGGAGGTCGACGACGTCCAGGAGTCGGTTCACGAGCTGTCCCACGCAGGCTCTCGCTGTCGGCGGTGTCGGCGACTTGATCGAAGCAAACAAGCCTTGGCAAAAGCAATTGTTGTAGGATATGAAATAAGCTGATGGTTCTGACCAGCAAGGTCAGAAGGTCTGCTCCTTTGGAGGGGAGCAAGGGCCAGTCTGGAGCAACCAGACCAGCAGTGTATTTCGTAGAGTTCGTCGCCAAGATGGCTACTAGCCAGCGGGCCAGCAACCGGTTAGGCGCGTCGAGTGGCAAAATGCAGAAGGGCCCCACGCAGATCGTGGAGATGCTGGAGGGCTCACCTTTGGTGCAGATGCTGCTCGGGGGTTGGGCTTCTCAGATCCCAAAGCACAACTTGGAGGGAGCCTCGGTTGTTGCACTTGTCAGCTTGTCGTGGTCGTTTCAAGATGGCTGGCTCCACGTGTCTCGGTGCCTCCACGGGTCTCCTCTTTTCAGGGACTGTGGATCGGGCGGTGAGAGGTCTGGAGGTCCAGGTCTTGTCAGTCTCTGGGCTCGGGCTCCGGCGGGAGGCGGCGGCAAAGCAGACGTTGATTCGCTGGATGGTGCTTGCGTTAGCAAGGTGGTCACTCCCTGACCACAGGGGAGATTGGCTTCAGTCCTCTGTGCAGCAGAGCGTCGAAGTTCCCGTCTTCTTCTTAGTGTTAAGTTGATTCCAGGATGTCTGAAGTCTTAGGACACAGCTCCTACCTTTAAGCGGATTCTAGGGGCCGGACTACCTGCTAGGTCCCTCCCTATGGGTGGGACCAGGAAGGGGGGTGGTTACACCCCCAATCCTTTGTCCAGCTCGCCCCAGGCCCGGGACTGGTGTGCCCCAGGACCGGTTTGAACTGGCATATGCACCGAGGCTCCTTGTGAGCCACAGGCATGTCTGGTTTCTTTCAAGCCCTACCTGACCAATACACAAAATCCTGTCTGGGGTGGTGCACGCACCTCCCCTGGCAGGAAACCCTTTGTCCACACGTCCCAAGCTGGAAGGACTCCCAGCAGCAGGAGGGCAGACTTGTGTCTGTGGTGGCAGCATCCATTTTGTGGAGCTGAGGCTATGTCTGATTTTACCCGGGTTTCAGGTACTGTACATGTCGTGTCCCTCTAGAAGGGTGGAATGCTAACCCCGTCGCCAGAATTGGCGAGGGGTTAGTATTCCAATTCGTATGACACCTTACTCGACATGTTTTGATAAAGCCAAACCAAAGATAGCATTTAACCGCGAGGCTCATAATGCACTTAAGAGTATATGGTATGACGATATCTGGAAACAGTAGAAGGAAGTTGTTCCGACCACTGCAGACAGGCTCAGCTCATGCCAGAGCACCATCTCACATGGAACCAAGCACTCTGCCTTCAGGATTGTTAAGGCCTGCCATAGGAGTGACTTATAGGTTACCATGTGTCCCATTTAAGGTTAGGTATAGGTATACTACACCTAAGTAAGAGGTGATTACACCAACCTACCCCAGCTGAGTGATCAGCCAGTCGTGTCAAATTGTTAGGCCAAGCCTGGGGTGGCATAATACATGCTTCAGCCCTTGGCAGGCCTTGGGTACACCAATGCCCTGGGTACCTAGTGTACACTGGTACAGGGGCTGACAGGGTGATCCACTTCCAATTGGTTATGCACCTAGGGTGCATGGTTTTAATTTAGTAGAGAGAACAGCAGGCTGTGGGTCTGATTGGCAGGCCCACAGCCTCAATATGTCAAAAACCAGTGAAGCAAAAAGCAAAAATTTGGGGTGACCATAGGATAGCAGACCCTACTCTCCTACACAACCCCCCCCCCAAACGCTGGGACATTAAACTAGCCTTGACCAGTCTCGTCTTCATGTCCTAAGTGGAAGTACCTGGAGAGACCATCTGCATTCCCATGGTCAGTACCTGGCCGGTGCTCCACTGTAAAGTCCATCCCCTGTAGGGAAATGGACCACCTAAGCAGTTTGGGGTTTTCACCCTTCATCTGATTTAGCCACAAGAGGGGCTTATGGTCGGTCTGAATCTTGAAGTGAGTGCCAAACAAGTATGGCCTCAGCTTCTTCAGGGCCCACACCACAGCAAAGGCCTCCCTCTCAATAGCTGACCAATTCTTCTCTCTGGGGGTCAACCTTCTGCTAATAAAAGCAATGGGTTGGTCTTGACCATCTACATTAAGTTGTGACAGCACAGCTCCCACACCCAACTCAGAAGCATCTGTTTGGACAATAAACTCTTTGGAGTAGTCAGGACTTTTCAGGATAGGTGCAGAGCACATGGCCTCCTTCAGGTCATCAAATGCCTTTTGACAGCTTACTGTCCACTGAACCTTTTTGGGCATCTTCTTGGATGTCAGATCATTAAGAGGAGTCACAATGGACCCATAGTTCTTAACAAACTTCCTGTAGTACCCAGTCAAGCCCAAGAAAGCTCGAACTTGAGTCTGGGTGGTTGGAGGGGACCAGTCCTTGATGGATTGTATCTTACTCTCCAGTGGTTGAACTGGGCCTCCACCTACAAGGTGGCCCAAATATACAACCTTACTCTGCCCTATCTGGCACTTAGTAGCCTTGATAGTGAGGCCTGCCCTTTGCAGAGCCTCAAGAGCCTTCTTCAGGTGGATCAGGTGATCCTCCCAGGTGGAGCTAAAGACAGCAATGTCATCAAGATATGCTGCGCAAAAGTCATCCAACCCAGTAAGGACTTAGTTCACCAGCCTTTGGAAGGTGGCAGGTGCATTCTTCAGACCAAAGGGCATCACCACAAACTGGTAGTGCCCACCTGGGGTTGAGAATGCTGTTTTGGCCTTAGACTCCTCAGCTAATCTGATTTGCCAATAGCCAGCTGTTAAGTCAAATGTGCTCAAAAACTTTGCAGAAGCTAGTTTGTCTATGAGCTCATCTGCCCTTGGAATAGGGTGTGCATCTGTCCTGGTGACAGCATTGAGTCCTCTGTAATCCACACAGAACCTCATCTCTCTCTTGCGATCTTTGGTGTGAGGTTTGGGGACCAGAACGACTGGGCTAGCCCAGGGGCTCTCTGAGGGTTCAATGACACCTAATTCCAGCATTTTATGTACCTCAGCCTTTATACAGTCCCTGACGTGGTCAGGTTGTCTGTAAAGCTTGTTCTTTACAGGCAGACTGTCACCAGTGTCCACCACATGGGTACACCAGTCAGTTTGACTAGGTATCAAGGAAAACATATATGAAAATGATTGTAGAACCTGTCTACATTCAGTCTGCTGATGGGCAGTGAGGTTGCCTCCAAGGGTCACTCCTTCAACTGAGCCATCTTCAGGGTTCTGAGACAACAGGTCTGGGAGAGGGTCACTCTCTTCCTCCTGTCCCTCATCTGTAGCCATGAGCAAGCCCATGTCTGCCCTGTCAACATATGCTTTAAGCCTGTTAACATGGAGTACCCTGTGGGGACTCCTGGGAGTTCCTAGGTCGACCAAGTAGGTGACCTCTCCCTTCTTTTCCAGGATTGTATGGGGTCCAGACCATTTGTCTTGGAGTGCTGCTGGGGCCACTGGCTCCAACACCCATACCTTCTGTCCTGGCTGAAACTCAACCAAGACAGCCTTTTGGTCATGCCAAGCTTTCTGTAAGGCCTGGCTTGCCTCAAGGTTTTTGGATGCCTTCTCCATATACTCAGCCACCCTGGAGCGGAGACCAAGTACATAGTCCACTATGTCTAGCTTAGGCTTTTTGAGAGGTAACTCCCATCCTTCCTTCACCAAACACAGTGGGCCTCTTACAGGGTGCCCAAACAACAATTCAAAGGGGCTGTAGCCAACTCCTTTTTGGGGGACCTCTCTGTAAGCAAACAGAAGGCAGGGTAGAAGGATGTCCCATCTTCGCCTGAGCTTTTCAGGTAATCCTTTGATCATACCCTTTAGGGTCTTGTTGAATCTCTCAACAAGCCCATTGCATTGTGGGTGATAAGGGGTGGTGAATTTGTAGTTGACACCACATTCCTTCCACATAGCTGTCAAGTATCCTGACATAAAGTTGGTACCTCTGTCAGATACTACCTCCTTAGGAAACCCCACTCTGGAGAATACTCCCAGCAGGGCCCTGGCCACAACAGGAGCTGTAGTGGTCCTAAGGGGAATTGCCTCTGGATACCTGGTGGCATGATCCACTACCACCAGTATAAATCTGTGCCCAGATGCAGTGGGAGGATCCATGGGACCCACTATGTCTATTCCCACTCTTTCAAAGGGGACCCCCACCACAGGTAGTGGTATTAGGGGGGCCTTTGTTGTGCCACCTGATTTGCCACTGGCTTGGCAGGTCACACAGGAGCGACAAAACTCCTTTGTATCTTCATTCATATGAGGCCAGTGAAAGTGAGGGACAAGCCTGTCCCAAGTCTTATTCTGGCCTAAGTGTCCTGCTAAAGGAATATCATGGGCCAAGGTAAGAAGGAAGCCCCTAAATTGCAGAGGTATAACCAACCTCCTGGTAGCACCAGGCTTGGGGTCTCTAGCCTCTGAATAAAGGAGCCCTTCATCCCAATACACTTTATGGGTACCTTGAGCATTCCCAGCAGCCTCAGCAGCAGCCAGCTGTCTGAGGGGTTCAAGAGAGGGACAGGATAACTGAGCCTGCCTCAAGTCAGCCCTTGAAGGTCCCCCTGTCCCCAGAAACTCAACCTGATCAGGTTCAAGCTCTTCAGGGACAGTTCCTTCAGGGTCCTCTAGATCAGCTTCCTGGGAAGGCTGATCATCACTCTGAGGCAGGGGGGAAGGCACAGCCTTGACCCTCCTGTTCTTCTTCTTGGTAGGTGCTTGGTCCATTGTTCCAGGATCCAAGACCTGAGGTTCAGTGAGGCACTTTTTGGCCTGTGACCTGGTCACAGCAAGGACATGTGATGATATACCTAACATCTCTGCATGAGTCCTGTACTCCACTTCTGACCATAGAGAACTCTCTAGGTCATTGCCCAACAAACATTCTACTGGGAGGTCTGCACTAACCACAACCCTTTTGAGGCCAGTTACCCCTCCCCATGAGAAGTTAACAACTGCCACACTATGTGAAGTAGTGGCATTGCTGGCATTGGTCACCAGGTAGTTCTCACCTGGTATGTACTGTCCAGGGTCCACAAAGCCTGGTGTCACCATAGTGACACTGGCACATGTGTCCCTGTAGGCTTGAGCCACTTTGTCATTAATTAAAGGAGTCTGTCTGTACTTGCCCAGGTTACTGGGGCTCACAGTCAGGGACAAATCAATGTCCCCATCACAGATCAAGACTGCCTGTGTCAGGGTTCTGTCTAAGTCAGAATCTCCTTCAGTTCCCATAGTGATTCCCACTACACCCTTTGTCTGGGGACCAACACTGCTAACAGTAGTACTGGGAGCAGGTGCCTTAGGGGCAACAGTGTTGGGGGCTCCACCCTTTTTGCAATCACTAGTCCAGTGAGTTGTATTTTTGCAATGATTGCACCAGGGTTTCTTTTGACCTTCTTTCTTCTTTTTGGACTGTTGTTGGGACCCACCCTCCTTAGCAGTAGTTTGGGGCCCTGTTGAAGACTTCTGGTCTTTAGATTTCTGATCTCCACCCTTTTGGTCTGTTTTCTTCTGATCACCCCCTTGGCCCTGGTTCTGGTTCTTTTGCTTAACCCTGGTTCTGACCCATTTGTCTGCCTTCTTTCCCAATTCTTGGGGAGAGGTCAGATCAGAGTCAACCAAGTGTTGATGCAGTTGCTGGTTTTGACAGTTATTTAAAATCTGTTCTCTCATCATCAAATTATACAATCCTGTAAAATCAGATACCTTACTTCCCAGCAACCAACCCTCCAAAGCCTTAGTGGCACATTCAACATATTCAGACCAGTCCTGAGTCTGTGTATTTTGGGTGTCTCTGAACATTAACCTGTACTGTTCAGTGGTTAAGCCTAACCCATCTACCAGAACACTCTTCAGGACTCTGTAATTTCTGACATCCTCTTCTCTAACAGTGAGGAGTCTGTCTCTGCCTCTTCCTTCAAAGGAGAGCCAGAGGATTGCTGCCCACTGGTCTTCAGGAACCTGCTGTACTTTGCAGGCTCTCTCAAGAGCAGTTATCCATTTGTGGATGTCATCCCCACTTTTGTAGGGGGGCACAACCTTAGACAGGTTCCTATTATCAAAGACCCTATCTTTGTCCTTAGGGACAATGCTGCCACCAGTGGGTATAGACCCACTCTCTCTAGGTTGCCTAGCCTTGTTCAGTTTTTCTTCCATCAGGGCTACCTCTAGCTCCTGCTTCCTGATCCTCAGCTGGGCTTCCTGCATTCTGGCCTCATGTTCCCTCCTCTGAGGGGTGGTCATCCTTTTCCTGGAGTGACCTTGAGAGCCTCTAGAGCCATGGGAAGCATTGGAGTCACCTGAGCGATTCCTTTGCCTCCCAAGCCCTGTGTTAAGTCCACTGGGGAGATCCAATGGGGTAAACCCACTGTCAATCCCCAATAGCCTTAGTTTAGCTGGGCCAAGTATAACACTTGGCACTGGGCTAGTTCTCCCTTCATCATCACTACTTTCTGTATCCTCACCACTTTCCTCCCCTGTAGTATGATTCTCATCTAAGGGATGGCTATTGGAACTGGGTACCTCTGTAGCATCTTCAGAAGGGGGGCCTCCTGTTCCTGACCCTAAGGGGGCTAACTGGGAAGCTTTCCTGAGTTCTCTCTGATTCTCATCATTTTGTAAGAGTTCTCTGAGCTCAGCAGAGGTAGGGTTCTTGGGCTGTTTAAGGCCTCTAAGAGTTGCCAAATGCCTGAGCTCATTCTGGTTAAGGGTAGCAAAGCTGGATGGTGCCCTCTGGGGGTCACTCTCAACAGAGATGGGTACAGTGGACCCCTCTGCCCCGGCCATTGCTCTTAAGTGTGGGTGGATGTGTTGCAATCTACCTACACTTGGGTTTACCTACTAAACCTATCTAGTAGTTGTAGTCAGGGTGTGCTACTCCCTTTGCTCTACAACAACTAAGTTCAGTAGAACTTATGTATATCTAATCTTGTTTTATATGTACCTACAGGTACCTATGTGATCTTTCAATTGGTAACCAAGAGATTACAATGGCAAAACACAGCAAGCTCAAATCCAACCGCTGCTCACCAATGTGAGAAGTTGGCCTGGTATATGATGCTCACTAGTTAAAGTGATCACCTTGTACCATGCCAAGCAACCCTTATGGTGTGGTTGTAAGTCAACCTTTTCGGACTAGCTGCCCTAGTGGTAGCGTAGGCTAAGCAGTCTTTGAGGCTAAACTCGTGAAGCGTGTTAAGCCAGCTGTTTTACCAAATGTAACCCCCTTTTATACCAATGAAAGGACACCACACAGATATATATTCAAAATATATATGTATTTATTTCTCAAAGTAACCCCTAGTCTCTTTATGAGCACAGGAGCACAAATCGTCAAACAAGATTACAGTAGAATACACAGAAGTTGCACTTTATATGGATAGGCCCTGGTGGCCGCTCAAACCATATACTAAAATAGTGGTATAAGTACCACGAACAGAAAAGGGAAAAGGCCTAGGGCCTCTAGAATCGCTGGGCCTACAAGGAGCTAACTTCAGTTAGTGACCAGGAGGTCCACGGGTGGCGTGTGCAGAGCAAATAGTCACACGCGTGCTCCCATAGGTTTCAATGGGTGCGTAAAAAGTACAAAGTTACTGCAAAGAGGATCTTCCGGATGGACTAGGAACTCAAGATTTGGAACACAGGCACTAGAGATGTAATACTACACTTGGGCACAGGTGTGCCAGCTTTACCTCACCCACAGGAAGCGGGTGCATAGGCCTCGAAGTGCGTCGGGTTTCTTCTATCTGTTCCGTGGAGCCTGAAGACAAAGATGCTGCAGGCGGTCGGTCCGGGAGAGATGCAGTGGATCCAAGAGTGGATCGGAGATGTTGAAGACCTGTAAGCAGAGGGGACAGTGTTCACAGTCACTAGCCAGTGACCAGCGTGGCACCAGGTGGGTACCAGGCAATGTCGGGTGCAAACAGGAAGAAAGGTGTAGCTTGTCTCTGCAGCCACGTGGTCCCTGGAGGTCGACGACGTCCAGGAGTCGGTTCACGAGCTGTCCCACGCAGGCTCTCGCTGTCGGCGGTGTCGGCGACTTGATCGAAGCAAACAAGCCTTGGCAAAAGCAATTGTTGTAGGAGATGAAATAAGCTGATGGTTCTGACCAGCAAGGTCAGAAGGTCTGCCCCTTTGGAGGGGAGCAAGGGCCAGTCTGGAGCAACCAGACCAGCAGTGTATTTCGTAGAGTTCGTCGCCAAGATGGCTACTAGCCAGCGGGCCAGCAACCGGTTAGGCGCGTCGAGTGGCAAAATGCAGAAGGGCCCCACGCAGATCGTGGAGATGCTGGAGGGCTCACCTTTGGTGCAGATGCTGCTCGGGGGTTGGGCTTCTCAGATCCCAAAGCACAACTTGGAGGGAGCCTCGGTTGTTGCACTTGTCAGCTTGTCGTGGTCGTTTCAAGATGGCTGGCTCCACGTGTCTCGGTGCCTCCACGGGTCTCCTCTTTTCAGGGACTGTGGATCGGGCGGTGAGAGGTCTGGAGGTCCAGGTCTTGTCAGTCTCTGGGCTCGGGCTCCGGCGGGAGGCGGCGGCAAAGCAGACGTTGATTCGCTGGATGGTGCTTGCGTTAGCAAGGTGGTCACTCCCTGACCACAGGGGAGATTGGCTTCAGTCCTCTGTGCAGCAGAGCGTCGAAGTTCCCGTCTTCTTCTTAGTGTTAAGTTGATTCCAGGATGTCTGAAGTCTTAGGACACAGCTCCTACCTTTAAGCGGATTCTAGGGGCCGGACTACCTGCTAGGTCCCTCCCTATGGGTGGGACCAGGAAGGGGGGTGGTTACACCCCCAATCCTTTGTCCAGCTCGCCCCAGGCCCGGGACTGGTGTGCCCCAGGACCAGTTTGAACTGGCATATGCACCGAGGCTCCTTGTGAGCCACAGGCATGTCTGGTTTCTTTCAAGCCCTACCTGACCAATACACAAAATCCTGTCTGGGGTGGTGCACGCACCTCCCCTGGCAGGAAACCCTTTGTCCACACCTCCCAAGCTGGAAGGACTCCCAGCAGCAGGAGGGCAGACTTGTGTCTGTGGTGGCAGCATCCATTTTGTGGAGCTGAGGCTATGTCTGATTTTACCCGGGTTTCAGGTACTGTACATGTCGTGTCCCTCTAGAAGGGTGGAATGCTAACCCCGTCGCCAGAATTGGCGAGGGGTTAGTATTCCAATTCGTATGACACCTTACTCGACATGTTTTGATAAAGCCAAACCAAAGATAGCATTTAACCGCGAGGCTCATAATGCACTTAAGAGTATATGGTATGACGATATCTGGAAACAGTAGAAGGAAGTTGTTCCGACCACTGCAGACAGGCTCAGCTCATGCCAGAGCACCATCTCACATGGAACCAAGCACTCTGCCTTCAGGATTGTTAAGGCCTGCCATAGGAGTGACTTATAGGTTACCATGTGTCCCATTTAAGGTTAGGTATAGGTATACTACACCTAAGTAAGAGGTGATTACACCAACTTACCCCAGCTGAGTGATCAGCCAGTCGTGTCAAATTGTTAGGCCAAGCCTGGGGTGGCATAATACATGCTTCAGCCCTTGGCAGGCCTTGGGTACACCAATGCCCTGGGTACCTAGTGTACACTGGTACAGGGGCTGACAGGGTGATCCACTTTCAATTGGTTATGCACCTAGGGTGCATAGTTTTAATTTAGTAGAGAGAACAGCAGGCTGGGGGTCTGATTGGCAGGCCCACAGCCTCAATATGTCAAAAACCAGTGAAGCAAAAAGCAAAAATTTGGGGTGACCATAGGATAGCAGACCCTACTCTCCTACAGGGTGCGATGACGGAGTCGGCCTTGTTGAAGACGTGGTGGGGGCATGGGTCGGTTGGTGATCCGGAGTGGGTGGTGTTCATCGTGTGGATGGTGTCTACGGTACTGACCGGGGTCCAGGCGCGGAGGGTGGTGGTGGGGGGCGTCGGTTCGGTGGTTGGGTGCGTGGTCTGTGCGCCGAAGCTGTTGTGTATGTCGGCCATCTTGCGGTGAAAGAACGAGGCGAGTGAGTCGCAGAGGTCTTGTGAGGGAGTGATGTTGTTGTTTCCGGCGCTGGGGTTGGAGAGCTCTTTGACGAGGCTGAAGAGTTCCTTGCTGTTGTGTGCGTTGTTGTCTAGTCGTTCCTTGAATGCTGTCCTCTTGGTGGTGTGGATTAGCTGGTGGTGTTTGCGGGAGGCGTGCTTGAGGGCGTTCATGTTGTCTGTAGTCGGGTTTTTTCGCCAGGCTTTCTCGAGGGTGCGGCAGCTCTTCTTGGAGTTCTTGAGGTCGTTGTTGAATCAGGGGGCTGTCTTGCCTTTGGGCCTGTTGGGATGGTTTTTCAGAGGTGCGAGGTCGTTAGCGCAGTTGGTGATCCACTGTGTGAGGTTGTTGGCTGCTTGGTTGGGGTCCGTTGAGCTGGCGGGAGGGTTCTGGCTCAGTGCTGTGGAGAGCTGGTCGGTGGTGATCTTGTTCCAGCTCCTGCGGGGAACCTGTTGCTGAGACAAACAATGCATGCAAATAAGTTTCTTCTAAATCAGTACAAATAGGACATTTTTTGCCCCCTAATGAAGACCATTTGGCAGTGAATGACTTTAGTGGTAAACAGCCCACTCTAAATTGAAAGTACAACTTACGATCAAGGGGCTTTGAGATTGCATCCCAATACTACTCAAAGCTCAACCCTGATTTGATTTTAAAAAGTACCCAGTTAACGATGTGCAATCACTACTTCTGATCGCATCGTGTTCTATCAGTTTCCAATATCTTTCCTTGATTGAGTCACTTGATGGAAACTGGCAGTTAGATGGGGTTTCCCACAGATACGACAGGCCCATTCTGGTCAAGAGACTTCTGGTGTCCCGCAGCCAGCTAATTTTATGAAAATGATCAGCATTAATAATATATTTAAGACCCTCTACAAAGGGAGCCAATTCTGGTGTGCACCAGATTCTGCACCAGTATAATATTGGGTGTAACCTGGCTAAATCTACCAGTGCTTTTCTGCCTAAATTATTCCGCAAAGGGAGCATAGATGCACCTTGTGGTAAACTTATTATCGTACGGAGAAACCTATTCTATGAAATGGCTAACTGTGTGAGTTCCTCGAAGCCCCATAGTTCAGCACCGTATAAAACGGAGCTCACCACTTTGGTATTATAAATTTGCAGTACTGGACTAAGAGGCTTGGTCCGAGATGTTTTAAGTTCATTTCTTAGGACACCCACTAATTGCCTGTGTTTTAATGCCATGGTGTCAGTATGTGGCCTCCATCTCAGTTCCTTCTACAGGGTAATACCCAAATAGATAAACGTGTCAACCTGTTCGAAGGGTGATCCATACATTACCATGCTACCCTTGAATGATCTGTGCTGATTAAAAGACATGAATTTAGTTTTTCCTGAATTCGTTTTTAAAACTCGTAACAGGCAGAAATCTTCAAAATGTTGCAGTGCACGCTGTAACCCACTAGGAGTTTTAGAGATGATAAGCGTATCATATGCGAACATTAAAATCAGAATCTTTTTGCCTACTAAAACTGGTGCATCGGTATGAATAGTAGATAAAAAATTGGCAACTCCATTAAAAAAAAAAAGTGAAAATAATGTGGGTGCCAATACACACCCTTGGCATACTTCCTTCTCTACGGGAAAAGGGTCGATCTTATTCCCCTGTACCCCCCAGCTTATTTGTGCAAAGGTTTTTCTCATGAAGGCGGGCAATGAGGGAAAGTAAATCAGAGGGCATCCCCATCTCCTTTACTACCACCCATAATTTATTATGTGAGAACAGGTCAGAGGCTGATTTAAGGTCGACAAAGGCAGCATACATGCTGCCCTTGAGAACTACAGTCCGCCAGTATATTAAAACGAATCAAAAGACCTGGTCTATGGTACTTATGTGAGCTGGAAAACCAGCCTGGAGTGGACTAAGGATGTCGTTATCATCTATCCATGCTTGGTCCTTTACCAGAACAAGCCAGGCCACCAGTTTTTAGATTGAATCTATTAGGCCTATTGGCCTGTAATTTCCTGGCAAAGACTTGTCCCCTTTTTATAAACTGGAATGATTTCCACCCCCGCCAGGTGTCCGGTATGGGGGCGACATGAGCAATGGCGTTTGCTAATAGTAATATATATTGACTCCATTTAGGCTTGTCCTGCAGATAAATGTCTGCGGAAACACTGTTGGTACCTGGTGCTCTCCATCGTGTAATGGCACTAAGGGCTGTACTTCCATCTGCCATAATGAATACTTTGCCATTTGAATAAAAGTAAATCAGAAATGGGTTGCAATCCTCTGCGTCATCAATTGCATATTGGAAAGCAAAGTGTTTAACCCAAATACCGGGCTCTACATGATTTTAGGGGGGTGGTACTACTCCACCCCTGCCACATTTTACCATATTCCAGAAGTGTTGAGCGTTATTAATAATACATGCCTGTTTTAGGTCCTGTCATCTATTCTCATCCCATGGTTTTTTAGCAATTGCCATTACCTTCTTATAACATGCCCTCAGGTTTTGTACTCTAACCAAGTCACCTGATCTACTTGCTTCCCCCAGGGAACTAAGGGCTTCTTTACACTCTTTGTTATACCAGTGATGCCTTAACTGGGTATCCTTCGCCTTGGCCCTAAAAGGTCTTTGGAATTATGAGCGCATTTGGATAAATGATGTATTGTGCAGCTGTGTTATTCCTTTGAGGGGCTGGGAGTTAGAAAGAGAGGTCTCGATCTCTGCTAAGGTGTTTTCAACATCGCTAGTTATAGTGCACAGTATTTCCAGACGTTCTAAAATTCTGGGCCATATTACTCACCCTATGTCTTTGGAGGATTGCAAATTGCTAGTGGTAAATGATTTGTGGTTTTGTGTTTGTACTTGTAATTCACGGAGTGAATACCTAGAGCAAACTGGATCATGATCCCTCTCCACACTGGCCTGCACGGCCATATCCTCGAGGTTATGCCACAAATTCAGACTGGTTAAGAGGTTGTCAATGCGGCTTAATTGGTGGCCATTGTTCAACACATTTGCCCAGTGCATATAGGAGACAGTTCGACCATTGGCTGCCCTCAAGCTGTGTGTTCTAAACATAGGGCTTTCAGTTGGAAGGCTACTTCTGTCCATCTTTTAATTGGAGGAATTTCCAGGTGCGGGACACCCCACTGCTCATCTTCCTCCCCCGCCACACAAATTTTCCTCACTATCAAGTGGGTTGAAACATTCAATTTAAGTCCCCTGCTATAACAACAGAGGCAGCCTCGGAGAAGTTATCTAAGAGCTCGCCTAAGGTAAGGATAGTTTCAGACCTCCGCTATGACCTCTCGCATATACGTTATAGATGTCGATGTTACCATATGGGCCACACACCAACCTGATTACAAAAATATCATTACTCTCAGTCGGTAGTGCCAGTAATTTAAGGCCGATATCCTGTCTAACCCAGATTGTGAGACCCCCCCGAAGGGCAACCCTTACCACCTTGGATAGCCGGGACGTGATAATATAAAAACCCCGGATGTTAGAGTGGTTCTACAGACTAAGTTTCTTGAAAAGCGCTTATATCGAACTTTTCAATAAAGGTATTCCAATCCGGGGAGGTGCCCTTTGACCTCAGCCCTGCAATGTTCCAAGATAGGAACGCTTAGCTACGTGGTTTTAAGTTAAGATCTGGTGTCAGCCCATCCCTAGGGTTTGTGGTCCCTGTTGTGCAGACTACCTCATTCACTGGCCTAATAGAACCACTCGTCTCGAGGGAAGATTTTACTTATGGGTGAAGTTTGATGAGCAGGGTGGACTAGTTTAATGACCTGGGTACAAGCAGCGGGGGGTAGGAGGAACCTTCAATCTATCTCTCGTAAAGGAGACGCTCCAATTTGAGATGTTACAGAGTGAGCTGGGGTCGTCTCTGTAGCCTTCTCTGGAGGATTATATTTGAGGCGAATGTTGGTTTCAGTAAGATGTTGAGAGCGTAAACCAAAGGCTACCAGGTTTTCAACAAAATCTCGGTGTGACAGAGTAAGTGCGATGGTGTCAGGGGCAGCCCCCAGATAAGAATGTCTTTTGGCCCCAACAATGTAATCCTTTATTACAGACGGACACCCCCTCACTCGCCGGATCCAGTGAATGCACTTAATTATCAGGGTGCCCTCATCCTCTTTATATAAACTGGGGGTAAACTTTGGTACGTTAACCAGATGTATTGTTTGCCTCAGGTCAGGAGTCCTATCGGCAATAAGAGAAACAGGGCTCGTATTTGCCTGATGAAGTGCACAGCTGGGTAGGGGACTGTGAGCTATGTTCAAATTAGTGGTAAGCCAAAAACCAACCTTTTTTTTTTACCTACCTCGCTCAGATGTCTAGAGTCTGAATAATCGACCTTGGCACTCAAAGATATATTTCCTCTGCCTTTTCTTCCTATATCGTGCCTATGAGGATCCCCTGATATCTGACTGGCACGGACCGTCTCCCCTTGACCATTAACTGATCTGATTGTTTGAGATCCCACTTGGTTCTTAATATGTTGAACGTTTGTAAGTACCTTGCTAAACGATTTAGAGAGACTGCCAACAGTTGCCTTAAGCGCTCTAATTTCATTCACTAGATCAATTATTTGCGGTGTTAATGATCTTTGCATAGGTGCCTCATTTAGTATGGAATTAGTATGATTTAGCAAACAATCAATACTGTTAGTGCCAGAACTATTTAGACAGAAAAATGGGCTTAGAACTAGTTGAGCATCGTTATTTAGGCTCGTGTTTGCCTCTATGCCCTCGCTTTGCACCCCACTTCCTAACCTAGTGTAATATCTGGTAGATCTATGTGTTCTAAAAGTGGAGAGAAACTATTGGTGCAGGAAAAGACTGACAAATCAACTACAGGCTCTTGCACTTCATTACCCCCACTATCAGTCCTGCTAGCTTGTGGATTTAGGGTAACAGGGGGCTGATTATTACTAACTGCTCTTTTAAACATAGCTGGTATTCGGCCATTGTGGCCGGTGAGTGTGGAACTTCCCGGTACCTGTGTGATGGAGTACTTGGAGGAAGTAGTCATTACATTTGGATCATTGAGGTCCTCGCATTCTTTTAACAGACAATCAATACCATCCCTCCCTAGCAACTGGGCTCAAAGTCAGAGTTTTCTTCTTTGCCTTCTTTTTGCAGACTTCCTTCGAGCCTCCCTCATTAGCTTTGCCCTTTCCTATCACAGCTCAAACTCACAACGCGCAGGGTAGAAGCACACAAAAGACAGCACGAACAGCAAGAGGACCCCCAGGCAAGACAAAAATAATTCAAAGAGGCGCTTCCTTGGTACCGTACTGTCGTGTAGTTCCTAGGACACCCTCCCAGGACCTGTGCATTTTGGATGACCTAAACTGAGGGCTTGGTGAACAGACAGACTCTGGACACCCCCACAGGATGAGTCGGCCGTTAGACCAGCTAGCTCTACAGTGCCACTACCACCCTCATGCATTCTACAGCTGTGTAGGTAGTTTCTAGCAACCACCGAACATGACAACCCTGATTCCCCAGGTATCATGGAAAACAATACGGTATCTTTCGCTCAGTCTCTCATGCTTACTTTTCTCAGAATACACTTAGAAAGACGATTGGAACAGTTTCAATAAGTATTTATTGGTCAAGCGTCAGTGTAGAGGGACACATATTAGCTGCGACAATCAGAAGACAGGAGCAGACAAATGTGATCGCTAGCACCAAGATCGTAAATAGTAAATGCATTTTTACCATAGTGCTAATAAGATGAATATAAACAGATTATATAAAACAATAGCATTGGAGTACTCCTAAGATGAGTAGCCTACCTAAATGTACCTAGCCTAGATATGTAGGTGAAGCATGTGTATGGAAATGTCAGGATAGATGCTAATGGAGCCAAGAATCCCCCAGGGAAGTGCTAACCCCTCACCTGATGGTTCTGAAAGAAGGACCGCGGCTCTGTGTCGAGGATGGCACCCCACAAGGGATGTCAGGTCTCTGCCTGTCGAAGGATCAGCCTGCAGAGTCTCGGTCCAGCCTGGAAGGAATTCTCCTCTGTTCTGTAAGGGGGAGTGAGGGTCTTTTATACCAAAGTGGTCGGTCCAGGGTTTCTTCTAGAATCGATATGTTTTGAAAACATTTGCTAACCCTCTGCTAATCCTTTTCTAAACAAACATGATCATGCACAGCTGGCTGTAGGCCAAGGATGAAAAAGGTGCTGACCCTTACCCAGAATTAATCTGCCATGCCTGTGGACATGTGTATGTACGTCAGGTACAGGGATTAAGATAGGGTACCAAGAGACTGTTGTCTATGTGTAGGGACCCTTATCTGGTGTGGATGGGACAAAATGTATGTAATTGTTATGTACATGATGGGACTATCCTAAAGGACATGACAGTAACTTTGGCATGTTGTAATTATCTGGACAGTAACTGCTGGGGCGAGATGTCAGTGGGGTGGCCCAGCCCAGCCTCTTCCGGGCTCTGACTGGCGCAGACGGCCCCGCCCTTGGCCTGGGCTTTGTCCGAACACAGCCTGGGCGCGTCCACATGCGACCGTGAGCGTCCCTCACTGCGGGAGCCGCGAGCCCAAGATATAAGCGCCTCCTTGCACATGCTGTGGCAACGGCGGTGGCGGTCCTCTGACCGTGATAGTTCCTGGGGGTTGGAGTCCCCCTAGCTGCAATAGGGGTCTTCCACGAGTCAGGAGCCCCGAACACAAGATAAGCGCCTCCTGGCGCGTGGTGTGGCAACGGCAGTGGCGGTGCACTGATCGCAATGGTTCCTGGGGCCTGGAGTCCCTCTAGCTGCAATTGCGATCTCCCACGCTGCGGGAGCAGCGGGCCCAAGATAAGCGCCTCCTGGCGTATGGCGTGGCAATCGGCAGTAGCGGTGCTCTGATCGCCATGGTTCCTGGGGGCTGGAGTCCCCCTAGCTACAATTGATGTCTCTATTTTAACTTAAATTTTTACTAATATTGTGTTTTACCTTGTTTTTAAATATCGTCTAATGGATTATTACAATTTGTAATAACACTAACTAAAGGTTATTTCCTTCTGAATAAGAAAATTGAACTTGTTAGAATAATAACTTTTACTCACACAAATTCTCTTCATTGACTTTACAAATCTCAAAAGAATTGCTGATACTGAAGTATTGATGTAAATGATTGCTCCTTTTAAACACTCTTTGTCGACGAATAAAGGGTCTATACCACTAGTGGCGGGAGTTATTTAATGACTACAGTCAAAGATTAAGATATAAAGATCTCGGTTTATGTCACAGGAGAGAAAGGACTGATAAAAATTGTTCAAGTTTAGAATTGTCCATGTCCCTTAAATCCAAAGCCTGAACTTGAAAACTGAAGGAGTTCACAGTTCAGAAAGCAGTTGTAGTGGTGGTGGAGGTGTGAGTACCAAGAGGGTTATGCATCGCTACTGTCTTTATTGAGAGTTCGCTATTGTGTTGAAGTTATGTTTCTTGTGTTGTGGTAAAGTTGATTGTTTAGTTGGGCTTATGCATTTGATGTTGAGGAGTTAAGTTGTTATCGGACTCAGAGTAGTACAAGGTCCCGGGATAGTTAAGAAATAATAAGTTGTGGCATTACTTGTCTGCTAAGGTTTTGTGATGCTGGTTCCTTGAGGTATAATCGAACGCACAATTGAGATAGGGATTATAATAACATTGTGATTGTGCTAGTAGTGATTGGTTTTAGTGGAACCTATCTGTGCATAGGGGAAACTATCTCAGTCAGGGTGATGTCCCGCTGGTTAGGATCTCATCTGGGTGTATATGTGAGAAAATAATAATGAAAACAGGGAGTGACCCCACTGACCAAGAGACAGGGTACCACTGGTAATTGTGAAAGAAAAAATTCTCTTGGACCTATATATTTAGAATTAAATATTCACACACCCACTTAAAAATACTCATGTTCTATAAACAAACACAAAAACATCCAGATAAGGACAAAGATTTAAACCCAAAAAAACAACCATATGGTACACAAAGATAAAAACTGCAAAATATACTGCAATCCAAATTTATTAAAAATAATATAAAAATTGATTTACAAAGTTAATAATGATTAACAATAAATGCATACTAAATGAATTTTTTTTAAATCATCATGAGAGAAACAAACTTATATGTGAAACACTTAAATTCATCAAATGGAGGTTATTGCCAACAGGAATCAAATGTATCACCACCATCAGTCTATTCATTCATATTTATTTTTAGACATGAGGCTGCTCCTGGATATAACCCAATACAAAAGTAGGCGTCGATGCGTTTCAGTGGTAAAAGATTATTGCAGTACTACCTTCATCAGGACTTAAAGAATACTTGTCTCTTTCGCAACAAATATTTACCAATTATTTGTTACACCACTATCATGTGGGAAACGAGATGCTGATAATATCACCGATCCTATCGTTGATAATTTCACCTTGAAATGCGGTGAACACAGATAACCGCGTGTCGCAAGATCGTCTGCTTGTCGTCTTGTGTGAGAGAAAAAATGGTCCACGCGGTAATCTGTGTTCACCGCATTTCGAGGTGCAAACCCGTTGTCCTACTTTGGGATATGCTCTGTGGTGATTACCAATGCAACCCCTTTTAAAACAATTTGTGGATATTTAATCAGCAAATTTGCATAAATTTCTCAAAATTATAAAGGCCGAAAATCTTTGAAACGATCGAGACGTTATAAACATAATTGGATTTAAATTGATCCTGTGCAATCTTAAAATTAAATCCTGATGAAGGTGGTACTGCAATAATCTTTTACCACTGAAACACGTTGACGCGTACTTTTGTATTGGGTTATATCCAGGAGCAGCCTCATGTCTAAAAACAAATATGAATGAATAAACTGATGGTGGTGATACATTTGATTCCTGTTGGCAATAACCTCCATTTGATGAATTTAAGTGTTTCACATATACGTTTATTTCTCTCATTATGATTTTTAAATTTTTCTTTTAGTATACATTTATTGTTAATCATTAACTTTGTAAATCAATTTTTATATTATTTTTAATAAATTTGGATTGCAGTATATTTTGCAGTTTTTATCTTTGTGTACCATATGGTTGTTTTTTTAGGTTTAAATCTTTGTCCTTATCTGGATGTTTTTGTGTTTTGTTTATAGAACATGAGTATTGGGTGCGTGTGAATATTTAATTCTAAATATATAGGTCCAAGAGAATTTTTTCTTTTACACTGTATATGTGAGAAAGTCAGGAGGTGTTTATTTTGATTGTTTTCTTGTGTAAGTGAACTACTTTGTATTCTTTAGTGGAGCAGACAAGAGTTATTTGTTTCTTGTGTTTGCTTAAAGTTGTGGAATTTTGTATACGAGAAAATTGTAAAGGAGGATAAACCACTGCAAGGTGTGAGAATTACGTCAGAGTGTGCCATGCTGGGATAGGCCAATTTGTGTGAAAAGTTGCACTGGGTTTGGTTGGTGAATCATCAAGAGCTGTACTGTGGTAGGCACACGAAGAGAGATCGTGAACTATGAATTAACCAAAAACACTGAAATTTGCTGAATCAATATTTGCTCATATATTGTTGAATTTTTGCAATCATGAAATGCATTAAAGCGCCTAGAGATTTAATGAGAGGTGATGCGCTAGTCTCTGCGCGTCAGGTCGACGAGTCTCCACCAGAAGGTATGCCAGGTCATTATATGGAAACACAAATGAGGCTTCAGACATATTTATGGCTTTACCAATGGCAAAAGTTCACTGAATAAAAAGGGGGCTTTAATGTTTGCACAATATGTTACTTTTGATAGAACAATTATAGGAAATGTAAGAGAAAAAGCTATGTGAAATGAAACCTTTGTCCTAGAACTACACAGTATCAACCATTAAATGGTTGGGAGAGAGCAACACATCCTAAAGAGTAAGAAAAGCACCACAATAGAACAAAGAGAGCAGTGTGTAATTATGGTGATGATAAATAGGATGAAGAACAGCAGAGATGGAGGAAAGGTGTAGTTGAGGGCGATAAAATGTACCCAGCAATGATAGCAGAAACGCCTAAAAAGAAACAGAAACAGGGAAATAACGATGAGAAGTCTACAAGAAAAACTGATACCAATAGTGATTCAGGGGATGACATTTTCAATGCTTTTTTGTCCTCATCTCCACCTCCATATGTGGCTCCAACATCAGGGTCAGAAAGTGATACACCCACTCGAAGTAGAGTGGCTACAGCCTCTTTTGTCCTGAATGTAATTCTGATTGGGAGGGCCACCTCTAACATTCTCGATTACAGGTGCACCTGCTGAAGCAGCCACTAATGTAATTGCTCCAGGTGTTGCAACTACTTTTCTGACCATTCCGGCACCTGTGTCACAGGTCGTATCAGCTAAGACATGAGCAATTCCTGTTGCAACTGCACCAATCAATATTGTACAGAATCCTACTATTTCAGGAGCTATAGGAGGAGTAGTCGCCCGGATCTCACCCAGAATGTTCAATCATTAAGGCAAGGGATCAGAGTGGTTTGTACAACCCCAGTTGCAAAGGGAGAGGTGAGACCATTTTATGATGGAATATTTACCCCATGGTTTGAGCAAACTCCTGAAAATAAAGGAACAGGAGATACAAAGAGACCAAATATTAGCCAAGAAAGGGTGAGACCCCTAGATGTACCAAAACTAAAGGTGGGGTAGAAAGAACTATAGGGGGTGTTTAGATATTTTACATTTGAAACAATACCAGAAGAATGAGCTAATATATCTGAGCAAAGTGATCACAAGACATTCAGCTGCCACACACGATAACTTGAAAGAATCGACAGGTAAACGCAAGGTAGACCTTGCTAAAAACATCCCTTTGCAGAAAGGTTTTGGGGACCAGTTAGATGATAAAGCAATTGGGACCAAGCAATCTTCAGGGATGAGATTGCACATTGCTGAATTGGTGAAGTACATACAGAAATGGAGAGCTTTTGATAGATTTGCAAGCAAATTGGAAATGAAACAAGGAAATAAAAAGAAACAATCAGATACAGAAGCAAATTGTAAACCAGTAACCCCAGATGAAGAGGAGACTCTAACTTTCCCTATGAGAAAGATACCTGGTGAAGGGTATGTTCATGTACCGTGAAGTGTGGATGATCTTCTGAAATTCACAATTTTTAAGAATTGAGAGAAAATCCGACCCAGTAGTATACACAAGTTGGTAGATTTGAGAAGATTTTGGAAGTTTTCTGGACGAATTTGAAAACTTTTTTGATATTGTGCTACCGAGTGATCTATGGGCTGAATGTAAGATAGCTGTGCAATGGCCATGTAAAGAGACTCCAAGAAATACACCTACCCATGCAACCTCACCTACTGTGATGACAAAGTACGATAAGATGATTACCTTTTTGAAACAAAAAGTTAATGCAAGGGACAATGAATGGTTAAAGATCAATAGAACTACTCAAGAAGCTAAGGAATCAATAAATGCTGATTATGAACAACTGCTGCAGGTGTTTAGACAGCACAGTGGACAAGAAAATCCAGAAAAGGGAGATTTGGGGAGTTTTGTGTCACAGTTCGTCCTTGGGTTGCAACCAGAAATAAGCATGCACATACAGCACAATGTGATTTGTTGGCAGACAAAACCCTTAGATGAGATCCGGAGATATGCAAAATACTGTAGCGATGAACAAGTGATGAAGCAGAACAGGCTTAAGGAGAAATGTATGTTGGTCCAGACTAAGCTGGCTCAGAGAGGGTTTCAGAATCAGTCGTATGCAGGGGATGCTGGTGAGATGCGGGTGTTGGTTTCCAGTATGGAGGACAGATGACCCAAAGTGGCGTGAGTGTTTCTCCGGGTAGAGATCGAGGCCTTCCGATTGATCCAAATTCAGGGATAGATATTACAGCGTCAAAGGACTCAACTGCTTGTCATTATTGCAACAAGCTTGGGCATTGAAAGAGGGAGTGTAGACTGAATCGTAATAAAATAGGTGGTGATGGGCAAATGCAGAGGGAACTGACACTCCTGAGGCGGAAGCCGGGAGAGATTGCTTATATTTAAAAAATGTGTTTGTTTGACCTTACTGTTCTTACCTGATTGCTTTCTTCTGCCTGGTATTTCTCCACCAACAGCACCTTGATTATTCCCGCGCAGCGGACGTAAGCGCTGCTGCGGGTTGGGAAATCCTTTCGCCGCCATCACCCGTCAGGCCACGCCCACTGACGTGAGGCCACGCCCCTTTTTAGCGGTATCATCCTATAAGAGCCGGGCTGATTACTAGCTCGCGCCCAGAGGGAACTGACACTCCTGAGGCGGAAGCCGGGAGAGATTGCTTATATTTTAAAAATGTGTTTGTTTGACCTTACTGTTCTTACCTGATTGCTTTCTTCTGCCTGGTATTTCTCCACCAACAGCACCTTGATTATTCCCGCGCAGCGGACGTAAGCGCTGCCGCGGGTTGGGAAATCCTTTCGCTGCCATCACCTGTCAGGCCACGCCCACTGACGTGAGGCCACGCCCCTTTTTAGCGGTCTCATCCTATAAGAGCCGGGCTGATTACTAGCTCGCGCCCAGAGGGAACTGACACTCCTGAGGTGGAAGCCGGGAGAGATTGCTTATATTTTAAAAATGTGTTTGTTTGACCTTACTGTTCTTACCTGATTGCTTTCTTCTGCCTGGTATTTCTCCACCAACAGCACCTTGATTATTCCCGCGCAGCGGACGTAAGCGCTGCCGCGGGTTGGGAAATCCTTTCGCCGCCATCACCCGTCAGGCCACGCCCACTGACGTGAGGCCACGCCCCCCCCATAGCCTTTAACTATGTGCATTTCTCGGACGCGCAGTGGACGAGCGCAGCGGGCGCGCCGAAGGCGCGCTTAAGGCAAGCCCGTCTGCGCCCGTCCGTGACCGGACGGGGCTAGGGACACAGCTCCATGCCCATTTTTCCCCTTACCCCCCAGAAACACTGTGTGCCGTTCAAGGCCCTTGGGACCTGAGTCAAGCAGTAAAAGATCATATCAAAGAGGCCGGATTCTAAGCGCCTCCTCCTCACCCTCACTACCACCTAACTTGCCCTCTACTACTAGACTTCCTATCTGCACCAGCATTTCCCCGGCTCAAGTCAGTGACTCATCGATCATCTCTGCCCTCTTGCTCAACACTCGGTCGGCAGTAAAACACCATCTTGACCTGTTTATTCTCCTAGACACTCTGAAACCTAATTTACTGTTTCTCACGGAAACCTGGTTTCACCAGGATTCCCTGCCCAACCTGCTCGCAGCTCTGCCACCCTCCTATTATGCCCTTCGGGCAGATCTATCCCCGGGTAAAACAGGGGGGGGGAGTAGCTCTGATCATTCACTCAGATCTTCATTTCCAACCTTTACCTCATACCCCTATCCCTGAAGTGGACTACCTAGTTGTACACTCGAATTCCTCCCAGATCCCTATCACATGTGGCCTGATGTATCGGCCCCCCAAATATATGCCGCTCTTTATTCCAGCTTTCCAGGACTTGCTAGCCACTTTAGCTGTGAACAACTCGGCAGTCCTGGTACTGGGGGACTTTAATTTTTGGCCTTCGGAACCAGCGGAAGATGCCCCCTCCAAAGATTTTACGGAATCACTTCAGAATTTGAATTTTACATCCCATATTCACACCCCTACCCACGTTCAGGGCCATATATTGGACCAAATTTGGTCCCTCAACATCCATATCCTTGACCCTTCTGTTACCCCTTGCTTGTGGTCAGACCACCATCTGATCTCCTTCTCCTTGGACTCAAATTTGTCCACTAAACCTTCCCTGCCCAAAAACACCTGGGCCCGTAATTGGGGCAAAGTTGACATTCCATTGCTGTGTTCCTCACTATTATCTTCCAGCCCAGCGATAGAGGAACAGGCCCCGCCCCTTCAGGCAGCAATACTAAATAATTGGCTATCCAACGCCTGCGATCAGGTGGCTCCCCTAAGACGCATTAGGGTAAGACGCGCCCATGACGTTAACAAATGGTTCACCCCAGAACTTAAGGAGAAAAAACTGGCCGCTCGCCGTGCAGAACGTGCGTGGAGACGCACTTACTGCACAGCCTCCAAATCACTGTACTCCTCCACTCAGGTAGAGTACAAGAAAGCCATCCTTGATGGCAAAACTTGCTACTTCTCAAACAAGATCCTCCGAGCAGAGAACCAACCCAGAGAAATTTTTGCCACAGTCTTTGAATTAGCCTCGTCAGATAGGGCTTCACCCAAATCGATACCCTCCCAACATTTGTGCGACTCACTGAACAACTTCTTTATTAATAAAATTGCAGATATTAAGGCTAATATACCTCCACACTCCAAAGCTTTTTTAAACCCCGACCCCCAACCCAACGCCCGCCATCTTGACTTCATAGCCCCACTGTCTAAAGCATCCTTCCTTTCCTTGCTCCCATGTGTCAAGTCGGGATCCCCCGCCGACATCTGTCCAGCCTACATCTTGCGCGATATTTTCCTCACTTGCCCATCTCCCCCCCTTATCTTTCTCAATGAGACTCTCAAATCAGGCACTGTCCCTTCATGCCATAAATCAGCCACCATCGTCCCGATTTTGAAAAAAACAGGTGCAGATCCCACAGCGCTAGTAAACTATCGGCCTATTTCCCTCCTCCCCTACCTGGCCAAGGTCCTCGAACGCCACGTAACCAAAGTCCTCAGCTCTTTTATAGAGGACAGCGGTTTTCTATCACCACGCCAAGCGGGATTCCGCCCCCTCCATTCCACCGAAAAAGTGGTGCTCTCTGTTATTGACACTCAGAGCGGGGCAAGATGCCAATGTCTCTCAAGCATTGGTTCTCCTCGATTTGTCGGCTGCCTTCGACACGGTTGATCATACCATCCTCCTCTCCCGTGTCGAGGCGGCAGGCATTGGAGGCTCTGCCCTGGCTTGGATCAGCTTGTTCTTGAGCGGCCGATCACAAGCAGTCCACCTGGCAAACTTTTCCTCTGAGGCCCGCAAAGTGCTATGTGGCGTCCCTCAGGGCTCTTCTCTCTCCACCCTTCTTTTTAATTTATACATCTGCCCGCTTATTCGTGCTCTGCAGAGGATGGAGGTCACTGTGTTTAACTACGCCGATGACCTCCAACTCATTTTTAACCTTTCTGACTCCCCTGATTCTATCTCCAATTTCCAGTCGGTGATGGTCTTTATCAGGGATTGGATGTGCTTTAACCACCTCAAGCTCAACCCTGACAAGACCGAGCTTCTTCTCACTGGCGGCAAACTCAATCCTTGGTCTCCCGTTTTTTGGCCCCCCATCCTTGGTCCCCCTCCTTCTCCCTCTCCCACTGTCAAGACATTGGGAATAACCCTCAACCAACAACTGACTCTACATTCCCAGATTAGCACTGTGGTTTCTTCCTGTTTTTTTATTTTGCGCATCATTCGCAAGATCTCACGGTTCTTTTCTCGTTCAGCCCTTAAATTGATTTTGATGGCCATGGTTCTCTCCCGGTTGGATTATGGGAATGCCCTATACAATGGCGCCCCCTCATACATCATCCGGAGGCTCCAACTGGTGCAAAACCATGCTGCCCGCCTGGCATATGGCTTACCCAAATCACACCATACCACTCCCCTTCTTAAATCCCTTCACTGGCTTCCAATCAGAGAAAGGGCCCTATTCAAGCTGGGATGTATCACTTTCCAGGCTCTTGCAGGAACAGCCCCAGCTTTTATTACGTCAACAATTGTCCCCTACATCCCCAGCAGACAACTTCGATCCTCCTCTATGTCCCTATTGGTGGCGCCCAGATTCAAGAAGCGCAGAATGGGAGGCTCAATGTTCTCCGTTCTTGCTCCACAATTCTGGAATTCTCTTCCTTTCCAAATTAGATCAACACCGTTGTATCAGGAGTTCCGTAGCACCTTGAAAACCAACTTGTTTGTACAGGCTTTTGAAATCTAGGCCGCAACCCCCACTCACTCATGTGTCAATTCCTCCACAGCGCCATGAAACCGCTTGGTGTCCGTGCGCTCTACAAATAATTTTAAATTCAAATTCAAAGTTTCAATGAAACGCAAATGCTAAATGGTCCTGTTCAGGTTCCAGTTCAGCGAATGCAGACATCAACTGAGTCACAAGTCCCTGTAATGCAGGTTCCACATGCTCCAATGGCAACAAAGAGCATGGAAAATCCCAGATTTAATGTGAATCATGTACCAAGAGTGAATTCAAATCCGTTTCAGAATCAGAATCCATTTCAGCAATTTTCCATATTTGAAAATGAAAACTTTGATTCCAACAATTCACAATAACAGTACCTGAGGGGAGGGAGATTGCATAGTTGGCATACTCTTGGAGGTAGACCTGAGTGGACCATTGTAGAAGAAGAGGTAATTGGCTAACAAGTGTTGTTTTTCATCGACACAGGCGCTACCCATTTCACTGTCAGAAACAGTGGGAATCCCATACCTACCCCTCTCGGGAAAGAACTAAGAAGATCCATGTTGTAGAAGTCACAAATAAGCAAATAACTTGTTCAGTTTCAAAGAAAGTACCTGTAAAAATAGATTCATTTGAGGAAGATCACCAATTTGTTGTGTGTGATTAAAGTCCTGTAAAACTGTTAGGAAGAGATCTTTTTTGCAAGTTAAATTGTATGATTTACTGCACATCAGATGGTGCTGAGTTTCAAACACATGATGAAGATGTCAAATTTAAAATGGTGAGACCAAGAACAGCTGTTTGATTGTTCCCTGTGAGAATGGTAGAGGATTTAACTCCCAATTTACGAGATACCATAAAATCTGAAGTATGGGATTTTTCAGGAAAAGACAATGGACTTCGCAAAAGTATAGACCCAGTCCAAATAACCATAAATCAGAATGCAATGTTTCACCACCATAAAATCTCATGCCTGAAATAGTGGTCAGAATCACTACAGTGATTGAAACAATGCCAGCTTAAGACATTTTGAGAGATATTGTTGGAAGTCCTTGCAATTCAAACGTTTTTGGTCTGAGCCCCCAAAGCAAAATGTTTTGAGGCCGAAACCCCCCGCCCCGAATTTCGGAGTTTTTCACTACCAGGCCATATAAATCCTAAAAGTACTTGTCCTGCCTTTTAAACATATAGCACCCTGCCATCTGGGTTGTCCAAAGCCTTCCCTAGGGTTGACATATGTATTTATATGAAGTGTTGGGCCTGGCGAAAGGTTGATTTTGCCAGGTCGAAATGACAGTTTAAAACTGCACACACAGGCTTTGCAATGGCAGGCCTAAGCCCTGTTTAAAGGGCCTTTTAGGTGGGTGGCACAATCAGTGCTGCAGACCCACTAGTAGTATTTAATTTACAAGCCTGGGCACATGTAGTGCTCCCTACTAGGAACTTCTAAGTAAAATAAGTATACCAAATGGGTATGAACCAATATTACCATGTTTAGAGGCGAGAGCACATGCACTTAAGCACTGGTTAGCAGTGGTAAAGTGCTCAGAGTCCTATGGCCAACAAAAACAAATTCAGCAAAAAGTAGGAGCTGGAAGGTAACAGGTTTGGGCTCACTTCACAAAAAGGGCCATTTCTAACAGATACCATTAGAGAAGAAATGTATTCTAACATTAGAAGAAAAGAGAGCTCACATGTTTCAATATGTAAATATAGAGGAAGATGTATTAATGAATGTTTGGAAGAAGGACACATTTGACGTACAGAGCTTTAGGCTTGCCCCGCTGGAGGATTTTGAGCTTCATAACAAAAAACTACATCAGAAGGTAAAATCTTTGACGGGACAAAGTCACTCGGTGTATGTGTCCTGCGATCTATCTCAGTCAAACTGAAATCTTGCCTTGTTACCATCTGCCACTTCAATAGAAAATCATTAGTGCTTTTTGTTTTTGGCGCTTTTTTCACATAAATCTTTAAATTTTCCTATGGTCATTGTACTGTTCACTGCATAAACTTTATATTCAATAAAAAAGATTGTTTTAAAAAAATCTTTACATTTTCATATCGCTAATTGCCATTTTTGAGCTTTTCTTATTTTAGGGTCTTATTTCTTTATTAAAATGTACTCTATTTTCCAAATTTAGTTTGGGATTTTTATTGTTTCGTGTTCTGACTTTATTACGGTTTGGGTACTGTATAAATACTTTACACATCACCCTAAGTGAAGCATGTTGGCTCTGTGTCTAAGCTACCAAGGGGATGAGCTCCGGTTGATTTGCGACTTTGGATTCACCCTGACAAGTTAGTGTTATTATGCTTTGAGGTGGTTGACTGCCCACCCCAAATAATAACCTACTTTCTTACAATTGGACTTGGCATCTTTTACTGCAATGCTCAAGTGAAAAGTCTGAACAACAATCCCAGAGGTTGAATGGCAAGGTTACTAATGAGACACACTATTCCCTCACAGAATGAGCGACTGCTGTATTTTGGAGGTCTGTTTTCAGTGAACAAAACAATTCAATTGAACATACATAATGAAATCAAAAAGGGGTTAGTGAGATTCTCAATGGGAGGTCGTTTTAAAATTTGTCTAGGTGGTGATCATAATTCCTATTGATAGATAACTGTGTATGATGCTCCTGTCCCCTTACCTGTACATGTTTACATGGCAATTAACTAAATCAAATATTTTTTAATGCAAGCAGAAAGCCAAGAACTGAACTCATTGGAATACAAAAGAAATTATCTGTGAGTGAAGAAAATTTTCCCGTGAAGTTTTTTCATGACTACAATCAAAAGAATGCCTTTGTAAAGGTGGTGTATACAAAATATAATATATATTCTGACTGAGGCTCAATTATCTGGATGGGTGATAGCGGGGGAGGGCAGTAAGAAATCCATTTAGTTAAACAAGGAAGAGCGGGCCAGATCCATCAGCATTGGGAATTACGATTTCTAAATTGCGATTCTTACTAAATCATAATTCGGAAATCTCATTTCCTAATGTATGACAGTTTTATTTTTAAAACAGTGATTCTTAGTGAGCCACAGATAGATTTACCTCATGAATATTAATGACCTAGGTAGCAATTTGTGAGCCACCAGGAATTGCAGCCTTCAGGGGGATTGCGGCCTGCTGGGGTCAGCAGACCACCATTTCTGTGAAGGCTTTTTAATAAAGCAGACTTTATTTTTAATGCAGCCCATTACCCTTAAAGGAAATGGGACTGCGTTTAGAAAGAAAAGTTTTTTTCTTTGTTTTGTTTGCTTAAAAAGAGGCACTGGTCCTGTGCCAAACGTTTAGACAAACATTTTTATTTATATTCACAAAGGGGAAGGTCCACCTTGAGGATCCTTTCCCGTTTGCGAATGCATTACTATTACACTTGTGTGGAAGGTAAAGTATTAATGTTTTGCGACCCGAATTCGGTTGCAAAGCATTCATATATTCCATTCCAGTTTGGTATTTTGAAGGGATGCCCTAAACACACCCTTTCCAAATACCGAACAGGTATGTACTCACAATCCCAAATAGCCATTCGGTAATGTGTTACTGAATCACAGTGTAGGATTAAGACATACCAAAATGCCTTTTTGCATTTGCAAATGATCCAATTCTGAAAATTAGGACATTTGTGAATACAAACAGGCTTGATACATTTGGCCCTTGGTAACTAAGAACAGAAGGAAAAAGAAGGCCACCCCTCTAGTGTGTTACATAAATCAAACACCAAACAAAGTCTAGCAGTATTAGTCTAAAGTACATAAGGCCTCAATGGACTCTCGCCTTTCAGTAGATCTCTGATGCTTTAACAAAGAGGTACAGAATATCCAGCATCAAATGCTCATTTACTGTAACAGAGGAATCCACATGAAATGTAAAGAGTGTGTGTGAACAGATGTGTGTAAAAATGTATATATAAAAAGTGTGTACTAAGTGATTACCTCTCACTCCTACACCCTAAAATTACCCTTACCTCTGCCCACCCCATAACCTTAAATTATCCTTACCTCCCTTTACCACTACCCACTCGTAAACACTAAAATTACACCTACCCCACACAACTACCTGCACCATAACCCTTTTTTGTAAAAAACAACATGGAAATTATGGCATTTAAAAAAAAAGACTTATCTGCATTGTAACAACATGCGTGGTAAGTGTACAAAAATGTACCTGCATAGTACTTACCTGTGTGGTGAAAGTGCATAGTAAAGGCATTGCATGGTAAAGACTGTGTTGTAAAAGGCTGTCTCCGGGGCTAAAGACAAGATGAAAAATGGTGTAAGTGAAGAAGACTAGAACATATCAGAGACAAAAGGCATTAGTCAGGGTATTACATTTATGAATGTATTTATTTAAAAAACATATTTATGCTGTAAATGTGTCCATTGCTTGAATTTTCTTAGATATTTTCACCATTCTTCTGAATGCATGTTTTCTTCGATTATTTTCAATGTAATGATTCACTACTTATCTCCGACTAAAGAAGTTAGTAAATTTCCAAGTTACACGGGTACTAAATGTCAACTTAATGTTTGTGATTAAGAAAGATGAGCGAATTCTTCATATAAATGACTAATCTCATTTAATTGATTTTTTCATTATTAGCTACAAGCTAGATGTCACAGATAACTTGGTGTGCCATTAGACATTGTTAAAAGCATTAATAACATTAACAAATGTTCCAAGATTCAACAACAATAAACTAGAATTTTCTCAAGGGTGGCATGTTTAATGAATCCATAGCCATAACTCAAAGGCACTAAAACATGTACGTCACTAATGTAAAGGCTGTTTCTAGAAGGAACTTAGTGTTTGGCTCTTTCACATTTTTTCTTTAACAGATCTATGAAAATATGTTCATGCTATAAGTGGTTCATCAGAATATACTGGAAAGGCAGTCCTGGTGGAAAATCAGCATTAATCTTTTGAAACACTTTTGAGACAATGGGCACTTTATTAAAGGTTATTTTCCAACTTATGGTTGATTTTTTTAATGTACTTCCTTCTTGTACGCCCCCCTTGGGATCACGGTTTTATGCAAAATGTAAGCATGAATACACTATTAGATCCCCATTTGGCCTTAATTGGTGTATTTTATGTAAGCAACAAAATTCCCCAGGTTTGATTAACTGATTATATAGATCGAAGTCCAGAAAACCCATTTTCAAATTAATCTAGCAGAAACAATTTGTTTTTATTCAACACATTTTATTGATTTTATATTGAAAAGCAGTACAGAGAAAGTGAGGAGGGAGAAGAAAAAGGTTCAATCTCCGACATATGACAGTTGCCCAAGGTATACAATAATGTGGCACTAACAGATACAGATTATAAAGGCATAAAATAACAATAGATGTGAATCCAGTATATTAGAAGGAACAGAAGCAGTTGGTACCTGGTCATGTAGATCAAATAGGACTGGGTGAAATGAACCAGGTGGTACCTTCCACGAATGTACCAATGATGCAGTAAATGAAAAAGAGAGAAGCAGCAGAAACAATGTGTAGCTGATCATATGAATTTTTCACTTGGTTAAATATTTACATTCAACAAAACACTGAGGGTAGGTTAAGAGACTGCAGAGATGAGATTGAACAAGGAGATGAATTATATCAAAGATATTCAAATTCAATAAACTGTGCACATTTCTGCAAAGCCCTTCATATTCCTGTGCCCGGTGCTTAATTTGAGCCAGTGGTTGCCGATGAGGGCGACTGGAACTTATAGGAAGAAAGCGGGAACCTGCAAGAATGAGGGATAAAGGGGCGAGGAGTTTTTGGTAGTGGATTAAATAGGCATCATTTGGATTTAAGACTACCAACCTAGGTATTTGGCGCACCGATGAATAATTACCCACGGACTAACCACAATTAGCCAATGAAGGCCTCCACTAGCTCAAAGTATTCATACCGTCCTAGGAAGGTAGTGCAGTAGTGATATAAAGGCACTGCCTTTCCAAGGCCCCATATATTTTCGATTAGTTCTTTCATTTTCCAAAAATTTGGAATAATTGGGAAAGCAGCAATAAACTACTGTTAGATCAACAAATGGACGAAATTGATTGCAGACCAGTAGGGTCAGAATTGGCCTGAAGACCGCTCTGAACCCAACAATAGGAGCCTCAACTACCTCAAAGTATTCAGGCTTCCATGAAAAGACACTGCGACAAGGACATGAAGGCACGACACACTATTATCCCCCCAGACCTGCAGCGCGCCAACTGCATTTCTGTGCACCTTGGTTACCAGAAGTAGTGTAAACATTTGCAATAAAAATAAACCAGGCGGCTAAATGACGCGTTTAGTCCACTGGCTTAACCCGGGTCTTTTTATAGCAGCTCTTTGGTTTTTAGATTCTGAACGTGGGCTATTTTTGGTTTCACAACTTGGAAGGCTCCGTGAACTTCAGTCACGTGACTGGCAGCGCACGCTCAATTTATCCCCAGCTAATGCCCGTGGTTACCGTTAGAGATAGTGAAATATATTTATTGAGGCCGCGGTACGCGGCACACCAGATGACACGGAAAGCATTTTATGGCACGTGGTCCGCCCCATCTGATTAGCAGTCAGAACATTCTCGCGCTGGCGCGTGGAACGGCGGGTAATTGCCTCGGTGTTACTTTACCCGTAAAGCACAGAAGGTCTCGATTCTCCTGCGCCCCGTTGAATTGTGGCTCATCTTGTTTTTCAAGAGCTTTCGCGGCGTTCCTACGTCATGCATTAAAGTGGGGGCACAATTATTGTTTACCAGTAGAAAATCATAGCTTTTGCAATCAAGAAGTACGAACATAAGTGCTGAAGCAATGAGTCATACCGTACAGGTATTTAAAGAGGTAAATTATTCCTGGTAAAATTAATTTCATATCTTTGCAAGGATAAAATATTCAGTATCACACCAGTTTAGAGACATAAGAGTGGAAAGCGCGAGGCAGTGTTCTTTTAGTCTGTATATCTATCATATATTGCCGTCCACATTAAATAGACAGGTCTATCCATGTTATTAAACTACATTAAGCTTCTGCTGGGGTTTATTCATGTAATTAAACTACTTTAAGTTGCTGCAGGCGTTTATTTTTTAAGGGCTTCGGTGAAAGTTGTTTTTGAGAAGACGCCGAATAAAATTACTTTGAATATGTACGTACCTTCAAATAATATATGGGATACTTTTCATCCCAAAAACATACTGGTATTATTTTTGATTTCCGAATTCTTTTTTTTTAACTTTAACGGGGCATGTTTCTCTTTGTCTGTATAGCAGTCACAGTTCACTTCTTTAGGGTACTGCTGCTCTACTGCAAGGCCCGTGAGAATCCGTTTATGGTGCCCTGGTGTAGCTATCAATAGTGCAGCAGGTGCAGTGGCTCTAGAGACTAGAGGTGTGAGGGGCCCAGTGAACACTAATTATAGGTGTTGTTTAGTTCCCAAGGAGTGTGAAAGGGGCACCAGCATTTTGATTGCACTTGCGCCCACAGCATCCTTGCTACACACCTAGCACTGCACCCGTGCAAAGGTCTCGGCACAGACCCGCTTCACGATTGGTACTTAATTTGAGTCTGTGGTTGCAGGTGGGGCTACCCGCACTTTTTTTTCCTTATCAGCCTTTGACGCAGAGCGAGAGAGAGAAAAACACACAAGGGAAAGAAGGTGACAGCGAAAGCCTGAAAAACAGTGGCAAGTGGAGAAATGAGGGATGGAAAAGAACCTGCAAGAGTGAGCTAAAGGGGCAGCGAGTGTCTGACGGTGGATGATGGGATGGAAAACTCCTCTGAATGGTAAACACGTGTACCCTTGCCCTGAGTGCCCAACTTTACAGTTGACTGGATCCCTAATGCTGACAGTTTGTCATAGGTGAACACAGATCATACGTGTGGGCCATTGCATAGGCCTGTCTCACGACTGGGGTCTTATTGGACCTGGAGAGGCGCCCAAAGTGTTACCCTTGTAGTGGTGGAAGGCTACCACCTTCACCAGGAGATAATCAGCACGAGCACAGAGGTGGCAGCATACCGTGTAGTGATCAGTAGAGGTGAACAGGACCTTTTCAGCCTGTGTCACTGAAGTGAGGCCTTCAGACTCACTCACCTGTTCAACAGTTACACTGCAGTGTGCTTAACTCACCTTGGCCTGCATCAGATAAGTTGTGGAGTGCTGCACAGTGCGGGAGTAGTGACTCTGCATTAGTTTTACGTGTGTCAGGAAGGGTACAGTACAAGGATGGAGCAGCACTGTGCCTGTGTGATTAGTACATGTACTGGTTGAATGTATGGCGAAAGGAATACATTATATGAGAGATGTACAGTTCATGTGTGGATAGAGCATATGTTGAGTGTAGGTGTGCTTGTGTGGAGTACAATATAAAGGGTGAGGGGTTGCGCAGTGTGCACATAGCGAGTGGGTGTGCTAGCAGTGTCTGTGTTTGTAAAAAGGAGATCCTAGTTAAATATAGCAAAATGTCAGTGCCGAACAGTGTGTGCAAATGGAGTGTATGTGCTGGGTGCATGGGTACATGCAAGGGTACAATGGATGGAGGCACATTGCTTGACTGAAAGTCTTCAGTGAATGTATACTGAGTGAGTTTGCCGCCAATGGTACATTTTATGGAGGACCCTGGATTCCGTTTTGGAAAGCCCAAGCCTGCCTGCTGAAGACATGAGGAGGAGAGGGATCCCCTAGACAGATTTGTGTATTGCTGCATTCCTGTGAGCTGTGTGGGACACACACTGGAGGGAAAAAGAAGAGACTCCCTTTACAGTTCAAAAGACTGCTCCTTGCTTCAGTGATAGATCACAAGGAAGGGGCCTGGATACAGCTCAAGAAGAGAGTTAGGGCTGATAAGAGAATCATAAAGTAATGGGCTGGGAATAACCTTTAGATGGACATATCACTGACAGGAAACATCGTTTAGGACGAAGCCGGAATCACACTGTGCCTTCACAGCGCTGGCAACAGAACAAATGCGACTTTAGCACACAATCGTTATGCACGCAAGTTGCTTGAAGGACTTGCTTTGGGGGGGGCGCAATGATGGAGTGGAGTTGGAATTGATAGAGCGTCATGTTATTCTGAAATTTGTAGGGGTGCATCATATTCACCGTTAGTCAGCACCCACATATTAATCGATGTAGGTTAAGTGTGCCATAGAAATGTATTGCCAGAATCGTTTAACATATGTGTGATTAGAAATATATGTTTTACACAGGGGCTATTTGAGAACAAAATTCTCGTGCCCAAAGGGTAGAGAGGATCTAGGTCAGAGTAACACCTCCCAATATCAATATTAACACAACAATATTTTACTCCAACTGACCATGTCGTGGTCTTTAATATTCCCTAAAGATGGATTTATTCGATGAGCTGGGGAACTTATAACTTCACCCCTAGGTGAGCAAGGAAGCAATTCCTTTTAGTTTTTATTACCCTCACACACCCTAGTGGTGTCATGCTTCATCATCGGGTCACCCCGACGCCTAAAAGTCGGGGTGGGCTCGACCACAGTGTTGGGAGCGCTTTGAAGAAGTTGCAAACCAGGGAGGCTATAAGATAAAAAACCTCAGGCAGATCCCCGGTTTCCCTTTATTCTTGGGTCTGTCTGGGTTGATTAAAAATAATAATTAGGGTTATGTATAGGAATATTATGGTCCTATGACCCTAGTGCCAACATGTTTCAGTCCACTGTGGCCTTAAAGGTCCAGGACTTTCATCAGGGCAAGTGTAACCACCCTGGGATACAGAAGGTGGAATTCCCTATTCTGTTTTATTAATGGACAAGGGTAGAGTAGCTACTCCTTGTATGGGAGACGGATTAAATATTCTGTCTTGCGTTATGAATCCATCTGTAAGAAAAAACACAAAGAAACACATATCCAATTCATATAAATCGGTTTTCATCAAGGTATTTCCATAGTGACGTGTTTCAATTTCGTGTTTGAAATCAAGAGCCACACCTATAAGTGCCTAGTGGTCAAAAGGCATAATAGTGTGCAGCTGTATCCAAGTCTGTGTCACTCACAATTAGTGGCTCTGTACAGTTAATTGGCGTGTCTGGTATATTGTGCGGTGGCGACTATGCTCGCATTCTATATAGAACCAATCCGTGACCGTGGATGCTATCAATGTAAAACAGACTCTCATAAAATACTCCCATACATACCTCACACACACCTTATCTGTGGTAAACCACAGTACTTAAAAACATGCGTGACTCTTAACCTCTATGGGTAACAGTGCAAGTAACATTCATTCCTGCATCCTTGCTTACCCGCATTTCGAACGGAATTCGTTTCTCAGGGGATGGAAGGGCTAATGGAGTAGCTCTGTAGTCACACCCTAACGTTAGCCCCAGGGAAAATATAAAGCGAACAGTTGTCACATGCTTATGAGGTTTAGGGCATCCGGGATCTAAAATCATTGATGCTAACTCTTTTTTTTCTATTTAAAGAGATTCATCCTAGTATCCCAGACTTACTTCGTCAAGAGTCCTGCTCCGCTTCGCCACCTATTAGGACCCGATCCCCGGCGTTTCGCGCCGTGTTACGGGTCTAGGAAGGTTTATACTTCCGTGTTGATGTAGCTATTGACGGGATAGGTCCGCGTCAGCACGTGATCGGGGAAGTTCCCCGAACAGGATTGGTCAGACGTGACCTCTAACCCAATGTGGAAGCCAATGGGAAGCAGGGGCTTGTCAGAGGAACGGTACATCGCTCGCTAATGGAACCGTGGTTCCGATTGTACACAAATGTAGATGTCTACATGAACACTCGTAAATTATGCATTTAAATTCCTAAAACGAGTATATGTTTTATTATATTAGTGAATAGATCGAGACATAATTTAGGACGTATTTTCTCTGCGCATGCGCAGGCTGGTGTCCCGGTCAGTTTCGTCGTCTGCTTGGAGATCTAAAGCAACGTTCGTAACACGGGGCTCATATGATATCCGTGATAATCTTTTGACATCACTTACTCCTAATTTTAAGACCATTCTTGAATAGAATGCAAGAGGGAGTGTATATTCACTGATGGATAATGATGTCTGAGGAGTGTTACGTTACTTTAGTGTACATGCTGCATATATAGGATGGTTGACTATTTTAAAGTCTAAGGTAATCAGTGTCTAACATTATGTGGTAACTACGGACCCCACTAGGGAGATGGTAGTTTGTAGAGGGTTCCCCACAGATTTCAGGTGGACACTTAGAATTATTCCCGTGCTCATCGAGATTACTGTGCTCCATCTATTTATTCAATTGGTTCCAAGGGATACCATCATTAAGACCCGTCTCGTGGGTCTTTAGGCGATACACCCATCGTTGTTCACGTTCTAGAAGTTTTTGCTGCAAGTTATTACCCAACGTGGTAACCTTTTCTAATACTGTCCACTTCAGCTCTGTGTCCTTATGTTTTTTCTCTTGATAATGGGCAGTAAGCCTTGTGGCTGTGACAGATCTGCGTATAGTGCTTCTGTGTTCGCTAATGCGGACTTTGATCATACGACTCGTCATACCAATGTACATGAGTCCGCAGGGGCATTTTATCATGTAGACTACAGACTCGGAGTTACAATTGGTGTGCGATCTCTGCTCCCATGGAAAATTAAGTCCCAGTTCCAAAGTTTTAGTGTGTTCAGTGAAGGGGCAGGCCACACATGACCCACACGGATAGTGTCCCATTACTGGTGGTAATCCCCATAGTGTCTGTTGATTAGTTTGTTTAGGGATGAAGGAGTTAGTGTGTACCAGTGCATTTCTCAAATTGGAATTTTTTTTAAATGAGAACATGGGTTTTTCAAGGGATAGCCTGTTCGATGTCAATATTGACCATTTCTTATTTATTATTTTTTTCAGGTCATTGGATGATGAGTTATATGTTGTTACACATATAAGTTGGTCTGATTGTTCCTTAGTGTGTGTCTCTAACAGTGCTTCCCTTGGTGTGTTGCGTGCTCTTTTGTTAGCCCTTTGTATGATTTTGTTCGGGTACATCTTCTGTTGTAATTTTTCGCTCAGAATGGTTGCCTCTTTTTTGTATGTTTGAAGGTTGGAACAGTTCCTACGAATCCTCAAGAATTGGCCTACTGGTAAATTCTCTCTTAAGGATCGTGGGTGGGCACTATCAAATCTCAATAGACTGTTCCTGTCCGTTGGCTTTGTATATAGCGAACTTTCCAGTATGCCATCTTTAGCTGTGAACGTAACATCTAAGAACGAGATACTTTCTTTGTTTACATTCATAGTGAAGTGGAGATGTGGGTTTAGGGAATTAATCCACATTTTGAAGTTCTCAAGACTGGTTAGATCACCTCTCCAGATCATGAGGACATCATCGATGTACCTATACCATTTACAGATATGTATACTGTATGGATTTTGAGTCCAGATGTGAAGGTCCTCAAAATAACTGACGTACAGGCATGCCAGACTAGGGGCAAATGTGCTCCCCATCGATGTCCCATGTATTTGTAAGTATAGTTGATCTTCAAAGGTGAAAAAGTTCTCTGTCAATGCCAAGTGTATGAGGGTGATCACCCAGTCAATGGGTGCTGCCCATCCCCAATCTTCCTTCCTGAGTATCTCTTGGATCACTCTGATGCTTTCCGCCTGAGGTATGTTTGTGTATAACGCTTCTACGTCTAAACATACCAACAGATTAACGGCTGGATCGTATTCAACCTGTGTCAAGAGATTAAAGAGGTGTTTGGTGTCTTGAACATATGACCTAATCTTCTTGACCAAGGGACGTAAGAACCAGTCAGTATATTTTGACAGAGGTTCCAGAATGGAACCTATCCCTGAGACGATAGGTCTCCCCGGGGGAGGGTTCTTCCCTTTGTGTATTTTAGGGATGGTATAGAACAAGGGAATTCTGGGGTTCTCCTGGTTCAGAAATTCATGTTCTTTCTTCGTAATCCATTCTTTTGTTAGGGCATCAGTTGTTAGTGTCATGATAGTTGTTTTTATCCGTTGTGTGGGATCCCGGTTGATTTTTTTGTAGTATTTCGTATCAGCCAGTAGATTCAGACATGCTGTTCTGTAAGCATTAGTACTTTGTATCACGGTAGCCCCGCCCTTATCCGCTGGTTTGATGATAATGTCCGTTCTTGATTGTAGGGTGGTTAGAGCTGCACGTTCTTTTTTGCTCAGATTGTTAAATCCGTTTCTTTTGGGTTGAAGTAATTCAACTTCTTTGCTGACTGCTTCCTCAAAGGATAATACTTCCGGAGGCATCGTGTTGGTGGGGGGGAGAAAAGAAGATTTTGGTCTTAACCCCGTGTAATTGCTGTCTTCAGCTGGTCTTTCTTTGTCTTGAAAGAAGGTTTTCAATCGTATTTTTCGAAAGAATTCCCCTAACTCGCATCGCAGACGGAATTTGTCCAGATAAGTAGTGGGAACGAATCCGAGGCCTTTATTCAGAATCGTTTGCTCGTCTGTGGTGAGGATGACATCCGTAAGGTTTACAATTAGTCCCTCGTGTTGCTTGTACTCGGCTGTTGTTCCCTGCTGCTGCTCCTGGTATTGATTGAGCTCCGTTCTTCTTCCCACTGGATTCGTTTTCCCCTTCTTCCTCGTCTCCCTCTTCTTCCGCCCTGACCTAAAAAATGTTGGTTGAAGTCCGGCTGGTAGTATGGTCCTGTTGGGAATTGAGGGGGGCCCTGATATTGGACTGGTCCAAACGGGCCTGGCCAAGGAAACATCTGTTGATGTCCGTATCTTGGGTTGTAGTTACCCCTGCGGGGTCTTCTTGCCCTGCCACGCCAGCTCTTATTTGACCCATCACTCGACCAGTCATCATACTCTGAATCAGATGATCCTGTTTGTTCACTTCTTGTGGATCCTGAGTCAGATGGGACTTGGCTTTTGTAGTCATCTTTAATATAAGGATATACCTTCTCATGGCTGAATTTCTTCAGATCTTTCTGCAGTTTGTTTATCTTATTTTGCATCAGATACTCTTTATGTTCATTTACTTCTTTGTTTACTTCTTCGAGTTTCTTTTTATAGAGAGTTAACTTGATCTCTGTCAGTAAAGAGTCCTCACTGATCTTTATTTTTATCAGTAGGGCCTCTGACAGACGTTTGGCTGTGTTGATTATTAAAATAAGCCAATCACGTGAGCATCTCCAAGCAATAAGAGACCATTCTTTTTTAAATTGGGGATCATCAAGGAAGATTCTTGGGGCGTTAGTCACCAGTAAGCCCGTAGGTGCCACATTACCACGGAGATATTCCGTCATTATTGCCCCGTGCAGCAATATTTTCATCTGACATCGTTTTAATTCTTTCAGCTCATCCCAGTTTTGAGCTTGGGTCAAGGTCTGGTTAATATTAGTGTCTGACAACAATGATGGACCCGCTAAGATTGCGGAAGCGTCTTCATCCGAAAAGCCAATACCGAATAGTTCGGCCATCCTGGGTATCCGGTGTATAAAGTATTTAAAATAAGGTGGGCAAGTGTATGTAGTGGGAGAAATAATGTGAGAAACTGCAGATCCACCGAAGTGATTCCCTTTGCAGATATTCTCTGTGTGGAAACCCTACAGCTGTGCGCTGCGCTAAACTTGTTTTACACAGGGGCTATTTGAGAACAAAATTCTCGTGCCCAAAGGGTAGAGAGGATCTAGGTCAGAGTAACACCTCCCAATATCAATATTAACACAACAATATTTTACTCCAACTGACCATGTCGTGGTCTTTAATATTCCCTAAAGATGGATTTATTCGATGAGCTGGGGAACTTATAACTTCACCCCTAGGTGAGCAAGGAAGCAATTCCTTTTAGTTTTTATTACCCTCACACACCCTAGTGGTGTCATGCTTCATCATCGGGTCACCCCGACGCCTAAAAGTCGGGGTGGGCTCGACCACAGTGTTGGGAGCGCTTTGAAGAAGTTGCAAACCAGGGAGGCTATAAGATAAAAAACCTCAGGCAGATCCCCGGTTTCCCTTTATTCTTGGGTCTGTCTGGGTTGATTAAAAATAATAATTAGGGTTATGTATAGGAATATTATGGTCCTATGACCCTAGTGCCAACATGTTTCAGTCCACTGTGGCCTTAAAGGTCCAGGACTTTCATCAGGGCAAGTGTAACCACCCTGGGATACAGAAGGTGGAATTCCCTATTCTGTTTTATTAATGGACAAGGGTAGAGTAGCTACTCCTTGTATGGGAGACGGATTAAATAATCTGTCTTGCGTTATGAATCCATCTGTAAGAAAAAACACAAAGAAACACATATCCAATTCATATAAATCGGTTTTCATCAAGGTATTTCCATAGTGACGTGTTTCAATTTCGTGTTTGAAATCAAGAGCCACACCTATAAGTGCCTAGTGGTCAAAAGGCATAATAGTGTGCAGCTGTATCCAAGTCTGTGTCACTCACAATTAGTGGCTCTGTACAGTTAATTGGCGTGTCTGGTATATTGTGCGGTGGCGACTATGCTCGCATTCTATATAGAACCAATCCGTGACCGTGGATGCTATCAATGTAAAACAGACTCTCATAAAATACTCCCATACATACCTCACACACACCTTATCTGTGGTAAACCACAGTACTTAAAAACATGCGTGACTCTTAACCTCTATGGGTAACAGTGCAAGTAACATTCATTCCTGCATCCTTGCTTACCCGCATTTCGAACGGAATTCGTTTCTCAGGGGATGGAAGGGCTAATGGAGTAGCTCTGTAGTCACACCCTAACGTTAGCCCCAGGGAAAATATAAAGCGAACAGTTGTCACATGCTTATGAGGTTTAGGGCATCCGGGATCTAAAATCATTGATGCTAACTCTTTTTTTTCTATTTAAAGAGATTCATCCTAGTATCCCAGACTTACTTCGTCAAGAGTCCTGCTCCGCTTCGCCACCTATTAGGACCCGATCCCCGGCGTTTCGCGCCGTGTTACGGGTCTAGGAAGGTTTATACTTCCGTGTTGATGTAGCTATTGACGGGATAGGTCCGCGTCAGCACGTGATCGGGGAAGTTCCCCGAACAGGATTGGTCAGACGTGACCTCTAACCCAATGTGGAAGCCAATGGGAAGCAGGGGCTTGTCAGAGGAACGGTACATCGCTCGCTAATGGAACCGTGGTTCCGATTGTACACAAATGTAGATGTCTACATGAACACTCGTAAATTATGCATTTAAATTCCTAAAACGAGTATATGTTTTATTATATTAGTGAATAGATCGAGACATAATTTAGGACGTATTTTCTCTGCGCATGCGCAGGCTGGTGTCCCGGTCAGTTTCGTCGTCTGCTTGGAGATCTAAAGCAACGTTCGTAACACGGGGCTCATATGATATCCGTGATAATCTTTTGACATCACTTACTCCTAATTTTAAGACCATTCTTGAATAGAATGTAAGAGGGAGTGTATATTCACTGATGGATAATGATGTCTGAGGAGTGTTACGTTACTTTAGTGTACATGCTGCATATATAGGATGGTTGACTATTTTAAAGTCTAAGGTAATCAGTGTCTAACATTATGTGGTAACTACGGACCCCACTAGGGAGATGGTAGTTTGTAGAGGGTTCCCCACAGATTTCAGGTGGACACTTAGAATTATTCCCGTGCTCATCGAGATTACTGTGCTCCATCTATTTATTCAATTGGTTCCAAGGGATACCATCATTAAGACCCGTCTCGTGGGTCTTTAGGCGATACACCCATCGTTGTTCACGTTCTAGAAGTTTTTGCTGCAAGTTATTACCCAACGTGGTAACCTTTTCTAATACTGTCCACTTCAGCTCTGTGTCCTTATGTTTTTTCTCTTGATAATGGGCAGTAAGCCTTGTGGCTGTGACAGATCTGCGTATAGTGCTTCTGTGTTCGCTAATGCGGACTTTGATCATACGACTCGTCATACCAATGTACATGAGTCCGCAGGGGCATTTTATCATGTAGACTACAGACTCGGAGTTACAATTGGTGTGCGATCTCTGCTCCCATGGAAAATTAAGTCCCAGTTCCAAAGTTTTAGTGTGTTCAGTGAAGGGGCAGGCCACACATGACCCACACGGATAGTGTCCCATTACTGGTGGTAATCCCCATAGTGTCTGTTGATTAGTTTGTTTAGGGATGAAGGAGTTAGTGTGTACCAGTGCATTTCTCAAATTGGAATTTTTTTTAAATGAGAACATGGGTTTTTCAAGGGATAGCCTGTTCGATGTCAATATTGACCATTTCTTATTTATTATTTTTTTCAGGTCATTGGATGATGAGTTATATGTTGTTACACATATAAGTTGGTCTGATTGTTCCTTAGTGTGTGTCTCTAACAGTGCTTCCCTTGGTGTGTTGCGTGCTCTTTTGTTAGCCCTTTGTATGATTTTGTTCGGGTACATCTTCTGTTGTAATTTTTCGCTCAGAATGGTTGCCTCTTTTTTGTATGTTTGAAGGTTGGAACAGTTCCTACGAATCCTCAAGAATTGGCCTACTGGTAAATTCTCTCTTAAGGATCGTGGGTGGGCACTATCAAATCTCAATAGACTGTTCCTGTCCGTTGGCTTTGTATATAGCGAACTTTCCAGTATGCCATCTTTAGCTGTGAACGTAACATCTAAGAACGAGATACTTTCTTTGTTTACATTCATAGTGAAGTGGAGATGTGGGTTTAGGGAATTAATCCACATTTTGAAGTTCTCAAGACTGGTTAGATCACCTCTCCAGATCATGAGGACATCATCGATGTACCTATACCATTTACAGATATGTATACTGTATGGATTTTGAGTCCAGATGTGAAGGTCCTCAAAATAACTGACGTACAGGCATGCCAGACTAGGGGCAAATGTGCTCCCCATCGATGTCCCATGTATTTGTAAGTATAGTTGATCTTCAAAGGTGAAAAAGTTCTCTGTCAATGCCAAGTGTATGAGGGTGATCACCCAGTCAATGGGTGCTGCCCATCCCCAATCTTCCTTCCTGAGTATCTCTTGGATCACTCTGATGCTTTCCGCCTGAGGTATGTTTGTGTATAACGCTTCTACGTCTAAACATACCAACAGATTAACGGCTGGATCGTATTCAACCTGTGTCAAGAGATTAAAGAGGTGTTTGGTGTCTTGAACATATGACCTAATCTTCTTGACCAAGGGACGTAAGAACCAGTCAGTATATTTTGACAGAGGTTCCAGAATGGAACCTATCCCTGAGACGATAGGTCTCCCCGGGGGAGGGTTCTTCCCTTTGTGTATTTTAGGGATGGTATAGAACAAGGGAATTCTGGGGTTCTCCTGGTTCAGAAATTCATGTTCTTTCTTCGTAATCCATTCTTTTGTTAGGGCATCAGTTGTTAGTGTCATGATAGTTGTTTTTATCCGTTGTGTGGGATCCCGGTTGATTTTTTTGTAGTATTTCGTATCAACCAGTAGATTCAGACATGCTGTTCTGTAAGCATTAGTACTTTGTATCACGGTAGCCCCGCCCTTATCCGCTGGTTTGATGATAATGTCCGTTCTTGATTGTAGGGTGGTTAGAGCTGCACGTTCTTTTTTGCTCAGATTGTTAAATCCGTTTCTTTTGGGTTGAAGTAATTCAACTTCTTTGCTGACTGCTTCCTCAAAGGATAATACTTCCGGAGGCATCGTGTTGGTGGGGGGGAGAAAAGAAGATTTTGGTCTTAACCCCGTGTAATTGCTGTCTTCAGCTGGTCTTTCTTTGTCTTGAAAGAAGGTTTTCAATCGTATTTTTCGAAAGAATTCCCCTAACTCGCATCGCAGACGGAATTTGTCCAGATAAGTAGTGGGAACGAATCCGAGGCCTTTATTCAGAATCGTTTGCTCGTCTGTGGTGAGGATGACATCCGTAAGGTTTACAATTAGTCCCTCGTGTTGCTTGTACTCGGCTGTTGTTCCCTGCTGCTGCTCCTGGTATTGATTGAGCTCCGTTCTTCTTCCCACTGGATTCGTTTTCCCCTTCTTCCTCGTCTCCCTCTTCTTCCGCCCTGACCTAAAAAATGTTGGTTGAAGTCCGGCTGGTAGTATGGTCCTGTTGGGTGTGTGAGGGTAATAAAAACTAAAAGGAATTGCTTCCTTGCTCACCTAGGGGTGAAGTTATAAGTTCCCCAGCTCATCGAATAAATCCATCTTTAGGGAATATTAAAGACCACGACATGGTCAGTTGGAGTAAAATATTGTTGTGTTGATTAGAAATATAACCATGCTTTCATGACAAGTAATGCTGCGGATCATTGTGAATGTATTTTAGTAAACGCATAATGTTTGATTTTCATTTAATGCAAGGTATTAGGTTAAACGTGTGCCATGTTAAAGTTGCACGTGGAAGTTTGCTTATTTACGTATAAGGAGTGATGAACTAATGCTTAATGTGTGGTTTAGTAGTGTGTTTAACAGTGTAAGGGCCTGATCGCATATACGTTTAAGGAGAAGGCCTGTTCATTTTCTTTTGTTAGCTAAACGTTGTAGGCCGAAAATTATTTCCCTTGGTAAAGGCTTTGGGTTGCAAGAGAATGGAAAATCTTAGAGAAGAGAAAAGTTTTTCGTTCCCATGTTTCTGTTGCAGGTGCAAGGACATTTAGCTCGTTAGTGAGACTTGGTCTTTGTTTTAGAAGTTAGGATGGTACGAGGAGCCTACAGGGGAGTAAATTGGAATGCGCGGATAAATCTTTCAGCGGAGAAGGTGCCTGGGACCCAAGGTCAAGCCAACTGTCGTTGGATAGGATACAAGTTTCACTGGAAAAGTAATGGAAGAAGACCTGGCTGAAGAGGTGTGCCGAAGGGCGTGTTCTACGTTTTTGGGATTTTGTATTAGGGACAGTGCCCCGAGGGTTGAGGAGTTGAGGTTTAGATGGGGAGCTAGAAGGAGCATCTTAGAACGAGCTCTGACTAAGTGAATGTACTTCTTAAGAAGTCTTCACTTCTGACACATTTTATTCTCTTGCCTGGGATGGGAATGCTAAGTAGGTATGTCACCTTAGAGATAGCGTAGGGAAAGACTAACTGATTTCCTTTTAGGCTAATGATTCCTAATGTAGATATTGGATTGACCATTGCATTTCTTATGCTTTTAGAGCTTGTTATTCTTTTTGTTCTGAGTCGTATGGGACTCTTACGTAGACTTGCATTTGTTTTAGTGCCCATTTATCTTCTTCACCTTGTGCTAAGGTGTTTGTATGTGCAGTTATTTTTAGTTGTAATAAAATCCTACAAATTTTAGATTCGGAGTCAGTGGTCCTTCCTAAATGAGATTTGATTCTGGTGATTATGTTCTAATAATTGGATTTCCTCCCCTCTACACTATTTAGCAGATAAAAAGATCCTGGCGAACTGAGAGGATTCTTGGAGATAATCAGGTAGACAAGAATCCGGACCTATCAGTTGGTAGCAGAGTAGGATGGTTATCTCTGATAGTGAGGGGAGATCTAGATCAGGATAAGAGATTCTAGAGGCCCATAGAAGTCAAGTGAAGGTGACTCATCGGATAATGAGCAGCGGACGACGGCGGTTGATGGAGATTGATGGCGATTAGCGGTGCGGCGGAAAGCAGCAGTTTGTGGAGGAGTGAGTATGAATAGGGTGAGATGTTTGTAGATTGCGGTGTTGATTTGTTTGCGTGATGTCTTGCGGAGTTGGAGTGAGTGTTGAGTGATTGTGAGATCAGGCTGTGAGCGCGCGCAGCCCGGAAAAATCTTAGGCTCGCCGAGTAGCTTAAGTGATTGTGGTGTAGAAGACACCCGCAGTAGATTTTGTTGACCACCGAAAGGGGATCGTGAGACGTCATCGATTACCCAGACCAAGATAGGGGGTGCAAATGTGTGAGTGCATGAGGAGCCGAAGCTGGTCGTGGGTTGTTGTACATGGAATTGAGTAATTGAAACCTATCAGAGAGGCGATTGTCCGGTCGTTTCGCGGACAGACAGTTGCCAGTTGAGGTCGACAACTTCGAGAGACTGTGGACGGACAGTCAGAGAAGTAACTTGTTTGGGACAAACGGTTATTTCAGCGTGTGAATGGGACGAATGCAAGGGTGAGACGTGAATGTGAAGGAGGGGAACTGCTGCGAGCGGGGGAAAAGTGACTGTAAGAGTGGGCAGAAAACAGCGCGACACTGGTGGGGTAGTTATAAGTTGTTTAATGAGATATATTCCAATGTCTCGGTCTTTCAATGACTCAACGTCAAAGTCATGTAACAAAGGTTCCCAATCCGCAAAATAGGGGGGGAGAGTCTTGGGCTTCTTCCTTCAGGGGGATAGGTGCTCCCTCTTCGAAGACGCTCGCGTTGTCTCCTCGGCCAGGAGTCAGTCGTCCTCCGGCGGTGATGCGGGGATAGAACACACAAAACAAAAGAAAAGGGACCGATTAGGAATATTCAGGTCTTGATCTGAATGAAGGGAAGGGCGTGCGGGATATCACCATCTATCGGCTCTTGGGGTCGTGAAGGGAGGGGATCCACCACCTCAAGCGGCCTTGTAGAGAGAGAGAGAGAGGAGCGCACAGAGGTCAGGATTCCCCACCGGGCAGCCCCACTCCTCCCTCGGCTCTATGATCGACCCGCCTCCCGGTACCCAGCAAACGCTGCCGTACCTGTTCAAGCCACCATCCTCCGGGACCGTGGCAGGGCGCTTCACGGGATCGTTGGCCTCCAGGCTCCTCGGTGTTCTCGCCTTCCGGGGTCCTCGATACTGCGGTAGTCCTCGCGTCCTCGTCTCCTCTCCGTTCCTCGACTCGCCGTTCTACTTCCTCCTTCCTGCTGACGACTCCCTCTTCATTGGCTGTCGACCTTTTCACGTCGGATGACTCGATGGGGCTCCACCCCCCTGGGCGGAGTCCGTAGCTTTCGGTCTGTTCCTGAAAGGGCCAGTACCCGGAAGGGGGAGAATCTGGTGACGCCGTCCAAGCCGCGACAGGGTCCGGCGACTGAAAGGTGGAAACATCGGTGAGTAGGGGAGCGGAAGGCAACACCGGTGTCTCAGAGCCCGGACCCTGACAGTGACGTCAGACGGTGTTGCGCTGCGATAGGTCGGTTGGTGTGAGTCGCGCTGCTATTGGTGAATTTGACATCAGGAACCGAATAAAAAGTGCGTGATCGAAAATTGTTCATCATGAAATATTTTAAGGTTTTCTAAGAATTATGTAGAGGTGTCTAACATGTGGTTACTTGCGGGGGAGAAGAAGCCCCTCCCGAGGATGCTCCGGCGCATTATATGGCAAGAAATGTGGGATTGCATACTATAATTTGGCTTGAAAATTGGCATAAAAAGACCCAAGGCGAGGGAGAATTGGCTTTCCCACGATATGGCTCCTTCAGGTTGAAAGGGTTGTATCAGTTGAAATCTGTAATGTCTTTGTTGCGACCTTTGCCGAGACCAACTCAGTTTGAGGCATTGCATGCATGGATTAGAGCAGCACATGACAGGCAGAGAGACCGAAGTCAAGAAAGGGTGAAGAAGTCAATTAAGGCATTCCGGGAGGCGAGGTGGGACGCACAAGAAAAGAGGTGGAGAGTACAAACTATAGAGGGGGACAGGTTGTACCCACTACTGGAGAAGACAGACAGTGCTAAGTCAAAGAGTGTAGATGACGATGACAGTGATACAGATGATAGTCTAGTAGAGAGGTTGTTGCCTGAGAGACCACCTCCATACAATCCAGATTCCAATGAAGGGAAGTCGGCTCCAGCAGAAGGGACTAGTGGATTACAGACTCATTCAGAGGTGAGAATTGAAGGGAAAATCTCGACAGGAACTGAGGGCATGAAAAAACAGTCTGTAGCAAGCACAGAGGTTGGGAGAGGTATGAGGTTACCGGATGCTCTAAAGGTACCGGTTACCATTGGACCTATTGTTTCAGTTTACGACCCAGATCAAGAGATGGTTGGGAGTTCAGTACAGTCAGCTGTAGGATCGAGGAGTGTGGTAGATGGAAATGGAGCAGTGAGCGGGATGGAGCAGACTCCAAAACCTATTGAATGGAGTACGCCATTGCCAGCTACAGCAGACTCCTCTAGGGGACAGGTGGATGCGAGATCAGCAAGACCAAGGTCTTTGGCCGAGTCAAAGTCGGATCTGAGGATGCGGGTACCTCCTGTAAGGAGTCAGGGTGAAAGAATGGTAGAGAGTGAGGAGCGAGGCAATTCAGGAAACCGACCAGTGTCTAGGAATATGACAGAAGAGAATAGACCTCGGGAACAGGAATGCGAGTATGACGAACAAAATGGGGCAGCTTGTCTAGAAATACTGAAGGGAGCCTTGAAAGGGAGGATGTTGAATGTTGTAAGGTTGAAAGCAGAAGTAGATGAGATAATAAGTGGAAATTTGCCTCTTGAAAGAACGCACATGTATGGGCAAGATGAGCTACTTTTTGTAGCGAAAGATGTGACTCACAAGGCAAAAACTGCACATGAGAAGTTGTCAGAATTGGCTAAAAAGTATGACGTGGATCTGTCCAAAACTAAATCATTACAGGGAAGCCATAGATTGCAGTATAGCGACCAAGAATTGGAAGAGAAGAGGGTCATGAGATTGAGGTCCCATACCAAGGATTTGATTATAGCAATGCGTGCGTGGATCATGCTTGACAGATGGGAAGAAAGGTGGTCCAAGAAGAAGAGTTCTAAAAGGACGAGAGGAGAGACACCACCTCCAGGTGTGGGGATGATGGATGTAGGAAATTTCCCCTTACGAGAGGTACAGAATAGAGGATACGTGCATGTGCCTTGGAGTAGGGGTGATTTGGCTGCATTTATGAACGATTTTCCCCGCTTGCGGGAAAAGCCTGTTGAGTGGTACAAGCAGGTTGATCGGTTTGTCAAGATCTCGAAGGAGCTGTGGATTGATTTGAACACATTGTTTGACATTGTGGTTCCGAGTGATTTATGGTCGGCATGTAAGATTGCTGTTGAGTGGCCAACTTCAGAGCCTGACAGGGATCCTGTTTCAAATGGTCCGTCACCCATAGTCATGAAGTTCGAACAAGTGATTACGTGGCTGAGGTCGAATATTTCTCCTTAGGATATTGATTGGGTCAAAATAGATCGGACAGTGCAAGAGCCAAAAGAGACAGTGCATGAGTTTTATGAAAGACTCTTGCAGGCCTTTAAGCAGTACAGTGGATTAGATGTCTTGGATACAAAAGACATGGGACAGTTCGTTTCGAAGTTTGTTTTGGGATTGAGGCCAGAGGTTAGCTTCATGATACAGCAGCATTTGATTTGTTGGCAGAATAGGCCGGTGGATGAGATTTTGCGGTATGCCAGGTACTGTAGTGATGAGACAGAATCGAAGCACAGGAAGTTGAAGGACAAATTGATGCTTGTTCAGATGCAAACGGCTCAGGGACAGCCTAATGGAGGAACATTAGGAAGGAAGCAGGGAAATAACCAAGGAGGAAATCAGAATGTCCAAGGCCAGGGAAGACACAAGTCAGTTAATCCCAAGACAGGGATGGATGTGGCAACATTGAAAAAGACTACTGTGTGTCATCTTTGTCACCAGGTTGGACACTGGAAACGCGAGTGTCCCTTGAATCCGATGAATCAGGTGCAGCAAGAAGTGGAGATAGTTCAGGTGCCTGTACCTGAAGTGGTTCCCACTGTGACTAGACCTAGGATGGTGAAAGGGGGGATTAGTAGTCCGCAGGTACAAGTTCCTCAGCCACCTAGGGTTCAAAGTGTACAGCAAGGAGTTCGGACTTACCAAGAGATGCCCTTGTTCGAAGAGTGTGAGGAGTTCGGTCTAGACCCGTTGGCATGACTGTGCCTGAGAGGGAAAGAAGGCTGCACGCTTGGAGCAGTCTTGGAGGTAGACCAGAGGGGACCATTTGTAGAAGTAGATATTGATGGTCACCCTACCACCTTTTTGGTTGACACTGGTGCTACCCGGTCTACTGTAAGATCAGCAGTAGTCCCTAACCTACCCCTCTCGGGACAATCGATCCAAGTTGTTTGCGTAGCAAGTAAGAAATTGACTAGCCCATTGACAGAGCCACTTCCTGTGAGAATAGGAACATTCAGAGATCGACACCAGTTTGTGGTGTGTGATTCAAGCCCAGTTTGTCTGTTAGGAAGCGATCTGTTGTGCAAGCTGAATTGCACCATCTATTGCACACCGAAGGGAGTTGAAGTGCAGACAAAGGATGATGATGCGACCTTTAAGGTTGCGAATCAGCGCGTTTGTATAGAAATTTACCCGGTGTTGACAGTGAAGGAGCTTCCACTTGATTTGAGGGATTCTGTGTCAATTGATGTGTGGGACCTTAGTGGAGAAGAGATCGGATTGGTCAAAGGTGTAGAGCCAGTGAAGATTCAGGTCAAGCCGAATGTAGAATTTCCTAGGACGCCCCAGTACAATTTGTCACCTGAGACAATTGCAGGGATCAAACCTGTAATTGAATCTATGATCAAGCTGGGGATTCTGAAAGAGATCATGGGTAGCCCATGTAATTCACCTATCATGGGACTACAGAAACCGAGAAATTCAGGATTGTGCAAGACCTTCGAAAAATCAATGAGATAGTTGTTCCATGTTGTCCGGTGGTACCGAATCCATCTGTGATTCTGTTACAAATTCCATGTGAAGCTGAGTGGTTTACAGTGATTGATCTGTGTCAAGCATTCTTCTTGATCCCACTCCATGAGGAAAGCTAATTTCTTTTTGCTTTCCGGCTGGAGAATCGTGTGTTAACCTGGTGTCGTATCCCACAGGGGTACACAGAGAGTCCATCGATCTTTAATCAGATCCTGAAGAAGAATCTTGAAAGTCTTTTGTTGCCGCAGAACTCCGTTCTGGTGCAATACATTGACGACCTGCTCGTTGCTTCAGGAACTGAAGACGCTTACAGGATCAATACCATTGCTTTACTGAATCATTTGGCAGAGAATGGACACAAGGTGTCCCCGAACAAATTGCAGTACTGTCTGAGTGAAGTACAGTATTTGGGTCACAGAATTGAGAAGGGCAAGAGAAAGGTGTTACCAGAGCGTATTGAGGCCATTATGAACATGGCTGTGCCTACCACTCAGAGAGAAGTTAGAATGTTCTTGGGGATGGTTGGCTATTGTCGCCAATGGATTCCCAACTTCTCCTTTGAAGCAAAGCCTTTGCAACTGCTGACGCACAAAGATGTGAGTGATCCGGTACCATGGGACAATGACTGTTTGATGTCATTTTTTAGGCTGAGAGAAGCCCTGTGTCGTGCTACAGCTTTGGGGATGTCTGATTACAACAAGGCATTCACATTGTTCTTTTGCGAGAGAGAAGGTAGTGCGTTGTCAGTCCTGACTCAGAATCATGGAGGAGTCCGTAGACCAGTTGCCTACTTTTCAGCTACTTTAGATCCAGGAGCTTCTGCTTTGCCCGGATGTCTTAAATCTGTTGCTGCAACAGGTGTCAGTATTGAAAGATGTGAGAGCATTGTAATGGGACATCCACTTACAGTTTATGTGCCACACTCTGAACTGTTGATGACAAGGACTAAAACACAGCACCTCACGAATAACAGGTTGACACGTTACGAGCAAGTTATACTTGCTGCAGAAAATGTAACATTGAAGAGGTGTTCTGTTTTAAATCCGGCAACATTGATGCCTATTCCAAATGTAGATGGTGAAGATTGTGAGGATCATGATTGTCTTGATGTGACTGAACTATGCACCAAACCAAGACCAGACATTGTTTATGAACCGCTCCCTGATCCTGATGACGTTTCATGTCTAAGAGACGATGTTGGTTGATTGAGAGCAGCGTTTGCTGTATGTACCATCACAGGAGTGGTTGAAACTGCTTGTTTAGAGGGAGTACACTCCGCACAGGTAGCTGAAATCATTGCTTTGACCCGTGCCTGTTTGGCTGCTGATCAGATTCGGATAACGATTTATACCGACAGTCAGTACGGGTTTGGTGTTGTTCATGACTTCAGACAGTTATGGTCACAGAGAGGGTTCATGACTTCTTCAGATTCGCCCATCAGAAATGGGGAATATGTGAGACAGTTGGAAGCATTACAATGTCCGAAAGAGATTGCAGTTGTCAAATGTTCTGCCCATTCCAAAGGGAGTGATTTTGTGTCTTTAGGGAATAACTATGCTGATGAGGTTGCCCGGTTCTGTGCAGAACAAGGATGCATATTTACTGGAGGGTACACTGGAGAAAGCCAAGAAAGAACCAATCTCAGCATGATGTTAGCCATGGCCGATACATGGGAGGAACTAAAGCGATTGCAGGATGAAGTTACTGATCAAGAACGAGATAGCTAGATACGAGCAGGATGTGAGAAGGGAGATGGGGATGTGTGGGTTTCAAGTGATGGACGAGCTGTGCTGCCGGAATGTCTGTTGAGTCCAATGGCAAGATTGATACATGGTGCAGTACATCTTGGCAGAGATGCAATGATGCGAGTGTTCAGACAGACATGGTACAATCCGAAGTTTCGTGCGGTTGCTGAAGCTGTATGTCAGAGGTGTGTTACATGTCAGCAGATGAATGCAGGAAAAAGAACTGCTGTGACTTTGAGTCATATTGGGAGGTCAGGAGGGTATTTCAATAGGATGCAGTTGGTCTTTATTGAGATGCCGAAGTGTAATGGGTTGAGGTACATCTTGGTCGTGGTATGTGTCTTTTCAAGATGGGTGGAGGCTTACCCAACACGTACGTGTGACACACTCACTGTAGCTAAGCTGCTGTTGAGGGAACTTATCCCAAGGTTCGGTTTTCCAACCTCTTTGGAATCGGACAGAGGGACACATTTCCATTGGGAGCTCATGAAATTACTCTGTGCTGCCTTGAATGTGGATCAGAGATTGCATTGCAGTTATCAACCAGAGGCTTCTGGGATTGTGGAAGTTAATGGGACTTTGAATGCGCAGATGGCAAAAGTGTGTTCTTCAACATCCCTGAAATGGCCTGACGCACTGCCCTTGGTCCTCATGAGCCTTCGTAGTGTTCCTGATAGGAGAACAGGGTTGTCACCACACGAGATCCTGATAGGAGGGGAAATGCCAAGGGAGAGCAGAAGTGCCACAGAAGCAGAAAGAGTTTGGCCCGTGAGTCAGAAGCGGCTGAACTTGAGACTGGCACCTGAAAGAGATCTTGCCCCAGTTTCTGAAACGTCTGAATCTGAACAAAGTGACGAAGAGCAAACTCGAGCTAATCTGAGAAGATCCAGGAGAACAAGAGTGCCGTGTCAAAGGTACCCTTCACCAGAGTGGACATACGCTGTGACTGATGCCAGGAGTGTTGAGCTCGGGGAGGCTGAGGTCCCTGATGCTGGTCAGCGATTCTCCGAATCTGAAAATAGACGTGCTGTTGTTAGTTCCAGGGGTGGAGCTCGATGGAATACTGACTCTCAATATTCCGAATCCACCACTTCTGAGCAAGATTCGTGAATTGATTCTGGAGACGCTGGTTTTTCCAACTTTTGGTTTTGTACCACCGCATCAAGAATTAGTGGTGCTTCGTCTTGAACTTTTGCAACGTGTTTTAGAGATTTTGGGAGCCAATCTTATCCTGGACTGAAGGTAAAAACTTTGTTGTATATAAAAGTACAAAGAAGAAGAGAACCTAGGTCCGAGAGGAAGAAGAATAAATTTAGGGACTTTCCGTCAAGACGACAAAAGAGGGCTAGGGAAGTCTTTTTGTGGACTGTGTAAATAAGGAACTGAAAGTTGCAAGGGGATTTCCAGCTTTGAAGTGTCGTTTGAACTGGTTGAAAAGCAATATCTGGAGGAGAAAGGGACTCTTACTTGTTGCTGTCGAGCCAAGAACTTTGCAAATATGGCATATGCTGGAAATACTCACCGTAGAGCTAAATTAGTGATAGGTACGCTTATAGGGTTAGTGATAGTTTCTATAGTTGTAGCCTCATATATAGTCTCACATGAGCAGGAGGGGGAGGTACAGGTACCTACACCTACCACCTCTAGCCAGAAGGAGGTTACTATAGGAGCTAAAAGAGCTTTGCTACTCTAAGAGAGTCGTAAATTTCACATACATATATCTAGAAGTGATTTTAAGCTTAATGCGTATGCAAAACTGTTGTACGAATATGTGGATGCAATGGATGCGAAAGATTGTTATGTGCGCATGCAGCTACCTTTTTCAGTAGATGAGGGTATTAGATACCATCACCTTGCATTAACATATGTTATTTCTTGTAGTTTGTTGCTTGGTATCTTTTATGAAAGAGGTCAGTTTGAGCATTTCTTTTCCAATTACGATGCAGTACTTCCTGAAATTCCAGCTTATAAGCATTTGAATAAATACGATTATTACAAGTCAGAGGACAGACTCCGGAAGTATTTCATACCTTCTTTGGAACTGGATACGGCTTATGCTCACCGACATAATTTGACATGTTCATTGTCAGATACAGAGAAGAAGTATGTAGGTCAAGTAGAAGATAGATATAGAAAACTAACACAGACACGAAATACAGGAGATAGTCTAGTAGATTGGACTGATGAGAAGAGATTACACAGATCTAAGGGGAGTTATGGACCTATAGCATTGGACCAGGTGCAAAAGGGGAAGTTGTGTGTGAGATGTCCTCAGACCTACTATGAAAAGGTTACGGTAGGACAAAGTACGTGTGATCATACCTTTACAATGGAGGATTCAGCTAAGAACTTTTTGCAAGGCTCAGTGCAAGTGATTCCAACTGTGTATTATGTGTGCGGAAGGAATGCCTATGTGAGGTTGCCTGCGAATTGCTATGGTACGTGTTATTTGGCTATTTTTTTTCCAAAGATATATCATGCAGAAGATTTGGAGCTTTTGGAGACTGGACATCACTCTAGAGTAAGGAGGGCTGTGAGTGCAGGAGCAGTGATTGGCGATGTGTTTGGAGCAATGATACCGAGTTTGGGTATGGTACTGAATGATGTGAAGATAAGAAGGTTGGCGACTGTGGTTGATGAGTTGTCAATGAATACAGCAAGGTCTTTGATATTGGTGTATGGAGAGATGTTATCGAAAAGGACGATGGTTTTGCAGAATCGCCTTGCTTTAGACGTATTATTGGCAAAAGTGGGCAGAGTCTGTAAATTATTGAAGTTTCAGGAATGCTGTACGTATATTCCAGACAATAGCAAGGATCTGGAGAGATATTATCTACTGGCAGTCGCCAGTAGATAGTTATAGTTAGGACCGGGGTCCATAGGAAATCTGAAAATTCTATTTTGAATAACTTTGGTGCCGGTTGACGAATCCTCGCGAAAGTTTCAAAACTAATGGGGCACTCCGCTCAGCTCCTACCCTGAAAGTCTCGGGGTGATTCGTCAAGCGGGGGCTGAGAAAAAAGGGGGGTCCCAAAACGCGTTTCCCCATGCATTTTCCCATAGGACCTTTAGTCGAAGGTACAGCCCGAACGGCTGAACAGAATTACTTGAAATTTGGCAAAGAGGTAGTCCTCAGGTCAGGCATGTGCCTTTTGCATATATGGTGTCAATCTGTTCAGTAGTTCCTGAGAAAATTGCATTTAAAAGTGCATAAATATCTATAAGCGCGCACCGTGCGCACACGGTGCGCGCACGGTGCGCGCACCCTAACGTGCGCGAGCGCAATTCTGATTGGTGGTTAGATGTCAGTCAACATTCGAATCGGTCGAAATCAGGAAGTGTTGGATGCCATTTTGTGTGTGGCAGTGAAAAAGAAAGGTGGAGAACGTGAAAAGGGGGCAGGGTAGAGAGTTCCTGACCCCCTGGCCTTTGTCAGGGGGTCCCTGAAGGACCCCGAAGGGTGAAAAAAACATTTTATTTTTTTTTCAAAAATTCGCAGGGTGCACGCACCGTGCGCGCACCGTGCACGCACGGTGAAAAACCTTAAAAAAACAAAAAAACATTTTAAACGAGCCATTCCATATTACAGGATACAGTCAATCTATAACTATATACATAGGTAGTTTATTGTAAAATAAATATATAAAAAATATAATAATACATACATAACTTAGCATTTAAAAAACCTTACAAATTCACTTAAAAAACCATAGGTTTCACACATGTTATAGTTAGCTGGACATTTCACTTGTAAAAAACCAATGAAATTCCCCCGTTATAGTTCGTTCAGATAACTATAACTCGCGCGACCGCCAGTCTATCACAAGGATGATGTCATCAGTGATGTCATGAGTGATGCCACTGACCATGTCATGAGTGATGTAATATGTGACGTCATGAGCAGTGGATTGCGGGCGCGCAAGTTATAGTGCTAAGGTGTTTGTATGTGCATTTATTTTTGGTTGTAATAAAATCCTACAAATTTTAGATTCGGAGTCAGTGGTCCTTCCTAAATGAGATTTGATTCTGGTGATTATGTTCTAATAATTGGACTTCCTCCCCTCTACACTATTTAGCAGATAAAAAGATCCTGGCGACCTGAGAGGATTCTTGGAGATAATCAGGTAGACAAGAATCCGGTCCTATCAGAATTAAAGTTCAACACTTTCTCTACTGTTGCGCAGACTGGAGTTGGAATAATAAATTAAACTATTCCAATATCCAGCGCCCTCCCCTAAGGCAAGCCGTTAAAATGATTGCGTGCAGAACAAATGCGTGCTAAAGATGCATTCGTTCAAATGACGGAGTTCCTAAGGGCATGCCTGAAAAACGCATGTGGAATTCTGTCATACATTCATCACTGACACTGACATTCAGGTGTGAGCTTTGGTCACTTGCATGAATTGTGTTGTGGACAATCAACTTGGGAGTCCTACCTGCTGTGACATACATCTTTCATGGAAGAAGATGAAAAGGAGAAATGCCCACTTCAAAAGAAGCTGAAGGCCAACATAACATTTCAAAGACCCAGACCCTAAGTCTCATTTGGTATCTGAAAAAGAACTATAAGGGGAGGTTGAATCCCAAATAATTTGTCATCTGACAAGCAGCCAGATGGGCTGTGTGAGAAGGAGATGCTCTGCAAGACATCTGCTTGTGACCAAGCCTGGGGGGGGCCTGGGTGAGGTAACATCACCCAGGGAAACCAAGACCACCTGTCCTGAAGCCTTGAACACCAGTGCCTGTCTGCTTGCCAAAACCAGTGTGCTCTGTGAGGAAGAGGTGATAGTTAGAGGGAGCAAGGTCCAGTGAGGAGCCCTACTGTGGAAACTTTCTCTGCGAGGATTCAGCTGAGCACCAATCGGGCCATCTACCAGGTGCAAGATTGTTCTCGGCAACCCCCGTATGCCAGGAGTGGGTCGCCATAGACTGAACCGTGTGGTGAGCACTTTGACGGTCTTGTTACACCTGTACCACTGCCCTGTGTTGATCCCGTATGCTAGAGGTGGCCACCGGGGAAACCAAGACCACCTGTCCTGGACCCTGGAACACCAGTGCCTGTCTGCTTGCCAAGACCAGTGTGCCCTGTGAGGAAGAGGTGATGGTTAGAGGGAGCAAGGTCCAGTGAGGAGCCCTACTGTGGAAACTTTCTCTGCGAGGATTCAGCTAAGCACCAATCGGACCATCGACCAGGTGCAAGATTGTTCTCGGCAACCCCCGTATGCCAGGAGTGGGTCGCCATAGACTGAACCGTGTGCTGAGTACTTTGAGGGTCTTGTTACACTCGTACCACTGCCCTGTGTTGATCCCGTATGCTAGAGGTGGCCACCGGTAAAGTTACAGCTTCAAGTAAGGCCAAGACTTGTCACTGTCTGGGCCAGGGCATGTGTGCTGGGAGAGCCTGCACCTTTATAACACTGTACCATGGCAACCTTGTATGCCAGCAAGGGCTACTGGTATCAACATTGCCAAAGGATTCGGGCCACCGCCCAAAGGATAGACTGAGGCTACATTCTGCGTGTTGGACCTGCACTGCATGGGAATTACCCCTGACTCACCACTGAGGACTGCCGAAAATGCATTCAACAGTGTTGCATACTCACTGGCACCAGTCAGGAGCTGAAGAAAGGATATCTTCCCCCCTCCCCCTGTTGGGCAAAGTCAAATTACTGTTATTTCATGAGCAGGGAGCTGCTCTTATATCTGGGAGACCTCTGGCAGCACTACTCAGGAGAGAGACCCTACGCCTCTGGGTGCTGCCGCGTGGGCCGCAAGCATCCTGATTTCTCCGAACACAACAGGACTCATAGGTACATGTTTGAAGGCATCCACTGCATCCCTGAACTCTTCTGTGGTGCTACAACAGATAATACATGAACTGGGTGAGCTGGGCCCCTGGAGAACTCGCTGCAAACTGTGCTGAAGCACCATAGACACTTTTAACTACATTGCTAAAAGGTCAAAGGGGAGAACTCATGAATACTGCCTAATAGTTTGTATTCACTGATGTGGCAACTAGTGAATGGGGAATAACCCTGAATACGTTACACAAAGGAAGATCAAACAAGGATTCACCTGACAACTACTAAAACTCCTACCTCAAGTGGGATTCTGTTGTTGCATTTAAATATCGCATTTCTCTGCATGTGTAGAGCTAGAAATAAAGTACTACTTTTTCTTATGAAAGCAAGTATTTGTCTGGAGATTGATTAATTGTTTGTATTGTTTGCACTTTGAGTTATGAGTCATGTTCACTGACCTGTATCTACATCCCCCTAAGGAAGCCTTGCCTGCTCGACCACAGGTACCACTGAGAGTTAAGTGCACAAGGGGTACTTGGCCCAGTTGAGTGGGACCCATAGTAGGTGAGGCCCTGGGACATCGAGGTAAAGGCCTCAACCACCACTGTTGGGCCCAGTAGCTCCTGCGTGCCCCGTGGCCCTCTGAAAGGGTTCTGACAGTGGATTAAAGATGCATGAAGTGGAATCGATACTATGTAGCCTTGTATTCGGCACCGTGATATTTGTAGTACCAGCTGTGGGCTTCTGGCAAATCTTTGGACACTGGCACTTATTCTTTTACAAATTAAGCACTCTTCACGGTGATTATTTATCTGAGTCAACAGGATTAATACAATGCATTATAGTCAGCGGAAAAAAACACACTTTTTGCTCATATGCTAAATCATTGTAAACTGCAACCAGAGCTATATTTATTGTCTCATGACGTACTTTAGTTCAGCCATCTTGTAAGCTATTGTACAGAATGTCTTGAATAGTTGTTTGACAACAAATAAGCAACATTAATTCGCCCTTCCGGTCTATATGCCCTTTTATACCTGAAATTTGTGCAGTTCTCTTTGGACTGAGTTTATGTCCAGAAATTGCTGCATATTGGACACAACAGAACAGACAATACTGTAGCATAGATAAAGGTTACGTGGTGATGGATTGAACTGTTGATTTGTTTTACGGTTTTTAGGGCATTAGGTCAGTTACAGCTGACAGGAATGCTGTATAGGTGCCCTAGGACCTGAAGCAGAGACCTGAAACTGAGAATTACATGTTATATCCTACTCCAAATGCTATGTTCAACAGGCTCAACCAAAAAAATGCTTTCAAACCTCTCATGAAATCCTATTTAACTGTTGGATTTAATGATCCCCACTGTAGTACACAAAAAAGTGATTGATGAAATGTTTGAATTCACCTCAGCCACTGATAATCACTCGGGCCGCATCCTAACTGATCATTTATTTGCACACATGCCACCACAGCTTAAACCCAGTCATATGCAAATCAGTATTGACCCTGCTCCAACAATCCAGCCCAAACTGCCAGGCCAGGTCCTCCCTGAACTGGAACGAATAGGACACGTTACAACGGAAACAATAACAACGCATGCCTTTACAACGCGGTTTTTACATACCATTCTGGCTTAAGGTGACACACAGTTGTATATAAAAAAGTAATGGATGGAATGCTTGGATTAATTTCAGACACTAATAATCGCTAGGTCCGCATCCCAATCCATCGTATTATGCACACCACGCATCCTCAGTTTGAAATCAGCCACAGGCAAATCAGTCGACCCTGCTCCAGTGGGAACAGTCCAGACCGAAGTCCCAGGCCAGGTCCTCCTTGAACTGAAACACAAAAACTGGTTTTGCCCTGACCAGGGCTTGTCAACCAGGTATAAGATGGTTCCAGTGGCACAATGTGCATGTGACCCACGTCTGGGCATATCTGCCCGCTTTGGGAAATGCCATCAATTACACAAAATAGTGATAGATGCAATGCTTGAATCAACCTCGGCTACTGGTAATCACTGGAACCACATCCCAATCAATAAAGGGGACCAGTCAATAACAATGCATCAGAATATATATATATATATATATAACGCTCCAATGTTCAAAGAACAGAAGGACCAGCACTCGGGTTAGATTAAATCCTGATTCGGATTTTATTTGTGCAAATAGAAAAAACAGACGCGTTGCAGCCGTAGCTTTCGTCAGTGTCGGCTCGCGTTTGGAGACGGAAGTTCATATGTACACCACATTTAATCAACATAGACGAAGGACCCAATTACGTGATTATGGTCACCATCTTAGAGTGTGCAAATTATATTGTATTTACAAAACGTTTTTTGTTTGTGTTATCTTCAAACATTTTCCATCCTAGTTCATTGTAATGAAAATCAAAATATTGGACATTACATGATAGTCCTATATCAATCACCAAATCAAGAATTCGTACAAACCAACATGATTGTTCAAAACGAATTAAATACTGATTACATATGCCCCAGTATCAACAATTTGTTAGATTCGGGTGAATCATATATATATATATATATATATATATATATATATATATATATTCACTGAAAAAACCATAGGTTTCACACACGTTATAGTTAGGAATTAGCATTTAAAAAACCTTGCAAATTCACTTAAAAAACCATAGGTTTCACACAAGTTATAGTTAGCTGTACATTTCACTCGTAAAAAACCAATGAAATTCCACGTTATAGTTAGATCAGGTAACTATAACTTGCGCCCCCGCAATGCACTGCTGATGACGTCACATATTACATCACTTATGACATGGTCAGTGACATCACTCATGACATCAATGATGACATCTGAAATGACACATTGTGCATTGCGGTCGCGCAAGTTATAGTTACCTGATCTAACTATAACGTGGAATTTCATTGGTTTTTTACAAGTGAAATGTACAGCTAACTATAACTTGTGTGAAACCTATGGTTTTTTAAGTGAATTTGCAAGGTTTTTTAAATGCTAATTCCTAACTATAACGTGTGTGAAACCTATGGTTTTTTCAGTGAATTTGTACGTTTTTTTAAATGCTAAGTTATGTATTTATTTTTAATTTTTGCGCGCAGTGGGCACTCGGTGGGCTTCGCTCACCGAGCGCCCACGTTGCGCATTTCGTACCGTGCACGCCTCTCCATTTTTTACAAAATAGCAATTGTTTTTTTCTCCCTTGGGGGTCCTTAGATTTATATATTAAATGTGATTGTTAATTCTATTTTTTTTTTTTTTTTTTTTACCGTACGCGTACGGTAAGCTTACCGTACGCGCACTCCGCGATTTTTTTTTAAAATTATTAAATTTATTTTTCATACTTTTTGGTCCTTCGTGAACCCCCTGACGAACGCTAGGGGGTCTGCAACTCTCTTCGTTGCCCCCTTTTCATGTTATCAACCTTTGTTTTTCAGTGCGAGAGACAGAAAATGGCGGCCGATACTTTCTGATTTCGACCGATTCGAATGTTTACAGTCATGTAACCACCAATCAGAATTGAGCTCGCGCACGGCACCGTACGCGTACGGTAAGCTTACCGTAAGCGCACGGAGCGCGCTTACAGATATATATATTGATTTAAATGCTATTTTCTCAGGACCTACTGAACAGATTTACACCAGACCTGCAAAAGGCACATCCCTGACCTGAGGACTACCTCTCTGCCCAATTTCAAGTAATTCTGTTCAGCCGTTCGGGCTGTAGCTCGGACTAAAGGTCCTATGGGAAAATGCATGGGGAAAACACGTTTTGGGACCCCCCTTTTTTCTCAGCCCCCGCTTGACGAATCCCCCCCCCCCGAGACTTTCAGGGTAGGAGCGGAGCGTAGCGCCCCATTAGTTTTGAAAAATTCGCGAGGATTCGTCAACCGGCGCCAAAGTTATTCCAAATAGAATGTTGCGGATTGCCTATGGAAACACGGTCCTAACTATAACTATCTACTGGCGACCGCCAGTAGATAATATATATATATATATATTTATATATATATTCACTTAAAAAACCATAGGTTTCACACATGTTATAGTTAGGTGTATATTTCACTCGTAAAAAACCAATGAAATTCCCCCGTTATAGTTAGTTCAGATAACTATAACTCGCGCGCCCGCAATCCTGCTCATGAGGTCACATATTACATCACTCATGACATGGTCAGTGGCATCACTCATGACATCACTGATGACATCATCCTTGTGATAGAGTGGCGGTTGCGCGAGTTATAGTTATCTGAACTAACTATAACGGGGGAATTTCATTGGTTTTTTACGAGTGAAATATCCACCTAACTATAACATGTGTGAAACCTATGGTTTTTTAAGTGAATTTGCAAGGTTTTTTAAATGCTATTTCCTAACTATAACGTGTGTGAAACCTATGGTTTTTTCAGTGAATTTGTACGTTTTTTTAAATGCTAAGTCATGTATGTATTATTTTTATTTTATATATTTATTTTACAATAAACTACGTATTAAATTTTTTTTTAATGCTTTTTCACCGTGCGCGCACCCCCGTGATTTAAAAAAAATAAAAAATTAAAATGTTTTTTTCTGCCTTCGGGGTCCTTCAGGGACCCCTTGACAAAGGCTAGGGGGTCAGGAACTCTCTACCCTGCCCCCTTTTCACGTTCGCCACCTTCCCTTTTTCACTCTCGCACTGAAAACAAACAAAATGGTGGCCGACACTTCCTGATTTCGACCGATTCGAATGTTGACTGACATGTAACCACCAATCAGAATTACGCTCGCGCATGATAGGGTGCGCGCACGGTGCGCGGCTATAGATATGTATGTGCTTTTAACTGCAATTTTCTCAGGAACTACTGAACAGATTGACACTATATATCCAAAAGGCACATGCCTGACCTGAGGACTACCTCTCTGCCAAATTTCAAGTAATTCTGTTCAGCCGTTCGGGTTGTACCTTCGACTAAAGGTCCTATGGGAAAATGCATGGGGAAAACGCGTTTTGGGACCCCCCTTTTTTCTCGGCCCCCGCTTGACGAATCCCCCCGAGACTTTCAGGGTAGGAGCTGAGCGGAGCGCCCCATTCGTTTTGAAAATTTCGCAAAGATTCGTCAACCGGCGCCAAAGTTATTCAAAATAGAATTTTGAGATTTCCTATGGAAACACGGTCCTAACTATAACTATCTACTGGCGACCGCCAGTAGATTATATATATATATATATATATATATATATATATATATATATATATATATATATATATATATATATATATATATATATATATATATATATATATATATATATATATATATATCCTACTGGCTGTTGCCAGTAGGTAGTTGTAGTTAGAACCTAGTTTTCATAGGAAAAGCATTTTTTGATTTGCTAATAACTTTGGCGTCGTTTGCGAATGTTCGCGAAATTATCCCCAAAAAAAGGTCTATCCAGGTCAGCTCCTATCCTGAAAGTTTGGGGGTGATTCGTCAAGCGGGGGCTGAGAAAAAAGGGGGTCCCAAAAAGTGTTTTCGCCATGTTAATTTCCATAGGAAATTTTATTACAGCATACAGCCCAAACTGCTGAACGGAATGACACCAAATTTGGCGAAAAGGTAGAGCTTGGTTGAGAAAGCGTCCTTTTTTTTTTAAATGGTGTAAATCCGTTCAGTAGTTGCTGAGAAATTCAAAATATAAAAGTCAAAAAATCAATTTCCCATAGGAAAACTTAGCCCAGGCTACAGCCCGAACTGCTGAACGGAATAGCACCAAATTTGGCAAAAAGGTAGTGCTTGATTGAGAAAGCGTTGTTGTTTATAAATGGTGTAAATCCGTTCAGTAGTTGCTGAGAAAAGTTTCGATATCGAGGGCAGCGGTGACCACGCGCTTCACTGTGATTGGCTGCCCAATACTCCAAACCAGGAAGTGTTGGCAGCCATCGTGTGACTCGGTAGAACCGAGTCACAAGAAAACAGTTGAAAAAAGATTAAAAGAGAAGAAAAGGGGGCGGGGTAGAAACACCCTGACCCCCTAGTCCTGCTCAGGGGGGGTCCCACAAGGACCCCCAGGCTCAAAATTTTTTTTTTTTTTTTTAAACGTCCGAATGCGCGCTGGCTGCACGGGTCCGGACGAATTTGTTTTTCAAAAAATGAAGCGGGGGCTCCCCCACTTCATTTAAATGAGCCCCCGGGTGGGCCAGGTTATGGGGGCAATCCTGTAATTATATTGCAGGAGCCTGCGGGGTCTCCGCAGCCCCGGGAACTGCCACCTCCCATGTAAATTAGGTGTGGAGGGCACACAGCCCTCCCGCAGCCCAGGGGACCGCCACTTCCCCGGGACTTGTTTTGTAATTTTTGGGGGGCCTCCGAGGCCCCCCCAAGTCCCGGGGTTCGTCACCCCCGGGGCTTTAATCAAATATGCAGGGAGGGCCTCTATCCGGCCCCCTGATGCCCCGGGGACCACCACTTCCCTGGGGCTTTGAAAATAGAGGGAGGGGGGACGCGCGGCCCCCCTTCTGGAGCCCTTGATGGCCCTGGAAACCACCAGCCCCAGGGCCGGCTCGTGCAATGTCCAGGGAAGCCCACCCCCGGGACATTGTTTTTTGCTATGATAGGGTGGAAGCACGTCTCGCACACTGTCATAGCAATCCCTGGTTTGCTTCGTTGAAGCGAGAGGAGGATAACCTGCTTTTGACTCAATAAAGCAAAGTAGGATTGCTTTTGGGCAAGAGGAGCTGTATGTTAGCAGCTCCCCTTGCCCAAAAGCAAAGCCGGTTCCCGCAGGAGGCGGGGAGCCGGCAGGAGCATGGGGGCATTGGGGCTCCCCCCATGGTCCTCAACGAAGAGGCCAGGCCCCGGGGGATGGCGTCCCTGGGACCAGTAGTCGACAAGGGAAGAGGGACCACGCGGCCCCCCTTCCTAATGATTAATAAAAACATTCAAGAATTGGGCACACCCCGGGGGATGGGGTCCTCGGGGTGAATCTAAATTAATGGAAGTGGACCGTTTTTTTTTTTTTAGAAAAGTTTGGAGTGGCGATTCTAACGCGGCGCTCAGCACGGCCATTTAGTATGAACGCGCTGGGTGCGCAGCTCTCAGTGCGGCCCCCTCGGATGAATGCGCTGAGTGCGCGGCTCTCAGCGCAGCACCCAAGTAATTCCCAGGTCTTTAAAAGACCATTTACCTGTAAATGAGGCTTTGTTGTGATTTCACCTCTTCTTAGAGCCCCTGCATCTCCACTCTGCCTATGACTGGAAGAATTAGCCCCTCCCCCAAAAATTTTATCAGCCTCCCCCGAAATTTGGCTCTAGTTTCGCTTCTGGCTGGTGTGCACCGGCTCTGCCCATTCCGCTTACGCTTACAGAATTCCGTAGATTCTATCCGCCGTATGTCAATGATCCAGCTGTGGGGCTGGGAATATCTTGCAGACAGGATTCTGGGTCTTTCCCGAGGCTTGGTTTGCAATGCTGATGCTCTGCCGGGGTTGCCACTAGTTGGCAGCCAATTAGAGCCAAGCTTGTGCTCGGGGGCTAGTCTCTGCCAACATATGTACTTATCCAATCACTCCGCAAATCCCCAAGCACTTATAAATTCACTCTACACTCTCCTTGCAGTACTCTAATCATCCAGTCTCTACCCATGTACTCATAGCATGACCCATACAAAGTTACATAACCAAGGTCTTCCCCACTGCTAGAGATAACATTGTTGCGTGCGCAGTCAACAGCACAATGTAATGTGGTAGGGACCAGGGCCATCATGCATATATAATGAACACACGGACACAGTTAGGCAGATAGTGGAACTGGCTATGGGCACGTGTGCTAGGCACCTTTTTATTACCAGGGTCACATGTCCAGTGATGTCTGTGCTGGATGCGTGTGGGGTGAGTGTAAGCCAGCCCTCAGGGAATAGTTGGTGCTGGCAACAACTACAACAGTGATTATCGGATTACACACAGAGATTTAATCATAAAGGGTCCATGACTTGTGGTGCACTAAGGTAGAGGCACCAGATCTTAAATCACACACAAAATATTGTATCCTAAAGGGTCCATGACTTGTGGTGCACTAAGGTAGGGGCACCAGAGATGAGCGTGCTAATGTGAAGAAATTGTTAATGTCCCTTCGGGATATTCCTGCTGCCTGAGGTGACATTGTGGCGTCCGGTGTGTACAGCACAAAAGTCAATCATAAAGGGTCCATGAGTTGTGATGCACAGAGTTAGTGGCATCTGAAGAGCTCAGCGTGTGCGATGCCAGCAATGATGGTGTGTCCTTGCAGGACAGGATTGGATATGTGTGAGACCTGCTGACCGCAGTGTAGGCCGGATGCACCGGTCAGCAAGGGCCCACATCCACGTGGTGTTGGCTTGTGGTGCACTAAGTTAGTGGCAACAGTGGCGCTTAGCGTGTGCGCAGCCAGCGATGATACGTGTTTCGGGTGGGCCACACTGGGAGCAATGTCTTTTGCCTAATGAATTCTGCGTTAATAAGGCCACATGGCAGTGACTTGTGGTGCACTGAGTTAATGGGATCAAAAGCACTCAGTGTGTACACAGGCAGCGATGATGTGTGGTCCGGCCGGGCCGCACTGGGAGCAATATCTGGTGCCTACTGGACTGCGTCATCTGGAATCGCGACTCGATCTGAATTGTGAGCCCTGCTGTCCGCAGTGTACATCTAAGGCAGTAGTCAGCAGAGACATCGAGGAATGCTTTTTGTCACTTTCGCTTGCCAAAATCCGAGGACATAGAGTGCAATTCACTCTGCAATTAATAAAACAAGACTGAATTCGAATTGTGACCCCTGCTGACCGCAGTGTAGGCGTATGGCACAAAAGATGAAATATGTATGGAATACATTGTCAAAATATGTAGGTTTCAGGGACGTTATAGTTAGTTGCCTACTGGACTCTGAAATTAATGAATCAAGACTGAATTTGAATTGTGAGCCCTGCTGATAGCAGTGTAGGCCAGAGGCAGCAATCAGCAAAGGCCAACAGGCACGTGGCATAGAGTTGAGCTGCACAGTTAGTGGCACCTGAAGCACTCAGCGTGTGCATAGCCAGCGATGATGCGTGATCCGGCCTGGCTGCACTGGGAACAATGTTTTTTGCCTAATGAATTCTGCCTTAATAAGGCCACGTGGTGGTGACTTGTGGTGCACTGAGTTAGTGGCATCAGAAGCACTCAGCATGTGCACGGCCAGCGATGAAGCATGGTCCGGGCGGGCCGCACTGGTAGCAATATCTGTTGCCTACTGGACTGCGTCATCTGCAATCGCGACTCTATCTGAATTGTCATCCCTGCTAACCGCAGTGTAGGCAGCGGTCAGCAAGGGCCAACAGCCACGTGATGTTCACTTGAGCTGCACAGAGTTAGTGGCACCTGAAGCACTCAGCGAGTGCGCAGCCAGCAATGATGCGTGGTTCGGGCGGGCCACACTGGGAGCAATGTCTTTTGCCTAATGAATTCTGCGTCAATAAGGCCACGTGGCGGTGACTTGTGGTGCGCTGAGTTAGTTGCACATGAAGCACTCAGCGTGTGCACAGCCAGCGTTGATGCGTGGTCCGGAAGGGCCGCACTGGGAGCAATGTCTCTTGCCTACTGGACTGCGTCATCTGTAATCGCGCCTCGATGTGAATTGTGAGCCTTGCTGTCCGCAGTGTACATCGAAGGCAATAGTCTGTACAGACATAACTCTGCGGTGCTGTGCCGCTGGGTTCGCAGGGGGCCTGTGTCGAGGAGGGTGGCGATCACGGCGGTAACCTCGTGGCAGGGTGAGGGCCGCAGCTCTGGCAGACGCGTTGGCTTTCACAGAAGTGAAGCACGCCCAGAGCACCGGCCTATTTATTCACACTCCTACGCTGGAGTGGCGTACGTTGGACCAGCCCACTCCGCTTCCCATTCCGCTTACAGGGGTGGACGACACAGCTACATGATCGAGATCTTCCCCACTTCATGAGGTAACATGGTTGCATCCACTGTCCACAACAGTACAAGCACCAGCAGTATATGTACACATGGAGAGGTCTGTGCTCTGCATAGTGAGGTCTGTCGAGCAGATTACCGCTACACTTGGCATTGTGTGCATTGTTATTGATGGGTGACTTGCCTCCTTCACACATACTTGGTTCCCACGTCTCCCATCATTCAGCTATTTTGTGGCTGAGGGGCCATGCCGTTTTGGGAAGGTCCGCTGTTCTGCGCTGCCATGGTGGTAGTGCGGGGGGGGGGGTGGTCCGAGGGGTAGGTGGCGGTGGGTGTTGTGGCCTTCTTGGGTGTCGGAGCTGCATGATCGTAGCTCTATGACATGTGTTAGTCTTCAGATATGGTTCTGGGCTGGGCTCTCTTTCATACTGTAGGTAGTCGTTCTGCTTTACGCCAGTAAAAGGCAGATGTTAAATTCCTTCTGCCAACGTAGCTTATCGCCTGTTTTTGGATCGCATCGCATATTTCGATGGTCATTTAAAATATCGGGAAGTGGTGTTTTTGTGTTTTTTTTACACGGGAACGCCTACTCTGCATATCATTAGCGCTAGTTGTCTCTCTCATTGGTGCCGATATTTTTTTGCGGAAGCTATCTCTGGAAAACTAGCGATATCTGCAGTTTTCACCAGATTGAGAATGGGATGGTAACTATTTTGCTGCGGTAAAGTGCCGATAACTCAGTGATAAGTTCTTGAGAATAATACCCCATTGTTTTTTGTTTTTTTTTGTCCGGATACATGCACCCAGACGCTTTAAAAAAAAAAAAATAGTAATAATTTTTGGGCCCTGGGGCTTTTTGTGAGATCCCCCGAGCGGGCCTTCTCTTGTTCTTTCATCTTTTTTCTTGTGATTCGCATGTAGCTACAACAAAGTTGTTATAAAGTCCTTATAAACACAAGGGCTCATTTTAGAGTCCCCCTATAACCCAACAGTTGGGACTTATTACCGATTTATCGGCAGTTTAGCGCAGCAAAAGTGGCGAAAGAATTTTCGCCCCATTCTCAAGTTGGTGCACACTGCCACATTGCCCACAGGCTGACGGTACCAACACAGCGGACAATCAACATCGTTACGCAGACAAAGCTGCTGGCTGTGCTGCACCTGTTGGTCTCTGGTATCTTCCAACTAACAACTTCGAGGTTCAGAGGAGTCTCACAGCCAGCCCTATTAAACTTCCTCATACGTCTTGGATGCATGTCTACAAAAGCAACGTAGGGCCCCTGCATCCGCACCACCCACTCGTCCCAATTCATAGTATTCCTGCACAACCAAAACCAACCCCAGCCGTTGTTTGATGCCTCTGTGCTCCCGATCCAAGATTGTAGTCACTGAAATGGGGGTGCGCCTGGTCATGAAGTCTAGTAGTCAACAGTAGTGGAAAAACAGTACTTTACTAGAAAAACATAAATTAACAACACAAAAACATCAAACAACGAGTGACATTGCCAACGGGGAACATCAACTTGTGCATCAAAATAACTTTAGATCGTCCTGGAAATCCCAATACTCCGTATTCAGAAACCTGTTGGATAAATGAAGACAATGGTCAAGCGTTAGTATGGTCACAAATGTAATATGGTACAATGTATTGTACTTGGACAAACCGGAATGCTTACAGGTATGATCAATCCTGCACAAAATGACTGTAACAGAAGCTCGTGTGGTCGTAACCTTTGTAGGAAAGAAAAGGAATGTTACAATCACACAAACTTCTGTTATGGTTTCATTATGCAGGATTTATCATACCTGTAACCATCAGGTTTGTTTCATCTTGATACACCTGCATCATCACTTTACCTACCCTGCACAGAAACAGCTGGAGATCAAGCCAGGGAACCATGCCATAGCAGCTTTCCTGCACGTGTTGGGGGCAACTGACTGCACACATGTACTACTTGTGCCCCCTGCCGACACTGCACACAATCACCGCAACAGAAACCACACGCATTCCAACAATGTGCAGGCAAAACTGGACCACCGGGGCCTGTACACTAATGTCATCGCAAACTTCTCAGGCAGTGTGCATGATTCCTACATCTTTCGGAAGCATCCCAGCCCTGGTCCCCGGACCAGTCCGCCGCCCAGCGATGACTGCCCGACCCTGCACACCTAGACGTCAATGCTCACCTGCCGCCACCGGCATGTTTCCAAGAGTGCCCACCACGTGCCGGAGCAACCTCCTCAGCCGTCCCTGGATTCTGCAGCACAGGCCCTCAGCGCATCCTGCTGCACCGCCATGTCTGTACAGCCAGCTGCCTTTGGCGTGCACGCGGTCCAGCCGAGCTCACAATTCAAATCAGGTCTTGATTGCCAGGATAGTGTATCGAGGCCACGCATCATCGCAGGCTGTACACCCGCTCAGCTCTGGTGGCACTAACTCAGTGCAGCTCAAGTCATTGCCATGTGGCGGGAGGCCCGTGTCGGCCAAAATGCCTCGGCTGCCACCAACTCTCTGCACCTCAAGTTATCGTCACGTGGCAGGAGGTCAGTGTTCGGCAAAGTGCTTCGGCTGCCACCAACTCTGTGTACCTCAAGTCATTGCGACGTTGTGGAAGGCCCGTGTCGGTCAAAGTGCCTCGGCTGCCACCACCATAATAAGCACATGGATACACCCAGATAGAGAGTGGAAATGGCGTCCAGCACGTGTGCACGGCCCTTTTTATTGGCAGGGCCATATGTCCTGTGACGCCTGTGCTGCATGGGTGTGGTGTTGGTGTAAAGCAGCCGTGAGGGAGTGGCATGCTGACAACTAGACCTGTGATCAGGAGATCACTACAGGGAAGACCTGGGACATGTAGCGCTGTAATTCCCTCCCTGTAAGCGTAGGCGGAGTGGGCTGGCTGAAACGCGCATCGTTCACGACTTTACCAATATGGTGGTTTGAATCCGCACACCCAACGAGATAGGTGCACGATGGGTGTGCAACTCTTTTCTCCCCCCCAAAAAAAATATATATTAATATTTAAGAAAACAGAAGACATTATATTATTTTAATAACAAACAAAAAAAATTACAAAAACTATTTTTGGGATATTAAAGTTACAAAATATCACAATTTTTTTCCCCAAAATTACTGGAAAAACCATAGGTTTACTGAACATTATAATTCGAAATTAGCATTTAAAAAACCTTTGAAATTCACAGAAAATACCATAGGTTTCAGGCACGTTATAGTTAGAAATTAGGATTTTTAAAACCCTTAGAAATTCACTGAAAAAACCATAGGTTTCAGGCACGTTATAGTTGGACATTTCTCTCGCACAAAACCATAGAAATTCCCCCGTTATAGTTAGGTCAGCTAACTATAACACGCGCACCCACAATGCACTAGTGATGATGCGACATATTACATCATTCATGACATGGTCAGTGACATCACTGATGACATCACTGATGACATCTCAAATTACATCACTGATGACATCATCCACGTGAAAATCTGATGTACCTCCTCACACTCTAATATAACCTTTGATACACCCACTGTAAAATACAGACTACCATTTTCGAAACCATCGACACACCAATACCAGTTACTACATACGCACTCACTGATTCCTAGGGCTACACACACATCCACTCATTCACCCATACAATAACTCATACATGCAGTCACTCATCAATACAACACTATCATAAGCAGTCATACACCTATACAGACACTCACACACCACCACTCATCCAGAGTTACTCACACACCTAGTCAGTCATGCAAAGAATCAATCACACTTCCATTTACTGACCTGTACAGTTATACACACACCACATCACTTATTCAAACAGAAACAAATGCATACTTACTATCTTATACAATCACTGATACAAGTACACACTCATCCATACAGCCACTCTCACTATCGCAGTCTCTCGTATAGTCATTTATATACTTCAACTTCACATACGCTGCCTTTTACATATGTAGTTACTTGGCCATGTACCATTGAGACATCCATTCACTCACCAGCACACCCATACACACACTCACCCACCCATACAACTGTTTCCACATTCACTCTTGAACCCATACACACAGTGAATCAACCACTCAAACATCTATGCACAGAGTCAAACACCTCCCACCCACCCACACACACACACACACTCAGGCACCCATACAAATACTCAGGCAACCTATCAATAACCCACATAGACACTCATGTAGCTACTGACCAACCCATGCAGCATCTTATACAATAGACAAACTGATACAGACATTCACACAATTTAGTCACTAACCCATGCATTCAGTAAGACACATGTAATCACTCACTTAAACAGTCAGTCACGTACCTACTAAATCCTCCATTCAGACACTTATACACCCACTCATTCTTCAATACACTTTGGCATATATATAATACATATTTAAGCTTTAAAGAAAAACACAGTCACTGGATGATGTCATCAGTGATGTCATTTGAGATGTCATCAGTGATGTCACTGACCATGTCATGAATGATGTAATATGTCACGTCATCAGCAGTGCATTGCGGGTGCGCAAGTTATAGTTAGCTGAACTAACTATAACAGGGGAATTTCTATGGTTTTGTACAAGAGAAATGTCTAACTATAATGTGCCTGAAACCTATGTTTTTTTCTGTGAATATATATATATATATATATATATATATATATATATACTGGGGACTTTATTGGTAAAATTAAAAATGCTGTGTGGAGCGACGATATGCTATTTATCACCTTAGATATCGAGTTCGTTCTTTGGGGCAAACTGTTTTGATGGATACGTAGCGGCTGCGCCCAGCCGCGAGAGAGGCCCATCGTGAGAAGTGGGCCCGAGATGAAGCCAGTCCGGTTTCATCAGCGCAACGGGAGTCTGCGTTTGAGATGTCAGCTGTGAATTATGGCAGATGAAGGGGAGTGATGTTCATCGACCCACTGGGGTTTTAATTAGGTTATTGACTGCACACCAAAAACGAACTCACAGGAGGTTATGATTCCTACACTACTAGGACCACAAGGCCATGTGACTGGCCACGCCCATTGGGGCAGGTCTATGGAAATAAAAAAGTGCAGGAAATTCGTGTGAAGTGATTGCAGGACTGATGCCATTGAAGAAGGGAAACAGTGTTCCCAAAACGCGTCTGGCATGGCTGACATTCTGATGAAACGGCCATTACCCTTTTGCCTGCAAGTTTGCTGTCATCATTAAAAATCGAAGATTTATACGCACCTGTGGCTTCACTCTTTGGAGCGAACTGTTTTGATGGATACGTAGCGGCTGCGCCCAGCCGCGAGAGAGGCCCACCGTGAGAAGCGGGCCCGAGATGAAGCCAGTCCGATTTCATCAGCGCAACGGGAGTCTGCGTTCGAGATGGCAGCTGTGAATTATGGCAGATGAAGGGGAGTGATGTTCATCGACCCACTGGGGTTTTAATTAGGTCATTGACTGCACACCAAAAACGAACTCACAGGAGGTTATGATTCCTACACTACTAGGACCAAAAAGTCCATGTGACTGGCCACGCCCATTGGGGCAGGTCTATGGAAATAAAAAAGTGCAGGAAATTTGTGTGAGGTGATTGCAGGACTGATGCCATTGAAGAAGGGAAACAGTGTTCCCGAAACGCGTCTGGCATGGCTGACATTCTGATGAAACGGTCATTATCCTTTTGCCTGCAAGTTTGCTGTCATCATTAAAAATCGAAGATTTATACGCACCTGTGGCTTCTCTCTTTGGGGCGAACTGTTTTGATGGATATATATATATATGTATATGTATATGTGTATATATATATATACCAGTCTCCCTGACAACAGCAAGGAGGGGAACACCAACGAGACTCCAGGGGAAACTGCAAACAAATCCTTTATTGCAGCAATATGCAAACGTATTTCGTTCATTGAGAACTTCATCAATGCTGCCGAGGTTTAACTCAAATAGTTCTCCCGCCCTCTTTTAAAGTCAAATGTCCTGCTGTGATTGGACAAGACACTCCAGGTGATCTTGGCATTGGGATAACGAAAACCCGGAATGGATTCTCAAAGAGCAGACAACATCAGGCAAGTGCAATCCCCAGTGGGCGGTGTCTTGCCTTATCACTACAATGCTCACCAAGTTCTTGAGAGAGGGTGGTATTGCAGTTTGACGTGTCCCTCACTCCGCCGCAAAAACTCCCAACTATAGCCCAAATGTGCTGCCTAGGTAAGCAGCACATCTCCCACGTAGTATCGCGGTGCAGCAGTCGTGACGAGCATGGTTGAGGGCAAGCGACGTGTCCTGCATGTACCACAGAGTTCTGCAATGAAACAAAAAGTTGCCACCAACGCAGCAGGACGCCTTATGGAGTGGATGTTCCAAAGGGTGTTCGTGGCAGCATCCCTAATATAAGAACCAGTCTCCCTGACAATTGCAAGGAGGGGAACACCAACGAGACTCCAGAGGAAACTGCAAACAAATCCTTTATTGCGGCAATATGCAGACGCGTTTCATTCATTGCGAACTTCATCAATGCTGCCGAGGTTTAACTCAAATAGTTCTCCCGCCCTCTTTTAAAGTCCAATGTCCTGCTGTGATTGGACAGGACACTCCAGGTGATCTTGGCATTGGTATATATATATATATATATATTCACTGAAAAAACCATAGGTTTCACACATGTTATAGTTAGCGGAAATTTTACTGATAAAAAACCAGTGAAATTCCCCCGTTATAGTTAGTGCAGGCAACTATAACTCACGCGACTGCAATCCTCTGCTGATGCTAATACTGTATTTAGACACTTATTTGCCCATGTCTTCTTCCATACATTTTTAGCTATACATATATTACAAATATATTTTTTTCATAAAGACACATATGTCATCAGCAGAAGATTGCAGTCGCGTGAGTTATAGTTGCCTGCACTAACTATAACGGGGGAATTTCACTGGTTTTTTATCAGTAAAATTTCCGCTAACTATAACATGTGTGAAACCTATGGTTTTTTCAGTGAATTTGCAAGGTTTTTTAAATGCTAATTCCTAACTATAACGTGTGTGAAACCTATGGTTTTTTCAGTGAATTAGTACGGTTTTTTAAATGCTAAGTTTTTTTCCCTTATAATAAGCCCTGTATATTTGGTGGCCTTCGGCCACCAAAAGCACAGGGGGTGGGGTAAGTGTGGATAGTGTTTTTTGCCCTTAACATAAGCCCTGTGTTTTTGGTGGCCTTCGGCCACCAAAAGCACAGGGGGTGGGGTAAGTGTGGATAGTGTTTTTTTTATTTTTATTTTTTTACCGTACGCTTACGGTAAGCGTACGGTAAGCGTACCCCGCGAAATTGCCGAAAAAAAAATAAAACCGTTTTTGCACTTGGGGGATGTTTGGGGACTCCCTCAACATGACTATGTGGGAGGGAGTTGTCAAAACAGCCCCTTTACATGTTTTTGGGCTTGATATTTTAAAAATCACTCTCAGTGCGAGAGACAAAATGGCGGCCGCCGCTTCCTGGTTTCGGCCGATTCGAATGTTTACTAAGATCTAAGAGCCAATCAGAATCGCGCTCGCGCACGCCACCGTACGCTTACCGTAAGCGTACGGTAAGCGTACCGTAAGCTGGCTCAGATATATATATTGATTTAAAGGCTATTTTCTCAGAATCTACTGAACAGATTTACACCAAACCTACAAAAGGCACTTCCTTGACCTAGGGACTACCTCTCTGCCAAATTTTGAGTAATTCTGTTCAGCCGTTCGGGCTGTAGCTCGTTCTAAAGGTCCTATGGAAAAATGCATGGGAAAAACGCGTTTTGGGACCCCCCTTTTATCTCAGCCCCCGCTTGACGGATCCCCCCGAGACTTTCAGGGTAGGAGCGGAGCGTAGCGCCCCACCTATTTTGAAAAATTTGCGAGGATTCGTCGACCGGCGCCAAAGTTATTCAAAATAGAATGTTGAGGTTTTCCTATGGAAACGTGGTCCTAACTATAACTACCTACTGGCTATCGCCAGTAGGTAATATATATATATATATATATATATATATATATATATATATATATATACATACATACATATATATATATATATATATATATACATATGTACATTTGACCATTTGGTTTCCCATTATCGACCTATGTTTAGTCTGCAGAGTTGAAGGGATAACTCGGGGAGGTATGGAGGTAAAGGATTGGGTGAAGGTTGTGTTGGGATGATTTATGTGTTGGGATGATTACTGTAGGGTATCGCCCCGGGTACTTACTGGTATTCCTCATTACTCCAAATCCTGGTCTTTCTGGATGCAGTCCTGAGTCCCTCCCTCCCGTCCGGGCATGGCAGTTGACCATTTCCTGTTTTGCTGTTGTCTTTTTGGTGTGGTATGTTACAGGAAGAATTTGTAAGTTCCTCCCTTTTGTGGTGGCTCTTGGGTAACGGGGGCCATCTTGGGGTAACTTTTTGGGTTTTTTCTTTCTGCCAGAATGGAGAAGTATCTCATGCATAAGGGCTGCATCTGGAAGACAGACGAGGAAGTAATACACTGTTTTGCATTTAAACCTAAATAAATGTATGGTCACACTAGGCAAAAGCTGAAGTCTCACAGCTGGCAATATGGTCTTAAATTTCAAAGGTGGCACAAGTAGCAAAAAGTCTCAATGCCCCCTTGTCAATGTCTTCTAAAGCATGCAACTGAAATGAAATGCTAGCTCTAGAACCCAAGATACAAGTTGGCAGAAAATAGCTGAAATGTCATCGCAGAGAGGAAGAGACAGATAATTAAACATCCTTTTGGGTAATACTGAACGTTTTATAGTAAAAATGTTTTAGAACAGGAAGCCAGTGGAGTTAAAAAAAAAAAATCGCACAATGGATGGACAGAATGCAGAACAAATCAAAAAATTCACCCCCATTCAAGAGATCTGGGTTAAATCCATCATTCTTTTGCTCACCATTCGACCCCAGTTTAGACCTGGCCATATGCAAATCAGTCTTGATCCTGTGCCTCAAGGGAACAGCCCAGCCAAACTGCCAAGCAAGGTCCTCCCTGGACCGTAAACAAGCATCCTAGGACCGGTTTCGGAGATTCACCCCTCATCAGCCAGGATAGCTTGAATCCAGTGGCACAGTGAGCCCGGGACACAGCAAACCTCTGAAAATGGCATTTCTTTCCAGCTGCAAAAGAATTACAAAAATGTTTTTTTAATACTATGGAACAACACTGTGCCACAATATACTAACTAACCACAAATCCTTCAGCAATCCCCATAGAGATTCTTGTACAGCAAGTGTTCCAAATGACCCTATATAAATGTGTATATTTTAATAAATACTCATACTCCATGGGTGCCGACAGAGATGCGTTTTTGTCTATATAAACCAGACAGCATGAAAGAAGGAAGAAAATAACACAGAGTACTTGGGGAGGTTGGGGGTGAAAGAGAAAAAAGAACAGAAGGGAAATAGGTTATGGTTCCCAAAGAGAATAATTTATAAATATGTTCACTTAAACATGCATTAAATTGAAGTTGTGGTTACAGCACGAGAGCTAAATAACACTAAAATCTGCTGTTTATGATTAGTTCCTTAATCAGTAACACTCACAACAACTCTTGAAACCATAACTGGCAGACCAGAGTCAATTCTTGGGATGCTCATTGCTAGATGTGCTACTTTTGCAGGCTTGCGATAGACGCATGGGACTCGGAGCATTCGAAAACTGTTTAGGCCGCTCTGACAGCCAGCTCTAAAATTGATGCTGGAAGTATTTCACACATAAACGGACTTTTCTATCAGGCACCATTTTTACTTTATCATCACCTAAATGTGTTGATAATCCACAGACTATTTGTAGAGACCCCAGACTCAACACACTTATTGTTGCGTAAATATAGTCCACGTCCTCTCAAACAAGACCTTGGACTATGGAAGGGAGATTCATCATGGCTTCACACGTTTTATAGTACATGGTCTCGTTATTGAGGACGCGGAGTCAACATATCCAAAATGGTGCCCATAGTCCGCAGCCTTGGTGCAAGACAGCAGAGTGTGAAACTTGTGAACACATGTTGGGTCCTCTTCCACTGTTCGCAATTCCGTTGACAAGACTGGGGACTATGGACAACGAACTTAGTGGGGCCTGCGCCTCTTAGGGTTTATGAACCTCAATAGTAGTTTATGGACCAAGTGTCAAAAACAATTTTTTTTTTTAATGCAAACAAGTGAGGGCCCGTTTGGGGTTCTCCCACTTCGGCGTGTGGGTCATAGTGTGCTCACTGCTCACCCTGCCTCCTTATATGGCTTAAGGCTGCCATGAAATAATGATTTTCCTTGTGGGTAGCCAATCAGAGACCTTTGGGTCCACAATATCTGTTTTGAGTCAGTAGACCCAAAGTGAATGAAAGGAAAAATGCTCCCTCGTCCAATCAAATTTCTTTATTTTTTTTAATTTGGGTCCATAAACTATCATAGAACCCAGGTTCAAGGACAGTGTGCAGACTAACAGTCCAGCTATCTCTAAATTTTTAACCCTGTGAAGCCCACCTGATACATGTTTTTAATTCCATGATAACTACTGAATGGATTTTCATCAAAGAAAGCAACATCATTCCTTCCTTGAATAATGTTCTACTGCTGCTCCCTGTGAATCACCATGAAAAATAATAATCCTTTAGCAAATGTAATTAATTTTAACCTTTCAGTAATGCACAGGCCTCTGTGCCTGTAAATGTGTTCAAAACATTTCTTTTTCATTTTTTTGTCTTATTTCAATTACACTCTTAATTCCAGGTTGCTACGACAAAGGAGCATGTGATTAAGGGCAGGAGGTATGGAGTGCGAGGGTGGAACCAATAGATGTCTAATTCACGAGAGAGACAGCAGAGCTATCCCTACTTTACACATATCTTGTGCTCTCAGACAGCAGACTTACCACTCACTTTACGGGGACATTAGAGGCTCGGGCCTCAGATAGCAAAGTTAACACTACCCTCCATTGACATAAAAAGCAGAGGTTCATGCCTGAGATAACAGAGTTGGCCAGTACCAGCTGCTACCGATCAGGAGTAGTGGGCAGGGGGGGTGTTGGGCAGGAAGGAAATGAAGAAAAAAAACCACTTACTCCTCCGTCCTCTTCTTCCTGTCTCCGCCGGCAGCAGGAAGCTCCCAGGTTCCCCATGGCCAATTACAGCGCTGCAATGCAGTGTTGTGATTGGTCTGAGCGCTGTAGTTTGGCGCTAAGACGGAGACTCGGAGGCTCTGCATGTTCCTCACCAGGCTTTGTACAGCAAGCCTGGTGAAGAAGATGCAAAGTGTGCAGGACTGTTTGGCCGGCCAGGCAGTTATGCGTACTTAAGGAGTGCAAACCACTCCTCTCCCTGCTCTGGCAGCCCGCCCGAGAGCCACGGACTTCAATAGGAAAAATAAAATGATAATAATGATACGTTATTATCATTTAATTTTTCCTTTTGAGCAGTGGAGCGAGGCTCCTCCGCCTTAGTGGAGGAGCCACCACTGGAGTTGCCCATCAGTTTGCAGAGATCTTAGGGGCGCAGACAACTGAGTTATTCATCAATTTAAGCAGGTCTAAAGCCCTTTGGTATCAAACAGCAGAGCTATCCATCAATTTACACATACCTCACTGATAAGCACTGGTCTCAAAGAACAGATCTATGGGCCAGATGTACGACCGTTTTTAGCTTTGCAAATGGAAAATCGGGCCGTTTGCGACCACTAAAAAGGGTTGTAGCATGTACAAACCCTATTTTGCGAGGCAGTAACCTATTACCGACTTGCAAAATAGGGTTTGCGAGTCGCTATTAGGAAAGGACATGCGGTCGCAAAACAATAGCAGTTTACCACTTACTTCAATTAGTATGTAAGCCAGTCGCAAACAAGAAGGCCTGTGTGAATGCATGTGAAAATATTTTTTGCTTTTTTTTCTTTTAAACGCATCCCATTTTCCATTAAGGAAAACGGGCTGCATTTTAAAAAAAAGAGCTTTATTTAAAAATCAGACACAGACATGGTGGTCTGCTGTCCCCAGCAGGCCACCATCCCTGTGACTGTAGCCCATTCCCAATGGTTTGTAAATTGTGACCCGAGTCATGAATATTGATGAGGCAGGTCATTTGCAACCCCAGTTGGAATCACTAAATGTGTCTGAGACACAATAGTAGATTCCGTTTTGCGAGTCACAAAAAAAGTGCAATTTGCGACCTGCAAAATGCAATGGTCGTACATTTGGCTTATATCTTTGCCTTAAAAGTTCAGAATGCATATATTTGTAATACAGCTATTTGCGAAACAATGCATACATCAATGCATGGTTTAAAGAGGTTTACTTTATTAAGTGGAATTTGTAAGACCTCTGCAATCATGATTTTAAATTTCCTCCGGCACATTTTCCCCGGTTATGCTCATATGACGTTCATATTGCTGTCCTTAAATAAAGGCTGCATTATAAAACATATCCTGCCATTTGTGGTCCTAGCTCTAAGAAGCCCTGGACTTAGGTAACAAAATTTATTGGAAGTAAAACAACAGGGACTGTGACCTTCGCATCCCTGACCCTATGCCACACCCCTGAATTTATCAAATCTCTTGGGGATGCCCACAGGTAACCCTCCCATCCATGGCACCATCTGCATCCCCTCACATCCTATCAGTTCTGCCTTTCTCCTCGGACAACCCTGATCTTCATGAAAGAAGAGTGAGATATGCCCACTTTGAAATGTACTATGTTATGCAAGCAATCTTGAAGGATGCAAAATGCAAAGAGTAGTCAACTTGCTTGGCCTCATTAATATAGTAGTTATGACTACTGGTGTAAAAATGTCACTGCAGCCAAAATGAAAACAGGACTGGATTGGATACTTGCACATGACATGAAACAACATAAGATAGGGGCAATGAACAGCCAAGAAATAGGTATGCTCCTTGGATCTAATTGCAGAAAAGTCACATAGATGATCATACCAAACAGACAAAAAAGCACCCAGGTGCAAAGGGCATATGCACTAAAGTGTTTCCTGTGTTAATGTTTCAAACACTATTGTAAACACAGGAGGAGTACAATTTGCATTTAAGTGCTAATTGGAGTAGTGTAAAATGGGTTCAAACTAAATTTACACCACTTTTACCACTAACACAAAGGCCTAAATGGCCCCATCAGTGTGGTTATTACCATTGTCAGGGTCTTTCGAAGGGTTAAACATTGTTTTTAGCATAGGGCAACGTGAAAGGCTTTCCTCCCGTCTGAGGTCTACAGGAGCTTGCGGGAGGCGGGTCTCTGATTTAGCAGCTTTCCTGAGAACAGTAACTGTCAATTAGTATTAAAAAATGTGCTGTTCCACCTCCCAAATCTCCTGGACCTCTGCTGCTAGCGCCTCGCTTCCTTTGTTCCTCCAACAATTACCCCCCCCCCTGCTCAGTTCCATCCCCATATACCCTTTGCTGTCCCTAGTGCTTAATTTGTAAAATAGTAAGTGCCAGGACTCTGGCCGGGAGGCCACTGCAGCTTGCACCACTCATTGCCCGTCATCGCTGTCAGTGACAGTACCAAAACAACTCTTTCGCCTGTAAGTGCGACAGCTCAGATTAATTGAAGTCCCCAAAACTAAAGGAATGGCTGGGGAGGTAGGTATTAGTTATTATTTTTTAATGGATATTGTATTAAAAAATAAGCGTTGTTATGCTCATCTCTAAATTAGATGAGAAGCGCCACCATGTGTCAGATTGTCATACTGTGTTGTTGACAATTAGGTGCCGGTGCCGAGCACCGGAATCCAACTTAGTGCTGGTGCCGAGAACCGGAAACCAACGGCTCAAATTAAGCACTGCCCCTCCCCTCCCACCCAAATCCCAACACTACTTCATCCTCCTATAGCTTGGCTGCTTCACCTCTGGACCATTATGTGCTGCTCCACCTCCATTGATCCATGACCTGCACCACCTCCCGCGGAAAATATTTTGCTCCACATACCCAGACCCCAGCTTTTGCTGTCCTAACTCCTCCTCTCCCACTGGCTCTTTTGTTCTGCACCCCCTGGATGCTGTGCTGTACTGTGGAGTTCCACAGACCCTACCCTGTTCCCTCTTGTTTGAACATACACTTTTGTCGCACCACCATCATATAGTGGCAGTTTTTTGGACTTTGGATGGTGAAAAAGTGTTCCTCAAGCTTCACTAACATAAAGCATGGATTCATAATATGCAACAGATGTGCAAGCATCACAATAAGTGCAAAACAGACACCTACTATTCCTAGCCCTTTTCTTCCTTTTCTACATGTAACTCAAGCTGGCAAATATCTTTTCCATTTACAAATGCCAAAACGATTGGCATTGCCCATGGTTTCGTTAGAGCAGCAATTAAGATCAAATTTTCCATTTCATTTTCATTAATGGGAAGTTAAAGCAGGAACTTGAGGACACATATAGGCAGCACTTTGTTCCCTTACCCACCCAAACTTCTGGGCATGACTATGGTGAAGTATCTTTCTTTATGGACATCACTTCTTCCAGGGCGTCCATCTTTATTTTCTCCTGAGATTTTTCCACCCTCCCAACTAACCGATCGCCACACTCTGCTCCAGAATATTCATAATGTACCTTCAAATGTCCATCGTGTTCTTTACTGCCTGAACATTTAATTAAAATGTTATGGGTGAAATACCACTTTTTTGTACTTCTGCAATTTGTCTGTGGGTTATCTCCTAATTGGAGAACAGGCAGGATGACTCCATGTGATACACTGGTCAGGAAATTGTGAGAGCAGATGGGCATAGAGGGAACTTACAGCTCTTTTCCCTCATCTTGAGCCCAAATTGCTGTTGGAATGGGTCGCCATTTTGAACTGTGTGATCTAAAAATAGTTTGGATTCTGTTTTCAAATTGATTTTGAAGCACCGCGTGGGTGACGTAGAACATAAACATGCTTCCACGCAGATATCACATATCCAGGCAGTTGGATTATGTTCATTAGCAAAGCTTAATTAAAATATTGTGGAAAAGCTCAGCGTTTCCTTCACTCTCGTACCCAGATCGGGTCCCAATCTGCTGCAATGACTAGTCTGAAACGTGGAGCCAACGCCTGGCATAGCTGGGGTGACAGCTCAGAGCCAACCGAATGACATTATGTTCGGTGCTATAAAAATACACTTACTTTTTCATATATCCTACACTTTTCACAGTGTTCATTGTTGCTACAAGTGTCGACAGCATGCAGTGAAATACAGAGCGTTGAAATTAACATGGAGTTCTTTTTGTTTGTCCCTTTAGTTCCTCAAAAGCTAATGATTTCCGGTTTTGTACGTGTGGTTTGTGGAGTAGGCGTGTGCAAGAATCAGTAAAATGGTGATAAATGAATGAGTGAATGAGTGCAGGTATGCACTAACCTTTGGGAAGCGTGGTACTGAGCAGTCAGCCTTATCACAGAGGCAATGCTGAAAGCATTGGCACAGCACTCTCACACAATAAATACACTGAGTGTCACAAAAGAGACTTCACACGTGGTGTATGTAAATAAAGTTTGGATTCAACACGCACATAAATTAACACAACATAAACATCATATATTTTTGGGCATAAAACACATTTGGAAATATCAATAGCAGACTAGTCCCAACTGTATTAAATTGATGTCAGTAATTTGCACACTTGGGGAAGATCCTACCTAACCCCCCCAGCACCCTTATGCGGTGCAAAACATTATCAGAACTAGGCCCACCCTGGCAATTATCATAATTCAATACCACACAGTTATAGAATGCACCCCAGATCACAGTGATATAAAAAAAATGTGTACACACAGATAATGACAACACTTTTAAACAGCACCATGGGCCAAGGCCGCACGGGTAAAAACCAATGACTATAGTACTTTTAGTTTGGCAGGGATTCAACGTGTAAAGCAACACCGCCGTACGGTACGGTGTAATGAATAACAAGCAGTCACACACTCACTCAGCACCGACATGCGGTGCTACGGATATCAGGCAGGTCCATATGGAGCACACTCACACACATGCACACAGCACCGTAATGCAGTGCAACTGATATCCGTCAGGTCAGTTGACAAAACACATGTAGACCCCGTGGCCCAAGCCCTCCTCCACCATTCAGCTAACTCCGACTACCCTACACCCACGGGCTGAAGCTTAAAAAAAACCTTCCCCCTTATACTAGGCGATCGCAGCTGGAGACACACTTAGTCACAATCCCAGGGAAGAAGATGGGGGTAGGTAGCAGGACTTATTAGGCGGCAGTTAACAAAATGGGGCTTGGCCACTACTCAGGAACTTCACCCACAGTATGTGGAGCAGGAGTGGGCTTTGGGCAATAGTTGTTCAGGCAAAGGATTCCACTCTGTGTTTTCTGTCACACACAACAAAGAGTTGCAAATTCCGTACCTCCCTGGAAATGAGGTACAACGTCTGGTGCGCATTGATCCGAGTCACACCAGACAACGCCAGCCACACACAATGAAGAGTTGCAAATTGTGTACCTCCCTGGAAATGAGGCCAAATGTCTAGTGCACGTTGATTTGAGTCACATCAGACAATTCTTGCCACACACAAAGAAGAGTTGCAAATTCTGTACCTCACTGTAAATGAAGCACAACTTCTGGTGCACGTTGATCTGAGTTGCATCTGACAATTCGGGTCAAACAGACAGGCACAAGTTCAGCAGTGCCACACAAGGTAGAATGAGGCACTACTACAGGTATGCCCTCACCTCCGAAGGTTGCAACCTGTGAATTGGTCACCGCACACAATGAGCATGCAGTCGGGTGTTTGCACGAGAGACATGAGGCACGACGGGCGTAGCGGGCCACGCGGGGTCCTGCGACCGGTGAATCCTGCTCACCACTAACAAGACGCTTATATGCGTTGAGTCTCCATGATGCAGGGGGCCAAACTGATGTGGGCAGTACTTTTGGGGCTCCGCACAAGGCAATCCAGTTTCCAGGCACAATGCTTAGTTCCTTGTTCACGCTGCGCTACCTGTTGGGATCCAGCAGACGATGTGGGCACTTAAGAGGGCACCGCTCTCCAGGTGTCACAGGTAGATGGTGTGGGTCCCTTGTGGGAGGGTTTGATGTCCCAGACCTCCACAAGGGAGCAGGGGCAAGCAAACAAGCCCTTGGAGAGCACACTTCAGGGTGCAACACAGCAGCAGGAAGTCAGACAAGGCCAGCCACTATTCAGGAAGGGTGCACGGTCCCTTCCATTGGCAGTAATCCTCATTGTGCACAACATATTCCTCTGGCAGTGTGCACCACACAGTTCCAGGATCTCTGCTCTCATGTCCCCACAAGTGTATCTCTACCCTGCTGAAGTATGGCACCAGATGTTATACTGTAGTGTGCTTTTGATGTCGGGTGTGGTTCATAGGGTTTACCTTTGAACCGCAGATGTCTTCCCTAATTTTCAGTCCTGTCTGCCATGGGGCCGTGGGATGCAGATCTTAACCTTAAGTGGGGCCATGAACTGGCTACCAGAGGCCAAGTGTCAAAACCTTTTCCTCTAATCTATCAAGCCAGGCCCTCAAATTGCAGAGGTCCATTGTTCCAGTTGCCTGCCCAATGCTATCTCTGGGGAATGCACAGATGTGCTCTCACAGCCTCCAGTGTGGACTGCAGTCAAACTAAAAGGCACACAAAGAGTTTCAGAGCAGATAAATGTCCACTTTCTTAAAGTGGCATTTCTAAGCTATTAAAGGCAAATCCCTCTTTACCACAGGACAATAGGAAACATTATGAGGCTACTCCACTGTAAGCCCCTATTGCAGCTTGAAGTAATTTCAAACATTACCCCATGTTAACCTATGGGAAGGGCAACCTGCCCTGCCTTTCACCTAATGCTTGCTTCATCCCTTAAGACTTACCCTAGGATTGGCCAGCGGTTTAGAAAGGCCAACCTGAGCCTATGTGCAATTGCGCACACACAGGCCTGCAGTGGCAGGCTTGCCACATGTTTAAAAGCTCACAGGTGCAAATGTGCACCCACAAGCCTGCAATGGCAGCTGATGAGTTAGAAATGCCAACCTAAGCATAGGCGCAACTGTACACCCATAGCCCTGCAATGGCAGGCTTGATACATGTTCGACAGGCTCAGTGCTTAATTTGTGTTGGTGGTTTCCAGTGCTCAGCACCAGCTCTTCTGTCACAGGGCTGGGGCAACTGAATTTTTCTCCCCTGTGCGATTGGCCCAGTAATTATTAAAAATAAATGTACTACCTACCTGTCCTGTCCTCTAACAGTCCGGATGCAAGTCTGCCTGGTATGTCTAGAGTTTGGCCCACCCAGGTCCAGGCATGATGACTGCATCACGTTAGTGATGTCAGTAGTGCACGCCTGCCTGAGCATGTCACTCTCATTGCTTAATTACTGGGGTGGGCTGATGGATTTCGTGATCTGTGGTCGAAGCAGGCTGGTCCTGGAAACGTTACCAACCTTCCGCTGCAACAGGGTTATAGGCACCCTGCCCCCATCAGGTAATCTCTAGTGATCTACTCACGTTCCTCACTCGAGTCCCATGTGTGCATCCAATTTAAGTTTTAAATTTGCAGGTCTGCTTTTGTAATGTCGAGGAATGTCAACCTTCATAAGGTCACTTCCGGAACAGGTATGCGCAAACGATCTGCGAGTGGATCGAATGCTGCAAACACAATGTAAAGACAGAAACACACCTCTGCAACCTGACTAACGAAAATACAATGCGCAAACATCAGGCAAAAGAAAAAATGTCAAACTATTTCATTTTCATCACGAACGCACATGAATTAATTTAGAATAACAGTCAAATGTACAGTGCTCTTAATTTTCCCAAATATATCGGTGAGTAGCTGAGCCACTGTAGATCTCTATCATTGCATTGTGGGATTTCTAACTATGTGATAAAATAAAGACTGCATGTCCCAGAAGATGAAGAAAAAACCTGGTCTTGCACAGCTCTTCACCCATGGAAATAGGAAATGTAGTCTGGGTCAATGCTATGCTTGGTGTTTCTTGCTCTTTAGATCCGGTATGGATGTTCTTGTTACCACGTTGTCACTAGCTGCATTGCTGCATGTACAAGCCCAATTTTTCATTCTGGCACTAGGTGGCTATGCTTAGTGTAAGCACTTTTATTCAGTACCGGGCTCAGTAGCATATATTGGATGCCATGGCCCCTGGGGCAATCAAGGAAAAGGACCCCTTGGACTGCTGCCTGGTCGAGTAAATACAGCAATCCTCATGATTCAAAGGTCCCCTCAGGGCCCTGGTGCATTGCACCTGCTGCGTCAATGGTAGCTATGCCCCGGACTGGTATCCAAATGACCCTTGGGAAAAAATATGTAATCCTGCCCAACTTTACTTCTTGCAAAAAAGCACAGTGCGAAAAAATGGACTTGGCTAAAATGCCATAAGACATATAAGCAGGTCTGAAGAAAAGTTTAAGAACTATTTAAATTCAAGTTCTGCCAGAGTACCAGTCGTAACATTTAGCCTAGGTAGCAACTTGTATGTACGCCTTTAAAGAAATGATGGACGAGATACTAACAAAAAATAGACATCTCAATGCACCTCCACTAAATATTTATGTCACAGAAAATGCATCTGAAACAATATATGCAATAGAACAAACCATATACAAATCCCACATCTAAGTAAATAACGAGAGACTTATGTTATGTATTAGGACACAATGACTACTGTTGTTTTTTTGGACTTGTGTTTGTGTAGTGTCATAGTTCCATCTACCCTTCATTGCTGGCCTGGTACCCTGAGCATCTCCATGGCACAGTGAGTTGCCTTCTGTCTCAATGAGCAGCACTGATATTTTGAGCATCAGTGCTTGATCGCCTTTAGGAAGTTCTCTTTCATGTTTGAGCCAAATTACTGCATGTCTTGTTCAGTTTGCATCATATTACTAGCAGCAAAAACAGGTTTGATTGACACATGGAACAAAAACTATTCTGCGGACAGTGCTTAATTTGGGTCAGTGGTTTCCAGTGCTTAGCAAACAACTGTTAGAGTAAGACTCTGAGAGTCCAGAGCTGCAAAGAGAGTGACTTGGGTATCCACTTGGAGTGCAGCAGCACATGATGCCTTGGCTATAGGTGGTTGACGATGGTACCATATACAGATAGTCCCCCAGAAGCTGTGAGATCCCCAGACGAAGGGCAAAGACCTCATGGCCAGATGGCACATTCCTTCTCTTATGGTTGGGCGCTCTAAGTCTTAGAAGATCCTTAAAGCTTTGGACATATGCCTCCTTCAAAATGTTCTCGGGCGGGGGAAATTCCTATTAAAACCTTACTTGAGGAAGGCTCCCTTGCTGAAATTCAGATTGGGTATCACATCTGGCTTTCAGCAGTGCCACTTGAGGATGTGAGTGAGGCGAATAAAGTAAGTGGTTGGAGACAGTGGAGGAAGTGGATGTGGCCCCTAAAACAATTTGAGCACCTAGACTTAATATTTTACAAAATAAGTACTGGACAGGCTATTCTTATGGGATGAAAAATCAATGCTGATTCTCACCATTAGCCAGTGCAGTATCTGCCCTGGGATGTGGTATACCTTTTTACATGTCACTCACAGGTACAACACCTAATCTAATCAAGTAAGCACCACCTCCTAGCATGGGTAGGAAGGGTGCATGCTTTTTCACATTGCATTACAGTGAGAAAGCACCCAGAGTCCTAAGCCCACTAAAAGATAATCAGCAAAAACCAGGAGGAGATTTTTTTTTTTTAGGTAAGTTCCTTAAGAAGGGCCATGTCCAACATGTAAGTGTGTGTTTCTTCCATTGGTCCATGGTTGACTGTACCCAACTAGGCAACATCATCTTCCAATGCCACAGGATGGAACGCTAGCAAGGAAAGGTAGGTGGGGCTTACATGTGTACATCTTTAACTGCTCCGTGGACAAACAATATTTCGAAATGAACAGCATGAAGGCTGTTTTCAAAATAATTCAACAACATAACTCCAAAATATTACATCTTCAGGTGTTAAAGCAATGAATAGTACTTCTCTCCACTCCTGAAACATGGTATCTGCGATTTAAATTGTGTATGAAGATATGGCTGACCTTAAAACCCTTAGTGCATTACAAATATTCGAAAACAAAAAACAATGGACAACATGGACTAATTTTACAAAATGTAATATTTTCTGTGAAAAAGGAGTAGGTTCTCAAGGTGCAAATACTTCAGGCAAACAATGTAATCAAACACCCGACATGCTCCATTCATTTCTGAAAAAAATACAATTATACATAACATCATAAGAAATTGCCAATCCAGATCATATTTCAGTAAATATCATAAGCAACTGTGCATTCATGAGCACTAGTCACCAAGTATTGTGGCGCCTTCGCTTCAAACACTTCTGAGGTGTAATTACATCTACACCCCGTTACATGGTTCATGTTGCCAGGTTCGCATGAAAAGTAGTAAATTAGCAAATAATGAAATTGCTTGCCTACAGCACTTGACCTTTAATCAAATCAGGCACTGCTTCAAAAACATGACATTTTACAAAATGAATACAGATTGCCTATTGTTTTTGTAATCCTTGTTTTATACTTCAGAATCCGTAGGCACTCTGCTTGTGCAGGCCCTTTTTGGGGGCTCTTTGCTTGTCAGTTCGCATGCTCTATTATTTAGCCGACTCTCATTGGGGCACAGGGACTCTCTGTTGCAGGGGCTATGTCTCAGTGGCTAAGTCTTGAATCTCTGATATCCACATCCAACAACTTGAGACGGTTATACCATGTTATGTTCCATAGAGACGTGAGAGACTATCCCAATGCGGTGGTAATAGCAGTGGACCTGGAAAAGGCCTTCGATTCCCTGCGATGGGACTTTTTATTAGCGTTCATGGAAAAAATGCATATGGGGTGGCTGGTCACAATTGGTCTGCCTTCTATACACAGTCCCCAAAGCATGAGTGTGCACGGGCACTGCAGTTTCCACCCCATACTCCATCTATAGAGCAACCCGCCAGGGATGTCCCCTGTCACCGTTGCTCTTTGCTCTCACTATGGAGCCAATGGCGGAACGATTCCGACATCAGCATGAGAGGCTGGTGGTGATTCTTGATGGGACCCATCATATAATATCCTTGTACGCAGACGATATATTGATTTACCTGCAGAATGGATCTTATGGGATCCCGATTGTGCTACGGATTTTGGAGGAATTTGCCAAGCTCTCGGGTCTACACCTCAATAAAAAGAAAACGTATGTGTTCCCGTTGAATTCAGACATTGCCAGACCGCACAACTTTCCGCTAGACCTGGAATGGGCGTCTACCTCCTTCAGGTACTTGGGGATACAGATTTACCATCGTCAGACAGACCTCCTTGATGGGAATCTTGGCAGCGCCCTTCGAGCATTGCGGACAAATATTACATTCTGGTGATCCCTTAAACTACCAGTCATGCCAGGGTGGCACTATATAAAATGGTGGTGCTCCCACGGCTGTTATACTACTGCTTTAATTTGTCGGTTGTGATCCCCAGGAGCTGGTTCAAGACCTTAGATGTGTTATTGAGTGATTTGGTGTGGGATGGTGGGCGTAACAGAGTATCACTGCAGACGCTGCAGCTACCGTTAACGGGGGGAGGGTTGGGTGCCCCGGATTTTGAAGCTTATTACTTGGCGGCACAGCTCCAGTGGCTGGCCCAGTGGCTTACTGGGAAAGGGCTTGACACACTAACCTTGCTGGCTTATACTGTACAAATGACCCTGTTTCCTAGGTTGCTTAACCGTCGCCAGAAGATTAAACATATGGGGACGCTACTCTCGGTGCTGATCGCGTGCTGGGATAGATGTACGGCAAGATCTAAAGATAGACCACTATATGCATCCAGTATTCCCATTACGGAACTCCCACAGGTAGGGCCCACCCCATACACATGGATGCATATGGAAGGAGGTGGGAGTGTTGATGGTTGGAGACTGCCATAGAGATGGTGTGCTGCTCCCATTAGAGGATTTCTTAGAATATCATGAATTGCCACAAGCACAGTTCTTAAATTACTACAAGATAAGAGGGGCATTGGCTGAGTTATGGGGGGGGACACAACAGAATCTGCCAACCACGCGGTACTCCAGGCAATGGGAACATTGGGAACGGTGGGATACCTAGTAAAATGGCTCTACCTGGCAATAATGGAGATGTAAAAGAAGAAGGTAGTACGCGCACTACCTGAAGCTATCCAAGGTTATTAAAGTTGCACCGTGCTCACGGGGTATCACTCTCCGAGGTGGAGTGTAAACGTAAACATAGAGAAGCACCCCCAATGATTTGGGGTGTGTCCCCCAGGCACTGGTTGAAGGCCGCACATGCGGTTTTTAACTTATAGAATGAAAAGTTCATCACAGATTAAAGTTTTCTTGAAATGAAGCTTTACTGTTTTCTATTACTTCATAGAAAATCAAATGGCAATTTTAATCCATAGACGGCAATATCTTCATTACAATTTGCAGTTACATAGTCATTCCCAATGCATTTCGGCAGAACCTGCCTTCGTCAGGGGAAATCTATAAATAATCATACACATCATGAATATACTATACGAGGATACAGTGTGCATATTTTAGCCAACGGTGAAAAGTAAGATGGTGAATGTGCGTTCTATGACGGTAGATAAATAAATACATGAAAAAATGAATAAATAGGTGCCCGTGTGTAGACGATGGAAAACGAAGGTGTAAATAGCGTGTAACTAATGCTAACGTGGTGAATTGATATATTGCTATCGGGCGTGTCTCCCGTTGCTCTATGTTTACGTTTACACTCCACCTCGGAGATTGATACCCCGTGAGCACGGTGCAACTTTAATAACCTTGGATAGCTTCAGGTAGTGCGCGTACTACCCTCTTCTTTTGCATAATTCAGTCCGACCTTCAGTACGCAGCACACCACTAAAGCCACTATGCAATTCGATGAAATTTCACACCTTACAGATACAAGAGCAGAAACATTCGCCTTTGGACATGACGAAGCCGCTAGAATCTACGCTCTTATACACGAGGATTCAACAACATACTCCAGTCACAACACCAAACAACAGAACATCTGTCAACTCCTCTACCTTTCCAAAAAAGAAATCAATCAGCGCCTACACGCAAGCACCATGATCAGGTACCATAAAGCGCAAAGAATTCCCAGGGGTCTTAGAGTACCATTGAAACCCTCGCTCTGCAAGAACCAACAGAAATTTAAAGACAAATGGTTCGCAATTCTGAACAAATGTTCGCTAGATCTAATCCTCTTGATCATCGAAGAATTGTCATCTATCCTAGAAGAACTCACCAAGGACATTAACGACATCAAAAACGAGCTACAGAAGTCGTTAACACCAGAGGAGCTCACCAGCATACTAGAGAACGTCAACACCCAACTAGCTAAACACACAGCGGAAGTGAACGAACGCAAAATTCAAAAATTTCGCAGGGATACAACAGATTATAAGATGGGAGAAGTATACTCATGGGCTGAAATATACGCAAAACGTCGACAAAACAAACCATACTCAGCCAACACTGACACTTCATCGTCAGACAGCGACCGTACTCAACAACCCAGAAGATTCACACCCAGAGACAGCACATCTGAAATCACGGTTCCAACTGATTTACCTTCAGCATCAACTACTACTTCTACCTCCGTAACTTCTGAAGAAACGATTCCTTCACCTTCTTCTTTTTTAGAAGTAGGCCACACAGACCAAGACGACCCAGGAGGAGCAACAGAAAAAATCAAAGACAAAGAAAAAGAGAAGGATCCACCTCAAACTCGCACAACCTCGGCCAAGAAGGACCGACAGAAACGAGCGAATCAACAGAGAACTTAGTCATCAACATCTCTGATCACCACTTTAGTGACATCAAACTCAGAATTTTACAAAAAGGCACGTCCTTTGTGCCAACTTCTGGCAGCAACACGCTTGAACTAGACATTAGTTTTTTCAAATTAATGAGAAAGCTCAGACTGCGCCATTTTTTTGACAACGTCTTAAAAACCATTAAGGAACAAGAACAAGATCCCCTCATGGGTTTACAAGTTAAAAGCACCTACATGGCACCTACAAGCCACAAGAGTCTCGACCTGTTTGAATCTGTAGTGAAAAAAGATATAGCGAAACTCAATTCTAAAAAGGCATCCAAGTTCCAGAATCTCACCAACAAAGAATTGGGTATCATCAAAGCCATTGCACGGAATCCAGACATCATTTGTACCAAGGCTGACAAAGGAGGAGCTCTCGTTATCCTCAACACTCACTACTACAATTCCCAAATAATGATTCATCTACAGGACACGAACACTTACATGAAACTGGCATTCAACCCTACAACATCATATATGGGAATTCTACAACTTTTGATCCAAAAAGCCCTCGAAATGGGTACCATCAATGAGAAGGTCAAGAAATACCTCATATAACACAGAGAAATCCTGAGGTCTAATGGTAAAGAGAAAAGGTGGTATGTAAGGTGAGGAAGAGAGGCCTAATGTACGTAGTGGAAGGGAAAAACTCCAAAACTATGGTCATACAATCACCGTGGGTAACTAACCCCATCACATGGGATTTTCATCCCAAAGAAAATCTCAGCATCTCAAGGGGCAGCAGGGCCCTTTAGTGAGAAGTGAGAGCTTTGTGCTGTAGGTATTATGCACCAAGAAAGGGAATGAATCCACAAATGGACATGAAGTGAGTGGGGGTTGCAGTGCTGGTGTGATAGTAGTGAAAAAAAGGGAAGTGTGTTAAAATTAGTGACGGGACGGCCAGGAGACTTCTGTTGAACAATGCCGTACCGATGCTAGATTAAAAGAAGTGGAGGCAACACTAATCCGGTTTGATCAGAGAAGCAACATATGAGATAGTGGTCGACATGTTTCAGCCGTGGCGCCTAACTAGGCTCGGCTTTCATCAGGACCTGAAAGGATATAGTGGGCACCCACAACTTGCTTGTAGGGTGCACGTCTCCTCAAATATACACACACCACCTAGACAACAAAAAGGAAGACAGTGTAAAAATATGTGGAACTTATTTGCTCAGTCGTGACAAATATGAGAGTTGTAAACTTAAAGCAAAATCCACTCACCCGTACAAACTGGGTGGAAAATGGACCTCCACCTGGCAACCGCTCAGGAAGGAATACCTCATACAACCAAACCCAAAAAGTCCCACCATATTCTTGGTACCTAAAATTCACAAACACCCAACCAAACCACCATGTCGACCAATTGTTACCACACGAGGAAGCCTACATGAACCAGTGGGCAAATATCTCGACCGTCACTTGCAACCCAGCGTTTACAACATGAGATCTTTCATTAAGGACACAACCGACTTTCTAACCAAACTACATGAAATAACAATCACCGAAGAAGAAAACATTATCCTATGTACAGTGGACGTCAATTCTCTATACACATCCATCCCTCATTCATCCGGTTTGGAAGCCATCGAACACGCATTATTACAATCCAACTACTCACAAGACCTACAAGTTTTTCTAATGGAACTGATGCAATTCACTCTTCTACACAGCTACTTCCAACATAACAACGAGTGGTTTCAGCAACTAACGGGCACTTCCATGGGAAATTGTACAGCCCCGGCGTATGCCAATATCTTTATGAATCGGTTCGAAGAAGAGAACATTCTTTGCATTAAAACATGGATGGACCACCTAAAGCTCTACTTGAGATTCATAGATGATATCTTTATTGTATGGAACGGCCCCATCGATGTCCTTGAAAATCAACTGGAACAACTCAATCTAATTGACCAACGCATACAGTTTACTTTCAACATCAATCCTCATTCCATCACTTTTCTGGATGTCAACATCACTCGATCTTCCACCGGTTTTGAAACAGATCTGTATAGGAGAATCACAGACAGAAACAACACTCTTCACTACCACAGCTTTCACCCTTTACCCCTCAAACAACACCTTCCGTATTCACAAATGCTTAGGATCAAAAGAATCGTTTCTAACCCCATCAGATCCAATACACAAATGGATACCTTAATGAGCAGATTCAGATCTCGTGGATACCCTGATCATGTATTGCATGAAGCACTGAAACGATCGTCAACCAAGACCCGTAATGAACTTCTGAAGCCTCAAACTAAAAACTCCAAAAACCAAATCACTGTAGTGTCCAAGTATTCTACCTTGAGTACTTCATACAAACGAATCATTCGCAAACATTGGCAACTTCTCACATTGGAACAGAACTTCAACCACATATTCGACGAAACACCGATCTTTGCTTTCACCAGGAACAAGAACATTGGGGAAATTCTGCAACAAACGCAACCAACCGTCGAGAAATGAACACAAGTCAAACATCAGAACCAAACAATTGAAGTCATCAGTCGCCCAACATTTTACAGAAGCAATGCACACAGTCAGCCAATTGAGATTTTGCATTTTGGAAACCATCGAGAAAAAAGAAGGGAGAGACAATCATAAATTTCTATTGCAACGGGAAAACCATTGGATTTATCTGCTGAACTCCATGAAGCCAAAAGGAATGAATGACCGCATAGAATTTACCTGTTACCTATAATATCAATCGCTGGTCATTAAGAGAAGGACTAACTACTAGTACCGTTGTTACATCTTTACACTATCACTCATGTTCTGTTCAGAAGTGTTGTTACTACTTTCACTTCTTCATCCTCTTTCTTCTCCTCTTTCTTTTCTTTCGCTTTTCTCATCTATCCCATCACGACTCTTTAACACCGCTTACAAGAGGGTAGGGTTACCCAACCCTTTCGAGATACAACTCAGTTCCAGAAACCGATTTAAATTGTTTCTATACTTCTTTATGTTTCCTCACTCTGATCATACTAATTCTCATTTTTCACTTTTTATTTTCACCGATTACGTTTGGGTCCCACACTTTTAATCTCCTTAGCATACCTTCGGTCTCTCTTTTTTCGTATAGCTACTCACTATTTCCGCATAGTCTGTTTTCACCCTCTAACGCTTTGAACCCGTATCACGTGACCACACCTTTTTTTAAATCTATGCATGAGACCCGACCACTAACACACCATTGAGCCCGCGCGCCAGAACTCCACACATTCGGTAAGAACACACCATCCTAGATATTAGCGCTAGTTGGAACTTGTTTAACCACACGTTTTTAAGGATTAATTACACCCGTTACTGCTAACAGCACTATCTAGTTGATGGTACCCGGCACTCCCCACCACTAATTCACGATCGTTTACCGGTACAACCCGTTATTTCCCGAAAATTTCCCTCCAGCAACGGGAGACACGCCCGATAGCAATATATCAATTCACCACGTTAGCATTAGTTACACGCTATTTACACCTTCGTTTTCCATCGTCTATACACGGGCACCTATTTATTCATTTTTTCATGTATTTATTTATCTACCGTCATAGAACGCACATTCACCATCTTACTTTTCACCGTTGGCTAAAATATGCACACTGTATCCTCGTATAGTATATTCATGATGTGTATGTGTAACGCCCTGAACGTCTCAGGATCGTTTAACAGACACGATAATGAGAACGCAACCACTTGTGAAGGTTTAGTTATTTTAATGAAGGCAAAAACAATACAAGGAATAAACAAAGGTTATAGTCACTGGAATCCTCCAGGCTAAGTACGTTACCAGCCCACAGCACGGATGGTCCTAACCGTCCTCTGCATATACGCCGATCCCGGCGTATGCCAACAGAGGGCAGAAATGAAATGGCCGACAATGCCAATCGGTAGGCTGTGAGGGGCACGAAGAGTGTTGGGGAGAATCGAGGAGTCAGGGAAACACCCAGCCGGGGTCTCTACCTGAAGGGAGCAGCCGCTCAACCTCTTCCTCAGACTGCACCTGGACGCGGAGTCACCTCCTGGTGATGCGTCACCGATACCCCAATCACAAGCAAAGAAGACTGAACCGAGAGCAGCCGCTCGATCGATCCTGTGGACTTCCGAGTCTGTAACGCGGCAAACACCTCCTGGTGTGCGTTACAGCTGGCAGTCCCTGTATCTCTGGTCGGGCTGGGAGTTACGACTCCAACCAGCAAAAGCGCCACTGCGCTTTGACTCAGCCGAGTCAAAAAGCGAAGCTCAATGGTTATCCGGTAGAGCTTCTGGGTCCTTCACAGGTGACGATGGGGCAAGACACGGCCCAGGGAGTAACGACTCGACCTACCTCCGTTCTTGCCTTACTGGAGCACAACTCCGGAACACTGCTCTTCACAAAGCAGGTACGTCGGTGTAAACACAATATCCGACAGCGTTGTACCTCCCGGTTCCTCCCTTTATAGGGCGTGTTTTCCTTGAGTTATGTAACAGCTCTCCTGTTTACATAAGGGCGTGTTTTCCTTGAGTTATGTAACAGCTCTCCTGTTTACACAAGGGCGTGTTTTCCTTGAGTTATGTAACAGTTCTCCTGTTTACATAACCTCTCAACCGCTAAGCATCCTGGGAGATGTAGTCCGTTTTCCTCCCCTCGCAGGACAGGATTTCTTGACAGTATGATTATTTATAGATTTCCCCTGACGAAGGCAGGTTCTGCCGTAATGCATTGGGAATGACTATGTAACTGCAAATTGCCGTCTATGGATTAAAATTGCCATTTGATTTTCTATGAAGTAATAGAAAACAGTAAAGCTTCATTTCAAGAAAACTTTAATCTGTGATGAACTTTTCATTCTATAAGTTAAAAACCGCATGTGCGGCCTTCAACCAGTGCCTGGGGGACACACCCCAAATCATTGGGGGTGCTAAATAATGGAGATGTCCCACTGACCTTTGCCTCAAGTGCGGGAACAGTGGGAGGGCACCCTAAATAGGCAACTGACCGAAACAGAATGGAAGAAGGTCATGGGAAGCCAAAAAAAGATGTCCAGAAATGTAGCATTCAAACTGTTGCAATTTAATATTCTCCATAGAACATATCTTACGCCGCACAAGCTGATTTTGGTGTATAGTAGAGACGATCAGGCTTGCGCTAGATGCTCACTACTTGATGCCAATTTTGATCATATGGTATGGACATGTCCAGAGCTTCAGGATTACTGGACCAGGATAGTAGACGCTGTCAATAAGGTCTTAGTGCAGAACTTGGAGCGTCTACCGCAAGTCTGCCTTCTGGGCTTATTTCCGAGACCCAAATCCAAAAAAATGGGACATAGATTTATAGATCTGGCTTTCCTATTAGCCAAAAGGAAAATAGCCTTTCGATGGAAAATGAAACAGAGTCCCTTGGTAGTAGATTGGGGAAAAGATTACGAAGAGGCACAAACCTTTGGCAGAGCCGTGGACAGATATATTGAGGGCATAGGACATGCATAAAACGCCATATTCAGATTCACAAAGAAACAAGTCTGACTCTGAGGGATCTTGGGAGACACGCAACCCTTGGGTACTAGTGGATTATAATAATCTTGAGGTGTGAATGTGGGTGTGAACCCCGGGATACTAGTAGGATCAACCCCCCTGTATCAGGTCACCATTTGAATGTCCCCCTGGATATATTTACCACAGGTCACTACCCCTGCTTGCTTGGAGCTTTCTTGATACTCCCCATCTCCTCCCCTCCCTCTCGGGGCCCCCCTAGCCCCATAATAGCACTGATCATATTGTCTTTTATAGCGGTATCGCCATTGGACCCCAGCTGGTTTTCTGGTTGTTTCTTGTGCATTAAGTTTAAGGATGCACTGAGTAAATTGCCATTTCTTTTTCCTTTTTTCTTTGTTTTCCCTTATTTTTATATTCTTTTTTCCTTTTTGTCATTTGAATTATTGTGGGGCAAATGTGTATGCATTCTAGATACATATTTCTTCGGGATTGACAGTACTATCAACACTTTTAATCATTCGCTCCCCACACACTTTAATGTGGCGAGAATTTAAGACCTCCTGAACAGAACATTGAAACAGTGAACTTAGTAGTCAAATGATGTTCATCTCTGCGGTACAGAGGAAATGTATTTTGATACAGTAATATATACATAATGCAACAATAAGATATAGATTGTTGCATTATGGTCTACTAGGGTTGTGTGTGGGGGTCTAGTTTTTTTTCTAAAAGTCCTTCGACATATTGGGCTGTGCATGGTTTTTCTGGCTGTGGTTTTGCGGTAAGTGTATGTGGCTCTTTCCCGTTACCTGTGTCATGTGCCCTTGCTCCTGCCGGTCCATTACTCTGTCCACACAGTGTTGTAAAGTGTTGGTGGTAGATGGCCGTGGTGTTTGTTTCTGTGGACACCAATCGCAAGGACCCTGTTGGTCTTAGGGTGTGGTGGTTCTCCATTCTTTTGTCGATTGAGCGGCAGCCTCTTCATCTTCTTCTCTTCTTTCGCTGCTGTACTTCTCCGGTCCCTGCCAGTGCTGTTTGATAGAGGTGTGAACGTCCCTTTTGCTCTGGCTATGTTGTACAGGAGGTTGGGCGGTAGCCTGGCATTATTGGACTCCCTGGGTGCAGCAGCTTCTTCTGCAGAGTGATCCATGGCGGTCTTGCACCAGTGTTTGTTTTGTCATGGTGGTATGCTGCTATCCAGGGGCATTTTTGGAGCCCTTTCTTTCTCGGGGGTTGGGTTATTTGCAACCTCCCCCCTTGGTGGTCACGTTTGAGTGGGCAAATGTGGTTTGCATGCTGTTGGACCCTGTGATGTTGTGGGACAGTCGTTTTTTTTGCCTCTATGACGGCTTTTTGTGCTTTCAGCGGGGGGCGCTGCTGCCTCTCGGTCCACCCGAGCACCTGGCTTTTGGTCAGGGGTAGTCACCCCGGTGGGTGGTCAGTATTCTCTTGTTTCGATTAATTTTGGGCTGACACTGTGTCAGCGGGGGTGATTAATGTGGTGGGGTTAGGTTCCTGGTTGGCTTGCCCCCACCCCTCTTGTTTGTCATGGCTCTCGCTGTCCGGTTTCAGGCATATTGCAGCGGGCCTTGGTAGATGGGCTCCCGTTGCTGCTGGCTGATGGGGCATTAATTCCTGTTCCCCAAAAAATGAGGGATGTTCTCTTCTCTTTCTGGAGTTGGGCATTCTGGTGTTCATGGTCCTGTGGTGGTTTTGCGATTGTTACCTCCTTTTCCCCTCAGGTGTGGTTCGAGCCCCTATCTCTTCTTCCCATCAGTTGGGTATTTCGTTCTTCCTTCTCTGGAAGCCTTGCTGGTCGTTGCTGCTTTTTTGACAGCAGTTCGCCTGGTCTGAGGGTCTATGCTGTGTTATAGTTCCATGGTGTCTTGGTGCTCATTGAGTGGTATGGTCTGGTCCAGCCCCAGGTTCTGCCTTTTTCATTTCATGGGCTAGGTTGGTTTTCCTTCTGGTGGCCAGAGTGTTGTCCCTGGTGACCTGGGTTTTGGGGTGGCTTGCGGGGCTGTGTCCTCGGTGCCTCATTGGCTCGGTCTCCAGGCTCTTTTCTCTGCTTACCTTCGGATGATTTCTTGGGGCAGTCTCCGTGTGTGTCTGTTACTCTGTCAGGTCTTTCCACACTAGTTCTGTGTTCTTCGGCTTTCCCTCCGGGTTTTCGGGTGACTGTGCTGTTGGGGGAGATTTGGGATTGGTGGTTGGACGTGGTGGTTCCTTTCTCGACCATCTTATCCATGTTGTACCTTCTGATGTTGTGTCCATGGGTGCCCCCCTGTTGGGTGGGGAGACCTGATCCGTCGGATATTTGCCCTACGGGTCTTTTGTATGGTTTTTCACCAGTTCGGTTGCTTCCCTGTAGGTTGCAGGTGAACAGATTGGTCTGGGCCTTTGTGCTTCTGGTGGTTCCAGGATGGCAGGGGCTCCTATGGTCTCCCCTCTGGCTAGTCTTGGCTGTCAAGCCTCACAGGGTGCTTCCTGATTGTCTGTGCCCGCTTCTGGCTCACGTATCCAGGCACCATGTTGCAGCCGTTGCACCTTCGGCATGGTTGTTGGGGGATTGGCCCTGATACCTAGAGGGTGTATTGTGTTGGGGCTGCTTTATTTCGGCTGTCCCGTCATCCTTCTGCCTTGCGTGCTTCTGCCCCGCATTGAGTTGCTTTTGGTGCTTGGTGTGCTCGGTTGGGTTTGGTGGTTTAAGATTTTGAACGCTTGCGAGTGCTGGTTTTCTTTTGTCCACTAGTTTTGGGTGGAGGTTGGCCTCTTCCTTTCTTTGGGCTCTGAGTGAGGGTCCTGGGGGCATTTGGGTGTCCTTGTCTTGGTTCTCTGGTGCCCCTTGGGTCCCACTTTTTGGTCTCTTTTGGGATGTGGTCCCCTGGTCCTTTGGTAGTGGCACCTCCTGGATTTTTGTTTGCCTTTGAGGTTCTGTGTTTAGCAAGGGGAGCGGTTTGGTCCTCTGGAGTCAGCTGAAATGTCGTTTCTGGCCCTTGCAGTGGTATTTTGGTGGCCTTCTTGTCTGCCTGACATGTTAGTGTGTTGGGTTCTTTTCCGGTGGTCAGACCTTCTTTTTGCGTTTTTGGCTGCTGGGTTGATGTTAAGGCTCCCCTCCACTTTGTTACAGTTGTTGCCTCTTGTTTCCATGGGTGTGCAGTGGCTGTGCTCCCTGTGTTTTTTGTCCTGATCCTCTCTCTGGGGTCAGGGTTTTGTTCCTTCTATAGGGTGTGTTTTCAGGTGTGGTTGTTTTGCCTGGCTCGGACAGTGCCATTCTGGTTGATTGTCTTCTTTGTGCCTTTTGGCCCCTCGCTGTTTGGGTTGTTTCCCTCAGACTACACTGGGGGGGGGGGGGGGGGGCTTATGCAGTCTCTTCTGTTGGACTTTTGCTTCCCTGGGCCACGTTGTGGTTGGATTTGAGGATGGTCCGTTTGTCCTGTGGCTGCTTCTTGGCTTGCAATCATGGTGGGTGCCTGTGTTGCAGCCCTATGGACGTCTCCTCCTACACTTTGGTCCTCTTACAATTGGAGGTTGGTGGGGGTGGATTTCTGTAATTTCCTGATTCGGTCTGACACTGTATTTTGGTGTTGTGTTTCTGTGTGGGATCGTTTTGTCCTCTTTTTGGATTGGACTGTGTTCCACAGTTTATTCCTTTGGTTTCTGTTTTCACTACATTCTGGATAAAACCGATTCTTGCTTTGGTATGTGCTCATTATGTAATTACTGTGGCGAGGAAGACAGACAAGGAGGTAATGTCCCGGTTACTTACCAGTAATCTTCATTAATACGAAATCCAAGTCTTCCTCGCCACAATATAGTTTCCCATCCCTTCCTGCCCTGTTGTGTATGGCTTCCTCTTTTCTTGGTTGTGGCTTTGGTGACAGAATGTGGGTGGGTAGACTTCCTCTTTATAGGAAGAAGAGGATGTTAGCCATATTGGACGGATGGGAGGCTACTATGCTAATGTTTTACATCGGAGTTTCTATGGGAGGCTAAAGTTCATTATGTAATTACTGTGGCAAGGAAGACTAGGAGTAATGAAGATTACCGGTAAGTAACCGGGGAATTCATGATTTAAGAAAAAGGCAAAAGTCCTGTCTCAGTGTGATGACATATATGCATATGTTCGTCACCATGCATGCACACTTATCTGTCATGATGTTGAGGTGAGAAAGTATACATTTCAATTTACAAAGATCAATGTTGCACTCCAAAGTCTTTCCCCTGTAAAAAGAAGGCCCAAGTATGAAAAAGAGGTTGTTTTTGCAATTGGCACACTTTCAACATAGTGGTTTCTACTTTTCGATTTCCCTTTTAAGATTAAGTTTGAAATCTTTTTCATTCATTAATTGAGCAAAGTTTTCAATTAAACATTGGAGCCCATTTGATGTTCTGGATAAAAGAACTGCGTTGTCCGCATACAAAAGGGCTCGTGTGACAAAGTTACCACCTCTAGGGGCATCGGCATTCAAATTTTGCAAGCTTTTATCAACATTATTAATATAGAGGGAAAATGAAAATGGCGCAAGGACACAGCCTTGTCTTATGCCACAGGTAACTCAAAAACGGGGGGTGATTCACCTTTGGGGCCATAACGAACTCTTGAGGTTAGTAAAGCATACATTTGCGATAGGTAAATGATATCATTTGGGGCACCCATCCCTATTAAGGTCTGCCATAATTTTGCATGATTGAGTAGATCAAATGCACTTGTTAGATCTACAAAACAGAGGTGTAATTGACCTTCTTTAGCAAGTGTATATTTCCCAATCAACAATTCAAGGTTGACGCACTGCTCGATGGTCCCTATATCCCTTCTGAATCCGTACTGGGTTTCTGTAAGGGCTTTGGTGTCACTTACCCAATTTTCTAGTCTCTCTAAGAGAATTCTTCCCATCAATTTTGATGTTGAATCAAGTAGGGATATAGAGTGGTCGCATTTTGCGTCGCCTCTATCTCCCTTCTTGAAGATTATGGCCTATAACACTCTCCACCCAGGTTGTAGGCAATACGCCTCCAGCACTTGCATTACAGACTCCTAATAAAATTGGGGATCATAAATCTATATCGGCCTTGAAGTTATCAATGGGCACCCCGTCGGGGCCGGGCGCCTTCCCATTCGCACTTCTATCTAAGGCAGTTTTAATTTCCTCCAGAGTAACAGGGGCCCAATTGGGAGTATCAACCACTATCACAATTCTGGTATCAGCGATTGGGGAATCCTTTTTATAAGGATTGAATATTTGTTTTTTTTTGTTGGTTTTTTAAAAACTTAATTTACCATTTGAATCATTAAATTGAGATCAACGTGAGTGCTCACTGTCAATACTATTACGTATAATACTATACATGCACAGGTGAGAGTAAAATGTACAAGCCAAGTAATTAAATAGTGACATTAAAATTTTACGACCCTTCTAAGAGCTCGACCAAACTGTATAACAAAGTGGCATGCCCACCCAAACTCCCCAAAGAACGGGCTCTACCAGGACCACCAAGACAATGATCGAATTTATCAATCAACAAACAATCAAACTCTTGAACCATGCAATGTGAAGATAACCCACTCCAGTTGGTACTCTACCTTGTTCTAACTGTGACTCGGAGGCCTGATGGTCCACCGTCGTGAAACACCTAAGTGGACCCCAAATGTCTTTTGGGCGTGAGGAACGGGGCAACTTGCTGGCATAAATCTCGCTATTTGTACTACAGAAAGCCAGACTGTTCAACCAGCTCTGCAGAATGGGGACCCTTTTCCCACCCCAGTTAATGGCAATTTCTCTCTTTGCTAATAAAAAGCTACTAGCAGCAATTTTCAGCACACCTTTGGTGAAGTTTAACACATACCCCAGGAGGCCCACTTCAGGAATGGGGACAAGAGTCAAGTCGAGCATTCTTCCCAATGTCTGATGTACCGCTTCCCAATAAGCTGTATTTTAGTGCATGTCCAGGTGAGGTGAGCAAAATCAGCATGTGGTGTCTTATACTTCAAACAATTATGTGATCTGGACGGATCGATTCTATGTGATTTCTCTGGTGTGATGTACATTCTGTGCAAGAATTTAAAATAAAGTAACTTATGTCGACTATTTAAGGAGACATCCTTCGTCACTACGCAACATTAGTCCCACTGTTCATCCAATATGGGGTGTCGCAAGTCTCCCTCTCAGTCTCTGCGGAGTTTATCATCATTTGCTGGGATTAGTGCCGAACAGGTTTTATATAATTTGGAGATAAGGTGTTCCCCCCTGGGTCTCTATGATTGTGGAAAGGGGGGCGAACGAGTTGGGCTCGACGGGAAAGCTAGGCAAAATGGCCCGTAACGCCGAGTGGATTCTGCCCATAACAAAACGGTCCATAAAAGTGGCAGCTCGAAAACGGTCTTCCTCTGCCATTGAGAAAACGTGACCACCAGGGAATAAATCACCAAATTTAATGACGTCAAAGGAGGCGAGAGTGCGCTGCACTAGTCTCTCACCCATGATTGGCTGGCAGCCACCCATGATTGGCTGGCAGCCAGCGCGTGTTGAGGATCGGTAGGGCTGATTAATATAATATGGGAGCACCCAAGGTTTGTCGCAGCTTGTCCCAGGCCTAACTGGTGGTGGATACCATCTGAATGTTGTGTGGATCTCTGGGTTCACCCTTGGGAAGCACACCAGACAAAGTATCAGGTAGCACAAAATCTGCCACCGGGCGGAGTTATGGGCTTCTGGCGTCAGGATGGAACCAGGCATAGGCATAACTGCATTGGGCCACGAGATAATATAGTTTAAGGTCAGGAACTCCAAACCCGCCTCTGTCGTAAGGCAGGGTAAGAATCTGCCACTGCACTGAGGCCGCCTGCCCCCCCACATTAATTGGATAAGATGTGAGCGCAACATCAGAAAAAAACTGTTCGGGAGAGGGATGGGGATGTTATGAAATAGATATAAAAATTTGGGGAGTACAATCATTTTAATTAAAGCGACCCGACCGGCGATAGATAATGGGAGTCGCAGACACCTCTCTACTTGTGATTCAAGGGCATCGACCACTTGGCCATAATTAAGACAGATAATTTGGGCAGAATCTAAGTGCAAATAGATTCACAAGTACTTGGTAGAGTCTGTGCACCACTCTAATGGGAATTCGCATTCCCACTGTTTTGTACTGGAAATCAGGGGAAATACTACTGATTTGCACCAATTGATATTTAGTCCAGAATGTTGTCCAAATCTAATTGTTTCCCTAATCAGGGGTTCCAGGGGTTCCCTGACGTATAAGATAATATCATCAGAGTACAGGGAGACTAAAAGAGGTCCAGTATTAAACTGTAATCCTCTCTGCAGATGCCTCTCCTGAAAATGCCGGACTAATGGATCCATGGCAAGGATGAACAATAAGAGCGATAAGGGGCAGCCCTGCCGCGTGCCCCGGGACAGAGAAAAGGGGCGAGACAATGTGCCATTCATGCGAATACCAGCTGTAGGGCCACTATAAAGTAACTCTGTGTTTGTCACAAACCCCTTGGGCATCCCCATCTTGCACATGATAGATACAAACAAGGGCCACTCAAGGGAATCAAACGCCTACTCGGCATCCAGAAGAATCGCAGCAGCCGGGCCCTCAGGGTTAATCCTATGAAGAATAGCAAACAAAGTTCAACGGTTTAAGGAGGTTGATCTGTGGGGGACAAATCCCGACTGGGCGGGCGAGATGATTGACTCCATCAAGAGCGACAATCACAGGGCAATCATCTTGGCCAGGATTTTACAATCCAGGTTGAGTAAGGATAAAGGTCGGTATGAACCGCAGAGAGTGGGATCTCTACCTGGCTTGGGAAGGAGTATAATGACCTCCTCCCGAAGAGTGGGGGGTAATACTTGCTTCTCAAAGGCTTCTGCATAGACCTTCAGTATTTTAGGCGCCAGTAGATCCTTATAAGTTTTATAAAAAGCCCCGGTAAAGCCGTCCAGGCCGGGAGCAGTGGAGCCGTTAAGGGCATCGATGGCACTGACAATCTCTTCGGCCGAGAAAGGCTCAGATAGGAAGTCCTGCATGTGTTTTTCCAAATAAACCAGGGCAATCTCGGACAAATAATCTTCCTGTGCCGTGGAGCCGCGTGTAACCCTGGAGATGTACAATTTGGTATAAAACTCCAAGACTTCCTCACGGATCTCGGAGGTGTCTGTGAGTGCGCGACCGTCTGATGTGCGCAGGTCTGTGATATATGATTTAACATATGGGGGCCTAAACATCTGTGCCAACGTGCGGCCGGGTCTCTCACCGTCGCCATAGCGGCGTGCCGTTTGATATTTACTTAGAAATATTATCTCTGTATTCTCTGAGGAGGGCGAGACGACGTTTCATCGCATCTGGACCAGGGCAGGCTAGAGACTCACCGTCCAATTCTACAAACTCCCGCTCTAAGCGAGCGATGGTCACCCGCAAATCCTTTCATACCCCAGCATATTTGGAAATGCAGACAACCCTTATATAGGCTTTAAAAGCCTCCCACAGGACCGGCCACATGTCCACCGTGTCAGTGTTTATGTTAAAATAATCTTCAATGGCCTCCCGGACTTCAGAATGAAATAAGTCATCGTTAAGTGCCCAGCCGGGGAACCGCCACTGACGTTCGTAGCCTTCTGGTCTGGGAACCTTGAGGTGTAAGAGCACGGGAGAATGATCAGAGTATGTTCTGGGGAGGGTCGTTATGGAGTGATACCAAGTGCATGCAACCGAAGATAAAAAGCAGTAGTCAATTCGAGTCAACATATTGTGTTGTCAAGAATAATGCGTATAATCAGTCCTGGCGGGGTTACGTTGGCGCTGTAGGTCATAAAGTGAGGTGTTTTCACATAGGTCCATGAGCACAGTACTTGCTCAAGGTTTTGTGTCTGTGGAAGTGGAGGTACTGTCCAGGGCGGGATTTAGAAGCAAGTTGAAGTCCCCACCGACAATCAGGGTTGCTGCGTCGAGCTTTGCAAGTCGTGTATACAATGAGCGAAAAGACTTAGGGCAGTCAATGTTCGGAGCGTATATGCATACAAAGGCAGTGGTGTGACCCATAAATTTACCAGTTACGATTGTGTTTCGGCCCTCGCTGTCACCGAGGACCGTGTGCGGATGGAAGGGAACCCGTTTATGAATAAGAATTGCCGTGCCTCTGGCATAGTTGCTAAATTTGGAAAAGTATCTGTGTTGCGCCCAACTCAAGGCAAACTGTGTGACATCTGGCTTGGGGAAATGTGTTTCCTGTAAAAAGGCAAAATCAATGTTATGGCGTTGGAGGTAATGGATGACATGTTTACGTTTCCGGGTGTTGTTGAGACCCCTAATGTTCCAAGAAACCATGGAGAGATCCGAAGGGCCGATTACATTGCCTCACTTGGCCATCTGACGTGCTTGGTTAACCTTTCAGATTGTATGTACCACAAAAAGAAGGCAAATAACACAGTGCGCATAGTAGTAAATAAACATGAAGTATTGTGCGTGTAACCTAACCCCTCCCCCACCCAGCCTCATTTCCCAGATAACGAGGGCAAAACCCAATTAAACCGTGAAGTCTAGCATCGAAGAAACATTCAAGTTGGAAGAAGACATAAATGCAACGATACATCCAGTTCGAAAGAAATATCCCAGCGGTATACACCCTGGGGTGTAGTAACGCTACGTCAGTTCACCAGCATTCTGAAAGAATACAAGGATACAAAATGGGTAATCTCAATGATTTACACTACACCAACATGTTATAATACAAAGTCCCAGATCCTAACCGGTGCCGTTGCCAGAGAACAGTTCTACACTTGCATTTGAACCGCTGTGGGGTCGGGGAAGACCCCACGCCATCAATCTTAGCCTGGGAATTGCTTTGCTTGTACGAGTGGCAAAACTCCTGCACCTCTGTAGGCGTGTCGAAAATGTGGACCCGGCCGTTTATGTCCACCCGCAGCCTGGCGGGATAAATCATACCATATTTTAAGCCCAGGTTCCTGAGGGTGGCTTTGACACCCTTGTATTTACGGCGGGCTTCCTGTACCATTATCGTGAAGTCCGGATACAGCGCCAATTTAGAACCCTGCCACGTAATGTCACCACGTTCTCTGGCGAGGCGAAGGGCAGTGTCCCTGTCTTGATAGTTAATGATCCTGGCTATGATGGGGCTGGGTGGGCAGCCTGGGTTAGGCCTAGGACCCAATGTGCGATGTGCCCGCTCCACCAAAAAACCCGGGGTGAATGTCTCCCTCCCGAACAGATCAATGAGGACGGATTCCACAAATAGATCGATGTGACCAGTGTTTGCTGACTCCGGCACCACCATAATGCGTATATTAATGTGCCGGCTGCGCGCCTCGGGGGTCTTCATTTTTAATAGCCACGTCCTTGAGGATAGGCTCAATGCGTTCCAGCCTTTTGAGAGATTGGGCCGTGCCATCTTCGATGTTTGAGATCCTTGCCTCCGCCACATCCAAACACCTGTCATAAACCTGGATCTTGGCTCCAAGGCTCTTAAATCGTTTATCTAGTGTATCAAAGCGCCCATCTAAAGCCCTGAAGCCCGCTCTCATTTCCTGCAATAAGGATGTGGACTGGGATGCAGAGTCCCCACTTTGCTCTGTGACCTGACCCCCCTCTGCCATTTCCGAGTCACCGTCGTGTGTCTTCTCGGCTATCTTTTCAAACTGCAGGGTCTTCTGCTTATGGTCTCTGCGGCCCATGCCGCTGTGGGAGGTGTCGGAGGGGATAGTGCGTGGCAGGCCCCCAAACGAAACACCCAATATGAGGCCAAGGATGGGTACATCCCGTTCAACTGAGGAGCCAAGGTGCAGAGTGACAGCTGGGCAGACCTCCAAGCGGGCACCACGGACACCCGTGGCGCCCCCCAAGGGTGATTGGCGAGTGAGTAGTGCTAGACGAGTGACAACTGTCGGACCACTGGGGCAGTAGGGTGGAGAGCATGGGGCTTGCTCACACATGGGCCCAGGAGAGACGTTAGGACCGCCGTGTGCACTTTGCCACTGTATTCAGGGTCTGGTGTGAAGCGTGAACAGACAAGGCTATTCACTTGTGCAGATAATCTCAACCCGCCAAGCTGATATGCAAATGAAATGCTGAGGTCGCTAGGAACAGCAGACAGCAGCCTGCATACTCTGTGGGGCAATGCCTACCGGGCCTGTCTCGAGTGTGCTGTGTAATGGCGGGGTAGAGTGGCACCGCACGAATCCCCAAGTCCCGGGGGGATATCAAAGATGCCTGCTGGCCTCCAGAAGGCGGAGGGGGGTCACCTATGTTACAGATCCTCCGGTGAATCAGGTCTAAAGAAAGGGTATATGCCGTCTAGTCACAGTGCTCCGCGACAGATAGGCCCTCCCAAGATGCAATGGTCGCCGTGGGAGTGGAGCGGCCGGAAAGCCTTATGGAGCGCACCCGAACCCTGCGGAAGTGCAAAAGAGCCCCACTGGTGCTATTGGGGGCATAGGATTAACCAGTACAAATTCAGGGCTTTGTCTTTTGCAAAGCTGCTGATCCTCGGGGCTCTCAGACACACAGCCGGGCGTTGAGTAGGCAAACAGGCAGGAGCGTAGCTCGGGGGCAACCGGGTGCGAGATGCGAACAATACCTCACCTCGCCTCCCCGCTGACGCCCCTGTGAGCAGCCGGGTGGAGATTCCAGGCTCACCAGCGGTCCCCACGGGGCCTCCGGGAACACAATGGCACAGCACACGGATAATCGTTTGTGCCATACAAACAGTCAAGAAATTGGGGCTCAATGAGGAGTACAGAGACAGTGACGATCAAAAAGTCAATATAAAGAATAATCGCACAACAAGACTAAAAGGTGCTTCGTTGGAATACAATATTGGATACTCATTGGAGGAGGATCCATGGGAGGACTAATGGTTAAGCAAACAAATACGATATAAAATATGATCTAAAAATAAGAATCAACTAGAAATTGATGCCTATGATTAAGGATCAACCTAGGAAGATTCTCATTGTAACAAGGATTTATTGAATTAAAACTTTAGCCCTGATGACGTCCAGCACAGGACGAAAAGCGTAGACTGTCAAGATTTCATGATATTGAACAAATAATGCTGTTTTTGATATTTCTGGAATAAAACTGGAACACTTCATTGGAACTAAAATTTGGCCTGCCGACAGTTTTTGGGACAAATGTCGATAATTGACGGATATAATCGTTGGTATTGAGAAGACGCTCCTTTTACAAAAGTAGTAGTTTCATTGTGAATTGTGGCCTGGAGCGGTGGACCACGGAGAGTTGAGCGTCATTACTGAACTTTGATTGAAGTAGCTTGAACTAAGACTTGTGCACACTTGGTCTATGCCCTCATCGCTTAGGTTTTGCTGTGTTATTGCTTCTTTTAGGTCCTGATTTAGTTTAGAACACTGTTGGTTGAACCATCCAGGTTTTTGGTGGACATATTTCTTATTTTGAAATTTTAAGTCTCCTGAAATTGCAGATGCAATATTGCTGAATGCCATAATGATATGTAAGTTTGAGGAGACTTCCTCCAAACAAATATTTATACCAAACTGATCTTAAACGAGTCGAACGTTATTAAAAATTGCTGCATTCGGGTTGCAATAATGCACCAGACACTTTACGAAAATTAACTGGCCACCATCAGATATCGATTGTTGTAATTCGCCGTTCAAGGGGTGGAAATGTTACCCAAGTAGTGTAAACATCCTCATGTCATAGACTGAAGAGACAGCCAATGTCTAAAGTGAGAAACAAAAATATGAAATACTTTAATAGGGTGGATAGAATGAGTCTGTCTTTGACATACTTTTTATTTTTATTTTTGACATACTTTTTTTATTTGGCTATTAACAGAAATTCACATTCATGTGAGGGTCATTGTTATCAAGGCTGCTGTTATTTTAGCAAGCAAATCATGTTAACACCTCCTTGCAAGCTCCCATGTCTTGAATCCTAACTGCGTCCTAGGAAGGCAGAGAGATAACAATTTATAATTTACCATACTGTTCTCAGAGCTCTTTTTATTTGAAAGAGGTGCTGTAAAATAGCTGCAAAATATGCCGTTTCTTTACCGCATAATTTAGTCAACCCTGCAGTATGAATGACTCTCCGCTAACCTTTAACCCCTCCTCTAAGAAATAGTTGCTTCTGATGCCAAACGTTGTAAGGAGCCTTCACTAATATGTTTTGACAAGGCGCTAGGTCAGAAGGCAAAGACTAGTAAATGTTGCAGTTTTTAGTAACTTGTTCGTTTCAAGAGGTATTTTTCGAATTTCGAATAAAGGAAAGCTACAGTGAGAGACTTTAAGGGGTGGAGCGGTTTATTCTTTTGTAAGCAGGAAGAGCTCTCTCTCTCTGACCCCCCCCCCCCCACCCCCCCCCCCCCGCCCACATCAGCAGAGACATTTCAGTAATCGATGTTTGACAAGCCTCTGTCAGATAAGGACTAAGGAGCCATTATTGTGAACTGGATAAATGTATCCATCTATTTATGTGCGCCTGATGGCCATAAATCAGGCATGGCAGGGAAAAGAGATACCGCAGCAGCAATAAATCACATGCGCTTCCCCTTAACACAATACAAAATAAGACAACCCTGTGCTCAGGGAGCCATAAATAGCCTGCTCACTCGCAAACGTCGATACTGAGCGCTTAACAGATGCTCTATAAGGGAGTCTGGGTTTGGAGGCGGCTATTTCGGGACACGGCAAACCTGACAGAGGGCATTTCGTGCGCTTATTTTGGGAAGTATTGATTGAGAGTCGAGATAATGGTTGATCTCTGAAAGTGAAACCTCTGTTCCTGCGTGAAGGTCATGGCTAGGATTCCCTTTGCAAGCTCTCCCGGGATTAGGGGTTTGTTCTGCTCCTGGGGCCTACCAGCTCTGACGTGCTACTGACAGGGAATTTATTTATTTTAAAGAATGACCTCGCTGTGGTTCAGGTACCGAGTTACTTGGGTTAGTGTTCTTTATTTCAGATGTCTGCTGTGTCTGCAGCTTAGACGTTTTGAGGTATGGGCAAAGTTGGCAATTGCCCAGGGCGGCAACCTTCCTTGGGGCCCCCAGGTAAAGGAAATGTGATCTCTCTTTATCGCTCACCTCTGTCTTTTTCTATATCTGAACCTCTCTTCTTCTCCCTGCGTACCTCCAACTCGGTCTCTCTTTGCCCAGTGTCATCTTAAAGATTTCTAGGATCCTCAGAAAGACATATTTCGACTGTTTTTGTGCGAAACCTGTTTCCAAAAGTTTTTTGGGGCATCATACAGGCTACAATTAGCACAAAAGTAGGTAATACAATTAAAAGTTGTAACAAACAGGCACCTTAAAATATTTCTGGCCTGGGCCCCAAAAATCCTTAAAACAACTCTGGTCTGCAGTGTGTGCAAAATTATAAAATGCATTTGTAGGGCCCCATTGAGGAGCAGACAGGGAATACTGGACCCCAACCAGGATGGCTGTGGTCGTTAGGTGTCCTGGGGTCATACTACTATGGCTTCACAAACTAGGCCATGTACACCCTTCCCGCACTTCACACTCAGCGTAGCGCGTGCGAGTAGGCATACGCTTCTTAGGGAGGTAGAGTAGGAGAAGGCAAGAGCTCTGAACTCCTCAACCAAATATGAGAGACAAGTAACATGCTGTCCAGTGCTTATGTTATTAAAAGGAAAGTGCTTTATTATCACAGCAAAAAATGATGCATCTGAATCCAATAGAGCTCAGCTGAAAGGTTGTAAATCCAACTACAATGCCTAGTAAAGTGACTCTTCCACAATTGCACCAGCTTCCCTTTCTAGGAGTGGGTATTGTGTCTATAGATCCTCTCTAATGTAGTTGTATGCACAAATACAGTTCACTAGGGGGCTTATTTATGAGGAATTGGTGTAGGGCAGTGCCACAAGTCACTTTGCTGCACTGCCCTATGCCAGTGTGAAAGTGCAGAAATGCACTGTATTTATGAAATACGGTGCATTCCTGTCCTTTCCCCCTGCACTGGCGCACAAATTGCCATCTAGCACCAATATAGGCACTCTTGTACCATTCAAAGTAGGCACCCTTGCACCATGATGCAAGGGTGCCTCTGTTGCAGGCAGGATTGTTGTTGTGGAGGAAGGGGCACCTTCCTGCACAAAACCAATCCTGAGAGGCGTTTTCCTCTTTCCATGTGTGCTGAAGAATGCCGCACACATGGAGAGGAAAAAACAAGGAGAAATAAAATATTTCTCCTTATTACGCCCATTCTGGGGAGGCGTAAGGATATGGCGCAGCCCCAGGTTTACGTGATTAAGTAAATCAGACAGCATCAAAATCCAAGGGTGTTGCATGGGAAAACCCACCGCAACGCCCATGGAATGCCTCCTCAGTGGCGTAACGCAGGCCCCTCAGTGTGGGGGGCCCCCAAGCTCCAGGGGCCCCCTCAGCACAGTACTCCCGCCACTGATTGAGTCTGGAGGGGGCCCCTCCATGAACCTTGCAGGAAGTGCCCCTCAAGTTTCGTTACACCAGTGCGCCTCCTTGACACAGAGTAAGTCTAGGCAGCGACTTGCGCTGCTTTGCCTTACCTCATATCTATGAGGCCATGCAAAGACACGCAGAGTGGCTTTGCGTTGCCTCATAGATATGAATGCCAGGCTGGTGCTGCCGGAGCATCAACAAAAGTGAGGCTCCAGTAGCACAAGCCTCTCATAAATAAGCCCCTAGGTCTCTGCTCACCTCAGTTCACTTCAGTAGATCATACCCAAATTAAAGGGATGCTTAGGCAACAGTCACAGTTTCCATGGTAGAACACGGTCTGTGCACAATGTTGCAGTTGGACGACTCTGGTGGTCACTCTTCTGGACGGGGCTTTCAGCAGTGTCTCTGCTGACATTGGACCGCAGCAGTGGTTTCATTTGGGACTGGATCTGCAGTAGCAGAGAAGCATGGCACAACTGCTTGGTAGGCACTCATCCTGGTAGATGTGGCTCCAGATTGAGATAAATTCATGCCAGTTATGGTCTCCAGGCCTCTGAGCCAAGTTCATACAGGGAAGGGTGGTGTGCTTCTTCTGATGGTTGCAGCTTTCGGGAGGGTCTTGAGTTTTACTTTAGTGGCAATGGCAGCTTCTTGAGATTCAATGGTGAATCATCAGCAGCAGGACCAGGTTTTGGGCATCAGAGGGGTGCTGGGCAACACAGGATGACTTCTTGGATTGATTTCTGCACACTGAGAAACTGCTTTGGACACAGGTTGGCTCTAGCTTCACTCCCAAGAGCAGTCAATAGCTTCAGCGGCGGCTGCTCCATTAGAGTGGAGGAGTGCCGGCGTGCCGCCCCCCCCCCCCCCCCCACCACCAGCAAATAAAATGATAATAACGGGTGTTAAACCCGTTTTATCATTGTTTTATTTTAATCCCCTGGAACCGCCCTCAGGACTCTGGCGAGTCTTGGGTGTGGGTCCAGGGGATGGCACCGCTGGTGAGGCAGTGGTGGGCACTCCCTTCACTGCGCATGAGGTGTTTCATCAGCCTCAGGTTGGCAAAACACCTCATGCACAGCGAAGCTCTCTGCAGCCCCAGTTGCGTTTCTGGGGCTGGGGAGAGCAGGCACAGGCTCCCAGTCTGCCTGGGAGTGCAAGTTGCTGGCACTCAGGCCAATCCAGACACTGCTTTCATGCAGCGTCAGGCTTGGCGGCAATGCATTCTGGGAGCCTGTGCCCAGAATCAGGAAGAATGCGATGCGGCGTTAGACGGCTGCAGCATTAAGGTAAGTTTGTTTATTTGTATTTAATTTTTTTGTCCTCCGACCTCAACCCCCTCCCCACCTCCCTCCTCCAGGCCGACCCACCCCACCACTTTGGCAAGGGACGGGCCACTATTGAATAACTTCGGAGTGTTACTCATACCAGGAGCACCGCTGACTTCTCCTCCTGCACGCTCAGTCATTTCCTTCTCTCTCTGAGCAGGCAGGCGGACTTAGGTGCTAGGCAGACCATCAGCTTCTCCAGCAAGTTGTGCAGACTTTAGATGATGACACCTCATCTCTGAGTTGCTGGATGTATTAAAGACACCAGCCCTGGTCACACAGCAACTCTTCAAGTACTCCCATCCTTGGTTGTGAAGAATTTGAAATTGGAGCGAAGTAGGATGGTTTGGAATCCACTTTTGTGCCCATTTTTTTGAAAATATGCATCCACAGTTGAAGGCTTCAGAATTGGTTTGGGTTGGTTTCCTTTCAAATATCATTTTCTGGCTGCTCCTCAGACACAGCCTTTGTTCAAGGCAATGGCTCCCACAGCAGGTAGCAATCACGCTGGCTCCGAGCAGGCATATTCAAAACAAGAGCATAATGAATGTGACATCTCTGCACCTGGCTGTCATCAGACTTCCTGAAGCAGTAATCAAGGTCATTGCTAACAAAGGAACCAAAATTACCCGTGCCTTATGACAGAAAGCTGCAGGTTTGTATAAACATGTGTAAGCATTAGAAATCACAGGATTTAAAGTTAAATAATGGAAAAGGGAAAGAAAACTGTATAAATGGCATGCTTTTTGTACCCACTGCTTAAAAGCTGCAGTGCCCTCTTGATTCAGGTTATCCTACAGCCACTCCAAGCCACTTCAGTCTCTTAATGGTTGGAGAGCATGGAGGAACCGCAGCATGCATGATCCGTGCTTGTTGGTGTGAGGCACGTGCTGTTACCTGACATGGCCTTATGCATTCCTGCCCTACTCACAACCTCCACAGTGTTCATTGTATCTTGTGATTGCTAACAACCACTGCTAATTGTGTGGTGTAGGAAAGTAGGATCTGCTTTCAGGGTTACCCCCATTTTTTGCTGGTGTCAGTCTGTTTTTTGTATTAGTCTGACTGGGATCTTGCTAATGAGGACCCCAGTCACTGTGCGTTCTCCCTAAATGGACTATAGTAAGTACTTCTGCACATCCACAATTGGCTACTGGTGTACTGTGAGGAGTTCGCCACCGTCCCGGGATTTCCAATATGGCGGCAGCCCTCAACCAAACAGGAAGTCAGGGTAGCGTGCTAGTTGGAGGGTCGTGGTGACAGGCAAGTGCCACCAGCACGCTTCTTTTCTTTTAAGGACTGGTGGGCAGGATTGAAGAAGGCACCCAGATAATCACCTAAATTCCCTCACCTAGGCACCCCACCGTTAGGGCACTGGTGAAGTCGTGCACAAACCCTACCCCCTTCTATTGAGCATTAAAGGCCAACGGCCTAACCCTTGTTTTCTTTTTTTTTTCTCCCTTTGCCGACGTCTCAACTCCCCACCGAGAAAGCGCACCCCAGGAAGACCCCAGAGAGAATAATCCTGGACGAATTAGGACATTGGTGCAGCGCTTCCTGTTTCCCTGAGAACTGTGTATATCCTGTAACCCTTGTCTGTAATAATGCGAGTTACAGAAACAACCTAGCCTATGGCTGCCTAAGTGGGAGGTATCTAAGGGATTTAAGGGACACCAACACCCACCTTAAGACCACATGTACCCTTGTAAATTTTTAGTTAATGGTATGTAGTGGGTTCGGGGCGACAGAGACGTCACACAAGGCGGTTTAAGTCTGATAGACGTATGTTTACTTGTCAGATGGTGCACAGTCTTTATCACACAAGGAACTGTAGGTGGTCTGAGGTAGCCAGGAAGGTTGTCACACCGTAAGTCGTCTGCGGGCTTCGGACTCGTCGTCCCGGTCAGGTCTCTCGGTTCGGTCTGGTCTCTCGTCACCGTTGTTCCGAAAAGAATGAAATGAAAGCAAGTATTAGGCGTGCTGCCTAGCTACCGAGAATGAACGGGCCAGGAGTGAGGGACACCGTGAAACAAGGGGCTGATAAGTGCTTTAGTGCTCGAGGGATGAGGTGCTACGACAGGAGTGATGCCGGTTGAATTTAGCTGTGACGGTTTACAGGGATTTTCCCTTCCCCACCCAGCCTGCGACTTTCCCCCGTACCTGCTCCAGCCACGCTCCTCCCCCGGGAACGTGGCAGGGCGCTTCGCCGGACCGTTGGCCTCCTGGCTTGTCGGGTGCAACTCCTGCAGCTTCTTCGATGTCCGCTCTTGGTCCTTCCGTCTGCTCCGGTCGCCAATCCTTCCGCCAGTCCGGTACGCTCTCCTCCGCTTTCCCGCAATCCTCCTCTCTCACCGCCGCTCTTCTCCTCCACTCCAACTCGTACTCCAACTCCGAGGAAACGCCGTCCGTCAACTTCCTGATGCGGCTCACCTTTGAAGTCCCGCCGCAGGAAACGTCATGCAGGGGAGGAGTCTTGTCCCACGGGATTCCCCTCTTAAAGGCACCGTGTCCCTCTTCAGGCATCCAGTCTCGTGAAGGGTAGGAAGTCCAGTCCTTGGGGCTATCGTTTACCTCGCCAGCCTGTGTGAGGACACAAAGGGGTACAGTGGGGTCTTTTGACCAACAGGGCCAAACAGGTGAGTCCCTCTCTGCCACATCCCCTACCCCGTCACATGGTACTGAGGTACCCAGGGCATAGGTACACCAGGGGCCTCACACGGGCTGCTGAATGTATTGTGCCACCCATGAGAGACTACTCAAACTGTGACTACATGCCTGCTATTGTAGCCTGTGTAAGTTGGTGCTAGCAGCACTTACGACAGATATAGATTTTCTCATATCTGAGGTTACTACACTTAAAACCTAAAAGTCACCCTTAAGGCAGGCCTTTCAGTCCTGAAGGCTGTGCGGTGGTGTATAAGTGTGAGGGTGTCCCTGCATGAGCAGGACACCTCTACAAACCCCGGAGTCGATTCTCCAGACTTTGTAAGTGCAGCCAGCCATTTTGATACATATAGTGGCCATCTGTCATTAGACTATGTAATGGATGAGCCAAACCTTGGCATGTTTGGAATTAAACATGTTGGAATCATACCCCAACACAGTTAACGGTGTTGGAGGTATGATTCCATGCACTGAAATCCTCCGGGAAATCCTCAGTACTCCCGGTAACAGCCTTTCAGGGCCTGCCAGCAAGCTAGTGCTGCTGCAGACCCCAGACACGATTCTGCCCTCCTGCTGCTGAGCTGAGCTCCTCGAGCAGGGGAAGGTAGAACAATAGGTTTCCTGCCACAGGGAGGTGTGACCACCTCCCAGACAGGACTTAGTGTATTGGGCTGGGGTGGGACACTTGCCAGCACCACCAGACTGTTTTGAGGGGCACATCTGTGGCCCTCCTTGCATACTCCGGTTTGAGCCAGTTCAGGGAGCCCCTGGCTCCCGCTCTGGCACAAAACTGGACAAAGGACAGGGGAATATCCTCACCTTTGTTCAGCCCCTCCTCTGGGAGGGAGCCCTGAGTCGTCCTAACCCCTTTCCTAGGGTATTTAAGGGCTTACCTGTGGGTGGTTCCTCAGATTCATAATGGGACAAGACTCAAGCCTGAAACCACGTCACTCTTCGATCATCTGGACACTTTACCTTTCGGCTGGAACTGAGACTGCATCACGGAAGAGTCCTACTGCTCCTGGTCTCGCTGTTCTTCTGTGGTTCTTCCAGGATCTTCAACAGACCTGTGGGCATCAAGGACATCAAAAGTAATAGCTCTTGGAGAAAAGGAGTCACTCCCCTGCATCTGTAGGCACCGCAATGAAGCTGACCAGTCTGCTGCTCCTGTTGTCCCATGGACTTCAAAAGGCTCAGCAACACAGGTAGTGCTTCTGCAACTCCCTCGAGGCCCGACCGGTACTCTCTGCAATTTTGAGGCCATTATTCAGCATTTCTTCCTACCAAGTACAGCATCCTCACTGCATCCTCTGCACTGTGGGTCTTCATCTTTGGTGAGCTACTCCAGGTCCTCTTGGGACTCCTATGCCTTTGGCCTGTGGTTCCTCATGAAGGTCTTTTTCTGCTCCAGTGGACTACCCTTCTTGCTCAGGACCTGCTCTGACTCTCCTGCTTGTGGTGAGTCCCTTCGACCTTGCTGGTCCTAACGTTGCTCCTTCTTCGCTTTCCACGTCTGTTGCAGCTGCAAAGGCTTGTTGGTGCTCCTGTTGAACACCGACCCCCTGGTTCTCGACTTACAACATGGGAAAGCTTGTGCATGGCTCTTGGTCTTCCTCAGCATTGCCTGGTCCCCACAGCTGCAGCGACAAGGTCACCGCCAACTCTTCTGAACCATCCAACATTAGTGGGCATTGCTCTTCCGTGCTTCATGGTCACCTCCGAATGGCATAGAATCTGTATCCGCTGCTTGCAGGTTCTTCACTGCAAGATAAACAGAAAAGCAGCCAAGGCAGTGTTGGCTGTCAGATGGTTGCACTAGTATATATGTCCATATGCTTGATAGAAAAATGTAAGCACTCCAATGTTCATGAACCCACTGCTTAGGTATCATATATTGCAACAATTTAAGAACCAATGAAAACGAATCAGGAGGGCATTTTTCGAAAATGATTAATTCTAGTGAATGGTTATTTTGGGAAAACAATGAAAACGCTATATTTTCATTTAGAATACCAATAAAGTACACAAAACATCAAGAAGTTATATAAATCGAGAGTCATGAATTCTGTATATTTTTCCTTTATTTTTTTAAAGCTTTTCATCATTCAGCCAAGCCAACGTGTTTCGTCCATGAGGACTTCATCAGGGCTGCAATTAAAAAACATAAAACATGCATATCATACCTATTTAATATTCATCAGCAAATGCAATTTGCTATTGTACAAAAAAGAAAAGAAGAAAAAATATGTATCAACAACACTCTCAATATACACCACCTATGTACAATAGTTTCTTACATTTTTTATATCAATTCTTATGGTTATGTACACCAACATACCCATAAACAATATTCATCACATCAGTTCTCCTGAAGTTTTAATCAGTAATTTATCCCAAAAACATAAATTGTTGACAATTAGCTCTGGTTCGTTTCTTCTGTGAGTAGTAAATTATGTCCACACCATTAATGAAATCATGAATAGAAAATATGTCCAATTGTTCTAGAACAACAGTAGGGGAATACAATCATTTAGAACGTTTAAACCAGTGACTGACTATCAATGTTACTCACTTCTTTATATCCTTCAGTTACTTCCCACTGTTTTGTTCACAGCTCAGAACGATGCGTATTAAATTCCGCAAAAGTGAAATTTATAAACATATATATTCATGGTAATGAGTTGAAAAAAATGTTATGGCACTATTTGTATACAGTAAGACTTTTACCTCCTCCGCAGTACGAGCTGCCATAGCGTTTATTGCGGATTTTCTAGCGATAATTATCGTTAAATGTCGTTGGCCGATCATGTTGAACCATTCTGATTGGTCCCCTTCTAGACGGACCAAATTGGAACTTCGATGTCTTCACTGAACCCGGAAATGCCTTCATTTGTAACCTCTTGACACGGGAAACTGAATAGTGTGAATAGTTCGTGTGACACACCAGAATAATATAGCATCTTGATTGACCATTTTTCTTACAATCTTATAGAGCTATGGTATGGTAGTATTGTAGATCAAAACGGTATTGTACCCGATCGTACGTAGCATTAGTTTGAGATATGCAGTTTAAGGAACTCAAAAAATAATTCAGACGATTCTGATTGGGCGCCTAGACGACGGACCAGATGGGGAACTTCAATGTGTTCAACGAACCCGGAAATGTATCGGTTTGGACACTGTAACTCAGTAAAGTGCTTTTTTGTGTGATACACAATGATTACTGGGCCCTTTCGTTCATAAGCAATTAAATTGTGTTTTTTTAGCAGATTTATATAGCGGGAACTCGACCCGAAGGTAATGGAGGGCTTTTTTCTTGGTAGGCTCGGGGAGATTAAGTCATTTGTCCCGAATCACAGGAAGAGGAGCCGACGACTAACATCGAACCTGGTTCCCCAGCGCCAAAGTCGGTAGCTCTGGCCGTAAGGCCTCATCCTCTCTTCCATATACATTTTGGAAGAATGTGATTTCTAAAAACAACGGAGCATGAAACTGGTGACCATATGAATATGTCCACCTCTGCACGAAGATAAATAAGGTGATTGTACCGTTAGAGAATTTATTAACTTCCTGCGGCCGAGGTCACTGTCGGACTGAAGTGGGAACTGCCATTTTAGCGTGTGTGAATGGCTTAGCAAATTACGAGTTTCGCATTGGTAAATTTGGAGCTGATTGGTCCACCGCCTGTATTATAAATGGCAGATTTTTAATTAACTCTTGTTTTTCGTCACTCGATGTTATTTTTGTGCCGGACCAGAGAGGATATTTCGTCGGTTGGAAACGAGTGAATATTTGTATAACTATGAAGTTCAGATTAGGCACTAGGCTTTATTGGGAAATAAGACAATCGTGTTAATGGTATAAAAGCCAATATTTTGACTTTTTATAATTTCCTAGGTTTTTTCGGTAGTTGCTATACACTGTTGCCTCAGATGATAGGGACACTCCTAACTTGTGTTATTAGTGGTTGAACATATAGAAAGTTTGATGATATTTTCCCTTTGTGTTTCCAGATTCTCCTACACTGAAGGTTGTAAACTGGACTTGGACTGACTCTCTTATTTGTGGCAAATAAAGAATTAATAAAGTGAGTGTATTGAGAACATATAAAGATGCATGGCACAAACAAGGAGGGTTTTAGAATACATTTTTTATGTATTTCTGTAAATTTCACTTTTGCAGAATTTAATACGCATCGTTCTGAGCTGTGAACACAACAGTGGGGAGAAGCAGAATGATATAAAGATATCGGTCTGAAGTGAGTAATATTGATAGGCACTGATTTATCATTTCTAAATGATTGTATTCCCCTACTGTTGTTTAAGAACAATTGGACATATCTTCTATAAATGATGTCATTAATGGTGTGGACATAATTTACTACTCACAGAAGAAACGAACCTGAGCCAATTGTCAACAATTTATGTTTTTGGCATGAATTGATCATTTTCGATAAATGTGTTTCTGTTTTCATTGGTTCCTAAATCTTCACTTCAAGAATCCACCCTTGGATTCCACTGGACTCTCGCACAGTCTTCTCCAGCTGCATCTTTCCTGAGGTCCTCCAATTGGGGTTAACGGCAGTTTCCAAAGTCACTTCGCACCTATGCAGCCGACATCCCTGGTGTAGGTATCCTGCTCCTGGGGTGTCCATGAGTGGGGTGACTCTCCAACCTTCTTTCTTCCATGGGGTTTCTTCAGGGTCCACTGGGAAGGGTCCTTCTTCTCCAAAACTGCAACAGCAACTTTCCCGTTGACTTCTATTAGATACACGGCTGTGTTCCCACTCTGCACACAGCCTCCGTGGGGTTCCCGGGTTCCTTATGTCCTCCGCTCTTCCAAGTCTCCTGGTTTAAGTCCCTACTTCAATTGCAGTTGCATTCCACTTTTTTAGTATATGGTTTTGTCCCCGCTCGGTGAGCGGCGAGCAGCAAGTGGTGCAGAGCAGTGCAGAGCCGCCGAGAAGGAGAGGTTAGGCGGCCGAGGCAAGCCACGAGAGCCGCAGGTGCCGCAATAGTGCTGCGGGTGAGCGGAGTCGGATCCAGACCCGATTTCGGAATCCGCCGGATCCACCGCAGCTCCGTGGGAGTACCGCGAGAGCCGTAAGGGATCCCACAGGAGAGCCGGACCAGACCGGACCCCCGGAGCCCCAGAGCAGGAGTGCACAGCGGGAGCGGGCAGGAGGAGAGTCGTGGACATCGGTGCTCGGAGCTCTGAGATCAGAGAGGAGGACAGCGGTAGTGGCAAGCGGAGCAGAACGAGGAACGGTGAGGAGGATTCAGGGGAGCTCTGGGAGCCTAGTTTTCAGCGAGGACTCACAGCGTTTGCGCCCGAGCGAACTGCGGAGGGTGAAGAGCGGAGGGGCAGTCTGCAGTGAGGAGCCTCCCCCGCCCCCGCCGTAGCTCTGGCTCTCAGGTCTCAGCCCCCATCAGCTCCCGGCTTCCGGCCTGGTCCCAGACCCCCGGCGACAGGTGTGAGGAGCGGGGGGGCTCCAAAAATACAGACAATATAAACAGCCAGAGCCTCACCAACCGAATTGATCCTTGAGATTCCCTGACCTCAGTAAAGCCAACACGTGAGGCCTCAGCGGGAAGACTCACCCCAGCAGACTCGAGGCTGGCAGTAGGCAGGAGACCAAAAATTACAGCCACAGTGGCAGACCAGTGGCTGCAGTAGTCAGAATCACCTGGAATCAGTCAGCCACTATCATCATCATCAAAAAGAGAGTAGAAGAGTGCGGCAAAGAGAAGCAAGCGCACAGAACAGCTGAGACAAGATTGCTAAGACTGCAGAGCATAGAGAGCATTGAGAACGCGGCCGTCTCTAGTGGCGGCCGCTGAGTGTTGAGCCCAACTGACTGCGCAAGCGGCCCAAATAGGTTGGGTGCAGCTAGTGGTCAGTCTTGAGTGCCCTGCTCTCTCCTCTGCTCACCCTCGGCGCGCTCCTCCAGCCCCACTCCAAAACTCACTCAACCAACGCACGCCTTTGTTTTTGTCATACGGAACCTTTCAGAGGAAACACTAAGGACAGCGCAAAAAAAGCAAAACTAAGCTAAGCAAAGCAAAGCAAATCTACCAGAGTAAAGAAACGCAAAGGCAGTGCAAAAACAAAAAAGGGCAAAAAAAGTGAGGAAACCAGAAGCCGGGTGACATGCGATCTGGGAAAATTAGAACAGAGGTCAAACCAAAGAAAAAAGCCGCACAAAATAGTAGGAGAAACTCCAGAAGAGTCTCCGTCTCACTCACAGAAGAGATACAATTGAAAGAAACCCCGAAAACATCACCCACAGAAGTACCAAAAGTGCTACCAATGTCAAACAAAAAGCAAGCAGGAAGGAACTTAAAAATCACGGATTTTCTTATGTACCCGGGTCTCAGAACTCAGAAAAGAAAATCAAAATCCCAAGATAAAACCACAAACATGTCGTTTTCAACCAGATCCAAAACACCATCCGACAAGAAAGGAGACACTGCACAGGAAGAAAGTTGCAGTACCCCAAAGACCTTCAAAACAACTGGCAATCAAGTAATCGTGACATCCCAGATAAATGCAAGCGAAGCACTAAAACAAAAAAATCGCTACTAAGCCCAAAAAATGTAATGCTAGAAGCCACTACCAAGAGGCAGTCCGCAAGCCTCGGGGCACTCCCGAGAACCCTCGAGACCAAACCCAAGGAAGACCAAGGGTGCGCTCAAACCAAAGCTAGTACGGATTGCATGAGCAAGAGAGAAGAAAACACCTCGGGGGGACCACAGGCAACCCCGTCTAGACCAGCGTCAGCATCAGGAACTCAGGAGTGCTTGACAAACCAATTTGGGCTAAAATACGAAACCCCAGTGACAGAAACTGCCCCTCCACCCCAAAATACCACAAAAAAGAACCATCAACAGGACTCATCTACAATCACAACCAAGATTATATTATGCCTCTGTCTCAAATAAAGATACAAACAGAGACCGGACCGGGAGTCAATCCAAGAACAGAACAAACAACAAAACCTCAAATGGGGCCGGTCCCACTGTTAAATCAAGAACATGGACAAGCCCGATAGGAGACCCCAACGACAGCAACCTGATTAAACCAGGGGACGATACCTACCTCAGCCAGGAAATGGACGCTAATCAGACAGACCATCTCTCAGACCATCTTAAAAGCTCCACTATAGCCCCCATTCATTAACATAATGGAAACAATCTCAACAGCCCTATTCCAACACTCAGAAAAACTAGAGTTGCAAATCGATCTCCTGCAGGTCCTCGCCCAACACGTATCAGGTATAGAAAGAAAAATTCAAGCATTAAACTCCATCATTGAGTGGGTGCAAAAAGACCCTCACACATCGTACCATGAATGCCAATGCACAAGCACCACACTTCAATTAAAGATCATCCCGGAGATTCTTACAAATATACTGTCAGAAGTAAAAATAAATAACAACAAACGCAGCCATACCGGGGATAGCAGTTACACAAAAACAACGTTGAATCAGCAGAACTCCGCTTCTTTTCCTGGCACCTCGGAAAACATGAAGGGAGCGGCTGGGAACTCAAAAGAATTAACCCCTGACACTCAGACAGATATCGACCTGACCAGGAAAAACATCCAAAATGAACAACATAATGACAACCTAGGGCCCGAAGCAGCAACCTTAAAACCGCAACAACAAAACCCCAGCCACCAACTAACAAAACGGGAACGCAGAAGGCTGAAAAAATCAAGGCATAACAAGGAAAACAGAGCTCAAGCAATAACTGAATCTGCCCAAGAACAGGCCCGAGAACAATCAATCATAAGTGACCAGGAGACGAACTTGCAGGTATCAACTCCAGGAAACAGTCTAGCGGAAGAGATGGCAAATAAACATAATACGGAAAAATCGCTAGAATCAATACATCAACCCAACAATTGCGAAACAATAATTAGATCACAGGTCCTAGAACAATGCAAACATCTAAGCAAAAAGACTGATGGCAATTGGTTGTCCCCAATAAGTATCAAAATAAAAACAGGAAATCACAGCAAACCCCACGAGCAGAACATCAAAGTATTTCCCGTTTCTTTCCCAAGCAAGCAAAAGCTCAAACTAGCGAAAAAGGGGTCGAACAGCAGGACCCACCGAAACTCAGAAACACCTCAGAAATTTGGGTTGATCGGCCTCCAGAATCAGGAAAACAAGCAAATCCACAAAACACAAAAGCCGACAGAATAGACCACACAGGGACAAAAATATTTCGCCCCCAAACACCAACAGAGGGGAACATTTGGGCAGAAGAGGCCATATTCAGTGGAATTTCTGCAAGTTTGCACCAACATAAAATTGAGTTGCAGGAAAGTAATGAAGGTCAAACATGCCCAATGGCCTAGTAACTCTGGAACTGATTCCACATTACAAGTCAAAAGGCACCCACGATATTCTCAATCACAGCGCCATACTAAAGCTTGCAAATTCAATTGAAACTCTAAAACACTTAAACACAAACCACATAGCAAGCATTCAATTTAAATCAATATCAAATAAGGAAGAGAGGAAAATGACGATCGTCACTTGGAACGATCCAACAACCACAATGGAAGTCTGGAGCCAAAGAGATTCCTTCGCCAAATGGGGAATAGAAATGAGAACAACAGAAAAAGAACGCTACCCAGACCCCCTAAATAAAACATGAGGTCCGGTGCTGGCAATTAGGTGCCGGTGCCGAGCACTGGAAACCACCAGCTCAAATTAAACCCTGACAAAACCCCTCCTTACAGATACGGAGTTCGCCCCTCACTAGCAGTTAGGCCTTTCAAAATGACAGTCCTAGCATGGGTACCCACCCCATCGTACAGGTCAAGGGAGTAGCCAGAAGATTAAAACACCCCCCACTTTGAGCTACGCAGTTAAAGGCACCAAGCAAGCACAGACATGAGCCCAACCCTCTCCTAGAACTCCATTGTCTCTTCCATCCAAGCATCTATCCATTCATTCTTTCACTTTTCCATCCACCCGCTGATGGCCACTATTTCCACTTCACATTCTGTCACCCATTAATTCTTTCATCCATCATTTAATCTATACCTAGTCCATCCATTCATCAACTCTGCCATCCAGCCATACACCGTGCCATCCATTGGTCCTTTCCTTCCGTTCACCCACTCTGCCTTCCATCCTTCCACTCTGCCTTCCATCGAGCCAATCTGCCATCCATCCATTCCTTTATCCATCCATACCCTCTGCTATCCGTTAATCCACTTTTCCATCCGTTAATCCACTTTTCCATCCATTCATCCACTTTGCTATCCATCCTTCCATCAACTCTTCTATCCATCCTTCCATCTACCCATTCTGCCATCCATTCATCCAGTCACCCATTCTGCAATCCACCAACCACACATCCGTTCATTCATGCCCTCTGCCATCCATTCACCCATCTATCCATCCACTCTGCCACCCATCATTTAATCTATCCACTCTGCCATCCTTCCATTCATTCACTCAGCCATCCACCCATCCACTCCACCATCTATCCATCTTGCCATCCATCATACATTCATCCACTTTGCTAGTCACTCATCCGCCCACTCATGCATTTGTCAATCCACTCTGCTGTCCATTCACTTATCTCTTCATCCACTCATCCATCAATCCTTTTACTCTGCCATCCTTTAATCTGTCCATCCATTCCTTTACTCTGCCATCCTTTCACCTGTCCTCCCCCTCTATATTCACCCACTCATCCGTTCATCCATCTTTCTACTCTGCCATCCTTTTACTCGGCAATCTCCTATCCATTTACTCATCCTTTCACCCACTCATCCATCTACCCACTCATCCATTCGCTCATTTATCTACCACTCTGCCATCCATTCTTTCACCCTTCTTTCCTTCCATTCAATATTCATTCCATCGTTCCCTCTTCTATTGACCCCTCTTTCGTTCTTCCTTGCCCCTACTAGCTCTCCTATTAATACTGTATTCCTTTATAGCAGTAGTTATTATGGTTTGCCCACCGAGTTTGAGACAGGAGAAGCCCATAAAGAGCCCACTCCCACTGCAGCTGCCAATGCGGGGGGAGGGGGAAGGGATAGGGCTCACAACGCCCTAAACCCTTTACAAATGAAAAATGAAGGGGGACGCGCTTTGCCGCTCTGCTGCCTGCTGTACCTGCCACCAAGGGGACTCCACTTCCCAGAATCCAGCAAGCCCCCAGGAGGGGGAGGAGCCATCACACGTGCTAAAGGCGCCGCCTGCATGCCGCAACGCGGGAAGCGCTTTACCGCTCTGCTGCCTGCTGTACCTGCCACCAAGGGGACTCCACTCCCCAGAATCCAGCAAGCCCCCAGGAGGGGGAGGAGCCATCACACGTGCTCAAGGCGCCGCCTGCATCCTGCAATGCGCTTTACCGCTCTGCTGCCTGCTGTACCTGCCACCAAGGGGACTCCACTCCCTAGAATCCAGCAAGCCCCCAGGAGGGGGGAGTAGCCATCACACGCGCTAAAGGCTCCACCAGCATCCCGCAACACGGGACGCGCTTTACCGCTCTGCAGCCTGCTGTACCTGCCCCCAAGGGCAGTCCACTCCCCAGAATCTAGCAAGTCCCCAGGAGGGGGAGGAGCCATCACACGCACTAAAGTCGCTGCCGGCATCCCGCAACGCGGGTCGCACTTTACCGCTCTGCTGTCTGCTGTACCTGCCACCAAGGGGACTCCCCTCCCCAAAATACAGCAAGCCCCCAGGAGGGGGAGGAGCCATCACACGTGCTAAAGGCGCCGCCTGCTTTACCGCTCTGCTGCCTGCTGTACCTGCCACCAAAGGGACTCCACTCCCCAGAGTCCAGCAAACCCCCAGGGGGGGAGGAGCCATCACACGTGCTAAAGGCACCGCCTGCATCCCGCAACGCGGGACGTGCTTTACCGCTCTGCTGCCTGCTGTACCACTACCAAGGGGACTCCACTCCCCAGAATCCAGCAAGCCCCCAGGAGGGGGGGAGTAGCCATCACACGCGCTAAAGGTGCCGCCGCCATCCTGCATCGCGGGACGCCATTTACCACTCTGCTGCCTGCTGTACCTGCCACCAAGGGGACTCTACTCCCAAGAATCCAGCTAGCCCCAATGAGGGGGGAGGAGCCATCACATGCGCTAAAGGCACCGCCAGCATCCTGCAATGCTGGACACGGGCGGGCGGCACGGCCCTCCTTGCCAGGCAGGGCAGGGCCACCTTCCTTTCATCCAACTCCTGAATTGTGACGCAGAGCTACTTGCAATCCGACAAGGTACTGTGTTCAGCCCTAATGATTATATCAGGGACCTTTTGCTGCTAGAAGGTACCAGTAGGATCCTATGACTAAAAACTTTGTGCTGGGACCCTGGACTTAGCAAATAATTTCTGCAAACCAAATATTTGACTTTGGGCATCGGGGGTATAAATATCTTGTGGGTCATTGTAAGCATCGTGCCACACAAAACTATCAGGGGCCAAAATATGGGTAAAGGAAAACGATTGAGGGAGCGGGTGTGGAAAATGGCCCTAACGGGGGGGCAGGAAAGTGGAAAAAGGCAAGGAAAACACACAAACAAGCCACCAATAACTGTGTGATGGATAGAATAGACACCCTTATCTATGAATGAGAAGGCATCCTAGAAGCAGAACCAATAGTTCCCCACACTAACACCCAATCGCCCTTCAAAAGCGCCAGCCCTCCCTGCCCAACTATCATTCCCACAATGTTCCAGAAGCCCTCTCGGAAGGGAGTATCAATTCATAGTAAAGACGCATCACTGTAGTTTAGAGTAGAACAGGTGAATGATTCTTCTTCCCATGACTCTTCTTCCCAACCTCCAAATCTCTCTACTAGCATCGATGAGAGCCAACACGGCTCCCCATTACCTGCTTGAACAGGTTTGCATCTTTGGCAGATATGCCCGACGCCTCTGGGAAGAGATGTTCCAACCACCTCCCACAACTCCAATTGAGATTAGTGAATTTTCAGCTAGTTAGCTCCTTTAGGCTAGAGATAGGAACCATGAGAAATATGATCGAAGAGCTTATCATCACGGTCAAACTTCTATCTTCAAAGGACACATCCCATAAGCAAAAGCAGCCCGCACACCCCTAGCATGAACAACCCCCACAGGCCCATCGGGCTTGTTCACTCACTCATTCACAAAGAAAGAGGCCCAATATGAAATGGACCTTCTTCATCCCCCTCATTAACATTTAAGCAGGTTCCATCAACCTTCAAGCTAAAACAGGCTGACAATCCTAAAGCCAACCATATCAGAAGCAAGTCTCCTCTCAGGCCCCTACAAACTGCACCAGACCACCCTATTTACCACTAGTCACACGTACCTATGCAAAAGATCTCTACCAGAGGAGCTCTCCAGTAACTCTCTCCCTTCAGCCGGCGCAAAAACCTTTTATGGTCAGTGTCCCCAAGCTAGATCTAACGGGTGGCTATGAAAATGAAGACTCTCTAATTAACAAATCCATACACTGGATCCGCCACGTTAGGGGTTGTCGCTCAGTCATACATGAAGATATCGTCAGGGCTCGGAGATGCAAGTCCCTTATCCAACCCCTGGACTGCATCAAGCTTACCCTGACCAAGGCCGATCAAGCTGAAAATCTTCTTACACTGGAGTATCTCACTGCCCCCCTGGCTCCTCAGCTATACAGTTCAGGTAATTTCCAAAAACACCAGTAGCCAGGTCACATGATAAACACCCATCGAGGGCCTCAAGTGGAAGGACCCCATTGAAAGCCATCGATTGACTGCAAAGCGAATCCCACCCACACCAGGAATCACACATTACCCCCTTCAACAACTACACATAGTCCTCAAAACAACTTAATCCCTTGCGCTGGTCTCGAGCCACTGACAAATACCTTGGAAACTACTGGCCAAAACCACCACCTCATGGATATTATGAGGGTTCATCCCTCTACAGCCTCTGATCTCCCTGTTTCACCACTAGCCCCTGTGCCACCCTGCCAACACATCCTTAGAAGAGACACAAACCATGATCCGGCTATCCCCCAACAGCTAAAGATCATTTCCTGGAATGTTGCAGGGCTCAGCAGCAAATTGTCATTGCCCCACTGGAACGAACTGATAGCGGGTTTTGACATTTGTGTTTTCCAGGAAACTTGGAGTTTGGTTCCTTTACACAAATCGGGTTATAGCTGTTTTTGCTCACCAGCTACCACCATAGGGAAAGGGCGCCTCTTGGGAGGGTTGATCATTTGGGTTAATATCGCTTTGGGTTGCAGAATTACCGCACAACAAAACGTGAGTCCAGACATCTTGAGGCTCACTATCAAGGGAACCAGGGGGGGAGAAACGCTCGACTTATTCAATGTTTACATAAGGGGGACTACAGGGGGCAAACCTTCACCTATTGTCACGCTGTTGGAACAAGTTCTATCCAGTTGCCTGTTTCACTCCAGAGTTGTGGTTGCAGGAGATTTTAATTGTACCTTTGAGCCTCTAAGCTCAGAGGACATGCTGGGGGTCGAGGAAGATGACAGAAAATTGTCTGTTCCCCTATTAAGCATACCTCCTGTTAAAAGATGGTCGCAGATAGCAATCCAACTTAATGCACTCACCCTGGAATTTGGCCTGAGGGCAGCAAATGGTAGAACCACATCAGATGTCCAGGGGGCCAATACTTATAATAGAGCTAGCTGCCCTTCCCGCATCGACTACGTCTTATTAGACGTAAGACTATGGAGAAATGTAATAGACATAGTAGTGGGCAACACAACTGATAGTGATCATAACCCCCTTTGTGTGACCATGAAGATCCCACGGGTCCTCCCCTGTCCTTTTTCGAGCACCCATATGCTATCGTTAACTAAAGAGGTGGTCCCCTCAAACTTCAGAAGGTTTCTCAAATGGTGCAAGGTTGTTGTACAAGATTAAAAAATAGCAGGAGTCAGGCAAGTACTGAACAAGAACACTTTAGAGCTACAGGAGGCAATAACAAGCGTAGACGGGCTGGCAAATGTCCCTACTATCCACTCGTGCACATTTGAACAGATAGATGTATATTTCCAAGCACCTAATAAGCATAGCAAATCTGGCACACAACCAAAGAGCAGGCAGACATGGTACACTAAGAATTGTAGACTCAAGTGGCAAGTATTAGCTACAGCAATCAGAAGCAAGAACTGCCCTGTGATTTAAATCGTAAGAAAAGACAATAGAGCGGCTTTGCTTCAAGCAAAGTTGAAATCGGATGAGACCCGCTGGCAGGATCTAAAGGACGTTAGCATAGCAAGGGATATCAAATCTTTTATGGAATCTTGTTAGACGGGCAGAAAAGAGGGATCCAGATCAAATCCCCAACCATATCTCATGCCAGGATTAGTGCGATCATTTCGGGAAACTCTACTCTGGGTCTGATGACGTTTGCCTGGAAGGGTCACGTGACCACTCCCTCATTCTCTCTGATGGTAGCAACAGCAAACTTTTTTCGTGGTTGAAGTAGAAGTTGCCATAAGTAGGATAGTTCCCGCCAAAGCTCCGGGACCAGACGATCTTCCAGGACATTTGTTCCTTGTAGACCCCCGAAACTAGGCACGGTATATTTTGCTTTTAATTAATTCCATCGCTAATGGTTGTCCAGTACCGGAATCCTAGAAAGGGGCGGAATTGGTCCCAATTTTTAAGAAGGGAGCCAGAGAGGACCCTGCCAACTACAGACCAATCAGCCTGATTGATGCAATTCAGAAGGTAGTTGGCAGAGTCCTGCTGCAGAGGATCCAATCTTGGGCTGAAGACGAAGACATCCTCTCCCAATATCAGGCTGGTTTCAGGGCCAACACGGGAACGGTGGATCAGGTCTTTAGGCTTCTTTTGAAATTTTGGAAAGTTGTTGTGATCCGCAGAGGCAGTTTTTATCTTGCTTTTATAGACTTAAGGACTGCCTTTGACCTGGTTCCCAGGAAAAGGTTGTGGCAAATATTAGGAGACATGGGCATCCCTCCACTAATCCTTAACCTATTGATCCGGCTTCATGAACAGGTGAGATGGGGTCCCAAGGTCAACTGACAGGAAGGATTCCAGTAAACAGGGGAGTATGCCAGGGCTGTGTGATGGCACCCACCCTGTTCTCTTTATACCTGAACGGGTTGGTTAGTTTCTTGCAAGAAGTTCCAGCTGATGACCTGGCCCTGGCGGGTGATAAGGTACCTACTCTCCTGTTTGCGGATGACACATTGCTGATCTCTAAGACCCCAGCCGGGCTACAAAAATTACTGATTTTAATCTTTTTGTAACTCTCGATGGCTGGTCATAAACACTTCTAAGACCAAGTCATTGACATTTAACCCCCACAAATTGTCCAGAAACAATCTCACCTTAGATGGGATACACTTGGAGAGAGCCAGTACGTTTGACTATCTCAGTATTCGACTCTCGGAAAAAATGCAATGGAGGTCCCACCTTGACAAAATGCTCTTGAATCATAAATGTGCGGTCGGGGTACTAAGCAAAGAACATCGCTCATCGCAGAGCAGGCCAGTTGCCCCGGCACTCAGGGTTTATGACGCAAAAGCAGTTGGCTCGGCACTTTATGGAGCCAAGCTATGGGAATTTGACAATGTTGATGAGATATGCAGGTCAGAGCACAAGTTTTTGAGGGATTTGGTTATGCTACCCCGGAATGTCCCATTCACTCCCTTGATGTATGATAAGGGTAGGCGTTCATTCGGCGATATTGCTAAACTGCGCCCACTGCTCTTTTGGGCTCGCCTTAGGCGGACTACTAAACTCACAAATTATGCTAAAGCATTTACCAAAGTAACGAGCTTAGACGTCAACCATGGGGTTAATTGGATAACTAACGTCAGGAAATTAATGACAACTCTTGACCTTAAGGACTCCTGGGACTACCAAAATCCCCCCAAGCAAGGCAGAGCTTAAACGTCTCTATTGGGACTGGATTGATACCCGGGAGCTTAGTAACCCAAATGTGGGAAGGCTAAGGGAAGACTTTTTCCAGCACAAACAACGTAGAAGCCTTGAACCATATTTGGATATAATCCAGATACCAACAGACAGGGTGCTTTACGTTCAATTTAGACTTGGATTGCTTCCGATCCATGAATTAACTTCTAAATGGTGCTCCCCAAAACAGACAACAGAAGACTGTCCTTGGTGTAGGGCACCGAAGGAGAGTGTCGCCCATCTCATGTTTACGTGTAAAGCATACGAAATAGCAAGGTCTAGATGGCTAAAACCAATCTGCAAACAACTAGGTACCCTTGATCATCGCGTTGCTTTACGTATCCTTAAATCTGATGCAAGAACCCTCTTTGTTTGTGGAGTGGCCAAGGTTTAAGGTTGTGCCTGGATAGTTGGGCATAAAAGCATGCGAAGGGCGACTTAATCTCATATCACAAGCCCCCTGGAGAATATATCAGGGCACAAGATGAACGACCAAATATTGCTCAAACTAATTCCTATGCACTGTCACTTATATAAGGTATATATCGGGTACCATTCTTTTAATCATACATTTTAACTGTTGTTCTCATTTAAAATGAAATATTTTTATCACAATGAAATAATGTGTTATCATGTCGTGACCGAATAGACATCATGTATCTGTTATGTCTTTTATGATAACTTTTATCTGTACAGATTTTATTTTTTATAAAGGATTTTCTGATGCTTTTATGATACTTGTTATCGAAATAAAGCAATTTGACTGACTGAAAAATGAAGGACTGCCTCGTGCCTGCTTAAATGCTCTTATAAAATTGGCCACTTTACCAGTACTTTGTTATCAACTCCCAAATTATGAAAGGCTGAGTCACTCGTCTCCTTTCTAAAATGTCTCTGAGACATGTGCATTAACCTATCGAGAAAACTTACTGCAGCGTGTGATTTGCTGTCTCATGCCAAACACATGCACAACGCCCTCTTTCTCGTTCTAACCCTTCGGCAATATCATCTTTCAGCCGTTTCCCTACAACTCTCTCTCTTCTACCAGCTTTTTTTATCTGCCTGAATTGTTTTGACCACGTGTACTTCCCAAAACCGCCCACATTTTTCCAAACTATCCTTCGGGATTCATGATTTAGGTAGAGTTTCTAACAGATTTGGGCAGTAAGAAAAATGTCGGAAGAACTAAAGAGTTTCCTTAGAAGCGTCTGGGTGTACGCACACTACTTTTAAAAGAAGGCATCAAGGTTCCTTCGAGAGAATGCCACTACAAATGACAACAAAACGCGCTAAACTTTCATTGCTGACACCTGCCGGGGGACTGCAAGTCCCAGGATCCAGTGCTCTCCCAGGAGGGAGGAGCATGCCAGCCATCCCGCACATTTAAGCGTGAAACCAACTCCGCGGCACGTGCCCGGGCGAAGCCATCGCCCGGAGGATGCGGGGCTGGGTTGAGGCTTGAAGCCCCATCTCACAAAGGTACTGTTGCCGGTTCACCCTTGCTACTCCACTTATTATTGTACCTTTAGTCAGACTTATAGTCTGTCTTCCCATTGGCCATTGCAGCCCCGTTAGGGCTAGTACTGTGCTGTAGTATTATTGTTGAGGTTTGATTGTCTAACTGGTGTCATGGGGAAAAGGAAAGGGACGGAGATTGGGCTGGGAGGTGCTGCTAGGAAGAGATCTAAAAAACGGCCCCAGCCACTTGTACAGGGATCTGGGTGTGAAGGGAGAGAAGGGGGGCCAGGAGAGGAAATCCTCTGCCGCATTGAGAACATTGTTGCCGACTGTGAAGAGCTGTTAATTTCACCTGCACAAATTCCTAACACCCCCACTATTGATACCATCCACACCAAGTCCCCTTGTCCCCAAAACTCCACCGGACCTATTGCCATAGGGTATGGGAAGATCCCTAACCTATTTAAGAAAGCAGCAAGGAAAAGTAAAATGTTCCCAGCCGCAGACTTGCGAAATAGTCATACCTTAAGCCTTCCGTATGCTCAAAGGGAAGCAAGTCTCTCTGATAGCGTTACACTAGATGAGCTCCCTTTGAGTAATCATTATAACCTCCTTCCTGACAAGCCATCCATAACTAATGTGCACACTGACATGGACTACACCCACTCAATTAATAATGACTTAAGTACAAACTCATTACAGGGAGCAAGGGAAGCTGGTAACAGCTCCATACCCTTGAACCTTGATCTTCAGAGGGAAATTATAGCCTTAAAAAGTAACCCAGGACAGTGGCTCAAACAGCCTTTTTCAGCGACAACGTGTCTCTCTTCCGGGGTCGCTGATGATATTGCGATGTACCAGGGATCGTGTGGTCAGGGAAGACTTCTTCAGGTTCTTCAGGTGATGTGGCTTGTCCTTTCTCTGTGTCCAGGATGTCGCGATGATCCGCCAACACAGCTGGGCTCACTAGGTCATGCGGAACCCGCCGATAGTTAGTGGCATTGATCCAGTTGTTCCGGTTGGTCACTCCTCCACAGTCCTGGTAGCCAAGAGCACCTGCTCAGGACCGCGCCACCTCGGGACTTGGGAGCTGGCTCTCTGGAAGGACTTTGTCACCACGTATTCTCCAGGCCGTAGATCATCGCCCTCACCCAGTGACCTGTCTGGAAGCGTTTCACAAACCTGTTGATAAATAGAAGACAAACTATCAGTCAACTGAGACAAATAGTCATTCATCAATACACAAGGCACATCATGTATAGGGCGTGACTTAGGAATCCCCAAATATTAATTGGCCTCCAGAAAACCACCTCATACGGTGTAAATCCAGATCATGTATGTGGTATCGATCTAATGGATAGCAATGCCAAGGGCAGTGCATAAGGCCATTTCAGAGATGTGGCAGCTTGTAATTTGGCCAACTTAAGCTTAAGGGTAGAGTTGTATCATTCCACTAGCCCTGCTGATTGTGGGTGAAAAGCAGCATGGAAGTTCTGCTTAGTTCCCAATCCTTTCATGAGGTAATCAACCACTTGCCCAATGAAATGGGATCCGTTGTCATTCGATAAAACTCGGCAAATGTCAAATCAAGGGAAAAACTCTTTTAGTAGCACCTTTGCTGTAGTAAGAGCTGTATTCTCTTTCCCAGCATATGCCTCTATCCATTTACTGAAGGCACATACCACCACTAAGACATATTTTAGATTATTGCAGAGTTCAAGCTGGATATAATCCATTTGCAAAACCTCAAAAAGTGCAGTAGGTATGGCAAACCCTCCTGTTGGAGTTTGTGTTCCTTTATTATACTGGAGACAAATCAGACAAGACTGGACTATCTTTTTAGCTGTGCCGGAAATATCTGGATGATCCCAAACTTGCATAAGTTGCTTCGTCATTGAGGACGCTCCAACATGTGCCGGCCCATATGCCATGTGAATCATAGGATGTAAATAGGCTGTGGGTAACTTCCATTTTGTCATGTTTTTATTCCTCCAACAGCCCTCATCATCCAATGGTCTAATTCATCAACAGAAGCAGATCGTTGCATGTCCAGTACTTCTTGCCTGGCATCATGCCAACGTTCAGCCTGTGACTTGACCACATACATAGATGTACTACTTCGCTGCATTGCAGTCTCACGGGCTGTGTGATCCGCAAAGGCATTGCCCTGTCCTATTTTATCAATCACGTTCTTGTGTGCGCTACACTTAACAATCGCTACTTTCTTAGGATAAGTCAAGGCAGTAAGGAGATTGTGTACTAATTTCCCATGCACTATTTGTGTCCCATGTGAAGTAAGAAAGCCTCTTTCCTTCCAGAGTTGCCCAAAATCGTGAGCCACTCCAAAAGCATATCGGCTATCGGTATAGATGTTAATGAACAGATTAGTAACTAAGCTCACATGCTCGTTAGCACTATCAACTCAGATGCCTGAGCTAAATTCTGTAGGATGCGAGCCGTCTCAACTACTGTCTGAAGTGTTGTAGTTGCATACGCAGATGTCGTGTCATCGGGCAATTTCAAGCAGGACCCATCAACCCACAACTCCGCATCAAAACTAGAAAGGAGCGTATCTTGTAGGTCAACACAACCCTTTGTTTGTTCTTCTGTAAGGGATCTACAATCATGTGACTCTTGTGGCTGGGACTGAGTAGCTGGAAATGGCAATAGTGTAGCAGGATTTATAGTCGAACATCTTTTCAGTGTGATATGAGGGGTCAAAAGTGTCAATTCATAGCCTGCCAAGCGAGCACTAGTCAAATGCTGTGTTTTCGTTTTGATTTAAAAGGGCATCAGCTGAATGGGGTACTAACACAAGCAATCTATGTGACAAGACTATTCCCTCACTTTGACGTATGGACACAGCTGTCGCTGCCACCGCTTGAAAACACCCAGGCAACACACGAGCGACTGGATCAAGGACAGCTGAAAAATAGGCACAAGGACGCTGCTTATCACCGTGTATCTGGGTTAAAACCGAGAGAGCGCAACCGTCCCTCTTGTGTACATAGAGTGTGGAGGCCTTAGTGTAGTCTGGAGTTCCTAATACTGGTGCAGAACAAAGAGCTTAATGTAACTGTTGAAAAGCATTGTGGCATTCAGTAGTCCATGGGAGGGGCATCCAAGTGTCTTTAGTCAAAAGAGTCAACAAGGGTTTAACAATGTAAGAAAAGCTAGGGATCCACTGCCGACATAAAGAAGTAAGACCAATCAGTGCAAGAACATCCTTCTGAGTACGGGGCACAGGCATGTCTAAAATAGCTTGAATAGGGTCTGGTGTGAGTGCACGTCCCTCCTTAGACAGGAGGTGACCTAAGTAGGTAACCAGCTGTCTACAATATTGCAATTTCTTCCGAGAGACTTTATGATGATGAGATGCAAGAAATGATAGTAATAACAGTGTTCCTTCTTCACACTGTTCAGGGGTATCAGCAGCCAACAAGATGTCATCGACATATTGAATAAGAGCCACCCCTTTCGGTACAGGGAAAGAATCAAGCTGTCTTTTCAATGCCTGGCTATAAATGCTAGGACTGTCTGTATACCCTTGTGGAGCTCTACAAAATCTGAATGAGCGATTATTCAAAGTGAAGCCGAACAAATAACGGCTGTCAGGATGAATAGGTATTGAAAAATTTTTATTCTTCAAATCGATCACACTGAATGTAGTTGCAGTAGGAGGAACCATAGTAAGAAGCGTTGTGATGTCAGAAAGTACCGGATATTGGGGCACTACTATCTTGTTGACCTCTCTCAAGTCAATGATAAATCTATAAAAATTAGAATCAGTGTCTTTTTTCAAAATAGGAAGAATAGAGCTATTACAGGTATTGTAAGGAACTTCTTCCACAACCCCCACTCTGATCAAATCCTGAACAATAGGTGTCAATGCTTCTTCACCTTCTCGAGAGATTTTATATTGGGGCAATCGGGGCAAGAAAGCTCCTTCCTTCACTTGAATATGTACTGGTGGGATAACCATTTGACCCACATCGGTATCTGATGTAGCCCACAAGGTACTAGGTAGCGATGCCAAAGCAATATCCTCTTTAATAAGACAAGACCTCTCAACCATTGGATAGTTGTCATTTAAAATGACACGCACACCTTCTGGGAAACAACGTATTGTAGCATGAAAATGTTTAAGCATATCGATACACACAATGTTTTCCGGCATGTTAGGGGAAAGCAGAAATGGACATGTAGCAGTGAATTTATCAAGACTAAATGCAAGTGGTTGTGGCAGTGGGCTAAGGGAAGGTGTCCCATCGAATCCTATCGATGTGATCGTTGTGCCAGACAGGGGAGCCCTAGGAACCAATTGTTTAGAAAGAGCACTACGAGTAGCTCCTGTATCAACCAGAAAGCGATCAGTAGAACCCAAGACGTTTGCATCGACGTAGGGACCCCTATGATCTACTGGGACCTCAACCGGTTCCTTACCCCATCCTAGGCATTCCTATGCATTATCAGAATCCTTAGGACCATCAGCCGAATAATCAGACATTTGGTATTGGTTTCGCCTATCAAAATTATTAAAAGAATTAGGATTGTGTTCAACTGCCTCAATTCTGGTACGATTATCCATGCCTCCCCTATTTTCTGTGTTCCCCAGGCGGCCTCTCATACTTCTTCTACCCCGTTGATACTGCTGACCTCGTAAATGGGGGCCCTCAGAACGCCAATGTCCAATCTCTTTACAATACGCATACTGATCAGAAGACAAAGTTGCTTGAGGGAAAGGGGGTACAACAGGGTGATACATCGCACGTCCACCTCTACCACCACCTCTAAATAAGGGACCATAGACTTGAGCCAACATACCTTTCTTTTTTAAATCCTTAACCTTTTTATCCTCCTTGCCTTTTGCTTCCATTTAATGACTCTCATAATACTGGGCCATAGTCAAAAGAGAGACAGGGGAAGACGTAGTCCATGAACTCTCGCTGGCCTTTAAGCGACAAGCTATTCTGGCAACATGTTAGCGACAAATTTGTCGACGAACAGATGCTTACCCATGTCATCTGTCAACGACTGCCCACTAAAGTCATGGAATGTCTCTTCGAATTGTGTAAAGAAATCAGAACCGGACTCATCCACTTTCTGCTTACAAGACGCTAATGTAGTCTAATCTATTTTCTTAGGGGGTATAAGAGTTTTCAACTTGGTTACAGTGGCTTTGGGAAGATCTAATATCACCTGTTGTGGTTTCTGCGTAGGCTCTCTATCAGCATCTATTTCCTCTAAATGCACCCAAGTATTACCATAAGCTACATTATCATCTACCTTCCGAATTGATCTCCACATATCAGGGGGTAAAATAAAGCCCAAAAACATGTTAATATCAGGCAATGTCATAGTGCAGGAGTTAATGGCTCCTTCTACTTCTTCATAAAAAGCGGCTGGATTTTTGGGCGGATCAGGCAAAGCAGCTTTAAGAGCCATAACGTCTGCTCTACTCCAAGGGGTATAAACCTAATTATAAATAAAATATCCCTTCACATTATCTGAAGTTTTATCGTCACTTGTTCCAGCTCCCCTTGGAGGAACATACAAAGGTGCCGCTTCACGCATCGGCTTCAGAGTAACTACAGGATTACTAGTGTCTTTATCGGTCCCTGTAGCTTCTTCTTGTCGTGCTGGGATCTGAGCTGTTTGCTCAGCTGTAGCTTTACCAACTGCCTTTTTCTCTTCTCGTAGACGGAATGCGTCAACTCGCAATTTAACCACTCGTCTAATTAGATCGGACACCTGTGAAAAAAAAAAAGGTGCCATCACTTAACTGTTTATAATCAGAATTTATATCAGAGGGCTCTAGAGCACCGGAATGTTTTCTAAAACGGAGTATTACTTCCCAAGTGAACGTCTCTACAAAATATAACTGCTCTAAATCTGACAATTGCTGAACCATTGCTATAATTTCAGGAGCGGAGGCACTCCCACGAGTTGCTTTACGAACAGCGGATCTAAGAGTGGCCCTGCGTTCAGTAGTTAAAGTAGAGCAAGTTGTCCGCCGTCTGGTTTATCCATATCTTTCTCTTCTGAAGAAAAATGCTCATCAGAACCTTCATGCTCAGGGGCAGTAGGGAATTTATACGGGGGTGGAGGTCTATCTAACAAAATAGAATCATCTTGAGGTTTATTAAGCATGATATAAATGGGGCGCCTAACAGGGTACTGGCCAGTTACCTCTAAATCACGCTCTCTATCTTCTTTTTCTTTCATTTCCTTCATCTCTTTATTTTTCAATTCCAATGCTTTTTGATAAATCGCTGTTCTTTTTCTGCTATAGCTTCCTCTCGCCTCACTCTCTCATTCACCTCTTTCTCCCACATTCGTACACAATCATACATATCTTGTCGACTCTTTCTTTTAAAAAGACACTGCTCAACATACTGAATCTTTTTTTAAACAAATGACCCATTTACTGGCCATCGTAGATCAGGATCCTTTTTCGTATATTTGTTCCATAGTGTACTATACAATATGGAAGAAATACCATATTTAATATACATAAACCTATTAGGTGTCCCCTCTAGGGGAGCCGGCGGACTACTTTCTACATCCATATTGGTACCTCAGAGACAGCAACACATTCTACGAAGTGTGCTAGGAGCAGGCATGCCAAAAATATTATAATCAAATATATTATAGTCAAATAGTATTTATCTCAAATATATCAAAAGTAGAGAAAAATCTCCTCATTACCTGCCTTTATTTATTGCAATAAATAAACAAACAAAACCAGAATCTTGGCCAAGTAAATCCAAAACAAGAGTGTCGCTTCAGCGACCTTACCAAACCAAACTCTCCAACCTCCACCTGCCAAGCTCTGTGCCGACCCAATGGTCACTACAATACTTACGCCAAAGGAGATCTCAGTCGGGACCGGCCACCACCTGGAAGGTCAGATCGGGAAAACCAGAAAAACACGTCGGTCTGCAAAGACAAAGGGTCTCCTCGTGCAGGGTACCTCCTCAGTAAGATTCCTGTTCTCAGTCAAGACCACTTCTTTGGGCGGCCGCGTCTCCGATGAGCCTCACGAGTCGGGCGCCAAACTGTGGAAATTAGCCTTTTTAGGGGCCCACCGGTGCAGGGGTTCACCCTTATCTGTCCACGGGTCCTTAGACCAACAAAATAGAGATTGGCACGGAATCTGGAATATCAAATAACAAGTTTATTCACTCATGAGTGAGACCACGTCCATACAACCCCCTCAAGTGTTCCAGGAGGTAGTGGTTTGAATACACAGACCATAGGCCTTTTATACTGAGTTTTCTGCATTGGTAAGCATGCAGTTACAAATAAAAGGTACTGGCCTACACAAGAATAACTACCAACAAACGTGGGCAAATGGGAAATCACTTAGTCAGCAAAGTGGGAGGGGGAGCAGGAGTGCTTATGGCAGCACTAAGAGATTGACAGTTGAGTCTGAGACCAGGTGTTCTGGCAGCTACAAACTCTTTAACATGCGTGTTGCTTTTAGCTGAGTCAGGAAGTTAACTAAAATAGACAGCACAGGCAGGGAAAAAAGACGAGCAGCAGAGGTTAGAAGAATTACATAGCTGACAAAATGGATGCCACAAACAAGATGGCTTCAGCTTATTCTAACAGATTATCTGCGAATTCCACACCTCCTCTGGAGCTTACTCCGATTAAAAAATGGTCGCAAGCTGCTCTCCAGTTGAATGCGATATCCCTGGAATATAGGTTAAGGGCCACTAACGGTAGAACCATCTCAGACAGAGGAGGAGGAATGACCTTCACTGGACCAAATGGGTCAAGTAGGATTGACTACCTATTAGTGAATTTGACCTTTTGGCCCCTGGTACAGGACATGGTTATAGTCCCGTCCTGTGGTAGTGATCACAACCCCCTTATTCTGTCTATCGATAACTTCTGGGGAGACATCGGGAGAGAGCCCCCAATACCACTAAGTACAAAGACTCTAATCCCCACAAATTATAAGCGCCGACTTAAATGGCCTGTGGTTTTGGCGGACGAATTTAAGAGTCAATCGATTAAGGACGCCTCAACTAAGCATTTAGCGACTCTCATATCAGCGACCATGGATTCACTTATACAGAGCAGTTGCAGTATCCTCCATAGGGAATTCTTTGATCGCCTGGCCTGCTTTTTCCATGCCCCCATTAACAAGACCAGGACATCACAGGGAAGGCTTCAGGGAAGACATTCATGGTTTAATAAAGAGTGCAGGGCCCTGAGAGGGAGACTGCCTGTAACTATCAACAATAGAGATCCAGCTAGTAATTGTAAAGCCAGGAAGGAATACAAACAGGTGCAGGGCAAAGCCAAAAAAAGAATGGAATGAAAGGAGATGGGAAGACCTAGGAGAGGCCATTGGGCACCCTGACAGTTGGATGTTTTGGTCCCTTGCGTCTAAAAGTAACTTCGGAAGCTCACCTCCCTTGGCAAACAACATTCCGGCCGTAGAATGGCATAAACATTTTAGTGAGTTATATTCCATTGGCAACACTAATGACAGTTCCCAGATGTTCCACGATATAGGTGTTCCAACATGTACCCTTACATTTACTAAGGAGTAGATAATGCGCTCCTGAGATACCATTATCCCTTCAAAAGCCCCCGGTCTCGATGGCATCCCTGGCGACCTCTTTCGTGCTGATAGGGACAACTGGGCAACCTATTTCATGAAACTGGCCAATGACATTGCTGGCGGGATGGGTGTATCCCAGACACATGGAAGGGGGCGGAAGTATTACCCATTTTTAAGAAAGGGGACAGGTTGAAGCCCGCCAACTACCGTCCAATCAGCCTGCTAGACCAAGAAGGTCTTCTGCCGTTCGCTCCTAGCTAAAATCCAGACTTGGATGGCTGAGAATGACATCCTCTCTCCTCTCCAGGCGGGCTTTCGGCAGAGGACCGGCACCATCAATCAGGCGTTTCGCCTTGTTTTGCTGTATTGGAAGGTAGTTCTGCTGGGTAAAGGCAGCTTATATCTTGCCTTTATAGATGTTAAAACAGCTTTAGACCTAGACCCCAGGGATCTACTTTGGCAAGTCCTTCGGGACATGGGTATTCCTTTGGAAATCCTAGAACCTGTGATCAGGCTACATGAGGACAATTTTGCTTGTGTGAGGTGGGGAAATCAGGGGCAAACCACTGAGCCATTTAAGATCCGGCGGGAGATACGCCAAGGGTGTGTCTTGGCCCCCACTCTGTATGTAAATCAGGTAGCTGACCTCTTGTGTTCCATTCCGGCCGACACCCCCTCTCTGGCAAATCATAAAATAGCCACATTATTGTTTGCGGACGATACCCTTTTGGTGTCTAAAACCCCCATGGGCCTACAAAAGCTTTTAAATCATTTTAAGGCCTTTTGTGATATGAGGGGTCTGGTCATCAATACTACTAACACTAAGTTGATGATGCTAAATTCCCACAAATCTTTTGAAGGTAACTTGGTCTTAGACAATGTTCCGCTTGAGAGGGTTGGTTCTCTTGAGTACTTGGGAATCAAGTTCTCAGAGGGAATGGCTTGGAAGAATCACTTAGAGAAGGCGTCCTTGAAATTTTCCCAGTTAACTGGGGCTTTGTGGCGGGAGCACTGCCTTTCTTATTCCAAGCCTGTAGCCTCCACCCTCAAACTGTACAGTTGCAAGGTAGTGAGTAGTGTGCTTAATGGGGCTGAACTGTGGAGTTCAATAAATGTAAACACTCTTTCAATAGTGGGAACAAGTTCCTTAGGAGCTTGGTATCACTCCCCCAAAGCACTACTCTTCTCCCCTTGAAACTTGACCTGGGTGTCAAGTCTATTAATGACCAGGTGAGCCTACGCCCACTGCTCTTTTGGCAAAGATTGGTCAGTGCCCCTGACCTGGCCCCCTACGCTGCTGCTGCTTTCACCGAAGTTTCTGCTTTGGACTAAAACCATACAATCAGGTGGATTAAACACATAGACAACATCCGGGCAAGCATAGACATGCCTAAGGAGCTTGATGGTCTCCCACCCACATACTCAAGGGACCAATTAAAATCTCAGTATTGGGCATGGGTAGAACAGAAGAATTTCCTGAAAATCCATCATGGCAGCTTAACTGATGTTTTTACTGATATGAAATCCATCAGCCGGCTAGAATGCTATCTTGATTTTATTAAGGTGCCGGCAGACAGGAAATTGTACACTCAGTTCAGACATGGTAGTCTACCCATTAATGCCTTCACTAATTCCCGGCTGACAAATAAATCACAGCCTAGGGCTGTCCCTCCTGTTCATGCCCTTATGAAACAATAGCAAAACCAAAGGGGATGATAGACGGAGTGTCGAACATTGTAAGCTCTCACCCCCAGTCAACTGATCTGGGTTTAATCCATCATCATTCTTTAGCTCACTCCGCCACCCCAGTTCAGACATGGCCATATGCAAATCAGTCTGACCCTGTGCCTCATGGGAACAGTCCAGCCCGAACTGCCAAGCCATGTCTTCCCTGGACCGTAAACAAGCATCCTGGGACCCGTTTCTGGCTAATCAGCCGTCATCAGCCAGGCTAGCTTGAATCCAGTGGCAAAGTGAGCAAGGGACCCACGTCTGGGCATACCTTGCAAACTTAGGGGGAACAAAGCAAAACCAAAGGGGATGATAGACGGAGTGTTGAACATTGCAAGCACTCACCCCCAGTCAACTGATCTGGGTTTAATCCATCATCATTCTTTAGCTCACTCCGCCACCCCAGTTCAGACATGGCCATATGCAAATCAGTCTGACCCTGTGCCTCATTGTACTGGGGTGAATGTATGACATTGTTCTGCATTCTGTCCATCAACTGTTGTTTTTGCACTTATGAAACAATAGGCCATGTCTTTTTTGCTTGTGTTGCCTATGCCAGACCTAGAAGGAATTGGCTAGCTCCAGTATGTAGACAACTCTGAACACACAGCCACAAAGATGCCCTACGTATTTTAAAGTCAGATGCAAGACCATTCTATGCTTGTGCAACTGTAAAAAATGTAGGCCAGCTTTGGGCTATTAGAAGGAGGGCTTTAACTATTTCTCCGACTGGCATGGGCAAAACATACTGAAATCATAATGATCAGTCCAGATGGGTGTGTTTGTTACATTTGTATACCGGCTTTGGAAATAATTGGTTTTTATGTCAATATTTTAAGCTTTTTATCTTTTATTGGTCACTTGGGGCATGGGTTTTAAAATGGCAGATGCTGTTTAATCGGGCCGTACAGACCAGCAATCGAGATATAAACAATATTAATTAATGCAGTAGCACTTTAGCTCGCGTCCCGATAGGTAGAATCATTTAATAATGAGATCTGTCTAGTTTTGATCCTTTTCTGTGCTTGTACATTTGCATCATGAATTTCTTATTTATTTATTTTTCTTTTCAAGAGTCTGTATATGGAGCATCTTATAGTACCCTTTACCCAGAATACTATTAACTATGATTCATGTGTTTGTCTCTTTTATGGTACTGTAAAACCGGAATAAAGACTTTGATGATGAGAACAAAACGCAAACATCTATCAGGTGAATACAAATTAAGGTTAATCACAGTTGATATCATGTTTCTGTGTCTCCGGTATCTTGTGCACTTTTTGTGACTCTCTAATTTGACCCTTCTCCGACCGCCTCACAGTTCATCTCCTTTCTCGATTCCAGTCCTTATTACAGGCTCTCCTCGTTTGTTCTTGCTTGGCAGGTCTCACACCAGCACAGTCCTACTGCGCCCTTCCTGGTTCTAACAATAGTCTATGTAGGTATTGTCATAGCAACACAAACAATTGGTTCTAAAGACTCTCTCAAATACCACAGTCCCACATAAAGGAAAACAAAACATGCCTAATTGAACAAAATGCTCTAAACGTGCAATGGCGACACAGTGACACTTTCTGTCTTTCAGATCGAATGATCACCAAAGGGCTGTCCTGAAAAAAGCCAATGTTTCATCAGGCAGAGGTTTGGGGAGTACGAACTGACTAGGATACACTATTTGAGAGCTGCACAATGTACTTGTGCATGCTTGCCAATAAGCGTGGGTGCACATGAAGCAAACAGTAGCATGGCCAGTGTGTCATGGGCCCTAGAGTAAGGAAGGAAATAGGCCCCCCGGCTTCTGTTTGAATTATAAAATACAGCAATACTCAGTGTTCAGTGGGCCCTCAGGCCCCTGGCCCTGGTGCTACTGCACCTGCTGCACCAACGGAAGCTGAACCCTGGGATAAAATACACGGGCAATTCAAAACTGCACCTCCACAGATACCGGGGTTACACTTTAGTACTCACTCGATATTTCGACAATTCTTTGGTTGTTGATGTTTTCATACCAGCTAGGAGGTCAAGTCTGCAAACATAGAACAAACCACAGGATTCCCTTATAAAGGACAGGGATTTAATCAGATTACCTGAAGCCTATAGACCTGATTAACACAAAAAATGGCAAAGGCACTCGCATATTATTTGTGCGAATGTAGATTTGTGATATTTTGGAATTCACTGACGTTCCCAGGTTTAGTCATGGAAAGTTGCACAAGGTGCAGGTTTTCATGGGTATTCCTGCGATGGCCGCGTGGTATTCCTAGTGGGATCCTATTCCTGGTGTGCAGAGTTCTGCACAATAAAAACAAAAATACAACTTTGAAAAATCCTTTCACCATTTAGAAAGAAACTGGTATTAAAGTTAAGTGATTATCAACTATATTGTAGACTTAAATGAATTAGTAAATTGCCACAAAATGCCAATTATTAAGATATTTGTAACAATCCTAAAAACAAATACTTTTATATCGATATACATTATTCGCACAGCAAGGACAAAATGCATTGCTAGCCTGTGCCTTTAAATCCAAAACTAGGAAAAGGCCTCAGTGCAAGATGGAATTTAAATTATGACTCAAATAGTTTCATAAAGCCTGTCAATCAACAGTCCCTCGTGCAACTCAGAGGGACTATTAATAAATTGCTGATCAGATGAACTCATCCTTCAGTTAAAATACGCCTTTGCTGGGAAGCAGCTCTATTCTGTTCGGCATCTTTCAGGAAAATACCGCGTGAGCCATTATTAGCCACCTATAGATGGGAAACACTAAACTCCCATCACACCCATCAGCATCCAATGGTTTTTTAGGTCTCGCTGAGCCCCAGCGCTTGCGCTGGCTCGGAGAGACATTTTATAGTTGGGATTTTCAAAGTGCTGCTGTGGCCTAAAGCTTCAGTGCACGTGAACGTGCACGCGCGCAGCGCCATGTGTCTTTCCTCCGCAGCACGCGATCGCAATCGCGATCACTTTCACTTTCGCGGCGATCGCAATCGCGATCACTTTCACTTTGGGCTGCCTCCTGCTCCAGACTTATTTCACTGCGCGGCTATCACGCTCCACAGACCACCCTGCCCTGTGTGGGCATGGCTCCTACGTACAGACTCACTCTCATCATATGCTGCCCGGCAGTCAGGCATTTACCAGCTCCTTAAGGGTCACGCTCTACAGGCCGCCTATGTTCTGCTCTGTGCTCCTCTAGGCACTGGCAGTCCTTCACAGACCGCCCTGCTCTGCCCTCTGCACCGATGTGCACTACAGCAGCCTCAGCACGCCCCTCCCGGTTCACGACGCCGCCCGTGTCAGGCCTCCTCCCTCCCTGCAGACATATGGGGCCTCCTCCGCCGGCCCGTCCAGCCCCTTTGTCTCCGGGCCGCGCTGCGATTCCCTGCCATTGTCTCCGACCATTTCAGATGTTAACAAGGGCTGCGTTTGTTCCAAACACACTGGAGTGGAACGCTTACAAATTAGCTCAAGTGCCCAGGAATTGCGACATGAGGAGAGTTGGCAAATTTTCACTAAAATGTTTTAACTTCATCTAAGGTTGGCCCTTGTAACAGGAACGCCCTTGCCTCAGCACCACAGTTTGTGCAGGCTCCCGGGCTCAGATTTTGATCATAAAGAATGAAAAACATAGAGGCCAATCTTCTTGTTAAATATGCTACCAGTCTAATTACTGGAATGTTTACTCGTATACCGAAGTAATTATACCAAATGCTGGGTGTTGTGGAAGCGCTTGTGCTTATTAGTGGCCAAAAGCCACTGCGACAACTGAAAACATTTTATGAACATACATGGAAGACTCCTTTAAACTGTTCTTTTATCTTGTGAACACAAGCTTTCACGTGAGAGGGTTCATTTAAAATGTGCATACGCCTCGTGTATACAGATGCTCACAATTGATTCGGGCGGTCTGCTGTGCTGTGGATGCGACTCAAATTACGAAATTTAATCTGAAAAGAAAAGAGCCCGTGCTTTCTCGAGGGAATGTACCGGTCTGATTAATCAACGGAGAAATCAGGCAAATTAGCACTGCATTTTAGCAGGCTGCGGTGAGGAACTTAACATGCAATAAGTCATGAATGACATCCCGACTAAGTGACACCAACCGAGGCTACCGCACTGCCCCATAGGAATGACCTTGTGGTATATTCATCACAACTAAGCAAAGTTTGCTGCAAATACCAAGTCACGTGACACATCCTAAATCTAAATGACTGTGGTAGAAACTGGCCTCTGAGTTTTAGCAAAGAACTAATTTTTTCCACGTGCCAGTGGTTGTGAAGTAAATGTCTGGGAGGCAGAGGCCGTTCACACCTTATCCTGCCTGCCCCTTTGTTTCCCGGCCTTTAGAGATGCTGCCGAGAGCGTGCCGGCAAACACCCCCTGTAAACCCAGACACCAAAGGGCAGCTGCCCCTCCCTCCCCCCTCTTTTATCCCATGCAAATCCGACCGCAGGTAGAGATTCACTTTTATTTTATTCAGTAACGCTTTGGGGCTTAAGGGGGGACGATGGAAACACTAGCTCCAATGAAAACAACATTATTTTTAAGGAGCAATAACCAGATCTCCCTGGAGATGCGAAGAAAGAGACCGGATGTATTGAAGAAACTTTGATCTGGTGCAAATAGCAAAACAGGACAAGTCAGTTTTTCGCTAGGTTTAATGATAGCACACTTGAAAATTATTACTAGGAAGGTAACGCCCGACCATTTGAAAGGCACATTCTTACACGCATGAACGAAATGGAGCGGGAGCCATTGCTTACACTTATGTTATATTAATGGATGAATGTGTCCTTGTGTAATGTAACTGGTGCTCATAGAAAGCGCTTCAATACCTTCGGGTCGAGTTCGCCCTATATAAATCTGCAGCAAAAAAAAGGGATTATAAATCAATGTGCAATTACAATTCAAAAGTTACAAAACCATTTGTAGTTCATAAAGGGTCATTTTAATTCTCATCATCGATGATACTTAGAAAGGGACAAAATATGTTGCCTCGAGCTTAGTCTCGGCTTTCACGTTTGAAAAGCTGTATACACCTGGTCAGTTTATTATTATTTAAACCAAGCGAAATAGCTTCAGAGTGATTTTTTTTTCCTTATTTTTCTTATTTATTTATTTTGGCATGGTTGAGCAAATACAATTTCTGCGTTTCCTATCTTACAAGGGAAAAGAATGGAGCAAATAAATTTGCACGCTTCTGCCCCAGTGCAAAGTTATCGACAAACAACACTGAAAAAAAACAGCGCAGTTTGCACTATTTTTGCTACTTATGTAATTGAAAGAAAGTGCATAAATATTTTGGTTGAAATGAAGACTCGCATTTCTCATTCGAAAAGTGGAATACGTTTTCTACGTCGTTATTTACATCTTCCCTCCAAAATTATCCATTACCTCTGCTTTGGACCAGGCTGGGTAAATACCATGTTCTATATTATCTATTCCACACGCAGTCTGAATGAATGGCGTCAATTAAATGCTCCTATTTTTTGGTGCCAGTTGAAAGTTTTGGGTGAAAGCCTCTTGGTTTTATCGGACTCCAAGACACCATTTCTCTGTGAGCGGGGGTAAATGTGAATTTAGGGTAGCTGCATTGTTTATCTATTTCTTATTTACACACGACAAAATGTTGACATTAGTTTGATATCTGTGTTGGCCTTGTTTGTACAAAATTCTGTCTTCTCTGTTCCATGATACTCACGCACCAAACGGGCAATGAAATGAATTTGCTCCGTTTTAAGTACAAATGAATTCGGGGCTTATTCACAAGCCGCTTGTGCCGTCGGTGCGCCACTTTTAATATGGGGAAAAAGTACGTAGCGGCAGCGCAATGGGCTTGTAAATAAGCCCCGAATTGTTTCGGTTTGTTCGCTCCTGTGCGAGTGAGGTACATACATACACCCTGTTCCCATCCAATCAGATTGCACGTATGCGGTAATTTATGGATTTTGGGATGTGCTACTCAACATACAAGATGCGTGAAAGTGGAATTTGTGCATTTAACCAAAAGCAAAATGGTGCACAAGCCCGCACATTTTCAAAAGCTCAGTGAAGCATCCTAAAAAGTACTGACAGTTATTTATTTGGGAAAGAGTCCTAGGACAAAATTCACCACTCGATTGTCACCTTGAAGTGGACTGGTGGTTTAAGTTCCAATAGTATATTTTTTTAAGGTTTGTTAAATAGCCAAATGCCCCACTAACTGACTCTGCTAAAAAAAAAAAAACATACAGTGACACCGTGTCCATGTCGGTGTCTACAAATTAAGTGCTGTAGCTGAGCACCGGCACAAATGAAACACTTCACAACGCATTTTTAAATAACAGCAAACAGTGCTAAACGATGTAGTGTGGGGTTCAAAATATTAGAGTACGTTGTAGTAGCACACGCCGCCCCGCTTCAAGGCATTTTGGTTTGTATGGCAGTGTAGCACAATTAACTCACACAGGGCCAGGTCTCAGTTGCCATGGCACAAACTTTAAAACTCCTGATTTAGCATGATGGTACATTGCATTCTGGGAGCATGTGGAGGACCTGCGTGGAATATGGTCTGGGTCTTGAACCCAATGGCGGGGATAATATCCCTGAGGTTAAGATTCAGACATAGCTACACATGAGATGCCTGCCTGCCTGTCTTAAGATGGCTCCGCTTCATCAGCTTAAGCTATTGGCATTGTAAATGACAATGCCTTTTATTGATGCTTTAAAACAAACATTTTGATAAAAGGCATCGTCATTTACAATGCCAATAGCTGAAACTCTCGCAAATGCGAGACCTATTGCATTGCAAATGCTTGTTTGATTGGTAACTAAGGCCAAGCACGTTCTCCACTGACGATGTGCACCCTGAATATTAAAACCACAATATCGATGGGACATACTATCGAGGACAGAGTACTGTACAAAATATTGACAGGTAAGTAAGTCTAGATTTTCTATACCTAACTCAAAAATATATGAACCTACACCGTACATATATCTTCAAGGTCCGTAGATGTCGAGTTAGGAATAGTAAATCTATACTTCCCTATCAGCACTTACCTTTTCAGACTTTGTCCCTCAATATTCTGTCCTCGATATACTTCTATCTCACTATTTTTGGTGTTGATATTCAGTAATACAATCCTATTGACTATGCTTCAAACTAGCAATTAGATAGGCTCATTACAGTGGATACGTCTGGGATTGTATGGAACAGTCTCTGAGGTATGGAAACCAGAATGATGTCCACACCACCATTAACTTTACATGAACGATGATTTGGGGTAGTGAAAGTGACATCACAACTCATTCGGCCTACAATGGCATCACAGGGTGGACCTATTCTCCCACACCTATCATTACCCTCCCTGCAGCCGTTTGTTTACTGATGATGGACTGAGGGAAGGGTAAGGAGTGAAAACTTCAGGAAGTAAACAAGACTCTATTCACTTTAAATTCCTAGCCAGGGTCAGACTGGGACAGAAAATAGGCCTGGGCACCAAAATAAAAGTGGTTCCTCATTAACGAATCACATAGCTAAAACGTGGCACAAATTTGCAATTCAGGACAGGTTTGAACCTTAACAGGCAGGCTGTATGAGTGTTTTGCGAGGCATGTGAGACTGCATGCATTCGTGCTTGCTACAGCCCATGTTTCTTTATATATCAGGTAAATTAGCAGTGAAAAAGCAGTCCACCAAAACCATAAAACAGGCCCACAAAAAGCCACAAAAGCCTGCCCTGCCACCAATGATAGCCCTGTAGGCATCTTGGGGGCAGATTTACAAGCCCCTTGCGCCACTTTTGCATCACTTTTCCCATGTTAAAAGTGACGCAAAAGTGGCGCAAGGGGCTTGTAAATATGCCCCATGGCTCCTAGTGCTTTCTTCGTGACCACTGAAGTCAGGGGTAGCAGTTGTTGTGCTGGGGGGGGGGTAAAGTAGGGAAGCACTTGCAATCATTTGCTACCACAATTGGCATGTATGTGCCTTTCTCCAGTAGTGGCTGCTATGGGGCATTAGTGGTGGGGAAGGGAGGGGGTAAAAAAAAAAAAAAAAAAAAAAAAAAAAAGGGAAAAATAAACATACCTGCCCACCACCGCTTCTACTCCGTCGTTTTCTTCTTCAGTCGAAAGACGTAGGAAGCAGGAACCGGAAGCACCCAGGCTTTCGGTCGTTTTTCTATACTTAAAAATGAACGATTATGGTCGTTTTTCAATACTTAAAAAATAATTGATTACCGTAGTTTTTCTGTACTTAAGAAGTTAGTCATAACGCGAAGTTGGACTTATACCTCCTCAGCAGTACGAGCTGCCAAAGTTTATTGCGGTTTTTCTAGCGATAATTATTGTTAAATGTCGTTGACCAATCATGTTGAACCATTCTGATTGGTCCCCTTCTAGACGGACCAAATTGGAACTTCGATGTCTTCACTGAACCCGGAAATGCCTTCATTTGTACACTCTGACACGGGAATTGAATAGTGTGAATAGTTCGTGTGACACATCAGAATAATACAGCATCTTGATCGATTCATTTTTTTCTTACAATCTTATAGAGCTGTAGTATTGTAGATTAGAACGGTATGGTACCCGATCGTACGTAGCATTAGTTTGAGATATGCAGTTTAAGGAACTCAAAAAATATTTCACAGACGATTCTGATTGGGCGCCTAGACGACGGACCAGATGGGGAACTACGATGTGTTCAACGAACGCGGAAATGCATCGGTTTGGACACAGTAACTCAGTATAGTGATTTGTTTGTGATATACAATAATGACGTTGATAAGTAATTAAAGGAGGAATATGTTTTTGCCAGTTTATATAGCGCGAACTCGACCCGAAGGTATTGGAGAGCCACACATGAGCACCAGTTACCTTACACATGGACACAGGTAGCCGAGCCGACGTCGAGGCTCGAACCTGGTTCCCCTGGGTCACAGTCGGCAGCTATGGTCGTCAGACCACAACCTCTCTCCTATATCGCTTTGGAAAGAATGTGATTTCTAAAAACAACCAAGCATGGCACTGGTGACCATATGAATATGTCTACGTTTGCACGTGGATACATATAATTCTTGACTTGGCTTATCGGCAAAGTGGATTGCGGTAAAGTGATTGTACCATTAGAGAATTTAACTTCCTGCGGCCGAGGTCACTGTCGGACTGAAGTGGGAACTGCCATTTCAGCGTGTGTGAATGCCTTAGCAAATTACGAGTTTTGTATTGGTAAATTTGAATCATTCTGTGATCTGATTGGCCCACCACCTGTACAAATGACAGATATTTTAACTCTTGCTTTTCGTCACTCAGTGTCTTTTTTGGGCTGGACATAGTCCCATTATGGCACCAGGTCCCACCCTTACCACAACAGAGTATGCATGCATAAATAAATAAATACACAACACAACTTTTGTTTGGGAAAAATATTGCTGCAGGTTTATTCCATACAAAAGTATGCAATATGGTGGGTTATCTTACGGGCGATCCAAAGGCAGACGGCGTGTCCGGCGCAAAGAGGACGCCTAGATGGCCGGGGGAGGCATAAATACCTCCCCCTCCTCTTTGTGCCGGAAGTGACGTGTCTGGCCAGGGGACTCCTCCTATAGTCCCCCGTATTAGTGGGGGTGGGGAAGTGCCCAAATGTGACTAAGGGTGGCCGCCCACTTAGGGTGGCCCCCTGCGGGGGCCGCGGGCAGCCGCATTTCGTCGGTTGGAAACAAGTGGATATTTGTATAACTATGAAGTTCAGATTAGGCACTAGGCTTTATTGGGAAATGAGACCATCGTATTAATGGTATAAAAGCCAATATTTTGACTTTTTATAATTTTGTAGGTATTTTCGGTAGTTGCTATACACTGTTGCCTCAGATGATAGGAACACTCCTAACTTGTGTTATTAGTGGTTGAATATATAGAAAGTTTGATGATATTTTCCTTTGGGTTTCCAGATTCTATAACAGGACCGGAGACTTCGGATTATGCTTCTATTTCTTTTATTTGCTACTCACAGCAGCCAATGAAAAACGTTTTGTATGCAAATAAAAACTACATTTCCCATGATGCTTGTCAATACTTCACATCCTGTATAGCCCTATAACAACCACTGTATCCTGTTTCTCCTCCTCTTTGCTGCTCACGCAAAAGTAAGTGCTCAAGAATTATACTATGAGTACTGTCTAATATTGACTGTTTAATTGGTTTATAGTCATTATTGTAGGTAGTGCTTGCGCATTTATCGTGCTGAGTTTTACTGTTTTACATATATGTGCGCGATATCGCGCTGTGTGCCGCGCGTGCTTTGCACTGGGTTGCGGAGTGCTCTGACACTAGCGCTTGTATCGCGCTGTGATTACCGAGCCTCCGGCAGTGTTGAAAGGCTCCTGCTGGGAGCTGTTTAGAAATGTGGTGCGCTCCCCGCTGGGAGCAGTGAATCTCATTAATGCGGGCGGCCCGATCGGGCTTAATTTTACTTCCCGTTGGCCTCAAAGTACCACGCTGCCTTCGGCAGCGTTACATTGACAGTTTTATATACACTACAGGCTTCCCCTCATAGCCGGTGTGATTGTTGTATGAGAGCTTCCTCGATAACGCGCTTAATTGTTTACAATGAGTCACTGTGGCCTAGTGGTTAAGGTCTCTGACTCCTATTCCACAGGATCAGTGTTTGAATCCTGGTTGTGCTTTCCGAGTTAAAAAATTATATTTAAATTTAACTTTATATTTAAATTTGAATTTATATTGAAGTTTAGGCTTGGTATTTTCTCTGATGAATGTTTGTCAATATTAAATACTGCACTGTTGCTTGTGTGTGCGCGATAGCGCTAATAAGTTTAGCCCACCCGGGCCCAGAATAAGGTCACTCCCGCGGGAGCGGAGATGACACGCTGATACTTGCTTGCTGCATAACTAATTGAGCATGTGCGCGAACATCATAAAAAAGACTTGGCCCGGCCGAGCACAGGATCAAAACGCTCCCACAAGAGCGGAGATACCACGCTGTCGTTTGCAGAGTTCCAAGTGAGTCACTGTGGCCCAGTGGTTAAGGTCGGTGACTATTACTCAAAAGGTTACGTGTTCAAATCCTGGTGTTTCAATGGATGTGATTTCTGTAGTAATTTTAACTGACTCCTGCTCGTAAGGTCATGTGTTCAAATCCTGGTGTTTCAATGAATGTGGTTTCTGAATTAACATTACTCCTGGCATTTCCATATGGTTGTTTCTGTTCACTGCGCGGTCTCGCGCTTGCCCGCCAAACGCTTTTCCTAGTTGCAGAGTGCGGTTATGGAGCCATAACGCTCCGATGTGCGTAGCCCATTAGGGTTACATTTGGATGTTTTTGGCTTACGCACATCGCACAAGTCCCGTTTGCTCCGAGTTTCATAGTGCCTCGTATTTTACATGGAGCAGTTTTTCCTTGTACGCCTACACGGCTGCAACAATAGGCTGGCCATTGGAGTGCGCACACACTCCTGGTATTTCAATATGGCTCTGACGCCCTTGGGGCTGGAATAATTTAGACTACAGCATTGCTGAGGAGCTGATACATTATTCTTTTTCAATTCTCGTGTGCACAGGGTTGGCTCCCCCTCTACTCCTCCATTATGCTGTGCTTTGCACTACAATATTGAATACAGACACGCTTAGGCACTGCATGGGTGAGATATAAGGAGAATATGATCTATTCTAAAGGAGCGCACAAGTCTAGTAGAATAAATTCGTTGACGCTCGGGTTCTCCCCGTCCTAGAGACGATCAACAGGGCCTCAGAAATGACAGTCCCTAGCTTGGTGTAGTAAGCCTTGATTGACGCGCATCATCAATATGAAGTGACAAAATCCTTGGGTATGATTTTCTCCCTACCGCATTCAACCCGACGGATATTGGGGCACCCGCGCGCGTTCGACGGGGCTTCGACAAGGGCACAATAGATTACAATTAGGTCGCTGCGGCCAGATATTCCAGTTACGGTGGAGGAGTTGCCTGACGTCGACGCCAGCCTCCTTCTTTTCTTACTAGTCGTAAAAAAATCACAGAAAGGGTTTACCCGGACCTGGCAGGCATGCCAGGACAAACTCCTAGTCATAGCCGGAAACAAACAGCGATAGGCATTTGTATAACGCCATCTGCGCCATCTCTTCCGAGAGACGCTTTCATAAGGATGGACAACTTTGACGTCATGGCTGCGCTGGCCCTTAGCAACGGATCCCCTTGGGGACAGATTCGTTACTGGACGTCTCTATAATATGTGGGCATGTTTAGCTTTTTGGTCACACCCTCTGGAATTATAAGGGTCTTTCACAATGCTGGTCCGTTACGGACCGTTTAGGGATTTCTACTAGAATTATCAATTCCTTTCCCAACATATTCAACAAATTTCTAGCATATAACGTTCAAGATGGCGTCCAGTTTTCGCCATTTTTTCCTTCCAGTCGTTCGCTGCTGTTCCGATGACGGAACAGATGGTTGGAGAACTTGATGATTTTTTCTTCCGGGCTCCCTTCAGCTCTCTAGTGCTTCACCACGTTAATTAAATAGGTGATTGTTCCCTCAAGGGAACAAGGCATCCTCCAAATCGTGTTTAGCGGGATGGATAATTGGATATATATATCTTCAACTTAGCACAGACATAGGCCTTAGCCTCACAACTTTCCTGACGTCAGATCTCCTCTTCAGATTTCCTTCGGGGATACATTATGTAATGGCCTATTCCACCTATAAATTCGATATACTTGTGTCTCTTGGATTAGAACTTTCCAGGATTATCTCGTTCCTACACAGCTCAGCTAGGTCTTACACGCTCCAAATTAAGGGATCTCCAAAGGAGCCCATACCAATGTTATCCATGCTGACGGATCCATTTTGGGCGATTGCCAGAGTAGTGGTGCGATTAGTTTCGTCTATCAAACAGTCTTCCCTGCCCCTCCATTCATTTCGGGTCTTTTTTCCCACACAGGTCTCTTGACACATCCTACTCATCATGCGCAATATCTTGGCAGTGAGAGCTATCAACAAGTTAGAGGGTACAAGATCATCTTACTAGTGGAGTTAGTGAAGGAATTCTGGCATTCTGCCGTAGTTATCAGATTTAGGTCATTGCGGAATACACTCCATAACAAAAGAACACAGTGGCGGACTGGTACTTCTGGTATCTCCAAGATGGCAACGGGTGGCAGCTTCACCTGAAGTACATTCAGTGGTTGTAAGCCTTTTAGGGTTCTTGTTCAATAGACCTTTTAGCGGCAGGACTGATTCGTCAGTTGCAGACGTTTCAGCTGGAGACCGGACCCTTTGGGATAATGGTGTATGCCTTGTCCCACGATGGTCGGTGGGACTGAACTATGCTTCCCTCCGTTCAATCCAATTTTCGGAGAAGGGGACGAAAATATTACGTCAATTAGCAATAGCAATCTTTGCAACTCTCGTATGGAAGTCTCCATCTTGTTTTCCAGTACTCCTTGAGACCGGCTGCGACCTGCTCAGAGTGCTCTGTGACCCTTTACAATACTCCAGGGTCCTCATGCAGAAGCGCTCGCTGGTAAATTGGAGCAGTTGTCTTATGATATACCAAGGATATGATATAAAAGTTTTCCGGCAACAACGGGAATTTGCTGGGTTTTCAGACACGCTGCTGGTGTTCATTTTACAAACCTGGGTCCTTCCACTCAAACACGATACTTTTCGACATGGGAAGGCCGGGTTCGTTGGCAAGCACACAACGAGTCATTTCTGTGGGGGCTGACTTTCCCCACATTGTGAATGTTTTATCAGAAATAATGTCATAGGGATTTGTGTAGCGTTCACTTCACAACGGCCATTCGTCCGTTTCTGCAGGTCATTCTCAGATAGAGGCAAATTGGTGGGCTTGCGCCGGTATTCTGGTAGTTAGGGTAGGGAAAACCCCCAGACCAGAATATTCCTCTATGTGGGATGTTCTCTCATTTTCCTTATTTGATAAATGGCCAAATAATAATATGTTGACAAGGAATCAATTATCGTCAAGCTGTGTTACAAGGCCTTTCTACCTGTCGGTGTTCCTACGATGTGAAAAGCCCTCGACTTTACAGGTACAGTATCTACTCCAGGAAGTTTCATTTACAATTAATGTCAGGACTACAGCTCCTCAAAACCTGTTACATATTAAGGTTTCCAACTAATGTTATTTATGTGTGGTTCCATGCATTAAGGCTTACAAGGGAGGTACTCGGCCTTTACGACCTGAGGTTTGATATAATTGTTGATTACATTACAGAAACTTTTTAAATATGTGTCTGCGGCTATGATAGCCAGGTGGTTGAAGGCAGTTATGCCAGAAGACATTTCATACCCAAATGTTTGGTGCACCGTCTGTTCGTGGTGCCATGGCACTCAATATTGTATGATGATTTCTGATGTTCAGGACATTTCAAGAGCTACTGTTTGATTTTCTCAGTCTCCATTTAAACAGTTTATTATAAACCGGTGGTGATATGACTGTAGTTGTGTTTGATAAGCGTTAAACTAGCATAATCCGAAGCCTCCGGTCCTGTAATAGAATAAAAAATTAGCTAGCATTCGCGCCAAGAATTTTCAATTCTATTAAGGACACGGAGGCGAGGATTATCCCACCGGTTTTATTACAATGTTGGTAATAATTACCCACCCACATGTATTTGTTATTCTGTATAAGCAGAAGTTACCGGTTTTTCCCTGTCTCATTCCTTTCTGGTTCTGGAAAAGAAGACGGAGCAGAAGTACTTCTGGCTTAGAAGACATAAACTTTTTCCCTTTTGGTTATGGTTCTTCCACATTGGAGGATGATTGTTGAGGCTCGTTCCTTATTTTGGACTGACATTGTTAATGTTTTTTTCACCTACAAGGTTCGAGCCAAGAAAGAAGAGGAGAAACAGGATACAGTGGCTCTTATAGGGCTATACAGGATGTGATGTATTGACAAGCATCATGGGAAATGTAGTTTTTATTTGCATACAAAACGTTTTTCATTGGCTGCTGTGAGTAGCAAATAAAAGAAAGAGAAGCATAATCCTCGCCTCCGTGTCCTTAATAGAATTGAAAATTCTTGGCACGAATGCCAACTAATTTTTTATTCTCCTACACTGAAGGTTGTAAATTGGATGACACTTGGACTGACACTCGATTATTTGTGGCAAATCCTCTCATAAAGAATTAATAAACTGAGTGTATTGAGATCATATAAAGATGCACCGCACAAACAAGAAGGGTTTTAGAATTCATTTTTTATGTACTTCTGTAAAATTCACTTTTGCAGAATTTAATACGCATCGTTCTGAGCTGTGAACACAACAGTGGGGAGAAGCAGAATGATATAAAGATATTTGTCTGAAGTGAGTAATATTGATAGGCACTAGTTTATCATTTCTAAATGATTGTATTACCCTACTGTTGTTTTAGAACAATTGGATATATTTTCTATGCATTATGTCATTAATAGTATGGACATAAATTACTACTCACAGAAGAAACAAACCTGAGCCAAATGGTCAACAATTTATGTTTTTTGGATACATTACTGATTAAAACTCAAGGAGAACTGATGTGATGAATATTGTTTATGGGTATGTTGGTGTACATAACAATCATAAGAACTGATATAAAAAAATATAAGAAACTATTGTATATAGGTGGGGTATATTGGGAGTCTTGTTGACACATGTTTTTTAAGGTTTTCTTTTTTGCACAATAGCAATTTGCATTTGCGGATACATTTGAAATAGATATGATATGCATGTTTTATATTTTTTAATTGCAGCCCTGATGAAGTCCTCATGAACGAAACGCGTTGGCTGGGCTGAATGATGTTAAGCTTTAAAAGAAGAATATACTGAATACATGACTCCCAATTTATATTACTTCTTGATGTTTCATGTACTTTATTGGTATTATAAATGAATATATAAAGTTATCATTGTTTTCCCAAAATACCCATACACTAGACTTGATCCTTTTTAATAAATGTGCTTCTGTTTTCATTGGATTCCACTGGACTCTTGCACAGTCTTCTCCAGCTGCATCTTTTCTGAGGTCCTCCATTGGGGTTTACGGCAGTTTCCAAAGTCACTTCGCACCTATGCACCCGACATCCCTGGTGTAGGTATCCGGCTCCTGGGGTATCCATGAGTGGGGTGACTCTCCAACCTTCTTTCTTCCATGGGGTTTCTTCAGGGTCCACTGGGAAGAGTCCTTCTTCTCCAAAACTGCAACAGCAACTTTCCTGTTGACATCTATTAGATACGCGGCTCTGTTCCCACTCTGCGCGCAGCCTCCATGGGGTTCCTGGGTACTTACAATGGGTGGTTCTTTGTGTCCTCCGCTCTTCCTAGTCTCCTGGTCCAAGTCCCTACTTCAGTTGTAGTTCGCATTCCACTTTTTCAGTATATGGTTTGGTCTCCCCCTGGAGAGCACTGTATTTTGTGCTTACATACCTGTTTGCAATTGAAGTATTGTGTATTTGTGCTTATATCTCTGGGTAAGAGATGTACCAATGTGTGAGTGTTGTGTATAAATAGAACTATTTCTATATATACACTGTGTGGTTCTTTTGCGTTTAACCTAAACTAAATGATTAGATCTGGTAAAACAAGCTGTTTAACACTCCTTCAAGGTAAGCCTGAAGGCTGCTCTCCTCAGCTACCACTTTGAGACCTTTTTATGGTTATCAAAGACCACTAAAACCACCATAAGGGTTGTCTGGATTAGTGCAAGGAGCTTCACTTAAATGAGTCTGCACCGTATACTGAGCCAGCCTCCTACATGGGGTGTCTGAAGTGGAGAAGCAAGAGTGTTGCTTGTGTGCTGGAGTCACTCAATCAGAACCATTAGTTTGTGCCTGTGTTGGGGATGCTGATATCTTGATAGACTGGGCTGATGCTGCTTGTCTGGCTTCTGGGCCAGCAGATCTACACTGTGCTAGGCCGACAGATGCTGTACTATAATACAGTTATGGTGTCTGAGCTGGAGTCCTGCATCACCTCATCCTGGCAGCACAGACTGACCATGCTCTCCCTTTGCAGCCTCCACTCTTAATCAGTCAAAAAATGAATATCTTTGTTGCAAAAACATATACACTTGACCACGTGTTTTCTCACTTCTAATATTTGTTTTATGCTACTATGGAGTCTGTGCTAAAAGAACAAGTTACTTACCTTCGGTAACGATGTATCTGTAAGAAACATTAGTTAGTTAGATTCCTCACCTTAGAATATCCCCAGGCGTCAGACTGGATCCGGAAGATTTTTCGTCAGCAATACCCCTTGCGCGTCGCTAGGCGTCGTCTGCGGCTCCGCGTCCGTCGGCGGCGTCGTGCGCCGGGATGACGTCGGAGTACTGAGACGCCGCCCTCGCGCGCTGACGTCAGTTCTTGTACATAGCCTTCCGCGCCAGGAACGCAGAGCCATGCAAAGACCGACACTGGTGCCAAAAATAAAATCTAGGGGCCTGAAAAGGATAACCTTGACCCTAGATGTCAGTTCGCAGAACGGGGAGGATGGGTGGGTCGGTGAGGAATCTAACTAACTAATGTTTCTTACAGATACATCGTTACCGAAGGTAAGTAACTTGTTCATCTGAAAGAAACACGTTAGTTAGATTCCTCACCTTAGAATAGATACCCAAGCAATACCATCCCCGGTGGTGGGTCTGCGAACCAAGATCACACCAGAAAGTCCTGGAGGACAGAACGGCCAAAGAAGCCATCCCTCCGGACTTGGCTGTCAAGGCAATAATGTCTGGCAAACGTGTGTAGCGAAGCCCACGTTGCCGCCTGACAGATGTCCTGCAAAGGGACACCCCGTCCCAAAGCAGTAGTAGCCGCTGTGGCCCGAGTAGAGTGGGCGCGCAGCCCAACAGGAGGGTCCTTTTTTGCCAAGGAATAACAAATTTTGATGCACAAAACGTCCCACCGAGAGATGGTCCGCTTGTGCACAGCTTTCCCCTTCTTAGCACCCACGTATCCAACGAAAAGTTGGTCGTCCACCCGGAACTGCTTTGTGCGGTCCAAATAAAAGGAGAGCGCACGTTTTGGGTCCAGACGGTGGAGCCTCTCTTCCTCTTTGGAAGGATGCGGAGGCGAAAAGAAGGTGGGCAAGGTGACAGACTGCCCAAGATGAAATGGAGACACCACTTTCGGAAGAAAGGAGGGACGAGGCCGAAGGACAACCTTGTCCGGATGAACAGACAGAAAAGGAGGCTTTGAAGATAAAGCCTGGAGCTCACTCACCCGTCTAGCCGAGGTGATGGCTACCAGAAAAGCAGTCTTAAGCGTCAGCAGACGAAGAGGACAATTATGAAGAGGCTCAAAGGGAGCACACATGAGAAAAGTGAGAACAAGATTCAAGTCCCACTGAGGCATTACAAAAGGGACAGGAGGGAACGTGTGAGTAATGCCTTTTAGAAAGCGTGTAACCACAGGGGACTTGAAAAGAGAAGGCTGATCAGGAAGCCGCAAGAAGGCAGAGATGGCAGCAAGATAACCTTTCAGGGTGCCCAGGGCAGAGCCCTGCCGGGCCAAAGAAAGAAGAAACAGTAGAACCTCAGAAAGAGGGGCGGAAAGGGGATCCACAGCCTTTGCTGTGCACCATGCCACAAATTTGTTCCACCGGCAGGCGTATACCGTCTTTGTGGAGGGACGCCTGGCTGCCAGAATGATATCACAGACTTCAGGAGGCAAGTCAAATGGCATCAACTGCCGCCGCTCAATCTCCACGCATGGAGGTGGAGGCTGGACAGGTTCGGGTGGAGGACCGTCCCCTGCTGCTGCGACAGAAGATCCTCCCAAAGGGGCAGACGTATCGGAGGATCGGTCAACATACTGAGTAGCTCGGGATACCAGTACCTTCGTGCCCAATCCGGAGCCACCAAGATGACTTGGGCCCGGTCGTGCCTGATCTTCTTCAGCACTCTGGGCAGAAGTGGTATAGGCGGAAAGGCGTACAACAGACCGCAACTCCACTCGTGACGAAAAGCGTCGCCGAGCGAGTGCCGCCTTGGAAATTCCAACGCGCAGAACTGCTGACATTGCGCGTTCTCTTCGGTGGCGAATAGATCTAACCAAGGCTCTCCCCACTGCTGAAAGAGACCTTGCGCCACTTCGGAGTTCAGACGCCATTCGTGATCCATCATGCACCGGCGGCTGAGTTCGTCTGCTCTGGCGTTCAGAGAGCCCGCCAGATGTTGAACCACTAGGGTGACGCCCTGGTGTTCCAGCCACGTCCAGAGGCGCAGGGCCTCCTGACAAAGGGTCCACGACCCCACCCCGCCCTGTTTGTTGCAATACCACATGGCGGTGGTGTTGTCCGTGAACACCTGCACGACACTTCCCCGGACAGAGGGAAGGAAGGCTTTCAGTGCAAGTCGGAGCGCTCTCAACTCCAACAGGTTGATGTGGAGACGAGACTCCGCCGGAGACCAGAGGCCTCTGATCTCCGCCTCTCCCATATGGCCACCCCATCCCAGGAGGGACGCATCAGTCACTACGACATGCTCCGGGTGGGGAAGGGAGAGGCTTCTGCCCATGACCCAATCGCGGTCCGTGAGCCACCACTGCAACTGCTGTGCAGTGCCCTCCGAGATCAAGACATGGTCAGACAGGTTGCCGTGATGCTGGGCCCACTGAAACTCCAGGTCCCACTGCAGAGCCCGCATGCGCCGCCTGGCGGGATGCACTAGTAGGATGCAGGAGGCCATCAGCCCCAGAAGCCGCAACACTAGCCTGACCGAAACCCAGGATAGAGGCCGAAAGATGGGAATCAGGGCCTGTATATCCCGGACCCGCTGTTCCGGTGGATAGACCCGGAACTGCGCCGAATCGAGAACCGCTCCGATGAAAAGGAGCTTCTGAGAGGGACTCAGGTGTGACTTCGGCACGTTGATGGAAAACCCCAGCAAATGCAGGAGATCCGCCGTAGTCTGGAGGTGGGAGACGACTGCCTGGGGCGAGCCCGCCTTCAACAACCAGTCGTCGAGATAGGGGAAGACTGGAACCCCTGATCTGCGCAGATGAGCTGCGACCACCGCCATCACTTTCGTGAACACCCGAGGGGCACTGGTGAGACCGAAGGGGAGCACGGTAAACTGAAAGTGCTCGTGGCCCACCGTGAACCGCAGGTAACGCCGGTGGGCCGGCAGGACGGGGATGTGGAAATATGCGTCCTGCAAGTCCAACGCTACCATCCAGTCTCCGGGGTCTAGGGCAGCTAGAACCTGAGCCAAGGTCAACATCTTGAACCTTTCCTTCCGGAGGAAGGCATTGACGTTCCGGAGGTCCAAGATAGGGCGTAGGACCCCTTTGCCCTTCTTGGGAACCAGAAAGTAGTGGGAATAACAACCACGACCTACTTCTGGACTCGGAACGCGCTCGAAGGCCCCCTTGGCCAAGAGGGCGGAAACTTCCTCGTGGAGAAGATTCAAATGATCCCCCGAGATACGGTGGTGCTGCTGTGGCATGGCTGGAGGGGTCGTCTCGAAGGGGAGGGTGTAGCCCCTTCGGACGATTTGCAGCACCCACCTGTCCGATGTGATGGACCGCCAGTGGAGCAGGTGATGGCGAACTCTGCCGCCCACTGGCGTGGAATGGGCCTGAAAGCTCGGACTAGGAAGGCTTTGAGGCGGATGCTGCCGGGGTGGATGTGGGCTGACCTCGTCGTCCTCCAGAACCGCCTCGGCGGAAACCACGTCCGCGACCGCGCGCAGGTTGGTTCTGCGGCTGGTGGCTAGGCGCACGTGAGGAGGCACCCCTTCCTTGGCCACGAAAGGGGCGAAAGGAAGAAGATTGCGACCGCGGGGCCGAGAGGCCCAAGGACTTGGCCGTAGCCCGGGAGTCCTTAAAGCGGTTCAGCGCACTGTCCGCTTTCTCGCCAAACAGGCGAGTGCCATCAAACGGCATGTCCATGAGAGTGCTCTGGACATCGCCCGAAAATGACGTGGACCGCAGCCAGGCGTGACGTCTAAGCGCCACTGTGGTAGAAATGGCCCTACCCAGCGAGTCCGTGGTGTCAAGCCCACAACGTATAGCATGTCGCGCGGCATCCCTCCCATCGGCCAGAGCCTGGGTAAGGCGTGTCCGGACCTCCTCCGGACACAGGGGCAGCGCGTCCTCCACCGCATCCCACAGAGAGTGGGAATAACGGTCCAAGAGACAAGCGGTGTTCAAAGACCGCAGGCCCAAACTAAGGGAAGAGAACAGCTTCTTGCCAAACTGTTCTAGTCTCTTGGAATCCCGGTCCGGCGGGGCGGTCGGGAAGGAGGATTGGGAGGTAGAGGCCTGGATAACCAGGCTCTCAGGGGTAGGGTGTTGGGACAGAAAACTGGGGTCGCCCGGAGCAGGGCGGTGGCGCCTGGCGACGTTCCTGTCCACAGGAGGAACTGTGGAGGGCTTGGACCAGGTGCCCTGCAGAACGTCAATGAGGGCCTCATTGAATTGCAGCAGAGGCTCAGTGGAGCTTGCTGCAGACTGAAGCACCTCAGTAAGGACGTTAGTCCTCACAGCCACGGCAGGCAGCTCGAGCCCAAGGGCTGCGGCCGCCTTGCGCAGCACCACAGAGAAAGCAGCGCCCTCCTCCGAAGCCACGGTCGGAGGAGAGACAAATCCAGTGTCTGGAGAGGTATCCAGGCCACTGGCCTCCCCCAGTTCATCTGGCCAGTCCTGGGACAGTTGAGCCTGAGCGGCCATAGGATCCTCGGATCCCTCCCAGTTGTCCCCATCATCCGACTCCTAGTATAGAGGAGAAAGTAACGGAGCCGGGCGGTAGACATAATGTGTCTCTAGCGGCGCCGATCTCGGCGTCCATCGACGCCGGACCGGCGCCGGGCCCGGAGCGGGACTGAACTGGGGCACGATGTCGAGCGGAGTCGACGTCGGCGTCGGGGGTGGAACCGGTGTCGACGCCGGCGGAGGAGGCGTGACGAGGTTGACCGGCGTCGACGGGGACTCGAGAACGGGTCCCTCGGGCGCTTGCGGCGTCAAAGCCGGAGCAGTCAACGGCGCCGGGGCCGGAGCCACCGGCAGGCAAGGCAGCCCAGTCGGGTCCGCGGGGCCCGAAGGCGCACCAGCGGGCGCCGACGGCGGAGCCAGGTTCCTCATGGCCGAGAGGAAGGCACTGACTTCCGCCGGCGTCGCGTCAGTCCCAGGGACCGGAGGGTATGGGGACGGGCGCGGCGCCTGCGGCACCGCCGGAGCCGCGGGGGTGGAACCACCCCGACCCTCGGCCGAGTCGCGCGACCGGCGAGGGGAGTCCGAAGAGCGATGTCGCCTCTTGGACTTCTTGGAATGCTTCGACTTACCCGAAGACTTGGATCCCAACAACCGATGGTGACGTCGGCTGCGGCTCCGCGACCGATCCTTGGACCTCCTCCTGGACCGGGATCGAGAGGCGCGCGGAGCCGAGTGGCGAATCTCGAGAAGCTTACGGGACCGCTCCCGTCTAGCCTTCGAGGTCAGGGCCTTGCAGTCCGAACACGACTCCGCGTCGTGATCGAGGCCCAAGCAGTAAAGACACCGGCGGTGATGGTCCGTAACCGACATCAATCGGTTACAGTCCGTACAGGCTTTAAACCCAGGCATCCTACCGGCACCGGTGTCGAGACACGATCAAAAAGGATCAAAAAAGTTAGTCAAAAATTGACTAAAGGGGTAGCTCTCCCGGATCTGCGCTTACTGGCGCGGAAAAAAGAAGAACTGACGTCAGCGCGCGAGGGCGGCGTCCAAGTACTCCGACGACGTCATCCCGGCGCACGACGCCGACGACAGACGCGGAGCCGCAGACGACGCCTAGCGATGCGCAAGGGGTATTGCTGACGAAAAATCTTCCAGATCCAGTCTGACGCCTGGGGATATTCTAAGGTGAGGAATCTAACTAACGTGTTTCTTTCAGATCATTTGATTAAGACTTTTAAAAAGACACATGACATCATCCACCATGTTTCAAATGCATTGAGGTATATAGTGTGTCTTTGGTTACTGCAGATGGGAAAGGAAAAGTCCCCAATCTACCCAAAGTATCCAGTGTTCTCAAGATTAACATTTGGAAAGCAAATCTCTCCACTTTAAATATGGACACAGCGATCAACTTCCAATAACCACAAGCGCGACCGATTGCCAATGCTTGCTCTTGTCAGGTTGACGAGAGAGGGGCTACATTAAATGGCTATTTCTGAATGGGAAACAGTGAACTGTGTCTGGCACAGCAATCCCAGGGGTGTAACTAAGCCCCATCGCAGCCCATGCGGTGCAGCAGCCCAGTTCCGTCTCAATGCATGGGTATGCTGGGCAGTGCCAGGGGGTTCCATGAGCATAGCAGCCTCATGCAGACCATAATTTAAGACAATTTTTTTGTTAAACATTTTTATTCCTATGAGTGATTGTGTAGGCAGGGCCCAGTGCTGGTAAGACGACCCTGCCGGGATCCACAGGGTTTTTTGTTTTGGAGGGGGCCCCCTCACCCTCCAAGCCATGCCATTGCATGCCTTGCAGAATGCGTGCATCAGCATGGAATAAGAAATTGTTAAACGCTCAGAAAAGCCACTCTGCTTTACCAAGCAAGCCCCTGCAGCATGGGGGCCGGGCCCAACCATTCAGGGCCCCCCATTGAGCCCATGACCAATGAATATCTGTGCAATTTGTGAGACGCCGGGTCCCTCATCACATTTTGCAGGGGGGCCCAATCATTTTGTGTTTATTTATGCTGTTCATTTATATTTGTATTGTTTGTTTATATGGACTGAGTCTGAAACATTTATTTTATCAAACACACTCAAACTATTTCATATAAAATAAGTTACTGTAACGCTGAAGCCGTTGTGTAAGATCTTAGACTATCTCATACTAGTGTCATGAGAGATAGCCCTGTTGGGCTTGTGAAATACCTTCAGAGACTGAAGCCTGTGCTTGAAGCATTTGTGTGGATGCATCTATTGTCTGACGCTTGGCCAGTATATCTTGTTTAGATTAAGAGATAAGTTTGCTATCAGAGGAGAGAATCAGTAAGCCCTGTGAAGAGTCATGCTATCTAAAAGTTCTATCTTTTAACATCAGAGTAACTTGAAGGATTTCTCTGATGTTTGACGCCTGATTCTGTAAGTTTTTACACCTTATTGCATCATTCTTTGATTTTCCTTTAAGGTGAGGGGGCCTCAAGGGAGTGGAGGGTGGCAAGATCACACCCCATAAAAACATGCACTCAACAATACCATTTGTTGATAACAGAACCCAGTGCTTAATTTGTAAAGGAATAAGTCCCAGGGCTCTCGTCGGGATACTTCTGCAGCTTGCACCAGCTTGCAATGACAGTAAAAACACAGCTTCTAATCATCACAGACAGCTGTTGTCGTGCTTATACCTAAATGAGCCAGACAGGGCCACCATGTGGCAGACTGTCGTAAGCCCCGGAGCTGGCAAGTAGGTGCTGAGCACCAGAAACTACCAGCTCAAATTAAGCACTGACAGAATTCCTCCTTACAGATACTGAATTCGCCCCTCACTAGCAGTTAGGCCTTTCAAAATGACAGGCCTAGCATGGGTACTCACCCCATCGTACAAGTCAAGGGAGTAGCCAGAAGATTAAAACACCCCCCACTTTGAGCTATGCCTTTAAAGGCACCAAGCAAGCAAATACATGAGCCCAACCCTCCCCTAGAACTCAATTGCCTCTTCCATCCAAGCATCTATCCATTCATTCTTTCACTTTTCCATCCACCCGCTGATGGCCACTATTTCCCATTCACATTCTGTCACCCATTAATTCTTTCATCCATCATTCAATCTATACCTAGTCCATCCATTCATCAACTCTGCCATCCAGCCATACACTGTGCCATCCATCGGTCCGTTCATACCACCACCCATCCATTTTTCCTTCCATTCACCCACTCTGCCTTCCATCTATCCACTCTGCCTTCCATCTATCCAATCTGCTGTCCATCCATTCCTCTATCCAGCCACACCCTCTGCTAACCAGTGATCCACTTTTCCATCCATTCCTCCACTCTGCTATCCATCCTTCCATCAACTCTTCTATCCATCCTTCCATCTACCCACTCTGCCATCTATCCATTCATCCAGTAACCCATTCTGCAATCCACCACCCACACATTCGTTCATTCATGCCCTCTGCCATCCATTCACCCATCCATCCATCCACTCTGCCACCCATCATTTCATTTTCCACTCTGCCATCCTTCCATTCATCCTCTCTGCCATCCAGCCATCCACTCTACCATCCATCCATCCATCTATCCATCCATCCATCTTGCCATCCACCATATATTCATCCACTTTGCTATTCACTCATCCAGCCACTCATGCATTTGTCAATCCACTCTGCCATCCATTGATTTATCTTTTAATCCCCTCATCCATCAATCCTTTTACTCTGCCTTCCTTCCATCTGTCCATCCATCCATCCCTTTACTCTGCCATCCTTTCACCTGTCCTTCCCCCTCCACTCATCCGTTCACCCATCTTTCTACTCTGCCATGTTTTTACTTGGCCATCTCCTATCCATTTACTCATCCTTTCACACACTCATCCATCTACCGACTCACCCATTCGCTCATTCATCTACCCACTCAGCCATCCATTCTTTCACCCTTCCTTCCTTCCATTCAATATTCATTCCATCGTTCCCTCTTCTATTGACCCATCTTTCGTTCTTCTTGCCCCTACTTGCTCTCCTACTAATGCGGTATTCCTTTATAGCGGTAGTTATTAGGTTTTGCCTGCCGAGTTTCAGACAGAAGAAGCCCATAAAGAGCCCACCCCTGCTGCAGCTGCCAAAGTGTGTTTGTGGGGGGGGTCACAACGCCCTTTACCTTTTACAAATGAAAAATGAAGACCTGCCTCGTGCCTGCTTAAATGCTCTTACAAAATTGGCCACTGTAACAGTACTTTGTTATCAACTCCCAAATTATGAAATGCTGAGTCACACTTGTCTCCTTTCAAAAATGTCTCTGTGACATGTGCATTAACCTATAGAGAAAACGTACTGCAGAGTTTAATTTGCTGTCTCATGCCAAACACATGCACAACGCTCTCTTTCTCCTTCTAACACTTCGGCAATATCATCTTTCAGCCGTTTCCCTACAACTCTCTATACTACCAGCTTTTTTAGGTCTTTCCTAGCGTTGCAGCGCGCATGCGCTGCACGCTCTGCGAGAGCTATAGTAATAGATATCAGAAGGGGACTTTAAGCCACGCCCTTGTTTTCAATTGGCTGGCGTCATCGTTTAGGCTAAATGCTAGCTCGTGATTAGCAATCTGGCTTTTTTGTTACCGCCCTGTCGACCTTTGGGACAGCCCATCTGGACTGGCCCACGCCATCTTTGTTTCCCATGACGTAGGAGGGTGTGCTGGTAGCTTGTTTACTGGCTCCTGATTGGAAATCCTACCCGCTCCTCCCTTCCCTTCCCCCCATCCCAAAGCAAACATCCCAGAGTTGCGCTCTTCATTGTTCATGGGCTTCCCGAGGCGGTGGGCAAAACAGATGCATGGGAAAGGGGTATACCTTATTATACCCTGTTTTCCTTAACCCCTTCGATGCTCATGACGGAACGGTTCCGTCATGAGCATCGGTTGAGCTGTGCTCATGACGGAACCGCTCCATCATGAGCACAGCCCCTGGGGGAAGCGCTGGCGCTCCCCCCCTGGGGCATCGATCGTGCCCCCACAGAGGGGGATGGCAGCGGAAGAGTTTCCGCTGCCACCCCCGAGCCCCCCCCCACGCTTCCTGGTGACGTCAGCGCGCGCCGGCGTCATCAGGAAGCGTTGGACGCGCTGGAATTCATTTCTTCCAGCGCGTCCAACGGGAAGGGTAAGTGTTTTGGTGCTGTGTTGCGGGGGGGGGGCGGAATTTCAGGGCCTTGAGGCATCGGGGGAGAGGAAAGAGTATTTCCTCTCCCCTGATGTCTCAATGCTGGGCATTCCTGTCCCACGATCGCGCACAGCGTCGCGATCGTGGGACAGGAATGCCCCCACTAGACCCCAGGGATGATGTTTTTGGCCATTTTGGAAGCGACCCCTTGGGCAAGGGTCGCTTCCCTGGGGGTGAATATGTGAAAGACTTTTCTGCCCCCCCTGGGGGCAGATCGGTCCACTTTCGGTCCGTTTCTGCCCCCAGGGGGGGCAGAATAGCCCACTAGACACCAGGGAATTTTGTCATATCGTTATGGGAAGCGACCCCTTGGGCAAGGGTCGCTTCCCTGGGGGAGAATTTCAGAACAGACTTTTCTGCCCCTGTTGGACTTGGCCCTTTTTCCCTCATTTTTTTCGTTTTTGTAGTGTTAAGGGGCAGGTGCTCCCTTCACCCAAGATGGCTGCCACAGGCCCCTGCTACTGCGGAGTGGCCTGTCATAGTAGCACCCTAGCTGCCAGGAGCTGGCTGGGACCCACAACAATGTTGCGACACCAGCCCGCCTTTTTTGTCCTATACCTAGAGTGGGGAAGCTCCTGGAATGTGCTGGAACCTTCTGGAAGAAGGGTGGGGTTTTACTTTTGCCGCCTTGGGAGGTGGTCACCTGACCTAGGGCTACTTAACAGAGGGAGGGAACTTTTTGTAGTTAGTTGGTAGTTGGGGTAAAGCAGACCTGGGGAACCCACGCAGGAGTTTTAGGCGGTAGGGCCTAGACAGGGACTTATGCCTCTGAAGGTGACAGGGTTTAGGCACTGCCCTTTAAGTGAGTGAGGGACCCTGTACTACCCACTGATCTGGCCCAGCGATAGGGAGACCCCGGAATGACCTGCCAAGCCTGACTAGAAGGGAACTAGTCACCAACTCACCCCCCCCCCCAAGGAACAGAACTTTTAAGGGCGCGAGAACCAACTGCGCCACCAAGACTGCAAAAACCTACTCCTGAAACTCTGCTGAAGCTGACCGCCGGAATCTAAGGCTGAAGCTGAGGGCGGAAACTAACTACTGAAACTTATTACTAAAGACTCCCTGCTGGACTGCTGGGGGATCAACCAGGTACTAGCGCTGTGACCCCTGCGCTCCCCGACCTTGCCTGGGATCCCCCCTAGTCGGTCCTGTGCCAGGCGCTGGTCGCCGAAGTCGCCGCTTAATTTCACCCCCCCCCTGCCTGGGGAATTCGAGGTGCACTCACCGCTGCGGCCCAGGGCCGGGAAACTGCCCCCCTGTCCTCACCGGGGCCCGCGGAGAAGCCCGGGGCCCCGCCGCTGCCGTCGCAGCCGAAGAATCGCGATCCCCGGCACCGGGAAGGCCTCGTTGGGCCCAGGCGTCTTGCCGCGGCCGCGTAGGCCTGAAGCCAGCACCCGCATCACCTGACGGGGGCGGACTGCCAAACGCCGCCCCCGCCGTATCCCCATTGGTGGACGGAGCCGCGCCCCCGCAGTCCGCACTGCCATTGGCGGCTGCGGGCGCGACCCCGGAAGCAAGGCAGGAATCCCCCGAAGTGCCCGTGACGCCAGCGGAGCTCCCCGGTCACGTCTGACCCGACCGGGAGCCCCGCGCCTTGTCCCCCTGCGCCGCCTACCTTCAGGAGAAGCTGCAAGGGAGGCCCTCGGCCCGGACATCGCCGGGCGGCCTAGACGTCAGCTGCAGCGCGAGGAGGAGGGATCCCGCCGGAGAACCCGTCGCCAGGGCCGAGGGAAGGCCAGAGACTCAGGTAAACTCCGGGGAGGAGGGCGGGAGGCCCCCCTGAGGCCCGGAGCACGCCCCTCCCCCGGAGAGACTCCCCACGAGGCCCCCGCTCCCGCAGAGCCTGCCAGAACTGGGACCCGGCCCCCACTTGTGCCTGAACTCCGCCTACTGAAAGAGCCCGGTGGAACTGACATGTTCGACTCGCCAAGAGTCTGCCAGGCGCACTACGTGCAGGGCGCTGATTCCTAAGCGCTATTCCTGTAGGCTGCAGGGTGGGGTTAAATGACATATTTGGAGCGCTTGGAAATTGCTATTTGCGGCGCTTTGCTCCCAGGGCCTGGTTCCCAGTGCGATTGAATTGCCACGGGCAGCGCTATGTGCCATGCTCATGCAGCCTATTTTTAAGCGCTATTAATTGTTGTGCGCAGCACTATATCCCTAGAACCTGATGTTTTATTGTAGCCAGGTGGGGTCAAGTTAAAGCCTAATGAATTGCTTTTAAACTGAACTACTTTGAATGTATACTGTTACTGCCAGTGAGAATCTAATGAATTGCTTTTAAACTGAACTACTTTGAATGTATATTGTTACTGCCAGTGAGAATCTAATGAATTGCATTTGGATTAGATAAACTTGGTTGATTTTTAAGTGAACCTACTGTGTGGTGTCAATTATTGTGAGCGCTTGCTGCTTCAGGGGACGTGTGAGCTGTATGGTTGCTTCACACGTAAGCCTTCGGGTGCCCAACCGCTCGAGTCACGCTACGCCTTTAGGGCCCGGTGACCCCAGGTCCTACATTGTTGGCGAGCGGTGGGATAAGGACCTGTGACCATACAGCACCCTCCAGTGAAGCGGAGGGCGCCGCAATTAGACGCCTATTGTGGTTAAGCTCTGCAACTGTTGATTACTGCCTTGATTGAATTCCACTGTCCAGACTGAGGGTGTAGAATCCCAGTAGCCGGAAACTGTCACCCATATCCTAGGATTTTTTTTTCTTCCTTAGTATCTAGGTCCCCGCCTGTCACGATGGAGTTCCGGTTAGCCGACCTCGAGGGGTACACCGTGAGGCAACTGAGGGAATTCGGGCAGGAGATGGGGGTGCCTGGGGTGCGGAAGGTCAAAGGACCGGAACTCCGCACCGCCTTAAGGGCATGGGTAGAAGCCCACCCAGAGGGAAGAGGGGATGAGGGACAGGAGGCGCAGGATGCCCCTCAGGAGGAGAGCGCGCAGGAGGTACTAGACCTGATCAATGGGGATGTGTCCGAAAAGGGGCCACCAGGGAGACGTTCTGGGGCCAGCAGTAGGGCAGGGTCCAGGAGAAGCGCGTCTCCAGAGGAATATGAGGACAGGAGGGAGGAGAGGCAGTTGAAGTGGGAGCTAGCCAAGTTAGATCAGGAAAGAGAAAACAAGAGATGGGCAATGGAGGAAAAGAGGATGGCGCACGAGCTCCGGCTGAAGGAGTTGGAGCTGCGTGCCCTCCAGATGAATGTGTCCAGTGAGGACACTGGTGGCAGCATACCGGAAGCTCCACAGGAGCTAGAATTTTATTTACCCCAGGATGACATCACCAGGGTGTCTAAGGAGGCATTGGTGGGTGACCCCGAAGGGGGTGGTGCAGGGATCTCCCAACCCAGCGAGGTGGGAGAAGTGGCAGATAGCCCAGCTAGGTCCCAGGGAGAGAGGGTTGTAGGGCCTCACGACCTATCTATAGGAAGGCGTGAGACGGGGAGGTGTCCCGAGGTGCCCCAACCGAAGTCTCAGGGCCTGGAGAGTTCCGCAAGGGATCCCCAGGTTGGGAGCCTAGGCTGTCCCGATGTGCCATCCAGTGCAGGGGAGCCCCTAGTGTCAGGAGGACCCAGGGCGACTGTAACCAGCGTGCCTGAGGTTCTGGGGTTGGCCCAGTTTCAGGGTTTAGATCCTGTGCTGGGATGCCAGGCTCAGGGGTTGCCTGACCTGGCGGGTGGGGCCTCTGCTAACAGGGTCCCCTCGAAATTGACTTCCAGGGGTACCTTTCCCGGTGGGAGGGTGCGGAACTCTGGGAGGGGGTGCAGTGGGAGGAAGGTCTCGCCTCGGGCACCGACTCAGCCTAAGGGTTTAGACCCTAGGTTGAGGAATCAGTGGAAGGGTCAAGGCCCTAGACTGAGGAGGAAGTGGTGGTCTGAGGGTGCCTCACAGGGTAGGGTGAGGAACCCCAGAAGGAGAGTTAGGGGGAGGAGAGCCTCGCCCCTGAAGGCTGGTCAGCCTAAGGGTGTGAACCCCAGGAGGAAGGACCAGAGGCAGTTTAGGACTGCAAGGAGGAGGACCGGAGTGGTCAACAGGCACTACAGGCCTGGGGCTACTGCCCCCCACTCCGCGAGATCACCCGGGCCAGAGACATCTGGACGGCCCAGGGGCCGGTCCTGGCCACAACTAGCTAGGGAGCCCCAGTGGGGTGGTTTCGTTGGTCCAGGGAGGTTTGAAAGGGAGCCCTCGGGTTCCAGAGCGGAGGAGAACCTGCGGGTGCTCCTACCGTTGCGGGCCTGCGTCCACCTTCTCTCGCCCCAAGCAGGGAAGACCATCAAGGCATTGATCGGTCTACCCTGGCTTTCGGCTGGGGGGGACGTATGTTGGACTTGGCCCTTTTTCCCTCATTTTTTTCGTTTTTGTAGTGTTAAGGGGCAGGTGCTCCCTTCACCCAAGATGGCTGCCACAGGCCCCTGCTACTGCGGAGTGGCCTGTCATAGTAGCACCCTAGCTGCCAGGAGCTGGCTGGGACCCACAACAATGTTGCGACACCAGCCCGCCTTTTTTGTCCTATACCTAGAGTGGGGAAGCTCCTGGAATGTGCTGGAACCTTCTGGAAGAAGGGTGGGGTTTTACTTTTGCCGCCTTGGGAGGTGGTCACCTGACCTAGGGCTACTTAACAGAGGGAGGGAACTTTTTGTAGTTAGTTGGTAGTTGGGGTAAAGCAGACCTGGGGAACCCACGCAGGAGTTTTAGGCGGTAGGGCCTAGACAGGGACTTATGCCTCTGAAGGTGACAGGGTTTAGGCACTGCCCTTTAAGTGAGTGAGGGACCCTGTACTACCCACTGATCTGGCCCAGCGATAGGGAGACCCCGGAATGACCTGCCAAGCCTGACTAGAAGGGAACTAGTCACCAACTCACCCCCCCCCCAAGGAACAGAACTTTTAAGGGCGCGAGAACCAACTGCGCCACCAAGACTGCAAAAACCTACTCCTGAAACTCTGCTGAAGCTGACCGCCGGAATCTAAGGCTGAAGCTGAGGGCGGAAACTAACTACTGAAACTTATTACTAAAGACTCCCTGCTGGACTGCTGGGGGATCAACCAGGTACTAGCGCTGTGACCCCTGCGCTCCCCGACCTTGCCTGGGATCCCCCCTAGTCGGTCCTGTGCCAGGCGCTGGTCGCCGAAGTCGCCGCTTAATTTCACCCCCCCCCTGCCTGGGGAATTCGAGGTGCACTCACCGCTGCGGCCCAGGGCCGGGAAACTGCCCCCCTGTCCTCACCGGGGCCCGCGGAGAAGCCCGGGGCCCCGCCGCTGCCGTCGCAGCCGAAGAATCGCGATCCCCGGCACCGGGAAGGCCTCGTTGGGCCCAGGCGTCTTGCCGCGGCCGCGTAGGCCTGAAGCCAGCACCCGCATCACCTGACGGGGGCGGACTGCCAAACGCCGCCCCCGCCGTATCCCCATTGGTGGACGGAGCCGCGCCCCCGCAGTCCGCACTGCCATTGGCGGCTGCGGGCGCGACCCCGGAAGCAAGGCAGGAATCCCCCGAAGTGCCCGTGACGCCAGCGGAGCTCCCCGGTCACGTCTGACCCGACCGGGAGCCCCGCGCCTTGTCCCCCTGCGCCGCCTACCTTCAGGAGAAGCTGCAAGGGAGGCCCTCGGCCCGGACATCGCCGGGCGGCCTAGACGTCAGCTGCAGCGCGAGGAGGAGGGATCCCGCCGGAGAACCCGTCGCCAGGGCCGAGGGAAGGCCAGAGACTCAGGTAAACTCCGGGGAGGAGGGCGGGAGGCCCCCCTGAGGCCCGGAGCACGCCCCTCCCCCGGAGAGACTCCCCACGAGGCCCCCGCTCCCGCAGAGCCTGCCAGAACTGGGACCCGGCCCCCACTTGTGCCTGAACTCCGCCTACTGAAAGAGCCCGGTGGAACTGACATGTTCGACTCGCCAAGAGTCTGCCAGGCGCACTACGTGCAGGGCGCTGATTCCTAAGCGCTATTCCTGTAGGCTGCAGGGTGGGGTTAAATGACATATTTGGAGCGCTTGGAAATTGCTATTTGCGGCGCTTTGCTCCCAGGGCCTGGTTCCCAGTGCGATTGAATTGCCACGGGCAGCGCTATGTGCCATGCTCATGCAGCCTATTTTTAAGCGCTATTAATTGTTGTGCGCAGCACTATATCCCTAGAACCTGATGTTTTATTGTAGCCAGGTGGGGTCAAGTTAAAGCCTAATGAATTGCTTTTAAACTGAACTACTTTGAATGTATACTGTTACTGCCAGTGAGAATCTAATGAATTGCTTTTAAACTGAACTACTTTGAATGTATATTGTTACTGCCAGTGAGAATCTAATGAATTGCATTTGGATTAGATAAACTTGGTTGATTTTTAAGTGAACCTACTGTGTGGTGTCAATTATTGTGAGCGCTTGCTGCTTCAGGGGACGTGTGAGCTGTATGGTTGCTTCACACGTAAGCCTTCGGGTGCCCAACCGCTCGAGTCACGCTACGCCTTTAGGGCCCGGTGACCCCAGGTCCTACAGCCCCCCCTGGGGGCAGATCGGTCCACTTTCGGTCTGTTTCTGCCCCCGGGGGGGCAGAAAAGCCCACTAGACACCAGGGAATTTTGTCATATCGTTATGGGAAGCGACCCCTTGGGCAAGGGTCGCTTCCCTGGGGGAGAATTTGAGCACAGACTTTTCTGCCCCCCCTGGGGGCAGATCGGTCCACTTTCGGTCCGTTTCTGCCCCCTGGGGGGGGCAGAAAAGCCCACTAGACACCAGGGAATTTCGTCATTTTGTTATGGGAAGCGACCCCTTGGGCAAGGGTCGCTTCCCTGGGGGAGAATTTGTGCACAGACTTTTCTGCCCCCCCTGGGGGCAGATCGGTCCACTTTCGGTCCGTTTCTGCCCCCAGGGGGGGGAAGAAAAGCCCACTAGACACCAGGGAATTTCGTAATATTGTTATGGGAAGCGACCCCTTGGGCAAGGGTCGCTTCCCTGGGGGATAATTACTCCACAGACTTTTCTGGCCCCAGGGGGGGGCAGAAACCCCCCTTGTGTCGCTTCCAGGGGGCAATTTTTATAATATGTATTTGGCCCACCCACCCCGGGACAGAGTAGCCTTTTTTTCCCTTCTGTTTTTTCCCTGCTGTTTTCTGCCCCACCTGGAACATAACCCGATTGACCATTTGGGTAGTAATATAGCATGTTGTAATGTTTATTGTTTTATTTTTTGTGAATCGCAATAGTAATGTTTTTTTTTTTTTTAACTTTTTTGTTCTAGGTGAAGGCTTTTGCTCTTTTCAGTTTGCCGTGTTGTTTCTGGCGGTTCTGCTGTTTGTGTAGTTTGGTAAGAGACTCTTTTTTGTACAATGTAAATGTGTTTGATTTCTCTGCATGAATTTTTTTTGCAAATGGAGTAATAATAGCAGTATGTTTGTTTTTTGAGTGTCAAAAACTTTTTGCATTGGTGCTCGATGTGTATTTTGTTGTCTTGTGAGTAATTTGTTTTTTTTTCTTCTTTCTAGTTTGATATCGTTGGTTTTTGCTGTGTCACTGCAGAGTTGGTTTCTGGTGAGTGCAGCTGTCTCTTGTAATTGGATTGTATAGTTTTTGAGTACATTGATCTTTGTGATAAAGGTACACATTTCTTTACTTACTTGGTTTGCACATTGTTGGTTGTTGTTGACTTGTTTGTGCAGTCTTCTATCTTAGTAAGTATAATAGCTAGCCGCAGGATGACTGCTCAGCAGGTTGTTGGTTTGCTGTTTGAGTCTTCCTCTGATATTGGTTCAGAGACTGACTCTGCATCTGAGGGAGAGGAGGCAGGGGACGATTCTGGCAGTGAGTTGTCTCTCCGTATGGAGTCATCGGATGATGAAGATACTCTTAGTGCGGATGAAGTGCCTGTGTTAGAGGAGGAGACTGATGTGCCGATAGTGCGGCAAGAGGAATCTGGGTTGCAGGCTGGGGCTGCAAGGCTTCCCGTTGGTGTAGTGCGGCAAGAGGCTTCTGGGCTGCAGGCTGGGGCTGCAAGGCTTCCCTTTGAAAGTGATGACCTCTGGGTTGCCCCTGGCATGGTGCAGCCGGCATTGCCAGAGTTTACTGGTGTTCCAGGGTCTAGAGTGAATACGGAAACTTTTTGCCGGTCAATTTTTTTCAGTTGTTTATGGACGATGTGTTTTTTGCAGAGATTGTTGAGCAGACTAATTTGTATGCCGAACAGTTTTTGAGGGACAACTGTGCCAGTCTTAAGCCACACTCTAGAGCTACCCGGTGGACTCCCACAAATGTTGAAGAGATGAAGAAGTTCTTGGGTTTAACTTTTTTGACGGGCTTGCTAAGGAAGCCATCAATGTCTTCATATTGGTCTAGCAGTCCCTTGATGGCAACGTCTATTTTTCCGGCAGTCATGAGTCGTGACAGGTATTTGCTACTGCTTCGGATGATGCATTTTGTTGATAATGGTTTAGCGTTGCCACGAGATCACCCTGACTGTGACCGTCTTTTTAAGATTAGGCCTGTCCTTGATCACTTTGTTGATCGATTTCCTGAGATCTATGCTCCTGGGAAACAAATTGCAGTGGATGAGTCTTTGGTGTTGTTCAAGGGCCGCTTGGTTTTTAGGCAATACATTCCTAGTAAGAGGGCACGCTATGGAATAAAGCTGCATATGCTGTGTGACAGTAGGACTGGATATGTCTCTAATTTCAGGGTGTACACCGGTAAGGAATCTAGGTTTAACCTCCCTGGTTGTCCGTCCACTTTTGGAGTGACTGAGAAAATTGTTTGGGAACTTGGAAGAGTATTTTTTAACAAAGGCCACCATTTATATGTAGATAACTTCTACACTGGTGTGCGGTTGTTCAGGGAATTGGCCAAAGTGGACACTCTTGCTTGTGGCACAACCTGCTCTAACCGTAAAGGTTTCCCGAAAGAACTTGTTTGTCAAAAGCTTGTGCGGGGACAGTGCGTTGCGTTGCCAGGAGCTTCTTGCTGTGAAGTTTACAGACAGGAGAGATGTCTACATCCTGACTACCATCCATGATGAAAGCACTGCACCTGTGACTGTTTGGGGTCAGGTCGCTGAAGCGCGCAAACCTGTGTGCATTTTAGACTATAATAGGCACATGGGTGGTGTTGACAGAGTAGATCAGAGGTTGGAACCTTACACTGCTCTTCGTAAGGCTTACATTTGGTACAAGAAGTTGGCTATCCATCTTTTCCACATGGCAATGTTTAATGCTTTTGTTGTGTTCCAGGATTCTTGCCCTGAGTCAAAGATGACTTTTGCTAAGTTTCAGGAGTCTGTAATAGGCAGCCTTGTTGTAGTGGAACAGACAAGTGTTCCTAGAGTTGGACTGGTGGAGGATGTTGCTAGATTGAAAGAACGCCACTTTCCAGATCACATTCCTCCCACACCCGCAAAAGATTTTCCCAGTAGGAGATGTAGAGTCTGTTGGCGAAAAGGTTTGCGGAAGGAGAGTCGTATGTACTGCCCCGACTGTCCTTCTCATCCTGCACTGTGTCTCTCTGCTTGTTTTAGAGCGTACCACACACGAAAGAATTTTTGGGAGGATTCTTGAGTGGTAAAGTGAACTGCCTGGTCTGTATTCTTTGGATAATTTGATTCTGTTTCAAGGTTGGTGTTAGTGCAATGTATTTAGTTGCTGATTTTCTGTTAGAAGATTTGTATCTATTTGCAATTTGTTTGTGTTTTTTTTTTTTTTTTTTTAAATCCTAAATGTGATGGCGGTGTGTGTAGGCTTGCGCTTGGCTGTTGGTGTGTGTGGACTGGCACTTGGTTGGTGGTGTGCGTGGAATGGTGCTTAGCTGGCGGTGTGCATGGACTGGCGGTGTGCGTGGACTGGTGCGTGGCTGGTGGTGTGCGTGGACTGGAGCTTGGCTGGTGGTGTGCGTGGACTGGAGCTTGGCTGGCAGTGTGCGTGGAATGGTGCTTGGCAGGCGGTGTGCGTGGACTGGTACTTGGCTGGCGGTGTGCGTGGACTGGTGGTGTGTGCGGACTGGTGCTTGGCTGGTGGTGTGCGTGGACTGGAGCTTGGCTGGCAGTGTGCGTGGAATGGTGCTTGGCAGGCGGTGTGCGTGGACTGGTACTTGGCTGGCTGTGTGCGTGGACTGGTGGTGTGTGCGGACTGGTGCTTGGCTGGTGGTGTCCGTGGACTGGCGCTTGGCTAGCGGTGTGTGTGGACTGGTGCTCTGCTGGCTGTGTGTGAGTATTGACTTTCTGCTGGTCACTACACACACTGCTAGCTGAGTGCCACTCCACGCAAACCATCAGCCTGTGTAGTTGCTGTGTCTGGATTGTGGGCGTGTGAAAGTGATGGGCCCTTGAATGGCGCTGTGTGCTGGTGTGAGTTTTGTTATGTGATGGGCCCGCGGCTGGCGGTGTGAATGGTTTTGTATGTCTCACACGTATGAAAGGTGTATGAATGGCCTGTAAAGAGGTTGGTGCCTTGTCGTGGCTTTACAGCTCACGAGCTGTGAGTCAATGGTTCAGTTTCTCGCCCTTTCAATTATTACCAGTGCATTTCATTTCTGTGAAATCACTTGCTAATACAGTTGTATCTACTGAACCATCACTCACCCTCGTGCCAAATCCAACCAGTATGTGTGTGTGCTTGCGGATTAGTTGGCTGTGCAGTAATATTTGTCTTTCTGAAGCAGGGTGTACCTTGTCCCTTTTTGGTGAATTTTGTAATGTGTTGCTTTTGTGCCTGGTGGTGCGAATGGTCTTGTTTGTATCACGTATGAAAGGTGTGTGAATGGCCTGTAAAGTGGTTGGTGCCTTGACGTGGCTTTACAGCTCACGAGCTGCGAGTCATTGGTTTGGTTTTTTGTGAATTTAATTATTGACAGTGCATTTCATTTTTGTGAAATCTCTGGTTAATAAAATTTAATACACTGAACCATGACTCGCCCTCGTGCCAAATCCAACCAGTATGTGTGTGTGTTTGAGGAATAGATGGTTGTGCAGGAATCTTTGTCTTTAGTTTCTCTGCCAAGTTACACTTTCCATGCAAGAATAACCCACCAACTGTAGATATTGTCGGAAACCCATGGGAGTTCATGCTGATGTCTCTATTGTGAATTACAAAAAAATTTTTATCCCCAATGTCCTGCAAACCTCAAAATGTCTGCCACATTTTCTTTGCAATATTATTCCAAAATTCTCACGCTGTAGGAACAATAGATAATCTGGTTTTGCAAGGGGGTCACTTTGGTTTTTGGCCCGTTGCTCGGCGGCCATCTAGGGAAACCTACCAAACCCACGCATTTCTGAAAACTAGACACCCGGCGGCTTCCAGGGAGGTATGGCTTGCATGGATCCCCCAACGTTTCCTTACCCAGAATCCCCTGCAAACCTCAATTTTTGCTGAATAAATCACTTTTTTCACACATTTTGGGGTGGGAAAGTAGTGGCATCACCGGGCTCACACAAATTTACCACCACCCAGCGTTCCCCCAGGTCTCCCGGTAAAAATGGTGCGTCACTTGTGTGGGAGGCCCAAGTACCCGCGGCAGGCAAGGGCCCAAAACGTAGTGATGGGACATTTGGGATAGGCAATGTTGATGTCGCCTCACTACGTTTTGGGCCCTTGCCTGCCGCGGGTACTTGGGCCTCCCACACAAGTGAGGCACCATTTTTACCGGGAGACCTGGGGGAACGCTGGGTGGTGGTAAATTTGTGTGAGCCCGGTGATGCCACTACTTTCCCACCCCAAAATGTGTGAAAAAAGTGATTTATTCAGCAAAAATTGAGGTTTGCAGGGGATTCTGGGTAAGGAAACGTTGGGGGATCCATGCAAGCCATACCTCCCTGGAAGCCGCCGGGTGTCTAGTTTTCAGAAATGCGTGGGTTTGGTAGGTTTCCCTAGATGGCCGCCGAGCAACGGGCCAAAAACCAAAGTGACCCCCCTTGCAAAACCAGGTGGTTTTGCGATAGGCCATTTAGATGTCGCCTCACTACGTTTTGGGCCCTTGCCTGCCGCGGGTACTTGGGCCTCCCCCACAAGTGAGGCACCATTTTTACCGGGAGACCTGGGGGAACGCTGGGTGGTGGTAAATTTGTGTGAGCCCGGTGATGCCACTACTTTCCCACCCCAAAATGTGTGAAAAAAGTGATTTTTTCAGTAAAAATTGAGGTTTGCAGGAGATTCTGGGTAAGGAAACGTTTGGGGATCCACGCAAGCCATACCTCCCTGGAAGCCGCCGGGTGTCTAGTTTTCAGAAATGCGTGGGTTTGGTAGGTTTCCCTAGATGGCCGCCGAGCACCGGGCCAAAAACCAAAGTGACCCCCCTTGCAAAACCAGGTGGTTTTGCCATAGGCCATTTTGATGTCGCCTCACTACGTTTTGGGCCCTTGCCTGCCGCGGGTACTTGGGCCTCCCACACAAGTGAGGCACCATTTTTACCGGAAAACCTGGGGGAACGCTGGGTGGTGGTAAATTTGTGTGAGCCCGGTGATGCCACTACTTTCCCACCCCAAAATGTGTGAAAAAAGTGATTTTTTCAGCAAAAATTGAGGTTTGCAGGGGATTCTGGGTAAGGAAACGTTGGGGGATCCACGCAAGCCATACCTCCCTGGAAGCCGCCGGGTGTCTAGTTTTCAGAAATGCGTGGGTTTGGTAGGTTTCCCTAGATGGCCGCCGAGCACCGGGCCAAAAACCAAAGTGACCCCCCTTGCAAAACCAGGTGGTTTTGCCATAGGCCATTTTGATGTCGCCTCACTACGTTTTGGGCCCTTGCCTGCCGCGGGTACTTGGGCCTCCCACACAAGTGAGGCACCATTTTTACCGGGAGACCTGGGGGAACGCTGGGTGGTGGTAAATTTGTGTGAGCCCGGTGATGCCACTACTTTCCCACCCCAAAATGTGTGAAAAAAGTGATTTTTTCAGCAAAAATTGAGGTTTGCAGGGGATTCTGGGTAAGGAAACGTTGGGGGATCCACGCAAGCCATACCTCCCTGGAAGCCGCCGGGTGTCTAGTTTTCAGAAATGCGTGGGTTTGGTAGGTTTCCCTAGATGGCCGCCGAGCACCGGGCCAAAAACCAAAGTGACCCCCCTTGCAAAACCAGGTGGTTTTGCCATAGGCCATTTTGATGTCGCCTCACTACGTTTTGGGCCCTTGCCTGCCGCGGGTACTTGGGCCTCCCACACAAGTGAGGCACCATTTTTACCGGGAGACCTGGGGGAACGCTGGGTGGTGGTAAATTTGAGTGAGCCCAGTGATGCCACTACTTTCCCACCCCAAAATGTGTGAAAAAAGTGATTTTTTCAGCAAAAATTGAGGTTTGCAGGGGATTCTGGGTAAGGAAACGTTGGGGGATCCACGCAAGCCATACCTCCCTGGAAGCCGCCGGGTATCTAGTTTTCAGAAATGCGTGGGTTTGGTAGGTTTCCCTAGATGGCCGCCGAGCACCGGGCCAAAAACCAAAGTGACCCCCCTTGCAAAACCAGGTGGTTTTGCCATAGGCCATTTTGATGTCGCCTCACTACGTTTTGGGCCCTTGCCTGCCGCGGGTACTTGGGCCTCCCACACAAGTGAGGCACCATTTTTACCGGGAGACCTGGGGGAACGCTGGGTGGTGGTAAATTTGTGTGAGCCCGGTGATGCCACTACTTTCCCACCCCAAAATGTGTGAAAAAAGTGATTTTTTCAGCAAAAATTGAGGTTTGCAGGGGATTCTGGGTAAGGAAACGTTGGGGGATCCACGCAAGCCATACTTCCTTGGATGCCGCCGGGTGTCTAGTTTTCAGAAATGTCTGGGTTTGGTAGGTTTCCCTAGGTGCCGGCAGGGCTAGGGTTCAAAAACTACAGCTAGTCACTTTGCCAAAAAAGGGTCATTTTTCACTGCAAAATTGAGATGTGACCACGTTGCGTTTTGCGCCGTTTCCTGTCGCGGGCACTGGGCCGACCCGCACAAGTGATGTACCATTTTTCTCATAGGACTTTGGGGAACGCGGGGTGGGTGGAAATTTGTGGATCCACCCAGATTCCAGAACTTTCCATCCCAGAAATGTGGGGAAAATGTGTTTTTTTTGTCATTTTTTTAGGTTTGCAAGGGATTCTGGGTAACAGACCATAGTGGGAGGCAGTCAAGTCACCCCATCCTGGATTCCCCTGGGTGTCTACTTTTCAAAAATGTATAGGTTTGCTAAGTTTCTCTAGGTGCCGGCAGGGCTAGGGTTCAAAAACGCCAGCTAGTCACTTTGCCAAAAAAGGGTCATTTTTCACTGCAAAATTGAGGTGTGACCACGTTGCGTTTTGCGCCGTTTCCTGTCGCGGGCACTAGGCCGACCCGCACAAGTGAGGTACCATTTTTCTCGTAGGACTTTGGGGAACGCGGGGTGGGTGGAAATTTGTGGATCCACGCAGATTCCAGAACTTTCCATCCCAGAAATGTGGGGAAAATGTGTTTTTTTGTCATTTTTTTAGGTTTGCAAAGGATTCTGGGTAACAGACCATGGTGGGAGGCAGTCAAGTCACCCCATCCTGGATTCCCCTGGGTGTCTAGTTTTCAAAAATGTATAGGTTTGCTAGGTTTCCCTAGGTGCCGGCAGGGCTAGGGTTCAAAAACTACAGCTAGACTCTTCGCAAAAAAAGTGTAAAATTTCAGTGTGAAAATGTGGTGTGTTCAGCTTAGGTTTTGAGCCACTTCCTGTCGTGGGCACTATGCCTACCCACACAAGTGAGGTACCATTTTTATCGGGAGACTTAGGGTAGTTCAGATTTGTAAAGCAACTGTTATTACCTATTGATTTTGGATGCATTTCTCCCTTCCAAATGAAAGACATTGTGTAAAAAAAAAGACATTTTGAAAAATGACCAATAATTGTCATGCAAGTATGAGTATTCCCAATTTCGAAAATGTGCAAATATGCACTGTTTCTAAACTCTGTAGTTTGTTCCCATTTCAGAAATACATAGGTGTCTTTCATACCGATTTTTCCATGTATACATTTTCCCACAATAATTGCTATAGACCCGGAACAAAAAAAAAAACCATTACAAAATGCTGCTCAGTTTTTTACTCTGGGTTCGTTGGCCTCTTGGTGAACCTACAAGTCCTATATATCCCCACAACCAGGAAGGTCCAGTGGATGTAACAGTACATTGCTTTCTAAGAGATGTGATAATTAGAAGAAGTTACAGGTGAAAACGTTGACTCAAAAGGCTGCTTTTTTCAACTAATTTTTAATTTTTCCTATATTTAACTGTTAGTTTCTATAAAGAAACCTTGATGGATCTACACAAATGACCCCTTGCTGAATTCAGAATTTTGTCTACTTTTCACAAATGTATAGCTTTCCAGGGTCCATTATTGTTTCTGTACCCATTTCTACCATTAACTGGAAGGAGGTTGAAAGCACAAAAAATAGCAAAAAGAGGGTATGTCCCAGAAAAATGCCAAAACTGTGTAAAAAATGTTGGTTTTCTGACAAACTTCTGTCATTCCCTAAAAGCTGGAGAAATGGTGATTTCAGCCCCACAAACCCTTTTTTGATACCATTTGCAGAGAAAAACCCAGAAGCTTTCATTTACAGACCGTTTTCCCATTTTTCACAAAAAAACCAAAATTTTGCTGTATTTTGACTAATTTCTGGGAACCCTCTAGGAGAATCCACAAACCCTGGGTACCTTTAGAATCCCCATGATGTTGGAAGAAAAGGACGCAAATTTGGCGTGGATACCTAATGTGGTCAAAAAGTTACAGGGGCCTAAGCGCGCACTACCCCAAATAGCCCAAAAAAGGCTTAGCACAGGAGGGGAAAAGGCCTTGCAGCGAAGGGGTTAAAACCCCGTCATTTGCAGATGGAAACAAACTATTGTTGACGATTGTAAGTCGTGTTTTTTTTTATAGCCATGCGTTATGGTGACCTTCACAGACCACTCGAGCCCCCTCGTAGCTCGGTACCCTGTCACCAGGTGCCATGCACAGCCACAGTATGTGGCTATGGTGCGCACAGAGGACACCGAAAGTGATTACAGCCAGTGAATGTTATTATGTTCTAATGTACATGCCACATATGTATTTTGTTGGTAATGTGTGTAGTTGTGAGAGATATTGGACTCGGGCGCGTATGTGAACTGTGAGGTGTAAAGGGCATGCACCCATGATATTGAATTCATGGATGATGCATGTTTTACACACGGCACATAGTTATGATCATGGATTTATTAGGCATGGTATGTCTGTGTGGTAGCCAAACTAGAGGTATTCTGTGGATGTATGGCTGCTAAAATTAGGGTGCGTTGAGGCGCTCGGGCCAGGTACTACTGCACACGCTGCACCATTGAGAGCTCTGCTACTGCCCGAATCGGTGCCGCGCTTGTGACTTTACTGCGTGGGCACGTGCAGCACCCGTCCACCCCAGGCTCCGTTCCATAAACACCCACCACCAGGCGGAACTTGCAAATGCTTGGTTACCGCCCTGTTGCCTTTTGGGACAGCCCGTCTGGACTGGCAGATGCCATCTTTGTTTGGCATGACGTAGGAGGGCTCTGTTTATGTTAAATGCTGGCTCATGATTGCAATTTGCTTCCATTGAACATGCATGCCCACTTTCACTTTCAAGGTGCAGCCGGGACAATGCGAACGTTTGTATATGTCTCGCATTTAAATGCGCGACACATAGCATTGCAAATATGTTTTAGTTTACGGCGTGGTCTGCTTTCAAGCAGCCACCCGCCTTTGAGAGACTTCCCCCGCCCCCCCAGTTCTTTCATCCCACTTAAAGCCCTAGTTGAGTGTCGGTGCAGTGTTCCTGACAACATGGTGCGAACTAAGGCGCATACTGTCAGTAATACCGGTAGCTACCGCAAAGGTAAGCTCCTTTTTTGATTTTTGGACGGCGGAGTATTGTTGGGGTTCCATATGTCCTGCAACCGTAGTTTGCTTTCCTTTTGCCCAAGCTTTCTCAATTCATGTGGAGGTTGTTTCGCAGGCTCGGTTCCTAATGGCTGGGGCGTTTTTAATAAAATATGTAAAGCTGCTGTTATGTTATATTACTTGTATTATTTAAATGTGCATAGCTGGCATTTTGTATTCTTTCCTTACTGTGTGAGTAGTGTATGCCCCCGCCCCCCTTCTCTTTGCTCTTCTGATGTTCATCTCTTGTTTCCTTTGCCGTGGCTTGCTTATTTATTCTTACCCTCACTGCCCCTCCCCTCAATTGTGCTTAACTTCATAAGGCATTAAAGCACTTGAAAAATGCTTTTTTAATTAACTTTAGTCATGAGCAGGGCGCACGCTTCAGGGACACCACACTTTTTTTTTTTTACTTTAATAAGCGCAACACCGTCTTCACGGACACCGCGCTATACAATGCAATAAGTGTTGCTTTTAGTATTGTAAATGACAATGCCTTTTAATTTTTTTAAGACATTGCCCTTTACAATGCCAATAGCTCCAAAACTCGCAGTTGCGAGACCTATTGCATTTTAAATGCTTGTTTTTATCTGCCTGGATTGTTTTGACCAAGTGTCCTACCCAAAGCCGCCCAAATGTTTCCAAACTATCCTTTGGAATTCATGGTTCAGATAGCGTTTCTAACAGATTTGGGCAGTAAGAAAAATTTCTGAAGAACTTAATATTTCCCTTAGAAGTGCCTGGGTGTCCGCACCCTACTTTTAAAAAGCACCAAGGTTCCTTGCAGATAATTTTCCCACCCCAAGGTACAGCAATTCTGGTCGCTTGTGTCTAAAAGGACATCAAGGAACAGAAACAGAAAAACAATTCTTATTTTCCACACATTCTGCCACTACAAATGACAACAAAACACTCATTCTATCAGGAGAAGTTAAATTAGGGTTAATCATAATTTCATTCATGTTTCTCTGTTTCCAGTATCTTGTGCACTTTTTGCGACTCTCTAATTTTGCCCTTCTCCGACCGCCTCACAGTTCATCTCCTTTCTCGATTCCAGTCCTTATTACAGGCTCTCCTCGTTTGTTCTTGCTTGGCAGGTCTCACAGCAGCATGGTCCTACTGCGCCCTTCCTGGTTCTAACAATTGATTATGTAGGTATTGCCATAGCAACGCAAACAAATGGTTCGAAAGGCTCTTTCAAATACCACAGCCCCACAAAAAAGGAAAAACAAAACATGCCTAATGAAACAAAATGCTCTAAACGTGCAATGGTGACACAGTGACACTTTCTGTCTTTCAGATCGAATGATCACCACAGGGCTGTCCTGAAAAAAGTCAATGTTTCATCAGGCAGAGGTTTGGGGAGTACGAACTGACTAGGATACACTATTTGAGAGCTGCACAATGTACTCGTGCATGCTTGCCAATAAGCGTGGGTGCACATGGAGTAAGGGTGGGCGTAGTTCGCGAAGTAGCACTTCGCGAAGCTACGCAAAGTGAAGTTCGCAACTACGCGAGCTACGCGTAGCACTTCGCAAACTGCGTAGTAACATGTTAGCACTGTGCAAGATGTTGTTTTCAATGATTGCACAGTGCGGACAAGCAACCGGCACTGTGCAATCATTGAAAATGGCATCTTGCACAGTGCGAGCTGTAGTTTTCTGCTGCTCGAGTAGATTTTTACTCGAGCGGCAGCTTTCTCAACGCGAACTGGTAGTTTCTCATTGCGAGCGGTCGCGAGCATACGCGACCCCTCGCAATGAGAAACCTGACCTCCTCGCGTTGGTAATCTCGCCGGGAGGTTTATTTTCCATGCTCGCGATCGCCAACTTGATGTTGCTGATCGCGAACAAGGAAAAAGTCTTGCCGGGATGTCATTTTGCTTGCTCGCGGTCGCCAACTTGACGTTGAGGACCGCGAGCAAGCAAAAATTGACCGCAACACTACGCTACGCGTGTTCACACTGTGCTAGTAGCGCGAACTTCGCAAACTACGCGAGCGTAGCGGAGTGCTTCGCCCAGGCTTAACATGGAGCAAACAGTAGCATGGCCAGTGTGTCATGGACCCTAGAGTAAGGAAGGAAATAGGCCCCCAGCTTCTGTTTGAATTATAAAATACAGCAATACTCAGTGTTCAGTGGGCCCTCAGGCCCTGGCCCTGGTGCCACTGCACCTGCTGCACCAACGGCAGCTGAACCCTGGGATAAAATACACGGGCAATTCAAAACTGCACCCCCACAGATACCGGGGTTACACTTTAGTAATCACTCGATATTTCAACAATTCTTTGGTTGTTGATGTTTTCATACCAGCTAGGAGGTCAAGTCTGCAAACATAGAACAAACCACAAGATTCCCTTATAAAGGACAGGGATTTAATCAGATAACCTGAAGCCTATAGACCTGATTCACAAAACAGTCATAAAGCCGCTCTCATATTATATGTGCGAATGTAGATTTATGATATTTTGGAATTCATAGATATTCCCAGGGTTAGGCATGGAAAGCTGCACCAGAGCAGGTTTTCATGCACATTCCTGGGATGGCCATGTGATTTTCCTAGGGGGGATCTTATTCCTGGTGTGCAGCGTTCTCCATAGCGGAACAGCAGAGCAATAATAACAAAAATAAAATTTTGAAAAATACTTTTGCAATTTAGAAACAAACTGGTATTAAAGTTAAGTGATTTTCAACTATATTGTTGACTTAAATGAATTAATAAATTTCCACAAAAAGCCAATTATTAAGATATTTCTAACAATCATAAAAACAAATACTTTTATATCTATATGCATTAATAGCACAGCAAGGACAAAATGCATTGCTAGCCTGTGCCTTTAAATCCCAAACTAGGGAAAGGCCTCAGTGCAAGATGGAATTTAAATTATGATTCAACTAGTTTCATAAATCCTGTCAATCAATAGTCTCTTGTGCAACTCAGAGGGACTATTAATAAATTGCTGATCAGATGAACTCATCCTTCAGTCAAAATACGCCTTTGCTGGGAAGCAGCTCTATTCTGTTCGGCATCTTTCAGGAAAATACCGCGTGAGCCATTATTAGCCACCTATAGATGGGAAACACTAAACTCCTATCACACCCATCAGCATCCAATGTTTGTTGTTGATTGGTAACTAAGGCCAAGCACGTTCTCCACTGACGATGTGCACCGTGAATATTGAAACCACAATATCGATGGGACATACTATCGAGGACAGAGTACTGTACAAAATATTGACAGGTAAGTAAGTCTAGATTTTCTAAACCTAACTCAAATATATATGAACCTACACCATACATATATCTTCAAGGTCCGTAGATGTGAAGTTAGGAATAGTAAATCTATACTTCCCTATAAGCACTTACCTTTAAAGATTTTGTCCCTCAATATTCTGTCCTCAATATACTTCTATCTCACTATTTTTGGTGTTGATATTCAGTAATACAATCCCACTGACTATGCTTCAAACTGGCAATTGGCTAGGCTCATTATAGTGGAACAGTCTCTGAGGTATGGAAACCAGAATGATGTCCACACCACCATTAACTTTACATGAACATTGATTAGGGGTAGTGAAAGTGACATCAAAATCCATATGGCCTACAATGGCATCACAGGGTTGACCTATTCTCCCGCACCTATCCTTACCCTCCCTGCAGCCGTTTGTTTACTGATGATGGACTGAGGGAAGGGTAAGGAGTGAAAACTTCAGGAAGTAAACAAGACTCTATTCACTTTAAATTCCTAGCCAGGGTCAGACTGGGACAGAAAATAGGCCTGGGCACCAAGATAAAAGTGGTTCCTCATTAACGAATCACATAGCTAAAACGTGGCACAAATTTGCAATTCAGGACAGGTTTGAACCTTAACAGACAGGCTCTATGAGTGTTTTGCGAGGCATGTGAGACTGCATGCATTCGTGCTTGCTACAGCCCATGTTTGTTTTTATATAAGGTAAATTAACAGTGAAAATGCAGTCCACCAAAACCATAAAACAGACCCACAAAAAGCCATAAAAGCCTGCCCTGACACCAATGATAGCCCTATAGGCCAGTCCAATCTTGGGGGCAGATTTACAAGCCCCTTGCTCCACTTTTGCATCACCTTCCCCTGTTAAAAGTGACGCAAAAGTGGCACAAGGGGCTTGTAAATATGCCCCATGGTTCCTAGTGCTTTCTTCGTGGGGGGGGGTGGTAAAGTAGGGTAGCACTTGCAATCATTTGCTACCACAATTGGCATGTATGTGCCTTTCTCCAGTAGTGGCTGCTATGGGGCATTAGTGGTGGGGAAGGGAGGGGGTGAAAAAAAAAAAGGGAAAAAAAATAATAAACATACCTGCCCACCACCGCTTCTACTCCGTCGTTTTCTTCTTCAGTCGAAAGACGTAGGAAGCAGGAACCGGAAGCACCCAGGCTTTCGGTCGTTTTTCTATACTTAAAAATGAACGATTATGGTCGTTTTTCAATACTTAAAAATAATTGATTACCGTAGTTTTTCTGTACTTAAGAAGTTAGTCATAACGCGAAGTTGGACTTATACCTCCTCAGCAGTACGAGCTGCCAAAGTTTATTGCGGTTTTTCTAGCGATAATTATTGTTAAATGTCGTTGACCAATCAAAAACCAACTAAAAGAAAATGGAAAAAAACCTCACGGTTCAGAGATATAGTTCGCGGGACAGCGGTGGACAGGTGCAGCTGTGAGCATCAAGACATCTAGGCACATGTCCATACTTTAACCAGGCATATCTGGGGACGAACACAGTGCTGATGATATCCGGACCTTTCAGCTTCACTTCAGTTGAGGAACGGTCCACCTACGTGATGTTCATCGGTCCAGCATACTCTTGCTGCGAGGCAATTAGTGTTTATTGTTCAAATGGGTGCATCAGGAGCGTATAGGTGAGTCCACCGCCACACCGGACGATTGCGTCGCTTGATCCCTTGACGACAGACTTGGCATTCCGTGACCTGTTGAAATTCTCGGTTAGATGACCTGGCCACTTCCTGGAATCCATTGGTGGGGCACAGTAAGGTCCATCTCTCACGCTCTGGGAGGCCCCTTGGATGAGTTGCCCTGGGACTGCATATGGGCTCTGACTCTGGAGCCACTGCCTCGGCACTCGTGCAAACTTCAGGGGTGGAGGTGTCTTGGTCAGAAACATGCTCTCGCTACCAGGATCAGAATATGCGCCGGTTAAACAGATGGTCACTGCATTTTCGGATCGTCAATTGTTCTGGCAAGTGGTGTGGGACTCCAGTTGTTGTACTTGAAGCTCCAAGGATGGTAGTGATGCACATGACAGATATGGAGTGGATGCCATGAGACGACTCGCACCACATCTGGTGATAACTAGCAGTGAGTAGGGATGACTGGCGAATCTAGGCAGTCATGGTACTCGTCGGACACTTGGTGCAGTTCTTCTGATTTGGCATTTGTGTAAGTAGAACAGGGATGCCCTTTCCTTAAAGCAGCCGGCGACAGGTGGATGACGGTCACTATGAGGAATGATGCCACCCCACCCCAGTGGCTGTCGTATCTTGGAAGGTGCACTCAGGTGATCGTGCGAGTACTTGTTCTAGTCCCCTTTTGTTGATTCCCACTGTGCACTTGTTGTCGTCCGTTTTCCTGGAATAGGACTTTCACTGTCCTATATCTCGCCACTCCTTATCTTCTCTAGAATGTGTCAACAGACCACGTAATGCAGGTCGCTTCGTGCTGCAGTGGCATCTTGCTGCAATGACGTTGTGTTGCAGTGGCATCGTGCTGCAATGGCATCGTGTTGCAGTGGCATCTTGCTGCAAGGACATCGTGTTGCAGTGGCATCGTGTTGCAGTAGCGTCATGCTGCAATGGCATCGTGTTGCAGTGGCATCTTGCTGCAATGACGTCGTGTTGCAGTGGCATCGTGCTGCAATGGCATCGTGTTGCAGTGGCATTGTGCTGCAAGGACATCGTGTTGCAGTGGCATCGTGTTGCAGTAGCGTCATGCTGCAATGGCATCGTGTTGCAGTAGCATCATGCTGCAAAGGCTTCGTGTTGCTACACCTGTGCTTCTCAGGTGCGTCAGCCATTTCAGGGACGGCAGTCCCAGCTGTAATTTCGGATCGCTTGGGAGGTATGTATCTCCCTTCTCTTGCGTCAGTTGTGGCGGCGCGCCACTTGGAGTGCAGGAGTCTCCTCATGCCTGTAGAGAACTGCTGCACACCACAGTCTTAAGGCAGTATAAGAGGTACTCTCTGAATAGTCTCTGGCCCACTGCTGGATGATGTTGGTGCAGGCAGGTTGACTACGATCTCTCTCCTTCCTGCGTTCAGGCCACCCGGGGCACCTCTCTCCTCTGTACTTTCAGATGGCGGGTAATGTTCCTTCCGCCGACTCTTCGCTTGAGGGCCTTGCTCTTGCACCTTGAGAATGCGCCGTAATGCCATTGCATCCTGCCTTGGTTTCTTCATGCTTGGCAGGGTTGGTAACTCCTTGTGAAACTCTCCTTGATGAGCCAGTGGTGGCCTTTCGGTGCCTGGCAGCTGGCTGGCACAGACTACTTTGTACAGCCCATCATTGTCTGCGCGCCCATGCGGGTGGACACTCAGTCTGTCTTGTACCTTGTGCACGGTTGCCGCTCCTCTCTTGTATTTCCTGCCACTGATAATCAGAAAAAGTGCTGTATCGCCTCTGTGGAGCACTGAACTCCTTCCGGGACACCTTGTCTGCCTGTATCATCACCCTTGCTGTGGTTTGCCACTAAGGGCCATGCAGTACTTTCCGTCTTTGCCTGGGCTGCATGCGGTGGCAGACGGGCATCCCTGTGGAGCACTGAACTCCTTCCGGGACACCTTGTCTGCCTGTATCATCACCCTTGCTGTGGTTTGCCACTAGGGGCCATGCAGTACTTTCCGTCTTTGCCTGGGCTGCATGCGGTGGCAGACGGGCATCCCCAGGGGATGGGGCGTACAACGCACTCTGCACTGCTGTTGGCCTGCAGGTACCTGGGTCTGATAGGGAGAACAGTGCAAACATCTCTTTGAGTTGGTCTCTGCATGCAGCAGTAGCTGTTATTTTGGCTGCCCTTGGCGAAGTCCCAGGACACGGCAGGCTGTTTGGTGATCAGGGCAACAGGGAATCTTTGAGCACAGCATCAATGTGTAATTGGGGCTGTTTGTTTGCAGTATGCTGTACTCTGGTGCAAATAGCTCAGGCAAACTGTAGGTAGCAATGCAGACATTCTTGTCCATGCTATGAGAACTGAGACGAAGGACTTTTCCCCTCCTCCTTACAGGATGGGCTTATGGCTTGCAGCATTTCTCCCAATTCCCCTGGGATTCTGCTTGAGTGACGGTGCACTACGGGCCGTCACGCAGGGCAGGCCAGGATGCCGTGTGCTAGGTAGCTGATAGGTGGCACGGTGGATGCGTACCACACTAGGGCAGAAGTGGGTGCCCGTTTGATTTTGTTGCATCGTTGTGACACTTACGGCCGGGCCACGTCCTCAGTACTCGGGCCGATTGCAGTGCATCCACTGACCGCCAGGCGGCGCCGCAGCCACCACTCCTTCCAGCCACGGCAAGTTTCCTTGAAGATTGTGGGCCTCACAGAGAAGAGATGTGCAGGAGGGGTGGCACTGGGAGCAGGTATAGCTGTGGCCTTCTCCCCTGCCAGGGGGGTGCTGCTACGGATATTCAGAGGCTTTGGACAGCAGCGCTTACCACATCTCCTTCATACAAGCTGCATAACAGGCGATTGAGGGTGCGGGACTGGCGTAGTTCTGTCAGTGACATCCGCTCTGAAAAAGGGGGGCATACATACGGGCCTCGCTGGAGTTTGTGTTGGGGACTTGTTTGGACGGGCCTGAGTTTTCAGAAGTTTAGTTTCTTTTCTGCACCGGTGTGTGTGTGGGTGCGGTGCCACCAGTAGGTGCTAGGTGGCGCTCCTTTAGTTTTCGCTGCAGCTATTTCCCTATGACTGAGCTGCGCGGGCTGGGGATGCCAGTGTAGAGGCCAAAACAGTCAAAATGCTATGGGGCAGACAGCAGCCTTCTCTTTCTCACCGCAGTGACTGCTTTTAACCCTGTCTGCTGTCAACTTCCAGGTCGGTCCTTTCGGTGTGGTACCACTTCAGGCCACTAGGCGGTGCTGCTGGCTTATTAACGCTGTCCCCGGCAGTCGACTTTCACCCCGGAAGCTTGATCAGTTACTTGGTTCTGCAGCACGTCGCGTCTCTGCAGGCACGAACTAACAGGCAATTCGCACGGAGTGTTCCCCTCTACACCGGCCGATGTCCCTCGAGGTGCAGACACCCCCGGACGTCCTCGGGTCCCAGTGTACCGCACCGGCAGTTCCTATGGCTCCACAGGCATTGTGCACAGCGCGGTAAGGTTTAGCAATCTCTTTCTGTCATTAATGTTTTTTTTTTTTTTTTTTGTTTTAATTGGATCCTTCATGTATTCCTGATGAGCGGGGTCCGTACCCCACCACGGACCGGCCGCGCCCTTCCGGCATTACGGCCGCTCACGCAGCCCTACCTCCGATGTCGGTGTACTCCGACGGGGCCTCTTCTCATTATCTGCCGGCCGCTGTCTCCTCCTGTCTTTCCCCGCCCAGCAGCCTCACTCGTGCATGCGCTACGCTGGGGCTTGAGTAGGCACCGCAGACGGCTGACCCCTTGCGGGCACAATGTCTTGTCCTCGCTGAGGCGGGCGGCTACTCCCTTCTCCCTCGTGACACAGGAGGCTCACCTTGCGGCCGCTGGGTCATCCCGGCCGATGCGGGTGGGCTCCGCTCAGCTCGTGCCTCTGTTGGGGGCTCAGCAACTTGGCGGCAGGGCTCGCCACCGGCTCCTCTCTCGCCGCACCGGAGGCTCAGCAATCGTGCGGTGCAGGTGCCGCCATGTATTGACGGCCACAGCAGGCACGCGGCGGGCTCCCGATCGCCGCACTCGCACACCAGGGCTCTGTGCACATCCCAGTGGATCTTCAGCTGAGCTGTGCCAGCTGCAGGGGCCGCCCGATACACAGGCAGCATGCCACCTTCACAAACGGCGGCCGCACACGCGGGAAAAACCCGCTCGTCGCCAGTGTTATGTTCTGGGCCCTAGGCCCACATAATGCATGATAGATCACACAGACACATGGATAGATGGTACGGATGACTAGCCGCGAGCACGTGCACTCGGGCTCTTTTATTAGCGGGGTCACCTGACCGGTGACACCCGTGTTGGATGGGTGGGGGTGTGTGTGAGCCAGCCCTCGGGGGAGTGGCTGGCAGGAACACTAGACTGTGTCCAGCAGGACACAACACCATTCTGATTGGTCCCCTTCTAGACGGACCAAATTGGAACTTCGATGTCCTCACTGAATCCGGAAATGCCTTCATTTGTGCACTCTGACACGGGAACTGAATAGTGTGAATAGTTCGTGTGACACACCAGAATAATACAGCATCTTGATTGATTAATTTTTTTCTTACAATCTTATAGAGCTATGGTATGGTAGTATTGTAGATTAGAACGGTATTGTACCCGATAGTACGTAGCATTAGTTTGAGATATGCAGTTTAAGGAACTCCAAAAATATTTCACAGACGATTCTGATTGAGCGCCTAGACGACGGACCAGATGGGGAACTACGATGTGTTAAACGAACCCGGAAATGCATCGGTTTGGACACTGTAACTCAGTATAGTGATTTGTTTGTGATATACAATAATGACGTTGATAAGTAATTAAAGGAGGATTTTTTTTGCCAGTTTATATAGCGCGAACTCGACCCGAAGGTATTGGAGAGCCATACATGAGCACCAGTTACCTGCCGCTGCCCGCGTCCCACGCAGGGGGACATCAGCAGCGCAGCTCTCTAGTGGCCACCCGTCAGAGCCTCCCCCCCCCCCCCCTGTTCCATCTCTCTCTCCCCCCCGTAGATCGCCCTCTGCTTCCTGTGTACACTCCTGGCCGCGCGAGATGCTTTGTCGCCCACCTCGCCTTTTCATCGGTCATGTCTGTCTCGTGGCTGTTTCCTGGACCTGGACCTACGCCACATCGCTCGTCGTCTCGGGCAGATCTACGGTGAGTCTTGCTGCTCCCACTCCGCCCCGGCCCTGTCCCTGGCAGTACCAGGTTGACGGGGCCCTGTGGCTCGTCAGGCCACGGGCGGAGGGGGTGCAAGATGTTGGCATGATTGGAGTATGGAAGGGCGGCTAATGAGCATGCCAGGGGCGGAAGCGTGGCGGGGTCCATTACGATGGTAGCGAGATTGTCGCACCCCCCAACACGGAGGTAGAAATGCCACCCCGGCCTAGGTACCACCCTACCTCGCGCATCGCGCTGGGTCCATAGGGGGTTTTCGTTTACCTCCTCGTGCCTCGAGCCAGGCCATGAGGGGGGGATGCCGGGATGCTCACTCGAAAAGCAGTGTGGCCTGCGTTCTCTTGACTGCCCCGTGCCTCGAGCTAGGCCACGAGGGGGTGAGGCGGGGCAGCGCACTAGCGGGTTAATTGGAGAAACTCGTATGTGGTAGCCTCAGGCATGGGGGCTCGCGCACCCACAAATTACTAGGGCCAACCGTTAATGTTGGGACTCTCAGGTGCAAGACTTAAGGGTGTGGGACAGCGCTCCCGCCACATCGCGATTAGGGCCCGCAGGTCCCCCCTCATTGTCCGGAAGAGGGGGCTGGAGGTCTTCTGTTTCAGTTCCATGGGAAAGGGGACGGGGGGATGCATTTTAGAAGGTACGGGGATGCCGGGGCGAATTTCGAGCCTCGGGGTCGTCCCCTCACACTAGGCACGATTTGAGGGATATCGCCCAGTTGTGCACCACCCCCCCGCCCGCCGATTGCGAGGACGCCGAGGGTGCGGTGGGGTAGGCAGCAGGCCGAGTTACGGGCCTTGCGGCGGCGGCGCATCGATATCTAACCCAATGCACCTACCAAACGCAAAATCCCTTTCAAATGTGTATAGTGTTACCATGCAATGTAAACATATATTACCAACAGGGAAACATGTAGCAAAGCACTGGTTTGTGCCGACCACAAAATGAAGGTGTCCTTCGGGAACCAACTGGTGCTCGGTAAGGGGCTCCAATACCTCCTGGACGAGTTTGGGCCGTATACAACTACAAGAGGGGCCACAATACCCTGCTGTTTAACTTACCGGTTGCGTCACCCAACCGTAGCGCAGTGGGTCGGTTTCCCTGGTTAGGTTTGGGTGCACTCCTTCGCAATGCGATACCGCATAATGAGTGTGTCGGCGTCCGGCCCGAAATGCTTTGTCAGCGGCAAAGCCGGTAGGATGTTTGATAGCAGGGCTCGATTTTCGCTCGTAGGCTGCGATGCCGGTAGGGTAGGACACCAAGCCTCGTGTCTCGGGGTCGCGTTTGCGTCACGGTGGGCCTTATTTCAAGAGGCCTGCCATATCTTGGTGCCGTGGAGGTATTGCGAGCGCTGTACTGGGTGCAGCGCTCCAGATACCGTCGGGGCGCCCGTGCGCTCGATAATATATGTTCTCCGAGCCCTTCCCTACACTGTCCCTGAAACTGTAATTTGAACGCTGTACTGGGAAAGCGCCCCTACACCTTCGGGTCGCGCTAGGTAATAGGCAATGAAGAGCCATTCTCTGTACCGTGTGCTTGAATCAATGTCAACACGGTGCGGTGTGAAGCGCTCCAATACGCGCTAGATAATATGCACGTAAGAGCACCGGTGCATGGCTCCCTGTGAAGTGCTCCAACACCCGTGCAGCGTTAGACAATAGGCAGGCAAGAGCCCAGTGCATGGCTCCCTGGTTTGTTTGGTCGGTATGCCCCCCCCTCCCCTTCGGTTAGCGCAGGTACAGTGCTTTCAACCAAAGCAAGGAGAGGCGCAATGGTGTCAGCGGTGGCGCAACTTTAATGTTGCCGCCATATGGCGCGAACGCCGGCGGCGAGCCTCGGTGTCGCGTCACTATCCTGTGAGTCTAGGCAAAGCAATTATTGCGATTTGCAGGTTGCGAACCTCTTAGGCGCGTCCACACCCTGTGATCGTAGGCCAAATCATTTAAGCCCCCCATGCCTGAATGCGGATTGTAAATACGGTGCGCGTGTATAGCGCTCCAATACCGTCGGGTCGAGCTTGCGCTATATAATAAATATGCAGCAATTTTAGCAGCCTTTCAAAGGGGTGCACCTATCGTCCAATGGAGAGTTCATTGGTTTGGGAGTGCAGTTAGCATGGGATTTGAACGAGCAGGTCAGGTAGAAAGCCGAAGAGATGGGCCTCGGCTGGACTGCCGATTTTGGTGCTGGTAACCAGGGTTCAATCATCTCGGGTCGCGTCCACATCCTGTGATTCCGGCCAAATCATTTAAGCCCCCCATGCCTGAATGCGTATTGTTTCGGTGCTCGTGTAAAGCGCCAATACCGTCGGGTCGAGTTCGCGCTATATAAATAGGCAACAATTTTCATAACCTTTCAAAGTGGTGCAGCTCTCGTCCAAGGGAAAGTTCACTGGCTTGGGAGTGCAGTTAGCATGGTTGATTCAAGCGAGCAGGACAGGTACACAAAGTTGTAGCTAGAAAAGATAGCCTGGTTTAGTTGTGTATGATGCATAGATTGTATGGTCACAAGAATTGGCGCCTATTCCTTCAAGTCGTGTCGGCGCTATATAATTATGCTAGCGGTGTTTGCTGGTTGCCTATAAGGCAATTACATGATTCATGTGTATGCATTGTTTTGATACTTGATTCATGTGTAGGCATTGTCACGAGAGGCGCATTAGGTCCCCAGGACATTATGACCCCCCCCCCTTCCACCTCAAGTAAATTTGGCACGGCGCTCTCATACGGCGCTACAATACGTTGGCATGCATGATTGGGTGGGGGAAGCGCACCGCTAAGGTTGCAATGTGTAAAGGGGGCAATTGTGGACAACAATTGCTGTTGCAGGGTGAAGGGTGGTAGGGATAGAAGGGTGAATAAGCACACATACTTCGCAATGGCGGCGGCCATCGCGAGCGAAGTAAATGAATGGGGGTGCGGCTGGCAAAGAAGCCACACACCCTGCGCCGGGGGAGCCGTTAGGAGATTAGCGTCGGTTCACGGCCCCAATACACCAGCACTGCAAGGCTGGGAGCTGCCTGGGCCCCCGCGGATCGCGGGCGGTGCAACCCCCGTGGCGCTCCCTGGATAAGGTTATCGCCCCCCCCCTCCCGTCGGCTAGGCTGTCGTTGAGGGCGGGGGGGGCATGCAGTGGGCTGCGTGCGGTAGGCGTGGTGACCTGCAGAGGTGGGGTAGTCCGACGACTGCGAGCTGGACGCTGGTTTAGGGAAGTGAGGTTCCGCCCTTTGAGGTCACGTCCGCATTTTGTGATTGCGGGCATTACTGAACCCCGCACCTCAATGGATTAATTGGTATGATTCTTGTAAGCCCCCCGTGCTTAAATGTGTAATGTAAATAAGGTGCTCATGTAAAGCGCACCAATACCTTCGGGTCGAGTTTGCGCTATATATTTATGCAACATGTATTGCTGGCTTCCTATAAGGCGGATACATGATACAAGTGCATGCATTGTTCACATTACGCGATTGCGGGCATTACTAAACCCCCCGCACCTCAATGGATAATCTGGTGCGGTGCTCGCGTGACCCGGTACGGGGAGCATGTAATATGGTACGATTCTCTTAAGCACCCCCTGCTTGAAGGCGTAATGTAATTACGGTGCTCATGAAAAGGCCTCCAATACCTTCCGGTCGAGTTCGCGCTATATACATATGCAACATGTAATTGCGAGCCTCCAATAAGGCAGATACATGACACAAGTACACACATTGTTCACATTACGCGATTGCAGGCATTACTAAACCCACCGCACCTCAATGGTTAATCTGGTGCTGTGTTCGCGTGATTTGGCAAGAAATGCTTACGCTCCCCGTGCCGGCATGGTGTAAGGTAAATACGGTGCTCATGTAAAGCGCGCCAAGATCTTTGACGTCGAAATCGCGCTATACTAATAGGCAACATGTATCTGCTGGCTTCCGATAAGGCAGACACTTGATACAAGTGCAGGCATTGTGCACAAGATTTCGCTCGTGCCCACATTTGCGCGCATCAGATGATTCCGGACATTACGACACCCCCAGCACCCGAATGGGTTATTTGGTCGGTGCTCGTGTCCGGCGCTCTACTAATTTCGCGCGCATTACGGTTTGAGCTAATCACTAATCCACCGTGCCCGAATAGGTATGCTAATATGGGGCTCATGTACTGCACTCCAATACCTTCGGGCGGGTCACGCTGTGACTCCGGGCAGATAATTTAATATCCATGTGCCCGATGATGTATGTATATACGGTGTTCACGAACTGCCCGCCGTTACCTTCGGATCGAGTTCGCGCTGTGGTTGTGACACTGGGCAAATCACTGATCACCCCATGCCTAGACATGCATGCGTGCTGCTGGGCCTGGTCCACCTGGGCCCCCGAGGGTCACGAGTTTTGGCGGCTCATGATCCCACTCCGTGCCCGAATATGTATGTAGATACGGGGTGTACGGGCTGCGCTCCATATACCGTCGGGCGAGTCGCGCTGTGACGCCGGGCAGATCACTACTCTCCCCGTGCCTGATTATGTAAGTAAATACGGCGCTGAGGAACCGCGCGCCAATACCTTCGGATCGAGTTCGCGCTGGGTTGGTGACGCTGGGTAAATCAGTGAATATCGCCGTATGATCTCACTCCCGTGCCCGAATATGTATGTGAATATGGTGCTCATGCACAGCGCTGCTATACCTGCGGGTCGAGTTCGCGCGTGATGAAAGTGCTATTTACAGCAAGGGTCGCGCTGTCCGATCCTGACCACATGTGACCACGTGTCCCTCTTCCCTCAGTCGGGAGACTGGGATCCGGGTTTACGGACACGTTTACCGCGCTAGGGGCGCTGTCAGCCAACATAGGGTGCTGCTGTTCCAATAACTGGGGTGTCAGCGGGGCAAACACAAGGGGACATTATGTCAATAGTACATTTGTCACGCCCAGGGTGCACTAAATCTCCACTTCAACGGAGCAGGAATTCGGCACCGCTGTGGATGCTCTGGGTTTGTGGGGGTGCCTCCCCCCGCCACCCTCCTACTGAGGTGCCTGCAATAAAAAAAAATTAAAAAAAGGCATTTGCACATAGGTTCCTGATGGTTGTGGTTAGCATTAGGTTTTGAATTAGGGAAGGAGGTGCTGAGCCAATTCAAATATTAAAACTGATTTGATTTCTATAAATATTAGTTCAAATTACATGTCGTCTTCAGGAAATAAGCTTTAATTTTAAGTAAATTAAAAAGTAGGAATTAACCGAAATATTTCAATAATATTTATCTTAGTTTGATTTTATATGAACTATTGAAGAACAAGGCTAGAATAAGACTCCACCATCTAATTCAATGTAACTTCATTTGCAAGAATATGCAATAAAACTCGTATTATCTGGTTAGTTAAGATAGATCCCCAGAATGCTAGGTCATTATTGGCAGTAGGGAGGCCAAAACCAGGAGATGTTGCTGAGATATTGGTCATTTGAGGTAAAACAATAGGACAATAATACAATGTGAAAGGAAGCAAAAGTAGGGAGCTTTGGCAAAAAAGGTAAATACGGCAGAGTTAGCAGTTTCATCTATTTTCATTGATTTGTATTAGCATACTGTAGGAAGGTGAGATTGTCTCAACGAATCACTTGCCAAGAATGCTGTCACTAGCTAAGGGTAGCATTAACCATTCAGAGACAGTGTCATGAAGCAGCCAGGGACAGTGAGCATATGTTTCCCGTGTGCTGGGTGAGAGTACAAAGACAGAGGCTGTTGCCCCCCTACTGTCTGATGTTCACAGCTTTTAAGTGCCCATCCCATCATTAGATACCCGTGATGTCAGCTTGTGTTGATAAACGTAGGGAAGGCAGTAACTCACACGTTACCTTCATCTTGCTTTATTGTGCTGTAGCTGTTGGAAACACACTTCTAAGCCACAAAGGGCCCTAATTTGGCCCAATTGAAAATCACAATGGGATTTCATGTCCATAACCGCCAGTCTCTATGCCTTGCTACCCATGCCATATTTTCCAGCCTGAGAAACAGATTTAGGTGTTGCTCTTCTTCGCTCAGTCTTTCCTTGTAGCCTAGGGGTTTGAAACGTTCGCAAAATTTTGGTCCTCGAGCTGAAAGATATGTATCCTTTCAGTAGCAAAGTCTCATCTGTTAGCAGTCAGCTTTAAATATTTTGCCCTGCCTAGAAATCATGCAAACCCCAAAGCGGCTGCAATTCGGGAACCATAAACACTATCAATACATCACCTTTATAGACAAAGTGGAAAATTAAACCTTCTTCGTGCCAGGAAAGATACTCTGTTTTCCGTAATACATCCACCTTCCCTGCGAGAACATATTCTTCTATTGTTTATAAAATTATGTTCATGGAACGAAGGGTATAGATGGATTGAAGAATTAAAAAAAAAATAAAAAAATGCTATGGTTCAGTTCTGGCTCTACAATGCAGTTGCATCGCAAAGAAGTTAGGAACATCATTCATGTATAAGCTGAACAGCAGTGGGGCCAAAAGACATCCTTGCGTCAATTCGCTTTTGGTGTAAATCCCCTTTGTTAGGCTGCTCTGGTGTTCTGAGTAAAGTTGCAAATTATTGATGTTATTTACGGGTTACGAAACAGGGTCCATAAATTAGCCCATTAAAGCTAACTCGCAGGGGCAGGGCACCTATAACAGCGAAGGGAGGAAGGGGGGGCTCTGGCAGCGACGGGAGCCTCCCCAGAGCTGTGGCGGAGTTACAGGGCGATCTGGAGGCAGAAGGGTACAGTAAGGGTACCTCTGCGACAGTCGGTACAGTAAGGGTACCCCTGTCCGGCACAGTAAGGGTGCCCGAGCCAAGGTCCGGGAGCCGAAGGAGGTTCTGGGAAGACCGCGACGGCGCCCCGTTAGTCCTTTGGGCGGTTGGGGGGCCTGACCAACCGGGGGTGTGCCATAACACACTCCGCCCCCGTTAAAAGGGGGCGGGAGTATTAGACAGATCATGTGATCCAAAGGAGGATCTGAAAAAAATGTGCCGCACTGCCGGGCATAGACCCACCGTGCGTGCTGGCTCGCAAGGCGGGCGGAGCAGCGAGTGGCTGCTTGCCCTGGATCGCCCGTAAGATAACCCACTCTATCGTCATACTTATGTTGTATGAAATAAACCTGCAGCAGTTCTTCACCCATAACGAATGTGTCAGTGTAATCTTTGGGTGACGTCTGTGCATACGTGTTGAGTGGAGCGGATGACGGTGTGGTCACTATGCCGCTGCCCGCGTCCCACGCAGGGGGACATCAGCAGGGCAGCTCTCTAGTGGCCACCCGTCGGAGCCTCCCCCTCCCCCCCGTTCCATCCCTCTTCAGAGACCGCGCCTTGAGGAGGGGAGGCCCCCAATGGGCATTGCTGGGGGAGGCAGGCCACTGGGCTGGGCAGGGCCAGACCCTATTTATGCCTCCCGCCCCCGTAGATCGCCCTCTGCTTCCTGTGTACACTCCTGGCCGCGCGAGATCCCACCCTTTCCGCTTACCCTGCGCGGCGTAGGCAGCGCACAACTGGAATGTTATAATGTTTTTTCTTGTGTTGCAGGCGGAGTTACAGGGCGATCTGGAGGCAGAAGGGTACAGTAAGGGTACCTCTGCGACAGTCGGTACAGTAAGGGTACCCCTGTCCGGCACAGTAAGGGTGCCCGAGCCAAGGTCCGGGAGCCGAAGGAGGTTCTGGGAAGACCGCGACGGCGCCCCGTTAGTCCTTCGGGCGGTTGGGGGGCCTGACCAACCGGGGGTGTGCCATAACACGCTCCACCCCCGTTAAAAGGGGGCGGGAGTATTAGACAGATCATGTGATCCAAAGGAGGATCTGAAAAAAATGTGCCGCACTGCCGGGCATCGACCCACCGTGCGTGCTGGCTCGCAAGGCGGGCGGAGCAGCGAGGGGCTGCTTGCCCTGGATCGCCCGTAAGATAACCCACTCTATCGTCATACTTATGTTGTATGAAATAAACCTGCAGCAGTTCTTCACCCATAACGAATGTGTCAGTGTAATCTTTGGGTGACGTCTGTGCATACGTGTTGAGTGGAGCGGATGACGGTGTGGTCACTATTACACATGGACACAGGTAGCCGAGCCGACGTCGAGGCTCGAACCTGGTTCCCCTGGGTCATAGTCGGCAGCTATGGTCGTCAGACCACAACCTCTCTCCTATATCGCTTTGGAAAGAATGTGATTTCTAAAAACAACCAAGCATGACACTGGTGACCATATGAATAGGCCTACGTTTGCACGTGGATACATATAATTCTTGACTTGGCTTATCGGCAAAGTGGATTGCGGTAAGGTGATTGTACCGTTAGAGAATTTATTCACTTCCTGCGGCCGAGGTCACTGTCGGACTGAAGTGGGAACTGCCATTTCAGCATGTGTGAATGCCTTAGCAAATTACGAGTTGTGTATTGGTATATTTGAATCATTCTGTGATCTGATTGGCCCACCACCTGTACAAATGACAGATATTTTAACTCTTGTTTTTCGTCACTCGGTGTCTTTTTTGGGCTGGACATTTCGTCGGTTGGAAACGAGTGGATATTTGTAGAACTATGAAGTTCAGATTAGGCACTAGGCTTTATTTGGAAATTAGACCATCGTATTAATGGTATAAAAGCCAATATTTTGACTTTTTATAATTTTGTAGGTATTTTCGGTAGTTGCTATACACTGTTGCCTCAGATGATAGGAACACTCCTAACTTGTGTTATTAGTGGTTGAATATATAGAAAGTTTGATGATATTTTCCTTTGGGTTTGCAGATTCTATTACAGGACCGGAGGCTTCGGATTATGCTTCTATTTCTTTATTTGCTACTCACAGCAGCCAATGAAAAACGTTTTGTATGCAAATAAAAACTACATTTCCCATGATGCTTGTCAATACTTCACATCCTGTATAGCCCTATAACAACCACTGTATCCTGTTTCTCCTCCTCTTTGCTGCTCACGCAGAAAGTTAAGTGCTCAAGAATTATACTATGAGTACTGTCTAATATGGACTGTTTAATTGGTTTATAGTCATTATTTTAGGTAGTGCTTGCGCATTTATCGTGCTGAGTTTTACTGTTTTACATTTTCAATTCTATTAAGGACACGGAGGCGAGGATTATCCCATCCGGTTTCATTACAATGTTGGTAATAATTACCCACCCACATGTATTTGTTATTCTGTATAAGCAGAAGTTACAGGTTTTTCCCTGTCTCATTCCTTTCAGGTTCTGAAAAAGAAGACGGAGCAGAAGTACTTCTGGCTTAGAAGACGTAAACTTTCCAGTTTGGTTATGGTTCTTCCACGTTGGAGGATGATTGTTGGGACTCATGTTCCTTATTTTGGACTGAAATTGTTAATGTTTTTTTCACCGACAAGGTTCGAGCAAAGAAAGGAGGAGGAGAAACAGGATACAGTGGCTCTTATAGGGCTATACAGGATGTGATGTATTGACAGGCATCATGGGAAATGTAGTTTTTATTTGCATACAAAACGTTTTTCATTGGCTGCTGTGATTAGCAAATAAAAGAAAGAGAAGCATAATCCTCGCCTCTGTGTCCTTAATAGAATTGAAAATTCTTGGCGCGAATGCTAGCTAATTTTTTATTCTCCTACACTGAAGGTTATAAATTGGATGACACTTGGACTGACACTCTCTTATTTGTGGCAAATCCTCTCATAAAGAATTAATAAAGTGAGTGTATTGAGATCATATAAAGATGGATGGCACAAACAAGGAGGGTTTTAGAATTCATTTTTTATGTATTGCTGTAAAATTCACTTTTGCTGAATTTAATATGCATCGTTCTGAGCTGTGAACACAACAGTGGGGAGAAGCAGAATGATATAAAGATATCGGTCTGAAGTGAGTAATATTGATAGGCACTAGTTTATCATTTCTAAATGATTGTATTTCCCTACTGTTGTTTTAGAACAATTGGATATATGTTCTATAAATTATGTCATTAATAGTATGGACATAAATTACTACTCACAGAAGAAACAAACGTGAGCCAATGGTCAACAATTTATGTTTTTTGGATACATTACTGATTAAAACTCCAGGAGAACTGAGGTGATGAATATTGTTTATGGGTATGTTGGTGTACATAACAACCATAAGAACTGATATAAAAAAATATAAGAAACTATTGTATATAGGTGTATGCATGTTTTATATTTTTTAATTGCAGCCCTGATGAAGTCCTCATGAACAAAACGCGTTGGCTGGACTGAATGATGTTCAGCTTTAAAAGAAGAATATACTGAATACATGACTCCCAATTTATATTACCTCTTGATGTTTCATGTACTTTATTGGTATTATAAATGAAAATATAATGTTATCATTGTTTTCCCAAAATAACCATACACTTGATTTGATCATTTTTGATAAATGTGCTTCTGTTTTCAATGGATTCCACTGGACTCTTGCACAGTCTTCTCCAGCTGCATCTTTTCTGAGGTCCTCCATTGGGTTTTACAGCAGTTTCCAAAGTCACTTCGCACCTATGCACCCGACATCCCTGGTGTAGGTATCCGGCTCCTGGGGGTATCCATGAGTGGGGTGACTCTCCAACATTCTGTCTTCCATGGGGTTTCTTCAGGGTCCACTGGGAAGGGTCCTTCTTCTCCAAAACTGCACCGGCAACTTTCCTGTTGACTTCTATTAGATACGCGGCTCTGTTCCCACTCTGCGCACAGCCTCCGTGGGGTTCCTGGGTACTTACCATGGGTGGTTCCTTGTGTCCTCCGCACTTCCTAGTCTCCTGGTCCAAGTCCCTACTTCAGCTGCAGTTCGCATTCCACTTTTTCAGTATATGGTTTGGTCTCCCCCTGGAGAGCACTGTATTTTGTGCTTACATACCTGTTTGCAATTGAAGTATTGTGTATATATCTCTGGGTAAGAGATGTACCAATGTGTGAGTGTTGTGTATAAATAGAACTATTTCTATATATACACTGAGTGGTTCTTTTGCGTTTAACCTAAATGATTAGATCTGGTACAACAAGCTGTTTAACACTCCTTCAAGACAAGCCTGAAGGCTGCTCTCCTCAGCTACCACTTTGAGACCTTTTTATGGTTATCAAAGACCACTAAAATCACCATAAGGGTTGTCTGGATTAGTGCAAGGTGCTTCACTTAAATGAGTCTGCACCGTATACTAAGCCAGCCTCCTACATGGGGTGTCTGAAGTGGAGAAGCAAGAGTGTTGCTTGTGTGCTGGAGTCACTCAACCAGAACCATTAGTTTGTGCTTGTGTTGGCGATGCTGAGATCTTGATAGACTGGGCTGATGCTGCTTGTCTGGCTTCTGGGCCAGCAGATCTACACTGTGCTAGGCCGACAGATGCTGCACTATAATACAGTTATGATGTCTGAGCTGGAGTCCTGCATCACCTCATCCTGGCAACACAGACTGACCATGCTCTCCCTTTGCAGCCTCCACTCAAAATCAGTCAAAAAATGGATATCTATGCTGCAAAAACTTATACACTTGACCACGTGTTTTCTCACTTCTAATATTTGTTTTATGCTACTATGGAGTTTGTGCTAAAACATTTGATTAAGACTTTTAAAAAGACGCATGACATCATCCACCATGTTTCAAATGCATTGAAGTATATAGTGTGTCTTTTGTTACTGCGGATGGGAAAGGACAAGTCCCCAATGTACCCAAAGTATCCAGTGTTCTCAATATTAACATTTGGAAAGCAAATGTCTCCACTTTAAATATGGACACAGTGATCAACTTCCAATAACCACAAGAGCGACCGATTGCCAATGCTTGCTCTTGTCAGGTTGACGAAAGAGGGGCTACATTACATGGCTATTTCCAAATGGGAAACAGTGAACTGTGTCTGGCACAGCAATCCCAGGGGTATAACTAAGCTCCATCGCAGCCCATGCGGTGCAGCAGCCCAGTTCCGTCCCAATGCATGGGCATGCTGGGCAGTTGCCAGGGGGTTCCATGAGCATAGCGGCCTCATGCAGACCATAATTTAACACAATATTTCTGTTAAACATTTTTATTCCTATGAGTGGTTGTGTAGGCAGGGCCCAGTGCTGTTAAGACGACCCTGCCGGGACCCACAGGGTTTTTTGTTTTGGAGGGGGGCCCCCTCACCCTCCAAGCCATGCCATTGCATGCCTTGCAGAATGCGTGCATCAGCATGGAATAAGAAATTGTTAAACGCTCAGAAAAGCCACTCTGCTTTACCAAGCAGGCCCCTGCAGCATGGGGGCCAGGCCCAACCATTCAGGGGCCCTCATTGAGCCCATGACCAATGAATATCTGTGCAATTTGTGAGACGACGGGTCCCTCATCACATTTTGCAGGGGGGGGGCAATCATTTTGTGTTTATTTATGCTGTTCATTTATATTTGTATTGTTTGTTTATATGGACTTTGAGTCTGAAACATTTATTTTATCGAACACACTCAAACTATTTCATATAAAATAAGTCACTGTAACGCTGAAGCTGTTGTGTAAGATCTTAGAATATCTCATACTAGTGTCGTGAGAGATAGCCCTGTTGGGCTTGTGAAATACCTTCAGAGACTGAAGCCTATGCTTGAAGCATTTATGTGGATGCATCTATTGTCTGACGCTTGGCCAGTATATCTTGTTTAGATTAAGAGATAAGTTTGCTATCAGAGGAGAAAATCAGTAAGCCTTGTGAAGAGTCATGCTATCTAAAAGTTCTATCTTTTAAAATCAGAGTAACTTGAAGGATTTCTCTGATGTTTGACACCTGATTCTGTAAGTTTGTACACCTTATTGCATCATTCTTTGATTTTCCTTTAAGGTGAGGGGGCCTCAAGGGAGTGGAGGGTGGCAAGATCACACCCCATAAAAACATGCACTCAACAATACCATTTGTTGATAACAGAACCCAGTGCTTAATTTGTAAAGGAATAAGTCCCAGGGCTCTCGTCGGGATACTTCTGCAGCTTGCACCACACATTGCCTCCATCAGCTGGCAATGACAGTACAAACACAGCTTCTAATCATCACAGACAGCTGTTGTTGTGCTTATACCTAAATGAGCCAGACAGGGCCACCATGTGGCAGACTGTCGTAAGCCCCGGTGCTGGCAAGTAGGTGCCGACCACCGGAAACCACCAGCTCAAATTAAGCACTGACAGAATTCCTCCTTACAGATACTGAATTCGCCCCTCACTAGCAGTTAGGCCTTTCAAAATGACAGGCCTAGCATGGGTACTCACCCCATCGTACAAGTCAAGGGAGTAGCCAGAAGAGTAAAACACCCCCCACTTTGAGCTACGCCTTTAAAGGCACCAAGCAAGCAAAGACATGAGCCCAACCCTCCCCTAGGACTCCATTGCCTCTTCCATCCAAGCATCTATCCATTCATTCTTTCACTTTTCCATCCACCCGCTGATGGCCACTATTTCCCCTTCACATTCTGTCACCCATTAATTCTTTCATCCATCATTCAATCTATACATAGTCCATCCATTCATCAACTCTGCCATCCAGCCATACACTGTGCCATCCATCGGTCCGTTCATACCACCACCCATCCATTTTTCCTTCCATTCACCCACTCTGCCTTCCATCTAGCCACTCTGCCTTCCATCTATCCAATCTGCCATCCATCCATTTTTCTATCCATCCACACCCTCTGCTAACCAGTGATCCACTTTTCCATCCATTCCTCCACTCTGCTATCCATCCTTCCATCAACTCTTCTATCCATCCTTCCATCTACCCACTCTGCCATCTATCCATTCATCCAGTAACCCATTCTGCAATCCACCACCCACACATCCGTTCATTCATGCCCTCTGCCATCCATTCACCCATCCATCCATCCACTCTGCCACCCATCATTTCATTTTCCACTCTGCCATCCTTCCATTCATCCTCTCTGCCATCCAGCCATCCACTCAACCATCCATCCATCTATCCATCCATCCATTTTGCCATCCATCATACATTCATCCACTTTGCTACTCACTCATCCAGCCACTCATGCATTTGTAAATCCACTCTGCCATCCATTCAATTAACTTTTAATCCCCTCATCCATCAATCCTTTTACTCTGCCTTCCTTTCATCTGTCCATCCATCCATCCCTTTACTCTGCCATCCTTTCACCTGTCCTTCCCCCTCTACATTCACCCACTCATCCGTTCACCCATCTTTCTACTCTGCCATCTCCTATCCATTTACTCATCCTTTCACACACTCATCCACCTACCCACTCATCCATTCGCTCATTCATCTACCCACTCAGCCATCCATTCTTTCACCCTTCCTTCCTTACATTCAATATTCATTCCATCGTTCCCTCTTCTATTGACCCATCTTTCGTTCTTCCTTGCCCCTACTTGCTCTCCTACTAATGTGGTATTCCTTTATAGCGGTAGTTATTAGGTTTTGCCTGCCGAGTTTCAGACAGAAGAAGCCCACAAAGAGCCCACCCCTGCTGCAGCTGCCAAAGTGTGTGTGTGTGGGGAGGGGGAGGGGGTCTCAATGCCCTTTACCTTTTACAAATGAAAAATGAAGGCCTGCCTCGTGCCTGCTTAAATGCTCTTATAAAATTGGCCACTTTAACAATACTTTGTTATCAAATCCCAAATTATGAAATGCTGAGTCACACTTGTCTCCTTTCAAAAATGTCTCTGTGACATGTGCATTAACCTATAGAGAAAACGCACTGCAGAGTTTAATTTGCTGTCTCATGCCAAACACATGCACAACGCTCTCTTTCTTCTTCTAACCCTTCGGCAATATCATCTTTCAGCCGTTTCCCTACAACTCTCTCTCTACTACCAGCTTTTTTAGGTCTCGCCCAGCGATACAGCGCGCATGCGTTGCTCGCTCTGCGAGAGCTATAGTAATAGATATCAGAAGGGGACTTTAAGCCACGCCCCTGTTTTCAATTGGCTAGCGTCATCGTTTAGGCTAAATGATAGCTCGTGATTAGCAATCAGGCTTTTTGTTACCGCCCTGTCGACCTTTGCGACGGCCCATCTGGACTGGCCCACGCCATCTTTGTTTCCCATGACGTAGGAGGGTGTGCTGGTAGCTTGTTTACTGGCTCCTGATTGGAAATCCTACCCGCTCCTCCCTTCCCTTCCCCCCCATCCCAAAGCAAACTTCCCAGAGTTGCGCTCTTCATTGTTCATGGGCTTCCCGAGGCGGAGGGCAAAACAGATGCATGGGAAAGGGGTATACCTTATTATACCCTGTTTTCCTTAAAACCCCATCATTTGTAGACGGAAACAAACTATTGTTGACGATTGTAAGTCATGTTTTTTTTTTTATAGCCTTGTGTTATGGTGACCTTCACAGACCACTCGAGCCCCCTCGTAGCTCGGTACCCTGTCACCAGGCGCCATGGACAGCCACATTATGTGGCTATGGTGCGCACAGAGGACACCGAAAGTGATTACAGCCAGAGTATGTTATTATGTTCTAATGTACATGCCACATATGTATTTTGTTGGTAATGTGTGTAGTTGTGAGAGCTATTGGACTTGAGCTTGTATGTGAACTGTGAGGTGTAAAGGGCATGCACCCATGATATTGAATTCATGGAAGATGCATGTTTTACACACGGCACAGTTATGATCCTGGATTTATTAGGCATGGTATGTCTGTGTGGTAACCGAACTAGAGGCATTCTGTGAATGTATGGCTGCTATAATTAGGGTGCGTTGAGCCGCTCGGGCCAGGTACTACTGCACACGCTGCACCATTGAGAGCTCCGCTACTGCCCAAATCGGTGCCTTTACTGCGTGGGCACGTGCAGCACCCGTCCACCCCAGGCTCCGTTCCATAAACAACCACCACCGGGCGGAACTTGCAAATGCTTGGTTACCGCCCTGTTGCCTTTTGGGACAGCCCATCTGGACTGGCTGATGCCATCTTTGTTTGGGCAAAGGAGGGCTCGGTTTATGTTAAATGCTGCCTCATGATTGCAATTTGCTTCCATTGTTCACGCATGCCCACTTTCACTTTCAAGGTGCAGCCGGGACAATGCGAACGTTTGTATATGTCTCGCATATAAATGCGAGACACATAGCATTGCAAATATGTTTTAGTTTACGGCGCGGTCTGCTTTCAAGCAGCCACGCGCCTTTGAGAGACTCTCCCGCCCCCCCAGTTCTTTCATCCCACTTAAAGCCCTAGTTGTGTGTCGACGCAGTGTTCCTGACAACATGGTGCGAACTAAGGCGCATACTGTCAGTAATACCGGTAGCTACCGCAAAGGTAAGTTCCTTGATTTTTGGACGGCGGAGTATTGTTGGGGGTCCATATGTCCTGCAACCGTAGTTTGCTTTCCTTTTGCCCAAGCTTTCTCAATTCATGTGGAGGTTGTTTTGCAGGCTCGGTTCCTAATGGCTGGGGCGTTTTTAATAAAATATGTAAAGCTGCTGTTATGTTATATTACTTGTATTATTTAAATGTGCATAGCTGGCATTTTGTATTCTTTCCTTTTTTTTTTTTTTGAGTAGTGTATGCCCCCACCCCCTTCCCTTTGCTCTGCTGGTGTTCATCTCTTGTTTCGTTTGCCGTGGCTTGCTTATTTATTCTTCCCCTCACCGCCCCTCCCCTCAATTGTGCTTAACTTCATAAGGCATTGAAGTACTTGAAAAATGCTTTTTTATTTAACTTTAGTCATGAGCGCGGCGCTCGCTTCAGGGACACCACACTCTTCTTTTTCTTTCTTTTTTTTTACTTTAATAAGCGCAACGCCGTCTTCAAGGACACTGCGCTATACAATGCAATAGGTGTTTCTTTCAGTATTGTAAATGACAATGCCTTTTAATTTTTTTTAAGACATTGCCATTTACAATGCCAATAGCTCCAAAACTCGCAGTTGCGAGACCTATTGCATTGTAAATGCTTGTTTTTATCTGCCTGGATTGTTTTGACCACGTGTCCTACCCCAAAGCTCCCAAATGTTTCCAAATTACCCTTTGGAATTCATGATTCAGATAGCGTTCCTAACAGATTTGGGCAGTAAGAAAAATTTCACAAGAACTAAAGATTTTCCTTAGAAGTGCCTGGGTGTCCGCACACTACTTTTAAAAGAAAGCACCAAGGTTCCTTAGAGAGAATTTTCCCACCCCAAGGTACATTAATTCTGGTCGCTTGTGTCTAAAAGGACATCAAGGAACAGAAACAGAAAAACAATTCTTATTTTCCACACATTCTGCCACTACAAATGACAACAAAACACTCATTCTATCAGGAGAAGACAAATTAGGGTTAATCATAATTTAATTCATGTTTCTATGTTTCCAGTATCCTGTGCACTTTTTGCGACTCTCTAATTTTACCCTTATCCGAGCGCCTCACAGTTCATCTCCTTTCTCGATTCCAGTCCTTATTACAGGCTCTCCTTGTGTGTTCCTGCTTGGCAGGTTCACAGCAGCATGGTCCTACTGCGCCCTTCCTAGTTCTAGCAATTCATTATGTAGGTATTACCATAGCAACGCAAACAAATGATTCGAAAGGCTCTTTCAAATACCACAGTCTCACAAAAAAGGAAAACAAAACATGCCTAATGGAACAAAATGCTCTAAACGTGCAATGGGGACACAGTGACACTTTCTGTCTTTCAGATCGAATGATCACCACAGGGCTGCCCTGAAAAAAGTCAATGTTTCATCTGGCAGAGGTTTGGGGAGTACGAACTGACTAGGATACACTATTTGAGAGCTGCACAATGTACTCGTGCATGCTTGCCAATACGCGAAGCGCTCCGCTGCCTTCGCTGCCTCCGCATGTGTCATTACTACTGTAGCGCGAGCAGGAATTCAATTTGTTGCCTGACTGCGGGGACGTTCGGGCAGAGGCTATACGCCGCCTGCGGGGTGTGTGTCGGGTCGATTGTCAGTGCGTGGGCTGTATTTTGTTTGTTATTTGTACCTGATAAGCGGTGCCCCCCCCCCTTTTGTAGTCATGGGCTATCCAGCGCCTTATCAGGATACGTTGGGGGGGGGGGAGGCGCTTTGCCGGTGGTCCTAGAGGACCCACGGGTTCGCGTCTGCACCCCGCCTCATCTAGACCGGGCAGGTGTGCTTCGATATTTGACGAGGTGACCCTCGTTTCTTTTCTTGTTTTCCCCCGCGCCGGGATGTGTATGTAATGCGGTGCCATGTGGGGCGCTCCTTTTCCGTGGGGCCGAGTGTGGATGCGGTGTCATGAATGGCCCTCCGGTGCCTTCGGATCGAGTACGCGCTATGTAGGCTTGCGGCAGCAAGGGCAGACTGCCTGCCATGGGGAGGGTGGACATTGTGCCTGAATGATTTGGGTTAATCACTTATTCTCCCAGTGCCTGAATGTGTCGTGCTCCGGCACAGCGCTTCAAAAACCTTCGGGCAAGTTCGCGCTATGGATATGATGGTGCCGACTCCTGTCCCGCATGTCGGGCCGGTCGGGTGCAGCGTGGGGGTCTGATTGTGCTGGCTCCCGGTTGGTGCGCGGGTGGGTTGGCAGACCGGGCTTCGGCCTTGGAGGGCCTGGGGTTTCCCATGTTTAGCGCTGCAAACCTGTGTGCCCCCCCCCCGCAGCCTCGCAGAAGCATCACCTTCTGCGCAGCAAGATATGCCTCCTGCGAGTGTGAGTTAGGTCGCAGCCAGTCACTGTTTTGTTTTAATGTTACCCCGTAAGGGGAGGGTTTCACTTGGGGAGCAGCTGCACCGTTTTACAGGCCTCAGAAATGTCAAGCGGACATTATTAGTACCCCATTCATAAAGTGTATTCAAAGCCGTTAGAAGCAGGTATCATCGTTGGTAGTCACAGCTTCCTCTTCTACACATTTTCTGTTTTAAAATATATAATTTCCTCCCCCGTCCCGTTTGGGTGCAGGTGCAAGCGATTTCCACATGCATGTATTGTGATCCAACTGCGGGTACAAAACGGTAAAACGAGCTAAGGTCGGCCTTTTCTACTGTGGCACATCATTTCTGACCAGCAAATAGAAGACGACATATGCATCTGTGGGTGTTGTGTTTTTGCTTATGTGGCTGCTGCATTTGCTAAACGTGAACGGCATCCATATACTAGCGCGCATTTACTAGTATAGACCGATGGAACGTGTCAGGTTGCTTATAATTCCTCAAATGCCACAAGCTGCTATTTATAATACCCTCCTTGTCTCAGCGCCTTTTCAATATGCAGTGATTCTGGGCAAATCACTTACTCTCTTCGTGCCAAAAAAGAAATGAGTGTGTCCTTGGTGTAGCGTTATTTGGTGCGCAGGGTGTTTAGACCAATGCAATAATCCTGCATAAGTTGTAATTTGAACTTCAGCCCGCCTGAATGAGATTGTTTAATTTTGTTGCAATGCAGGATATGGTTTAACTTGGCGAAGACTGTCTAGATAGCACCATCTTATGGTAGAGGAGCACAGTTGAGTAGACTGCCTCAAGTCTGTAGTTTTGACTAGGCACTATTTAAGAACTCTGCTTCATGTGTGTGAGATGAGTTTCATCTTTGCAAGGAAATATATGGAAAGGGCTCTTAGGGGACAACATATTCAGTTTGGCACAATTAGAAATAACTTTAAGGAGGAAGGTAGGAGTCATGTTTTTCATTGCCTTGTTTTTTGTGAAATGTGATATATGGCTTAATGACACATAGGGGCTGCATCACACAATTTGGTACTGAAGTAGTCGCAACGCAACGCAAACTGTGAACTGCAGCTATATGCAGGGGCTTGAGTTGGAAGGCGTTCGTGTAAATAGCTCATTGTTAAGATCCCTGGGAGAATCCAACATATTTGAAGAGAAAACCTTGTACAAACTTCCATAAATTCCTTACTACTGGGAGAGTGAAGAAAGAAGTAGGGGAAGAACTTTGACTATAGGTAGCAGGAATTGCCCGGGCAAAAAACTTTCGGAGAGCACGTGGTGAGTCGGCCACCTTGGGGGCTATGTCCTGTAGGGGTAATGTGTTAACGGCATCCATCAGGGGGTAGGTGTCCTCCACCAGAGTAGATTACCTCGTGGGCCCGAGTCGGTCAATGGCACAGGGTGGGGGGCCCGTTTTGTTGTGTCCATCAACGTCCCTTGTCCGAGAAGGTGTGATTTCCCGGTTATTGCTTGGGTTGGGCCAGGCAGGTTGACCTATTGTGAGTTCTTGGTGGCCAAGTGCAACATCTCTCAGTGTCCACTGCTTTACCAGCCTTTTGTGTAAGTCGTCCATCGCCACTGGCCCACCATCGTATTCTGGTGGTTATGCATTGCAGATGCTCTTAACATTTTGTATCTCAGTAAATGTTGTAAATAGACCTGGGGAAGCAATGATCTGCCTGACTTTGCCTGGGTCACCAGTAATGACTACGGCTCTGTTTCTTTCGAATCACAGGCATAGTGGCAGCTTAGACTATACAGAAAAATCAGCAGCCTGCGCTGTTTTGAGACAAGCTGAAGGCCTGGGTTTGTGGGTCATACAGAACATCTTTAAGGTATTTATTATTGTGAGTTCCACGCTTAGGTCAGGAGATGCTGCTGCCTTTCATCCTTAGCCTTGCTATTCGGAAACAGCTGGGGTAATGTTTTCTGCAACTCACAGCCATAGTGGCAGCTTAGTCTATACAGGAAAGTCAGCAGCCTGAGCTGTTTTGAGACAGGCGGAAGGCCTGGGTTTGTATGTCACACTTAACATCTTTAAAGTTATTCTCCCTGTTCCACAGGGACGCAAGGGAAAGCCCAGAGTGACATGGTCTACCGAGACTTAGACAGGCTTGCAACTTCCGAGACCTTTTGAAGTTCGTTGATTTATTGTATGAAGGCGCCAGAGGCTGTCAATTGTTTGATAGGCACCAGGGCCAGATGACATGAAAGTGCATTGTGTGCTGGAGACTAAGGAGCGGGTCCATCTTAGTAAGCACTATGAGCTGTAAATATTTGGTGTCGCTCATAGATGCCCTGTGTTGGGTGAATGATATCTGACGTGAAATGTTCGTACGTAGCATTAGTTTGAGATATGCAGTTTAAGGAACTCAAAAAATATTTCAGACGATTCTGATTGGGCGCCTAGACGACGGACCAGATGGGGAACTACGATATGTTAACTGAACCCGGAAATGCATCGGTTTGGAAACTGTAACTCAGTATAGTGATTTGTAATGACGTTGATAAGTAATTAAATGAGGATTTTTTTTTTGCCAGTTTATATAGCGCGAACTCGACCCGAAAGTATTGGAGAGCCATACATGAGCACCAGTTACCTTACACATGGACACAGGTAGCCGAGCCGACGTCGAGGCTCGAACCTGGTTCCCCTGGGTCAAAGTCGGCAGCTATGGTCGTCAGACCACAACCTCTCCTATATCGCTTTGGAAAGAATGTGATTTCTAAAAACAACCAAGCATGACACTGGTGACCATATGAATATGTCTACGTTTGCACATGGATACATATAATTCTTGACTTGGCTTATCGGCAAAGTGGATTGCGGTAAGGTGATTGTACCGTTAGAGAATTTATAAACTTCCTGCGCCCGAGGTCACTGTCGGACTGAAGTGGGAACTGCCATTTCAGCGTGTGTGAATGCCTTACCAAATTACGAGTTTTGTATTGGTAAATTTGAATCATTCTGTGATCTGATTGGCCCACCACCTGTACAAATGACAGATATTTTAACTCTTGTTTTTCGTCACTCGGTGTCTTTTTTGGGCTGGACATTTCGTCGGTTGGAAACGAGTGGATATTTGTATAACTATGAAGTTCAGATTAGGCACTGGGCTTTATTGGGAAATGAGACCATCGTATTAATGGTATAAAAGCCAATATTTTGACTTTTTATAATTTTGTAGGTATTTTCGGTAGTTGCTATACACTGTTACCTCAGATGATAGGAACACTCCTAACTTGTGTTATTAGTGGTTGAATATATAGAAAGTTTGATGATATTTTCCTTTGGGTTTCCAGATTCTATTACAGGAAAGGAGGCTTCGGATTATGCTTCTATTTCTTTTATTTGCTACTCACAGTTGCCAATGAAAAACGTTTTGTATGCAAATAAAAACTACATTTCCCATGATGCTTGTCAATACTTCACATCCTGTATAGCCCTATAACAACCACTGTATCCTGTTCCTCCTCCTCTTTGCTGCTCACGCAAAGTTAAGTGCTCAAGAATTATACTATGAGTACTGTCTAATATTGACTGTTTAATTGGTTTATAGTCATTATTTTATGTAGTGCTTGCGCATTTATCGCGCTGAGTTTTACATATATGTGCGCGATATCGTGCTGTGTGCCGCGCGTGTTTTGCACTGAGTTGCGGAGTGCTCTGACACTAGCGCTTGTATCGCGCTTTGATTACCGAGCCTCCGGCAGTGTTGAAAGGCTCCTGCTGGGAGCTGTTTAGAAATGTGGTGCGCTCCCCGCTGGGAGCAGTGAATCTCATTAATGCGGGCGGCCCGATCGGCCTTAATTTGACTTCCCGTTGGCCTCAAAGTACCGCGCTGCCTTCGGCAGCATTACATTGACAGTTTTATATACACTACAGGCTTCCCCTCATAGCCGGTGTGATTGTTGTACGAGAGCTTCCTCGATAACGCGCTTAATTGTTTACAATGAGTCACTGTGGCCTAGTGGTTAAGGTCTCTGACTCCTATTCCACAGGATCAGTGTTTGAATCCTGGTTATCCTGGTTGTGCTTTCCGAGTTAAAAAATTATATTTAAATTTAACTTTATATTTAAATTTGAATTTATATTGAAGTTTAGGCTTGGTATTTTCTCTGATGAATGTTTGTCAATATAAAATACTGCACTGTTGCTTGTGTGTGCGCGATAGCGCTAATAAGTTTAGCCCACCCGGGCCCAGAATAAGGTCACTCCCGCGGGAGCGGAGATGACACGCTGATACTTGCTTGCTGCATAACTAATTGAGCATGCGCGCGATCATCATAAAAAAGACTTGGCCCGGCCGAGCACAGGATCAAAACGCTCCCACAAGAGCGGAGATACCGCGCTGTCGTTTGCAGAGTTCCAAGTGAGTCACTGTGGCCCAGTGGTTAAGGTCGGTGACTATTACTCAAAAGGTTACGTGTTCAAATCCTGGTGTTTCAATGGATGTGATTTCTGTAGTAATTTTAACTGACTCCTGCTCGTAAGGTTAGGTGTTCAAATCCTGGTGTTTCAATGAATGTGGTTTCTGAATTAACATTACTCCTGGCATTTCCATATGGTTGTTTCTGTTCACTGCGCGGTCTCGCGCTTGCCCGCCAAATGCTTTCCCTAGTTGCAGAGTGCGGTTATGGAGCCATAACGCTCCGATGTGCGTAGCCCAATTGGGTTACATTTGGATGTTTTTGGCTTACGCACATCACACGAGTCCCGTTTGCTCCGAGTTTCATAGTGCCTCGTATTTTACATGGAGCAGTTTTTCCTTGTACGCCTACACGGCTGCAACAATAGGCTGGCCATTGGAGTGCGCACACGCTCCTGGTATTTCAATATGGCTCTGACGCCCTTGGGGCTGGAATAATTTAGACTACAGCATTGCTGAGGAGCTGATACATTATTCTTTTTTAATTCTCGTGTGCACAGGGTTGGCTCCCCCTCTACTCCTCCATTATGCTGTGCTTTGCACTACAATATTGAATACAGACACGCTTAGGCACTGCATGGGTGAGATATAAGGAGGATGTGATCTATTCTAAAGAAGCGCACAAGTCTCCTAGAATAACTTTGTTGACGCTCGGGTTCTCCCCGTCCTAGAGTCGATCAACAGGGCCTCAGAAATGACAGTCCCTAGCTTGGTGTAGTAAGCCTTGATTGACGCGCATCATCAATATGAAGTGACAAAATCCTTGGGCATGATTTTCTCCCTACCTCATTCAACCCGACGGATATTGGGGCACCCGCGCGCGTTCGACGGGGCTTCGACAAGGGCACAATAGATTACAATTAGGTCGCTGCGGCCAGATATTCCAGTTACGGTGGAGGAGTCGCCTGACGTCGACGCCAGCCTCCTTTTCTTACTAGTCGTAAAAAAATCAGAGAAAGGGTTTACCCGGACCTGGCAGGGATGCCAGGACAAACTCCTAGTCATAGCCGGAAACAAACAGCGATAGGCATTTGTTTAACGCCATCAGCGCCATCTCTTCCGAGAGACGCTTTCATAAGGATGGACAACTTTGACGTCATGGCTGCGCTGGCCCTTAGTGACGGATCCCCTTGGGGACAGATTCGTCACTGGACGTCTCTATAATATGCGGGCATGTTTAGCTTTTTGGTCACACCCTCAGGAATTATAAGGGTCTTTCACGATGCTGGTCCTTTACGGACCGTTTAGGGATTCCTACTAGAATTATCAATTCCTTTCCCAACATATTCAACACATTTCTAGCATATAACGTTCAAGAGGGCGTTCAGTTTTCGCCATTTTTTCCTTCCCGTCGTTCGCTGCTGTTCCGATGACGGAACAGATGGTTGGAGAACTTGATGATTTTCTCTTCCGGGCTCCCTTCAGCTCTCTAGTGCTTCACCAAGTTAAAGAAATAGGTGATTGGTCCCTCAAGGGAACAGGGCATCCTCCAAATCGTGTTTAGCGGGATGGATATATGGATATATATATATATATATATCTTCAACTTAGCACAGACATAGGCCTTAGCCTCACAACTTTCCTGACGTCCGATCTCCTCTTCAGATTTCCTTCGGGGATACAATATGTAATGGCCTATTCCACCTATAAATTCGATATACATGTGTCTCTTGGATTAGAACTTTCCAGGATTATCTCGTTCCTACACAGCTCAGCTAGGTCTTACACGCTCCAAATTAAGGGATCTCCAAAGGAGCCCATACCAATGTTATCCATGCTGACGGATCCATTTCGGGCGATTGCCAGAGTAGTGGTGCGATTAGTATCATCTATCAAACAGTCTTCCCTGCCCCGCCATTCATTTCGGGTCTTTTTTCCCACACAGGTCTCTTGACACATCCTACTCATCATGCGCAATATCTTGGCAGTGAGAGCTATCAACAAGTTAGAGGGTACAATGTCATCTTACTAGTGGAGTTAGTGAAGGATTTCTGGCATTCTGCCGTAGTTATCAGATTTAGGTCATTGCGGAATACACTCCATAACAAAAGAACACAGTGGCGGACTGGTACTTCTGGTATCTCGAAGATGGCAACGGGTGGCAGCTTCACCTGAAGTACATTCAGTGGTTGTGAGCCTTTTAGGGTTCTTGTTCAACAGACCTTTTAGCGGCAGGACTGATTCGTCAGTTGCAGACGTTTCAGCTGGAGACCGGACCCTTTGGGATAATGATGTATGCCTTGTCCCACGACGGTCGGTGGGACTGAACTATGCTTCCCTCCATTCAATCCAATTTTCGGAGAAGGGTACGCAAATATCACGTCAATTAGCAATAGCAATCTTTGCAACTCTCGTATGGAAGTCTCCATCTTGTTTTCCAGTACTCCTTGAGACGGGCTGCGACCTGCTCAGAGTGCTCCGTGACCCTTTACAATACTCCAGGGTCCTCATGCAGAAGTGCTCGCTGGTAAATTGGGGCAGTTGTCTTATGATATACCAAGGATATGATATAAAAGTTTTCCGGCAACAACGGGAATTTGCTGGGTTTTCAGACACGCTGCTGGTGTTCATTTTACAAACCTGGGTCCTTCCACTCAAACACGATACTTTTCGACATGGGAAGGCCGGGTTCGTTGGCAAGTACACAACGCGTCATTTCTGTGGGGGCTGACTTTCCCCACATTGTGAATGTTTTATCAGAAATAATGTCATAGGGATTTGTGTAGCGTTCACTTCACAATGGCCATTCGTCCGTTTCTGCAGGTCATTCTCAGATAGAGGCAAATTGGTGGGCTTGCGCCGGTATTCTGGTAGTTAGGGTAGGAAAAACCCCCAGACCAGAATATTCCGCTCTGTGGGATGTTCTCTCATTTTCCTTATTTGATAAATGGCCAAATAATAATATGTTGACAAGGAATCAATTATCGTCAAGCTGTGTTACAAGGCCTTTCTACCGGTCGGTGTTCCTACGATGTGAAAAGCCCTCGACTTTACAGGTACAGTATCTACTCCAGGAAGTTTCATTTACAATTAATGTCAGGACTACAGCTCCTCAAGACCTGTTACATATTAAGGTTTCCAACTAATGCAATTTATGTGTGGTTCCATGCATTAAGGCTTACAAGGGAGGTACTCAGCCTTTACGACCCGAGGTTTGATATAATTGTTGATTACATTACAGAAACTTTTTAAATATGTGTCTGCGGCTATGATAGCCAGGTGGTTGAAGGCAGTTATGCCAGAAGACATTTCATACCCAAATGTTTGGTGCACCGTCTGTTCGTAGTGCCATGGCACTCAATATTGTATGATGATTTCTGATGTTCAGGACATTTCAAGAGCTACTGTTTGATTTTCTCAGTCTCCATTTAAACAGTTTATTATAAACCGGTGGTGATATGACTGTAGTTGTGTTTGATAAGCGTTAAACTAGCATAATCCGAAGCCTCCGGTCCTGTAATAGAATAAAAAATTTTAAATTCTATTAAGGACACGGAGGCGAGGATTATCCCACCGGTTTTATTACAATGTTGGTAATAATTATCCACCCACATGTATTTGTTATTCTGTATAAGCAGAAGTTACCGGTTTTTCCCTGTCTCATTCCTTTCAGGTTCTGAAAAAGAAGACGGAGCAGAAGTACTTCTGGCTTAGAAGACGTAAACTTTTTCCCGTTTGGTTATGGTTCTTTCACGTTGGAGGATCATTGTTGGGACTCGTTCCTTATTTTGGACTGAAATTGTTAATGTTTTTTTCACCTACAAGGTTCGAGCCAAGAAAGAGGAGGAGAAACAGGATACAGTGGCTCTTATAGGGCTATACAGGATGTGATGTATTGACAAGCATCATGGGAAATGTAGTTTTTATTTGCATACAAAACGCTTTTCATTGGCTGCTGCGAGTAGCAAATAAAAGAAAGAGAAGCATAATCCTCGCCTCCGTGTCCTTAATAGAATAGAAAATTCTTGGCACGAATGCTAGCTAATTTTTTATTCTCCTACACTGAAGGTTGTAAATTGGATGACACTTGGACTGACACTCTCTTATTTGTGGCAAATCCTCTCATAAAGAATTAATAAAGTGAGTGTATTGAGATCATATAAAGATGCATGGCACAAACAAGAAGGGTTTTAGAATTCATTTTTTATGTATTTCTGTAAAATTCACTTTTGCAGAATTTAATACGCATCGTTCTGAGCTGTGAACACAACAGTGGGGAGAAGCAGAATGATAAAAAGATATTTGTCTGAAGTGAGTAATATTGATAGGCACTAGTTTATCATTTCTAAATGATTGTATTTCCCTACTGTTGTTTTAGAACAATTGGATATATTTTCTATGCATTATGTCATTAATTGTATGGACATAAATTACTACTCACAGAAGAAACAAACCTGAGCCAAATGGTCAACAATTTATGTTTTTTGGATAAATTACTGATTAAAACTCAAGGAGAACTGATGTGATGAATATTGTTTATGGGTATGTTGGTGTACATAACAATCATAAGAACTGATATAAAAAAAATATAAGAAACTATTGTATATAGGTGGGGTATATTGAGAGTCTTGTTGACACATGTTTTTTAAGGTTTTCTTTTTTGCACAATAGCAACTTGCATTTGCGGATACATTTGAAATAGATATGATATGCATGTTTTATATTTTTTAATTGCAGCCCTGATGAAGTCCTCATGAACGAAACGCGTTGGCTGGACTGAATGATGTTAAGCTTTAAAAGAAGAATATACTGAATACATGACTCCCAATTTATATTACTTCTTGATGCTTCATGTACTTTATTGGTATTATAAATGGAAATATAAAGTTATCATTGTTTTCCCAAAATAACCATACACTAGACTTGATCCTTTTTAATAAATGTGCTTCTGTTTTCATTGGATTCCACTGGACTCTTGCACAGTCTTCTCCAGCTGCATCTTTTCTGAGGTCCTCCATTGGGGTTTACGGCAGTTTCCAAAGTCACTTCGCACCTATGCACCCGACATCCCTGGTGTAGGTATCCGGCTCCTGGGGTATCCATGAGTGGGGTGACTCTCCAACCTTCTGTCTTCCATGGGGTTTCTTCAGGGTCCACTGGGAAGAGTCCTTCTTCTCCAAAACTGCAACAGCAACTTTGCTGTTGACTTCTATTAGATACGCGGCTCTGTTCCCACTCTGTGCACAGCCTCCGTGGGGTTCCTGGGTACTTACCATGGGTGGTTCCTTGTGTCCTCCGCTCTTCCTAGTCTCCTGGTCCAAGTCCCTACTTCAGTTGCAGTTCGCATTCCACTTTTTCAGTATATGGTTTGGTCTCCCCCTGGAGAGCACTGTATTTTGTGCTTACATACCTGTTTGCAATTGAAGTATTGTGTATATATCTCTGGGTAAGAGATGTACCAATGTGTGAGTGTTGTGTATAAATAGAACTATTTCTATATATACACTGAGTGGTTCTTTTGCGTTTAACCTAAACTAAATGATTAGATCTGGTAAACCAAGCTGTTTAACACTCCTTCAAGGTAAGCCTGAAGGCTGCTCTCCTCAGCTATCACTTTGAGAGCTTTCTATGGTTATCAAAGACCACTAAAATCACCATAAGGGTTGTCTGGATTAGTGCAAGGAGCTTCACTTAAATTAGTCTGCACCGTATACTAAGCCAGCCTCCTACATGGGATGTCTGAAGTGGAGAAGCAAGAGTGTTGCTTGTGTGCTGGAGTCACTCAACCAGAACCATTAGTTTGTGCCTGTGTTGGCGATGCTGAGATCTTGATAGACTGGGCTGATACTGCTTGTCTGGCTTCTGGGCCAGCAGATCTACACTGTGCTAGGCCGACAGATGCTGTACTATAATACAGTTATGGTGTCTGAGCTGGAGTCCTGCATCACCTCATCCTGGCAGCACAGACTGACCATGCTCTCCCTTTGCAGCCTCCACTCTTAATCAGTCAAAAAATGAATATCTTTGTTGCAAAAACATATACACTTGACCACGTGTTTTCTCACTTCTAATATTTGTTTTATGCTACTATGGAGTCTGTGCTAAAACATTTGATTAAGACTTTTAAAAAGACACATGACATCATCCACCATGTTTCAAATGCATTGAAGTATGTAGTGTGTCTTTTGTTACTGCGGATGGGAAAGGACAAGTCCCCAATCTACCCAAAGTATCCAGTGTTCTCAATATTAACATTTGGAAAGCAAATCTCTCCACTTTAAATATGGACACAGCGATCAACTTCCAATAACCACAAGAGCGACCGATTGCCAATGCTTGCTCTTGTCAGGTTGACGAGAGAGGGGCTACATTAAATGGCTATTTCTGAATGGGAAACAGTGAACTGTGTCTGGCACAGCAATCCCAGGGGTATAACTAAGCTCCATCGCAGCCCATGCGGTGCAGCAGCCCAGTTCCGTCTCAATGCATGGGTATGCTGGGCAGTGCCAGGGGGTTCCATGAGCATAGCGGCCTCATGCAGACCATAATTTAACACAATTTTTCTGTTAAACATTTTTATTCCTATGAGTGGTTGTGTAGGCAGGGCCCAGTGCCCAGTGCTCTTAAGACGGCCCTGCTGAGGCCCACAGGGTTTTTTGTTTTGGAGGGGGCCCCCTCACCCTCCAAGCCATGCCATTGCATGCCTTGCAGAATGCGTGCATCAGCATGGAATAAGAAATTGTTAAACGCTCAGATAAGCCACTCTGCTTTACCAAGCAGGCCCCTGCAGCATGGGGGCCAGGCCCAACCGTTCAGGGGCCCCCATTGAGCCCATGACCAATGAATATCTGTGCAATTTGTGAGACGCCGGGTCCCTCATCACATTTTGCAGGGGGGCCCAATCATTTTGTGTTTATTTATGCTGTTCATTTATATTTGTATTGTTTGTTTATATGGACTTTGAGTCTGAAACATTTATTTTATCGAACACACTCAAACTATTTCATATAAAATAAGTCACTGTAACGCTGAAGCAGTTGTGTAAGATCTTAGAATATCTCATACTAGTGTCGTGAGAGATAGCCCTGTTGGGCTTGTGAAATACCTTCAGAGACTGAAGCCTATGCTTGAAGCATTTATGTGGATGCATCTATTGTCTGACGCTTGGCCAGTATATCTTGTTTAGATTAAGAGATAATTTTGCTATCAGAGGAGAGAATCAGTAAGCCCTGTGAAGAGTCATGCTATCTAAAAGTTCTATCTTTTAACATCAGAGTAACTTGAAGGATTTCTCTGATGTTTGACGCCTGATTCTGTAAGTTTGTACACCTTATTGCATCATTCTTTGATTTTCCTTTAAGGTGAGGGGGCCTCAAGGGAGTGGAGGGTGGCAAGATCACACCCCATAAAAACATGCACTCAACAATATCATTTGTTGATAACAGAACCCAGTGCTTAATTTGTAAAGGAATAAGTCCCAGGGCTCTCGTCGGGATACTTCTGCAGCTTGCACCACACACTGCCTCCATCAGCTGGCAATGACAGTACAAACACAGCTTCTAATCATCACAGACAGCTGTTGTTGTGCTTATACCTAAATGAGCCAGACAGGGCCACCATGTGGCAGACTGTCATAAGCCCCGATGCTGGCAAGTAGGTGCTGAGCACCAGAAACCACCAGCTCAAATTAAGCACTGACAAAATTCCTCCTTACAGATACTGAATTCGCCCCTCACTAGCAGTTAGGCCTTTCAAAATGACAGGCCTAGCATGGGTACTCACCACATCGTACAAGTCAAGGGAGTAGCCAGAAGATTAAAACACCCCCCACTTTGAGCTACGCCTTTAAAGGCACCAAGCAAGCAAAGACATGAGCCCAACCCTCCCCTAGAACTCAATTGCCTCTTCCATCCAAGCATCTATCCATTCATTTTTTCACTTTTCCATCCACCCGCTGATGGCCACTATTTCCCCTTCACATTCTGTAACCCATTAATTCTTTCATCCATCATTCAATCTATACCTAGTCCATCCATTCATCAACTCTGCCATCCAGCCATACACTGTGCCATCCATCGGTCCGTTCATACCACCACTCATCCATTTTTCCTTCCATTCACCCACTCTGCCTTCCATCTATCCACTCTGCCTTCCATCTATCCAATCTGCCATCCATCCATCCATTCCTCTATCCAGCCACACCCTCTGCTAACCAGTGATCCACTTTTCCATCCATTCCTCCACTCTGCTATCCATCTTTCCATCAACTCTTCTATCCATCCTTCCATCTACCCACTCTGCCATCTATCCATTCATCCAGTAACCCATTCTGCAATCCACCACCCACACATCCGTTCATTCATGCCCTCTGCCATCCATTCACCCATCCATCCATCCTGGCACCCATCATTTCATTTTCCACTCTGCCATCCGTCCATTCATCCTCTCTGCCATCCAGCCATCCACTCTACCATCCATCCATCCATCTATCCATCTTGCCATCCACCATAAATTCATCCACTTTGCTATTCACTCATCCAGCCACTCATGCATTTGTCAATCCACTCTGCCATCCATTGACTTATCTTTTAATCCCCTCATCCATCAATCCTTTTACTCTGCCTTCCTTCCATCTGTCCATCCATCCATCCTTTTACTCTGCCATCCTTTCACCTGTCCTTCCCTCTCTACATTCACCCACTCATCCGTTCACCCATCTTTCTACTCTGCCATGGTTTTACTTGGCCATCTCCTATCCATTTACTCATCCTTTCACACACTCATCCATCTACCCACTCACCCATTCGCTCATTCATCTACCCACTCAGCCATCCACTATTTCACCCTTCCTTCCTTCCATTCAATATTCATTCCATCGTTCCCTCTTCTATTGACCCATCTTTCGTTCTTCCTTGCCCCTACTTGCTCTCCAACTAATGCGGTATTTCTTTATAGCGGTAGTTATTAGGTTTTGCCTGCCGAGTTTCAGACAGAAGAAGCCCATAAAGAGCCCACCCCTGCTGCAGCTGCCAAAGTGTGTGTGGGGGGGTCACAACGCCCTTTACCTTTTACAAATGAAAAATTAAGACCTTCCTCGTGCCTGCTTAAATGCTCTTATAAAATTGGCCACTTTAACAGTACTTTGTTATCAACTCCCAAATTATGAAATGCTGAGTCACACTTGTCTCCTTTCAAAAATGTCTCTGTGACATGTGCATTAACCTATAGAGAAAACGTACTGCGGAGTTTAATTTGCTATCTCATGCCAAACACATGCACAACGCTCTCTTTCTCCTTCTAACACTTCGGCAATATCATCTTTTAGCCGTTTTCCTACAACTCTCTCTATACTACCAGTTTTTTTTTAGGTCTCGCCTAGCGTTGCAGCGCGCATGCGCTGCACGCTCTGCGAGAGCTATAGTAATAGATATCAGAAGGGGACTTTAAGCCACGCCCCTGTTTTCAATAGGCTGGCGTCATCGTTTAGGCTAAATGCTAGCTCGTGATTAACAATCTGGCTTTTTTGTTACCGCCCTGTCGACTTTTGGGACGGCCCATCTGGACTGGCCCACGCCATCTTTGTTTCCCATGACTTAGGAGGGTGTGCTGGTAGCTTGTTTACTGGCTCCTGATTGGAAATCCTACCGGCTCCTCCCTTCCCTTCCCCCCATCCCAAAGCAAACTTACCAGAGTTGCGCTCTTCATTGTTCATGGGCTTCCCGAGGCGGAGGGCAAAACAGATGCATGGGAAAGGGGTATACCTTATTATACCCTGTTTTCCTTAAAACCCCGTCATTTGCAGATGGAAACAAACTATTGTTGACGATTGTAAGTCGTGTTTTTTTTTTTTTATAGCCATGTCTTATGGTGACCTTCACAGACCACTCGAGCTCCCTCGTAGCTCGGTACCCTGTCACCAGGTGCCATGGACAGCAACAGTATGTGACTATGGTGCGCACAGAGGACACCGAAAGTGATTACAGCCAGTGAATGTTATTATGTTCTAATGTACATGCCACATATGTATTTTGTTGGTAATGTGTGTAGTTCTGAGAGATATTGGACTCGGGCGCATATGTGAACTGTGAGGTGTAAAGGGCATGCACCCATGATATTGAATTCATGGATGATGCATGTTTTACACACGGCACATAGTTATGATCCTGGATTTATTAGGCATGGTATGTCTGTGTGGTAACCGAACTAGAGGCATTTTGTGGATGTATGGCTGCTATAATTAGGGTGCGTTGAGGCGCTCGGGCCAGGTACTACTGCACACGCTGCACCATTGAGAGCTCTGCTACTGCCCGAATCGGTGCCGCACTTGTGACTTTACTGCGTGGGCACGTGCAGCACCCGTCCACCCCAGGCTCCGTTCCATAAACACCCACCACCAGGCGGAACTTGCAAATGCTTGGTTACCGCCCTGTTGCCTTTTGGGACAGCCCATCTGGACTGGCCAATGCCATCTTTGTTTGGCGTGACGTAGGAGGGCTCTGTTTATGTTAAATGCTGGCTCATGATTGCAATTTGCTTCCATTGATCATGCATGCCCACTTTCACTTTCAAGGTGCAGCCCAAGCTTTCTCAATTCATGTGGTGGTTGTTTCGCAGGCTCGGTTCCTAATGGCTGGGGCGTTTGTAATAAAATATGTAAAGCTGCCGTTATGTTATATTACTTGTATTATTTAAATGTGCATAGCTGGCATTTTGTATTCTTTCCTGTTTTTTTTTTTTGTGTGAGTAGTGTATGCCCCCGCCCCCCTTCTCTTTGCTCTGCTGGTGTTCATCTCTTGTTTCGTTTGCCGTGGCTTGCTTATTTATTCTTACCCTCACCGCCCCTCCCCTCAATTGTGCTTAACTTCATGAGGCATTGAAGCACTTGAAAAATGATTTTTTAATTAACTTTAGTCATGAGCGGGGTGCACGCTTCAGGGACACCACACTTTTTTTTTTTTACTTTAATAAGCGCAACACCGTCTTCACGGACACCGCGCTATACAATGCAATAGGTGTTGCTTTTAGTATTGTAAATGACAATGCCTTTTAATCTTTTTAAAGACATTGCCATTTACAATGCCAATAGCTCCAAAACTCGCAGTTGCGAGACCTATTGCATTGTAAATGCTTGTTTTTATCTGCCTGGATTGTTTTGACCACGTGTCCTACCCAAAACCGCCCAAATGTTTCCAAACTATCCTTTGGAATTCATGATTCAGATAGCGTTTCTAACAGATTTGGGCAGTAAGAAAAATTTCACAAGAACAAAAGGTTTTCCTTAGAAGTGCCTAGGTGTCCGCACACTACTTTTAAAAGAAAGCACCAAGGTTCCTTAGAGATAATTTTCCCACCCCAAGGTACAGCAATTCTGGTTGCTTGTGTCTAAAAGGACATCAAGGAACAGAAACAGAAAAACAATTCTTATTTTCCACACATTCTGCCACTACAAATGACAACAAAACACTCATTCTATCAGGAGAAGACAAATTAGGGTTAATCATAATTTCATTCATGTTTCTCTGTTTCCAGTATATTGTGCACTTTTTGCGACTCTTGAATTTTGCCCTTCTCCGACCGCCTCACAGTTCATCTCCTTTCTCGATTCCAGTCCTTATTACATGCTCTCCTCGTTTGTTCTTGCTTGGCAGGTCTCACAGCAGCATGGTCCTACTGCGCCCTTCCCGGTTCTAACAATTGATTATGTAGGTATTGCCATAGTAACGCAAACAAATGATTCGAAAGACTCTTTCAAATACCACAGTCCCACAAAAAAGGAAAACAAAACATGCCTAATGGAACAAAATGCTCTAAACGTGCAATGGTGACACAGTGACATTTTCTGTCTTTCTGATCGAATGATCACAGGGCTGTCCTGAAAAAAGTCAATGTTTCATCAAGCAGAGGTTTGGGGAGTACGAACTGACTAGGATACACTATTTGAGAGCTGCACAATGTACTCGTGCATGCTTGCCAATAAGCGTGGGTGCACATGGAGCAAACAGTAGCACTAACCTGGGCCGAGTGACATGGACAGTGCGTTTCTTCCCTACCTGATCCTGGTGTAGACAACACTTCTCCACGTTTCCTGCCGCAGTCACGTTCTCTTGTGGCCGCTGTGAGCAGGACTACACTACCCAGAAGCCTTAGCGGCGGAAGTCCGCTCCCATCACCATCACCGCACACGGAGGCGCTTAAATTCGAACAGAGCCCCGGCAGAGCGGGCGAGTCGAACTAACCTGGGCCGAGTGACATGGACAGTGCGTTTCTTCCCTACCTGATCCTGGTGTAGACAACACTTCTCCACGTTTCCTGCCGCCGCCGCAGTCACGTTCTCTTGCGGCCACTGTGAGCAGGACTACACTACCCAGAAGCCTTAGCGGCGGAAGTCCGCTCCCATCACCATCACCGCGCACGGAGGCGCTTAAATTCGAACAGAGCCCCGGCAGAGCGGGCGAGTCGAACTAACCTGGGCCGAGTGACATGGACAGTGCGTTTCTTCCCTACCTGATCCTGGTGTAGACAACACTTCTCCACGTTTCCTGCCGCCGCCGCAGTCACGTTCTCTTGCGGCCGCTGTGAGGAGGACTACACTACCCAGAAGCCTTAGCGGCGGAAGTCCGCTCCCATCACCATCACCGCGCACGGAGGCGCTTAAATTCGAACAGAGCCCCCGCGTCGCGGGACGCGCGCGGGCGGCGCCGGGAGAAGCCCGGGACAAGGGCGGGACCGTTTGTGGCCGGAAGAGGTTGGGCTGGGCCATTCCTCCGAGCCCTACTCCTTTGAGCACTTACAGTACGAAAGGTCTGTCTAACTACTCGTAAACTCTGGCCATTGGTGTAGTACCTGTAATTTGTGTTATAGCAAACTGTGATAGGGGAGTGGTAAATATTATATTGTAGTTCACTTGTTGTGCATATTTATATGGTTGTTTAGCTGGTCCATAACCCTGTATAATACGTTTTAGGTTTGTACCTCCTATTAGAACTCGTAAAATGGGAAAGCGCAATACCCATAAAACCTCACTTGTTCACAACCAAAATGCTATTACACCACAGCTTCCTAGTTTAACAGCGATAGACCGTATGTTACAAAAAACGATTGGCGTGGTGGCAAATGCCATTGAAAGTACGGAACGTCGCTTGTCATTGCCCACGGGTTGTCTCCCTCCCCTCCCCAAACCCGATCTGTCATTACTTACTACCAATTCTCAGGATTCCACCTTATTACCTTCCTTTGCATTGCTTCCAATGACTCGTCAGGTTCCTGACACCGTAGTTGTGTCTTCTATGGATAATAATGTGTCCCCTAATCTTCCCCCTTTGCCATCCCACTCAAGGCTATCCCAGTCGCCGATCATATCAGCATCCCCTCCAGGTGGTTCCCAATTAATTATCAATTGTTCGAGGCCACTTAATTTGGCTGGGATCTCAGAGGATGCCCAAAGCATAAGCTCGCCTCATGTAATCACCCGAGGTCAGTCTGCTAGGCTTAGATCTGAGCTACCTCACAGGGTAAATTCCTTCGACCTAAGATCTAGTGGGGGTAGGGGAACTGCAAAAAACAAAAAGCACCAAAAATCCAAGAAGCGCAAGATAACTCTTGAAAACTCTGATGTTAGTCATTTATCTGACACCTCTGTTATAATATCGGAAACTGGTGGTGTTACTTTTGGAGACTCACCTTCACATAGGCTTGAAGCATTGGCAGGAAGACTCCCGGTACAACCCAATAACGAAACTACTAATACTGGTCCCATATTACTCCAGAGCGACACTTCAAACCGGAAACATCCCTTAAGCCGTGCTCAAGAGATTCCTTTAATTGACTGTATTGAACAAACTATGAAGTCTCTCTTACTTCCGGTCAATGAGAGGCTTAAAGCTTTATCAACTAGGCTGGATAGGCTTGAGCAAGATATCCTTGACAACTTTTTTTCCTTAAAATCTCTTATTAAATTGCACGCAAAAAATAGTTCTATTTCAAAGGAACAGAAGTCACAAGATCCATTGCCAACGCATACTGTTGCTATTTTAGAAAATAATAATGTTACCCCTGGGAATGTGGGTAGTGACACTTCTTCTGCATTAAGCTCGAAAAAAGGAAATAAAACGAGCAAAAGCTTAGCAACAAAAACTAGTAAGGTGTCAAGAGCCGATCAAGCTTCCCAACCTAAGGCCACCCTTAACATCCCTAATAATGGAGCTATTGCGGGAAGTGAGAGAGTCAGTCCAGCCACATCTCCACAAAATTCTGGTGATAAATCCACTTCTAAGAATGTAATTGAAGTGGGGGCAAAATTGTCAAATGGTGTGGACAGGGGTGACAATGAACAGTCTAGTCCCCCCAATATTGACCTACCTTCAGCCAGCATGCCTTATGTGGTAGTATTGGTCGGAGTCCCTCAGCTGCCATCTGGCAAGATTGAAACATACTCGGAATTGAAAAATAAAACCATCTATCACTTGAATAAAACCTGTCCTCTCCCTAGACAGTTAGATGGGAAGGTTTTGTTTGTTAGAAGGGTTGGCTGGGTAGGCAATAGACGCAAGGAGGCCCTTGGTGACTGTATTATAGTTAATTTTTGTGATGCACAGGCCGTGAAGTTCATTTGTAACCACCAAAACGAGTCCTCTAGCAGCACAATCAGAGTAGTTGGTTTAGATTTTTTTTATCCCTGTCAAGTTCCCCAAATACAATGGCCAGCTCTGAGCAATAGATTTTGGGGTAGGCATATGAATGAGTACCACCCTTGTGCTACTTCGACCTATGGCTACAAGGGGGAATTTTTTTACCATAATCTAGGGTTTTGACGTATCCATTATTCCCCCTTGTATTTATAAACTAACCCCACTGATCCTTTCTCTTTGGTGTCCCCTTCAGTGGATATAAGAAGCACTCTGGATCTGGAAACATCTTTCCATTATACTTCCACTCTCAATCAAACCAATGTAGTGGTTAATTCTCCTAGAGATCAATCTGATCTAACATTGAGCTGTACTAGTCCTACTGTGGAACCACTTAAATTTATTAGTTGGAACTTGGCTGGCATAAATAGGAAGTTGGGCCTGCCAGAATGGAATTCTCTGGTAGAAGATCATAAGATCTGTATTTTCCAGGAGACCTTGAGCTTGAAGCCCCTCCATAAAGTCGGGTATGTTACCTTCTTTTTGCCCGCAATACCCTCAAGTATAGGGAAGGGCCGCCCCTCCGGGGGTCTCCTTATATGGGTAAGCATCACGCTTGGATGTAATATCAAGCAACAAAATACTAATTGCCCTGATATAATGAGAATTTTACTGAGAGGTCCTAATAGGGGGGGAGCCCTGGAAATAATTAATGTTTATGCCAGGTGTTCTAAAAATGGTTCCATTTACCCTACAGTAACCTTACTCGAAAATGAGCTCAGAGCCTGCAGTGATGGGGCTCAGGTCTTGGTTGCGGGAGATTTTAATTGCTCATATGAGCCCCTCGCGACCGAAGACATTTTGGACCTGGTGGAAGATGATTTAAAAAGAGGCAAAAAATAAACAAAGAAGGGGGTATCCTTAAATGAGAGAAGGTAAAGACCTTCTGTCTGTTAGAGAGTTCTCAGAGAAGTAAAAAGAGAAAATATTTCTTTTTTATGAAACCCCTCACTCACCAACCTTGTTGGTGACATGCTTCATCATCGGGGTCCACCCGAGCAGTCGAATACCACTCGGGTGTGCTTCCACGCCTGATTACAGCGGAGCAGGTTTGTTATTATATCAGTACGTGTAAGTGACGTGTGTGAGTGAGTGAAATAAAGTTAAAAGTAATCCTACTGTACTCCCTAACAAATTTAATATGGAGCAGCAGGGTCACGATTAAAAAAGTGGTGAAGTGTAATACTAATGTAGGTTTAATTTGACCTAAAGTATTATCCAAATATTGACGGTCTACATGTTTCAACCTTAGAGTATAATCACAGGTTTTCGTCAGGACCTATCGACACACCGGGCGGTCTACACGCACTAAGGTGCATCCAACCCTGGAGCGTCTGTGTGCCACCTACATATACTTGCGAAGGTGGTAAAAAGGGTTCAAGGAGTCCTCTGTGTACAGATGAACCTGAAAAAAGCACATACAGTTCTGGGCAATCAGAAAATGATCCATTTAGAATTAGAATGAACAGTGCCCATTTCCGTGTGAACTCTCATTTGTGCGCATATAATCACCTCATTCTGAGTTATGCGCCCCATGTAATTACCATTGGTTGTTGGAACCGAGCATTCGTTCCATATTATGCGAGATTAGCATCAACCCACTAAATCATTGTGGAAATCGTGGGTGTCTTACGGCTACACAGCAATTGTGAGTATACTTGATGTGTGATTCTATAGAGCGGACAAAGACGCACGTGAAAAAAACTCTATTTGTGACATGCGTGCGCTAAGGAAATTATTTAAAAACAGAACACGGTGGAAAAAGGAAACGACTCAAGACTCACTCGCGATTCTTACTCGAATCGTGTCATGGGCTCATAAGGGAGACAGACGGTGCTGCATTACTGTTGGACAAGAAACACAAAACACGGGCGGCAATGGTCAGAACACTTAACTCTAAGTGCCTCACGTGTGCGTGGCCACCAGCTCTTCCCTACATACTCTTACCTCAGCTCACCGACTGCCTGCCACAAACCTGCTGTGCTTCCCCCAGGCGCCCGGATGTTACTGAATGGGCAGCAAGGCTTCAACTAAATACTCCTCACTTCCTGGTCACATGACTAGTGGGCGTGGCCTGGAGTGAGGAGACAATTTTTAAAGCGACAGGTCGATTTCTGCCGGTGAATGGCTAGTCATAAGTGAGAAAATAAAAGGAGTCTAGAGTGATTATTAAAAATATATTTACATGGAATAGGACCTTCCACACGTAGGAGGAATGCTACAGAGAGGAAAACAGTAATTCAGTTAAAATTACAAGGCACAATGAGGTTATTTGTTCAGCACAGAGTTCCAAGGTATGCAATCGTTCATACCATGTTTGTGGGTGGACAATCTGTGTATCCAGCGTTGTTCTTTTTCATACAGAAATTTCTGTGTGTTAGTACAAGTCACAGTTTCAATTATCGTCCAACGCATATCGTTGGGTGTGTGATTGTGTTGAAGAAAGTGTTCTGTTAGACGCGTGGTTTGTTTTTTGCATCTAATAGTGCTCCTGTGCTCACAGATCCTCTGCTTCACTTTCCTTGTTGTCATCCCTATGTAACGAAGTTCACACGGGCAGGTAATTAAATATACTGCATTAGTGGTGTTACAGTTTGTATGTTTTCTTTGTGACCATTCTCTGCCAGGTTCTAGGGATAGTGTTTTTGTGGCTGTGGTGAGATGGCACACGCTACAGTCACCGCATGGAAAATGACCTGTAATGTTAGGTAGTCCCCATGAATTAAGGACAGTACATCTTGTTGGTGTTTCTGGTTGTTTTGGTCTGGTGTGTACCAATGCATCTTTAATACTCCTTGCTCTCTTGAAAGAGAACAAGGGTTTTTCCCATTTTAGATTGCCTGTATTCAGGATCTTCCAGTGTTTGTTGATTGTCCTTGTGACCTGGTTCGAGATAGTACTGTATGTGGTGACGCACGTAAGAGGCGTGTCCGTCACTTGTTTCAGATTGGGTTCCAACAGTGCCTCACGGTTCTGATTAGCAGCCCGTTTTTTGCAAGTTGCCAATATCTTTTCGGGATATCCTCTGTCTGACAATTTGAGTGACAGGTCATTAGCTTGGGAGCGGAAGTCAGAGCTCTTGCTACAGTTTCTCCTAATTCTGAGGTATTGTCCGAAAGGGAGGTTTTCCCTGAGGGGCCTAGGGTGGAAGCTATCAAACCTAAGTAAATTGTTTTTCGCAGTCGGTTTGTAGTGTGTGCGGGTTTCAAGGGCCCCGTTCTCTATAGTGATCACAACGTCCAGAAAGACTAAGGACTGGGTGTCACTACAGTGAGTAAATCTGAGATGGTCATCGCAGGTATTTATCCATAAGAAAAATTCATTGAGAACATTCTGGGGTCCATTCCATACTAGGAGTACATCGTCGATGTACCTGCGCCATAGTGTTATGTTTCTAGAGAAGGGGTTGGATGTGGTCAGGATGAACTTCTTCTCAAAGTCGTAGACATAGAGTCCTGCCACACTAGGAGCGAAGGTACTACCCATAGAAGTACCGCCCGTTTGTAAATACAGGGTACCCTCGAACTCAAAAAAATTCAGTTTCAGGGCTAGAGTGGCGCAGTCGATGATAAACCCCTTGGGGGTTCTATGGGACCATTCTGAGTTCTCGAGTGACTGCTCAAGCACGTTTAGGGTCGCATCCTGAGGGATGCTGGTGTAGAGACTTTCAATATCCAGGCTGACGAGGATGGTGTGTTCGTCAACCTGGATTGTTTTAAGTAATGACAGAAGACTTTTGGTATCCTGGAGATATGTTTCCGATTGTTGGACCATAGTCTTGAAAAAGAAGTCACAAAATCGTGATAGTGGCTCCAGGAGTGAACCAATCCCAGAGACAATGGGCCTCCCTGGTGGTGGGAACTTATCTTTGTGCATTTTGGGGAGGATGTAAAAGTAAGGAATTTTGCCTTCCGTGGTTGTCAAGTAATCTGCCTCCATTTTGGAGATCTCATTGTTACAGGCTGCTGAGTTAACCAATGAACTGATGTCACATTTTAGGTCATTAGATGGATCAGAGGGGAGTGGGAGGTAATTTCTCCTGTCAGATAACAGTCTCAAACATTCTGCTTGATACATTGCTTTATCCAGTATGACCACCCCTCCACCCTTGTCAGCTTGTTTTATTACGATGTCCTCACAGTTCTTAAGACCCTCTAAAGCAATCTTGCAATCTTTGTTGAGATTGAAAAACGGCTTCTTGTCTGGTAATCTCTCGATTTCGTTGAAGACCGCTTGTTCAAAGGTGCTTATTTCACCAGGGACCATGTGTGGTGGTGGTGTAAAACTAGATTTGAGTCGTAGGCCCGTCTCATTAGTGTCAACAATTGGTATGTCGTTACTTTTAGTAGCAAAGAACGCTTTTAGTCTTAGTTTACGGAAGAAAGTGGCAAGTTCACAGTGTAGATTGAACTTATCTAGTTTGGGTGTCGGGACAAAGCCCAGTCCCTTTTCCAAAACTTGTTTTTCTGCCGATGTGAGCTCTTTTTTCGACAGGTTTGTGACTAGGCTCTGTTGCTGCTCGTCCCTGCCTGGGGTTCCTAATAGGGGGGGAGCCCTGGAAATAATTAATGTTTATGCCAGGGGTTCTAAAAATGGTTCCATTTACCCTACAGTAACCTTACTCGAAAATGAGCTCAGAGCCTGCAGTGATGGGGCTCAGGTCTTGGTTGCGGGAGATTTTAATTGCTCATATGAGCCACTCGCGACCGAAGACATTTTGGACCTGGTGGAAGATGATTTAAAAAGAGGCATACCACCATTAACTATTAAACCAATTAAAAAGTGGTCCCAAAGGGTGATACAGCTAAATGCATTGACTATGGAGTTTGGATTGAGAGCTGCAAATGGCCGCACTGTTTCAGACTCAATGGGTGCTGACACCTACAATAGGGTGAATTGCTCCTCACGGATCGACTATATCCTTCTTGATTTTTCACTTTGGAACTCGGTTCAGGATATGACGGTCCTACCTACTATTGAGAGTGATCATAACCCGCTGTCTCTAATCCTTAATGATCTATGGCCTAGTAAGATAAATGGATTAATTCATAAGCCTGCCCCTAAAGTTCTTCTATCCAATTGTGGGCGGCGTTTAAAGTGGAATAAAATAGCTCTAGACGAAATCAAACTCAATTTTATAGACCAAACCCTATTAACCTCTCAATCAGAGTTTGATGCTATCTCTCAAAGTCCCCTTGCAACAGGTAGGGTAACACTAATTTTTGAAGAAGCAATTAAAACTATAGGGGAAGTTTTCCTTGAACAAGTGCCCCGGGGTAAACCCATAACGAATCCACAGCCGAAGGGCACTCACGATTGGTTTACTCCTGCATGTAGGCAGGCAAAAACAGCATTAATTAAAGCAATTAAGGGTAAAACACAATCCCTAATACAGTCCAACAGGATGAATTACAAACGGGTGATAGCTAGTGCTAAAAAGGATTGGGAGGATGAGTATTGGTATACCCTGAAAAAGGCTAGCTCTGCTAAGGATGCTAGACTTTTTTGGGATACTATCAGAGCTAGGAATAGGCCTGATAGTAACCATATCACATGTAGTATTACCAGTCAAGCATGGTTTACCCATTTCTCCCAACTGTATACTTGCCCACAGGGGTCTAGCATCGGAGCATCATTTGATTACTCTGTTTTAGAGGGCGATATGATCGAGCCCGATTTCACAATTAAAGAAGTTGAGTCTGCTATCAATACTATCTTGCCCCAAAAAGCGGCTGGGCGTGATGGTATTCCTGGCGACTTGCTTCGCTATGATATTCCAAAGTGGGGGAAGTTTATACACTCCCTGCTTGTTGCCATCCATAAAGGTGCGGCAGTCCCCGAATCATGGAAGGGAGCAGAGGTCGTCCCTATTTTTAAAAAGGGCTTAAGGGACGACCCTTCTAACTACCGCCCTATAAGCCTATTGGATACAACCCAGAAGGTAGTTGGGAAGGTCTTATTGGGGAGGATCCAACAATGGATTAAAGATAATGATATCCTCTCCAATTACCAAGTGGGGTTCAGAACAGGTACGGGAACAATAGAGCAAGTATTTAGATTAATGCTGATCTATTGGAAGGTTGTGGTTATAGGCAAAGGCAGTCTTTATCTCGCTTTCATTGACCTAAAGACTGCCTTTGACCTTGTGCCTAGGGAGATCTTAAGGGAAGTCCTTCATAAAATGGGCCTCCCACGCTATATTCTTTCAATGTTGATGAGGCTCCACGAAGGTAATTTTGCCCAAATTAGATGGGGTACACAGGGCGAGAAAACAAACAAAATCCCGGTGGATAGAGGGGTCCGTCAGGGATGTGTTCTTGCTCCCACCCTCTTTTCTCTATATGTCAACGGTGTGGTCGAGCATCTGTTAAAAGATCCCTCAGATGAACCATCCCTGGCGGGCGAGCGTGTCCCCACTCTCCTTTTTGCGGATGACACGCTCTTGTTATCCAAATCCCCAATGGGCCTTCAGAAGCTCCTTAACAATTTTCAGACCTTTTGCTTGGAGCGGGGATTGGTCATTAATACTGACAAAACCAAATACTTGGTGATGAATCCCCCAAAAAAACTTGCCCGACCCCCTGTCCTGAACTCAGTACCCTTAGGTAGGGAGAGGGTATTTGATTATTTGGGAATACACATCTCACAAACAATGCAATGGACCCCCCATTTAACCAAAATGCTTCTAAACCATAAGAGGGTGACAGGGGCCCTACTAAAGGAACAACGTCTCTGCACAATAAGACCGATAGCCCCGGTTGTAGACATTTATAAGGCAAGAGGAGTTAGTTCTGCTCTATATGGAGCAGAACTATGGGGTACCCACAATATAGATGAACTTTCAAAGTCGGAAAACAAATTTTGCAGATCATTGATGTTGCTCCCCCAGGGCACGCCAACTCTACCGTTGATGCTTGATTTAGGCTGTCGTTCCATAGCTGATCTTGCAAAACTCCGGCCATTGCTTTTATGGGCCCGGTTGTGGCGAGTCCCAGAACTCGCCAAATACGCTAAAGGGTTGTCCGAAATAATGGCATCACCGGGATGGTATAAAATAAAGTGGTTGAGAGATGTAAAAGCTTTACTTATCGCTCTTGGACTAAGTGAAGCATGGGATAATAGATCATCTCCACCAAAGGCAACTCTAAAGACTTTATATTGGAATTGGGTTATGTCCCGAACATATGTTGACCAGTCATTGGGAAAACTTACGGAGGACTTCTTGAAGTTCAAGGACTTACCCATTCGGGAACTCTATCTGGACATTATTGAGAGACCGTTCGATAGAGCTCTTTATTTCAAGTTTAGAGTTGGGACTCTCCCACTAAGAGCGTTTACAGCACGATGGAAATTTCCGGCACAGACAACTGCCTTTTGCCCTTTTTGTATAACTAGCACCGAGACCCTAGCGCATTTTTTGTTCCAATGCCCGGAGTATGTAAAACCCAGGAAAAAGTGCCTCAAAGCACTGTGCCGGCTTTTAGGCACTAGGTCACACATTGAGGCCTTGCGTATTTTAACGTCAGATTCACGCCCACTTTATGTCTGTGGTTTATCTAAATTTTTATCATGGGCCTGGTATCTACGTAGCAAAAGGCTTAAATTTAATGTTTAATTCCTTTTTATTGTCAAATTGTATTAACTGCTTTTAACCTGTGTAGAATGTATTTACTTCTTCGCTGAAAACGTATGAAATTTAGTGGTTGTTGTAAATGCTTTTTTTAAAAAGGAAAAATGTATTTATATTCAGCTTTTATGATATGTTTTTATCGAAATAAAGCCTTTTTGACTGACTGGCCTAATGGAACAAAATGCTCTAAACGTGCAATGGTGACACAGTGACACTTTCTGTCTTTCAAATCGAATGATCACCACAGGGCTGTCCTGAAAAAAGTCAATGTTTCATCAGGCAGAGGTTTGGAGAGTACGAACTGACTAGGATACACTATTTGAGAGCTGTACAATGTACTCGTGCATGCTTGCCAATAGGTGTGGGTGCACATGGAGCAAACAGTAGCATGGCCAGTGTGTCATGGGCCCTAGAGTAATGAAGGAAATAGGACCCCCGGCTACTATTTGAATTATAAAATACAGCAATACTCAGTGTTCAGTGGGCCCTCAGGCCCCTGGCCCTGGTGCTACTGCACCTGCTGCACCAACGGAAGCTGAACCCTGGGATAAAATACACGGGCAATTCAAAACTGCACCTCCACAGATACCGGGGTTACACTTAAGTACTCCACTCGATATTTCGGCAATTCTTTGGTTGTTTATGTTTTCATAGCAGCTAGGAGGTCAAGTCTGCAAACATAGAACAAACCACAAGATTCCATTATAAAGGACAGGGATTTAATCAGATTACCTGAAGCCTATAGACCGGATTAACACAAAAAATTGTAAAGGCACTCCCATATTATTATTTGTGCGAATGTAGATTTATGATATTTTAGAATTCACTGACATTCCCAGGTTTAGTCATGGAAAGCTGCACCAGGTGCAGGTTTTCATGGGTATTCCTGCGATGGCCGCGTGGTATTCCTAGTGGGATCTTACTCCTGGTGTGCAGAGTTCTCCACAATAAAAACAAAAATACAACTTTGAAAAGTCCTTTCACCATTTAGAAAGAAACTGGTATTAAAGTCAAGTGATTTTCAACTATATTGTTGACTTAAATGAATTAGTAAATTGCCACAAAATGCCAATTATTGAGATATTTGTAACAATCTTAAAAACAAATACTTTTATATCTATATGCATTAATAGCACAGCAAGGACAAAATGCATTGCTAGCCTGTGCCTTTAAATCCAAAACTAGGAAAAGGCCTCAGTGCATGATGGAATTGAAATTATGACTCAAATAGTTTCATAAAGCCTGTCAATCAACAGTCCCTCGTGCAACTCAGAGGGACTATTAATAAATTGCTGATCAGATGAACTCATCCTTCAGTTAAAATACGCCTTTGCTGGGAAGCAGCTCTATTCTGTTCGGCATCTTTCAGGAAAATACAGTGTGAGCCATTATTAGCCACCTACAGATGGGAAACACTAAACTCCCATCACACCCATCAGCATCCAATGGTTTTTGGTGATTGGTAACTAAGGCCAAGCACGTTCTCCACTGACGATGTGCACCCTGAATATTAAAACCACAATATCGATGGGACATACTATCGAGGACAGAGTACTGTACAAAATATTGACAGGTAAGTAAGTCTAGATTTTCTATACCTAACTCAAAAATATATGAACCTACACCGTACATATATCTTCAAGGTCCGTAGATGTGGAGTTAGGAATAGTAAATCTATACTTCCCTATCAGCACTTACCTTTTCAGATTTTGTCCCTCAATATTCTGTCCTCAATATACTTCTATCTCACTATTTTTGGTGTTGATATTCAGTAATACAATCCTATTGACTATGCTTCAAACTGGCAATTAGATAGGCTCATTACAGTGGATACGTCTGGGATTGTATGGAACAGTCTCTGAGGTATGGAAACCAGAATGATGTCCACACCACCATTAACTTTACATGAATAATGATTTGGGGTAGTGAAAGTGACATCACAACTCATTTGGCCTACAATGGCATCACAGGGTGGACCTATTCTCCCACACCTATCATTACCCTCCCTGCAGCCGTTTGTTTACTGATGATGGACTGAGGGAAGGGTAAGGAGTGAAAACTTCAGGAAGTAAACAAGACTCTATTCACTTTAAATTCCTAGCCAGGGTCAGACTGGGACAGAAAATAGGCCTGGGCACCAAAATAAAAGTGGTTCCTCATTAACGAATCACATAGCTAAAACGTGGCACAAATTTGCAATTCAGGACAGGTTTGAACCTTAACAGACAGGCTGTATGAGTGTTTTGCGAGGCATGTGAGACTGCATGCATTCGTGCTTGCTACAGCCCATGTTTCTTTATATATCAGGTAAATTAGCAGTGAAAAAGCAGTCCACCAAAACCATAAAACAGGCCCACAAAAAGCCACAAAAGCCTGCCCTGCCACCAATGATAGCCCTGTAGGCATCTTGGGGGCAGATTTACAAGCCCCTTGCGCCACTTTTGCTATGTTAAAAGTGACGCAAAAGTGGCGCAAGGGGCTTGTAAATATGCCCCATGGTTCCTAGTGCTTACTTCGTGACCACTAAAGTCAGGGGTAGCAATTGTTGTGCTGGGGGGGGGGGGGGTAAACTAGGGTAGGACTTGCAATCATTTGCTACCACAATTGGCATTTATGTGCCTTTCTCCAGTAGTGGCTGCTATGGGGCATTAGTGGTGGGGAAGGGGAATGAGGGGGTAAAAAGAAAGGAAAAAAATAAATAAACATTCCTGCCCACCACTGCTTCTACTCCGTCCTTTTCTTCTTCAGTCGACGTAGGAAGCAGGAACCGGAAGCACCCAGGCTTTCGGTCGTTTTTTCTATACTTAGAAATGAACGATTATGGTCGTTTTTCTAAACTTAAAAATAATTGATTACCGTAGTTTTTCTGTACTTAAGAAGTTAGTCATAACGCGAAGTTGGACTTGTACCTCCTCAGCAGTACGAGCTGCCAAAGTTTATTGCGGTTTTTCTAGTGATAATTATTGTTAAATGTCGTTGACCAATCATGTTGAACCATTCTGATTGGTCCCCTTCTAGACGGACCAAATTGGAACTTCGATGTCTTCACTGAACCCGGAAATGCCTTCATTTGTACACTCTGACACGGGAATTGAATAATGTGAATAGTTCGTGTGACACACCAGAATAATACAGCATCTTGATTGATTCATTCATTTTTTCTTACAATTTTATAGAGCTATGGTATGGTAGTATTGTAAATTAGAACGGTATTGTACCCGATCGTACGTAGCATTAGTTTGAGATATGCAATTTTTAACAGACTCAAAAATATTTCACAGACGATTCTGATTGGGCGCGTAGAAGACGGACCAGATGGGGAACTGCAATGTGTTCAACGAACCCGGAAACGTATTGGTTTGGACACTGTAACTCAGTAAAGTGATTTGTTTGTGATATACAATAATGACTGGGCCCTTCCGTTGAGAAGTAATTAAAGGTGGATTTTTTGGTGGCCGGTTTATATATAGGACGGTATTGGAGAGCCATACATGAGCACCAGTTACCTTACTCAAGGACACAGGAAGCCGAGCCGACGTTGAGGCTCGAACATGGTTCTCCAGCGTCAAAGTCGGCAGCTATAGTCGTCAGACCACAACCTCTCTCCCATATCGCTTTGGGAAAAATGTGTGTCGTACGTGAAGTAACGTACTAGTCTTTCGAAGCAGAGGACAGTCCTCTTTCCATTGTATGTTGCCTCCTGACGTCACTGGCCAATCCGATGTCGAGGATGGCTGTGACGTCAGGGGGCGGCGGGAGGAGGGCAGAAAGAGCGCGAGGACGCTAGCCGGCGGTTGTTGCATCCGCTGCTCCTCGTGGGCCGTAATATTCACTGTACTTAATAAAAGGGCTCAGATATACCTAGTAACGTGTCTCGCCTCCCTCATTCGTGCCACTACAAATGGCGACGAGGGTTAAAGCTTTCGTTACGGCCCACGTGTGATTCCCCATGTGCCTGATGTTCCGGTGTTGCTGATGCGGCGCGCCAATGTCTCCTCGCTTGATCCTGCGCGCTGGATTCCATCGCAGATGACTCCTTGTACCTGCCCATGCCTGCTGAATGCGTGGCTCTGCCAGTGAGCCCTGAGGTGCAGCCTGCTGCCGCCCGCTGTGATGATGTGCTGTTGTGCCCCGACGACCCCGTGAGCTGCCCTTGGTGAGCTGCTGTGGGGGGAGCGCTGTCTCTGCTGTTCCTTGGTGCTTCCAGTCGCCTGAGGCTGTGTTTGCTTACTGCTGCGCCCGGCTCCTGCCTCCCTGCAACCGGTGGTGTCCTTCTGAGCTGCTTGGGAGCTGTCTGTGTGCTGCGCTCCTGTTCCACGTGTACCTGCTCGCCAGCCATGGCGCAACCTATCAACATTTGTGTACCGCCCCTCTTTCTGGACTCCCCTGGTAAGCCGTGTATGAAGTGGAAGGGGTGGCTGCGCGCATTTGAGAATTACATCGTCTCCATTGATGGCGAAGGGTATAGCCCCGAACGTAAGAAGTCGCTTCTATTCGGACTGTTGGGGAAAGCAGGTCAGGAGGTTTTCGACAGCCTACTGGTTTATGCGGACCCTCCAGGGGCCCTTGCCCCCCTGAATGCGTACCAGGAGGCGGTTAAGCGGCTCGAACTGCAGTATTCGGAGGAGGGTAACATCATGGTGGGGCGCCATAAGTTCGCACTGCGAAAGCAAGAGGAGGGAGAGACTATCGAGGAATATATTGCCTGTCTACGCGTCTTGGCACAAGACTGTGAATTCGCTGAGATGACTGATACCTACCTCAGGGACCAGGTGGTGTTCTACTGCCATTCTAAGAAGGTGCAGGAGCGGTTGCTTTCTTGCAGAAATCCTTCGCTGAAAGATGTGGTGGCCATTGCGAAGGCCGTTGAGCGCTCCATGGTGTCCACGAAGGAACTTGCGAGCACAAGTCAGGCTTCTAATGTGTTCTATGTGCAGGACAGACATAAAAGCTCACCCAAGACTCCAGACAGGGCGGCGAGTGAGAGAGGGGGGGGCAAGAGACAGCTCGCTTGTTTTAGATGTGGGTCGAGGGACCACTTAGCGGATAGCAGGGCCTGCCCGGCCCTGTCCAAAAGCTGTTCTAAGTGCAGGAAGGTGGGCCACTTCGCGGCAGTGTGCAAGGCCAGGACACCTGGTGGGGGCATGAAAGTGAGCTCGGTGAGCGATTGTGATGTGGATGCGGATGCGGACATCGTACTATCCATTGATGCTGAGGATGGTAGAGTGAAGGGGCCTATTGGCTCTGTCCTGATCGGTGCGGTTGAATTGCCATTTACGGCTGATTCTGGTTCCCCTATTACCCTGATATCTGATACTACATATGATTTGAAATGGCAGGGTGTGCAATTGCATGAGACGGATGTGAATCCGAAGGCCTTTGGGGAGCAAGACATAGTGATGATGGGGTACTTCTGGGACTCCCTCACTTTCAGGGGGCGTACAGGGAGAACGAAGATCTATGTGGCTGAGAAGGGAAGGAGCCTGGTGGGATGGAAGGACCTGGCAAAGCTAGGGGTGATGCTAGTCCCGGGGGCGGACGATCCCATAGTTCTGAGGGATGATTGGGTCAACTACATGCAGCCGGATGACTCGCATGAGGGCTTAGCTGAGGTCATCGGCAAGTTTGAGTCTGTTTTTGAAAACAAAGTAGGGTGCGTGAGAGGATTCGTGCACGCCATTCGATTGAAAGAGGATGCTGTGCCGATAAAGCACAAGGTCAGGTCGGTTCCCCTATCTGTCAGAGGGGAGCTCAAGGCTGGTCTTGATAGACTGAAGTCGGAGGGAGTGATAGAGGAAGCAGGCGCATCAGAGTGGGTGTCCGCAATCGTGGTGTCCAAGAAGAAGAGGACAGGGGACATTCGTCTGTGTATGGATCTGCGATCCTTGAACAGAAATATCCTGGTGAACTGCCATCCTCTGCCCAACATTCAAGAGATCCTGTCTTCCACGTCTGGATCGAGGTTTTTCACCTTGATAGACCTGAAGTCCGCGTACCACCAGGTGTGCCTCACGGAGGATTCCAAGAAACTGACCACCTTTATTACCCCATTCGGAGCGTACAGGTACGTCCGTCTCCCATTCGGCCTCGCTTCGGCTTCCGGTGTCTTCCAAAGACTGATGGATCTGCTCTTCTGCGACATGAAGGGCGTTGAAGCCTTCCAGGACGACATCTTAATACACACCACGGATGAGGAGGGGCACCTGGAGCTGCTGGGCAAAGTGCTGGAGGTGCTGCGAGACAAAGGGATGACGGTCTCCAAGGACAAGTGCAAGTTCATGGAGGGCAAGATCGATTACTTAGGACACGTGCTGACCCCAGAGGGCATAGCGCCTAAAGATGACTTGGTGAGAGCCATTCGTGATGCTCCATGCCCCGGAGACAAAGACGCCCTGCGATCGTTCCTGGGGCTCAGTGAATACTACTCCAAATTCATGCAGGGATATGCGGCCAAGGTGGAGCCTTTAAGGAAACTGTTGAGGAAGAACGAAAAATTTACATGGGCGCAGGACCAACAGGCTGCTTTCGAATCGGTCAAGCAGGCCATCGTGGCGGCTCCGGTGCTACAGCCGTACAACAAGGCATTCCGGAACGTAATCACAGTTGACGCCAGCGCCAAGGGTATCGGCGCGGTGTTTTGCCAGTTCCATGGGAAGAAGGAGAACACGGTCGCTTTCATATCCCGGTCACTGAGTGACGCTGAGAAGCATTACAGCACCATCGAGCGGGAGACGCTCGCGTGCGTATGGGCCGTGGAGAAATTGAAGAACTATCTGTGGGGTATGGAGTTCGAACTGGTCACCGACCACAAGCCCCTGATCTACATGATGGATGGCGAAGGTCGCGGCAACGGGAAAGCCAGCTCGAGACTGCTACGTCTGTTGTCCAGGCTGCAGGAATATCACTTCGTCATCAGACACATCAAGGGGGGCCTCAATTGCAGGGCGGATTGCCTGTCGCGCATGCCGATCAGTGGCGAGGAGGACGTTTCCCTGGATGACACGGAGTGCGTGGTGGCGCTGGTGGACGCTACGGCCATTTGCGAGGGATCCATATCTGAGGACGAATGGTTGACGGCCCAGGAGAAGGATATGACTATTCGTAGGGTGATGGACCATATGACAGCTCGTTGGCCCCCGATCCGGAACTTGAACGGTGCTCTCAGGAGTTTCCAACAGGTTAGCCCTGAACTCACCATCGAGGGCGGCTTCGTGAAGAGGCATGAGCTGTTTGTGCCGCCGGAAGGGTTGAGAGAAAAGCTAATCAGGATAGCTCACAGGGGGCACCCGGGCGGTACTGCCACGAAGAATCTTCTTAAGCAATACTACTGGTGGCCAGGGATGTGCAGCGACGTCGGCAGTTTCATTGATCGGTGCGGACCGTGTTTAAGGGCCGACAAGCATTGGAAGACGGCAAAAGGAACGCTGCAACTGGTGGACATTCCTGCCGGTCCATGGATCAAGGTTGCCATTGACTTCGCAGGCCCGTTTACCCTGCTGCCGGACGACTGCAGACATCTCATTGTCCTCACGGATTACTTCTCCAAGTGGATTCACTACAAGTTCGTCAGGGAGGTTACCACTGAACGAGTGATCAAGGAGCTGAAGAAGATTTTCGCTAGTGAAGGTCAGCCGAAGGTTTTGGTGTCCGACAACGGCACGCAACTGGTCTCCAGGCAGATGAAGGACTTCCTGGCCAGATTGGGAATCAAGCAGGAGAAGGCCCCGCTCTACAGCCCTAAGAGCAATGGGCAGGTCGAGCGGATGAATAGATTTTTGAAGGAGGGTGTGCAACAGGCGGTTGCCTCCAACTTAGATGTAAAAGCATTTCTGGCGGACAAGGTGCACACTTTTCACAACACGCCCAATGCAGTCACGGGGCACACTCCGTTCTACCTGATGAGAGGGAGAAGGTGTATGAGTGAGCTTACTCCCAAATTTAATAAGTGGTATGACATGAGGGAGGAACCTGAGAATATACCTGATGAGAGGTTGAGAGTCAAAGAAAGAATTGTGGCTAAACAGGAAAGCAACAAACGGTATGCAGATATGGTGAACAGAGCCAAAGTTAAAGAGGTAGCGCAGGGGGATTGGGTATTGGTAAAGAAACCAACCAAGGTGATGAAAGGAGAATCTGTTTTTCAGACCCCTGCACGTGTGCAAGGAGTGACTAAGGGAGCTGTCTGTTTGGAAGGAGGGGGATGGCGTAGCAAGGACGACATTGTCAGACTCAAGGCAGGCCAAGAGGAAATCATCATGAGAGGCAACCAGGTGCGCGAGGCCGAGAGCGATGATAGTATGTACGAATGGCAGGTTCAAGAAGACAATGATGGTGCCACTGGTGATGGTGTGAGTGGTGATACGCCTCCTGTACGAGGGCGGACTGCGCACGGAAGTGCAGACCGGTGTGAGAATACGTGGCACGGCCTAGGGGATACCGAAGGCCGTAGTGACAGCAGTCCTAAATCAGTGAGGAGTGACAGTCATAATGTAATGAGTGCAAGCCAAGGTGGTACGGGCACTAGCGGCGGGGGGTCCACCCTGTATGTCACTCCCCGCAGACCAACAAGGCATATCAGGGCTCCCAAGAGGTTCGAAGATTTTGTTATGAGATAAAAGTTATGTATAATTCTCAATTTGTTAAGAAAGGGAGATGTCGTACGTGAAGTAACGTACTAGTCTTTCGAAGCAGAGGACAGTCCTCTTTCCATTGTATGTTGCCTCCTGACGTCACTGGCCAATCCGATGTCGAGGATGGCTGTGACGTCAGGGGGCAGCGGGAGGAGGGCAGAAAGAGCGCGAGGACGCTAGCCGGCGGTTGTTGCATCCGCTGCTCCTCGTGGGCCGTAATATTCACTGTACTTAATAAAAGGGCTCAGATATACCTAGTAACGTGTCTCGCCTCCCTCATTCGTGCCACTACAATGTGATTTCTAAAAACAACCAAGCATGACACTGGTGACCATATGAATATGTCTACGTTTGCACGTGCATACATATAATTTTTGACTTGGCTTATCGGCAAAGGAGATTGCGGTAAGATGATTGTACCTTTAGAGAATTTATTAACTTCCTGCGGCCGAGGTCACTGTCGGACTGAAGTGGGAACTGCCAGTTTAGCGTGTGTGAATGGCTTAGCAAATTATGAGTTTCGGATTGGTAAATTTGGATCATTCTGTGATCTGATTGGCCCACCACCTGCACAAATGACAGATTTTTAAACTCTTGTTTTTCGTCACTGGGTGTCTTTTTTGGGCCGAACATTTCGTCGGTTGGAAACGAGTCGATATTTGAATAACTATGGAGTTCAGATTAGGCACTAGGCTTTATTGGGAAATGAGACCATCGTATTAATGGTATAAAAGCCAATATTTTGACTTTTTATAATTTCGTAGGTATTTTCGGTAGTTGCTATACACTGTTGCCTCAGATGATAGGGACACTCCTAACTTGTGTTATTAGTGGTTGAATATATAGAAAGTTTGATGATATTTTTCTTTGTGTTTCCAGATTCTATTACACGACCGGAGGCTTCGGATTATGCTTCTCTTTCTTTTATTTGCTACTCACAAGACCGGAGGCTACCATTATGCAAATACTTTTATTTGCTGCCCAAACATGCAGCCCTTTAACCTCTTGAGTGCCCATGACGAGATGGTCTCGTCATGGGCCGCGGTTGCGCTGTGCCCATGACGAGACTATCTCGTCATGAGCCCCGCCCGCTAATGAAATGCCCGGCACAGGGCGTGGAAAGGGCGGGGCACTCAAGGGGTTAAAGAATGTAACTACATCACAATAAGTAGAAGATTAGTAACATAACAAGTAGACTGTGCAGACTCCAATCTTCCTCTTTTGTTCGCTGCTCTGACACAGCTAAGTATACCTTTTATTACTCCACTATTTACCATTATTTTACAACCATATCGTATAATGGAATATATATATATTATATTGACTAGTACTCTCTATATATTTTGATATCTTAGCGAACGGTATAACATTCTTTACGTGTACTTTACTATTTTTTAACAGTTTTAGCTCGCCACCTCCCCTGTCCAATTTATGGCGGGGAATGGCTTTCTTTCGCTCCATGATCGCTCCAAGATCATTTGTTCTAGCTAGGTAAGTATTTAAACATGACCGTTCGCACACTTAAATTGTTTATATCACCGCTTAATTGTTTATCCTTTACCCGCCTTGCGGGTTCATCCTTCGTTCATTTAATTATCTGTAACTCTCATCAGCGCATTACTTATTTTAGAAAATAAATAAGGAAAAGAAACGGAACTTGTCTCCCTTGAACTTCGTGTATCCTAGCAACATGCTAGGATACAAAAGAACGCGCTGTTTCAGCCTCATGCAAGCAGGAAGTCGCACTGCTTCTCTCCGGCTCCACGTCAGGTCACCATGGTTACGCTACCTCGTCTTGAGCGTGTAACGGTGCCTGACGGAGCCGGAGCGCCTCTGCCTATTTTTTTCCTAATGATTTACAAAAATACAAGATCGCCACCTGGTGGCCTTCTTTTCACGCTACATCCTGTCCATATTTATCATAAATAAGGAATCTGCCCTTTACCAGGTCCGTTACCGAGTTCAGTGCTCACTCTGCACAACCGTGAGTAAGCCTTACCAAGGCGAATTAAGACCAAGGAATATTATTATTATTATTATTTGATTGTGATTAAGCCTTATCAAGGCTAATTATTAACTGAATTATTCATATCACTATTTAAGTTTATATTGATATTACTCATGGATCCTGATGCTAATACCCCACCTCAGCCCCCTAAGGAGCTTCTGGGGGAGAGTCTAAAAAGACTGATTGGTGAAGAACTTAAATCTTCAGTGAGGGAAGCAGTTGACGCTACTTTACTTAAGAGGAAGAAGCTGACCCCTCCTGATGAGATCTACTTTTCCCTCACGGGCGGGGACTCCCCCCTCAACCAATGGGCCTAGAAAAAGGGGTAAAGTACCCCAAAAAAGAAAACACCTGAAGGAGGCATTCACCCATGCATTAGAGATTGGTAGTCCTTGCGCTACAACAGATGTTGGTGCTCATAGCAGCACAATAGAGAGATCACAGTTCCCTGGGACACAGAGAAGAGGTGCCCATAGCGGCATTATAGAAGATGGTATCCTATACGGTACAAACGATTTAAGAGATGATTCCTTACAATTTAATCATGACTATGAGGAGGACAAGTTCATCTTTGATCCTCAAGATACCCCTGAGGATCTTGACGAGGACTTAGATCATCCTTAAAACTCATCATTTACAGTTAAAGACCCGCTCGGTGGGGAGATGTTCAACCCCACTACCATTCGTCACCCTCGCAGCACCGAATGGTGGCCTATGAGCCATGTGGGTAAATATTTATCCCAGTGGGTCAGGAAACCCCTGGACAGAGACACACGCAACTTATTGCGTAATGAGTGCCCTTCGCCCCCCCTTCGGAGGACAAGATCTGCAATACCCCCAACCTTGACCCCGAATTGATCACCTTCCTTTTTAAAATCAGGGAGGGATCCAAGAAAAGGAATTGAAAAATGCCTGAAGCAATGTCAGGATAAGCTTCTTGACTTCCTGGTACCGCTATCCAAAATACTTGATTTGACCGAAGCGGCTAGAACAAACAATACCCCAGTTGATACCGAACTTTTACGAGGTTGGTCCCAAAGTGCAATCTATTTTATCGGGAATGCTAATGCCAACCTCATCACCGAACGGAGGAAAGCAGTCCTCCTCAGAATGAACCCCAAACTCGCGGACCTATCCGCCAAAGAGGACATGTGCGACGCCAAAGAGCTTTTGTTCGGTGATAACTTCGTAAAATCCTTGGGAAAGTACGTGTCCACCTTTAACACCTTCAGTAAGGCACAATCTAACATGCGAAGAGTTTTTGGGGGTTGACCACTTTTTGGAAGGGCTGACAGGAGGGGACAACCTGTCAGCCGTGGTTACTTCAGGTCCCAAATCTATCCACAAGAGGAAAGCACACACCCTTATAGAGGCTCCCGCTCAAACTTATACCCCCAGAGAGGAAAGGGTTCAAGAGCCCGTGGCGGCAGATCAAGGTTCTCCAACCAATCTTTTCAAGGTAAGTCTAAAACCCTCCTTTCCCTCCAAGGTGGCAGGAAGACTGAAACATTTTGCAAACAATTGGTTACGAATCACTCAAGACCTGTGGGTCTTAGAAACTGTAGCGGGCTTCAAGATAGACTTTTGGAAGGAACCGTCCCAAGAAAAGATCCCAAACGAGATTACTCTAGACAAAGAGAACTCAAAACTAATAGAACTGGAAATCTCCCAAATGTTAGACAAAGGAGCCATTATAAAAATTCCCCTTTCAGAAATCTCAAAGAGTTTCCTAAGTACTATTTTTCTAGTCAAAAAGAAGGACAAGGGTTGGCGACCCGTCATAAATCTGAGATATTTAAACAAATTTCTATTATACAGACACTTCAAGATGGAGGGTATCCATCTTTTGAGGGTCATCTTGCAAGCCAGAGATTGGCTGGTAAAATTGGATCTGAAAGATGCCTATTTTACCATACCCATGGACGAGGAGTGTTGCAAGTACCTTTGTTTTACTTGGAAAGGACCTCTGTGCCAGTTCCAGTGTCTTCCCTTCAGCCTATCATCAGCCCCTTGGTGCTTCACCAAGGTCCTATGGCCAGTGGTCAGCTATCTCAGAGAGAGAGAGGGATTCATCTAATAATTTACCTAGACGATATCCTCATCATGTCTCAAGAGAAGTTAGAAATTATGAAACATTTAGAAATGACCATGGACCTCCTACGAGACTTGGGCTTCATCATAAACATGGAGAAATCGATTTTCACTCCGTCACAGGAACCAGAATTCCTTGGTTTCTAAGTAAACACTATTCTGTCCAACCTAATCCTTCCCCACAAGAAGGTTACCAAAATAAAAAAACAGGTTTCTCTTATCCTTTCCAAAGAATATATTCATCTAAAAGATCTGGCCAGAGTTTTAGATCTCCTCTCCTCCTCTATTCAGGCCATTTCACCCGGTCCTCTTCCTTACAGGGGTCTGCAAAGATTAAAAGATGGGCCTGAGGCCTGAGGAAAGACCTCTGGTACGAAGACTCTTTATCTCGTTTGGAAGACACTCGAGAGGATCTTCATTGGTGGTTGAAAAACCTCCAAGCCTGGAACGGGAAAGCTATTTTCGGGAATGTTCTAGATTTCACTTTAGAATCAGATGCGTACAACCACGGCTGGGGTGCTCGCCTAAACAATTTAGAGACCGGGGGGAGGTGGTCCTTAGAAGAACAATCCCTTCACATAAATTCATTAGAAATGCTAGCAGCTTTGAATGCGATTATGAGCTTCAAAGAGCTTTTAAAGAACTCCAATACCCTAATCCGTGTGGACAACTTCTCAGCTGTCTCTTATATAAATCGCCTTGGGGGCGCGAGTTCCAAAATTCTCTCAGATATTGCCAAGCAAATATGGTATTTTTGTTGGAACCAAAAGATCACCCTCAGAGCAGAATTCATCCCGGGAACACAGAATGTTAGGCCAGACTGGAATTCACGTTTCCTCCACGATTCCAGCGACTGGAAATTTAATCCAGAGATTTTTTCTCTGATCCAAGAGCTTTGGGGCCCAATCCAATTAGACCTGTTTGCCAGCAGATTAACTCACCAAGTCCAGAGATACTTCAGTTGGAGGCCAGACCCGAATGCGTCAGGAGTAGATGCCTTTCTCCAGTCTTGGGAAGGGATCAAGGCTTATGCCTTTCCCCCCTTCTCAATGATTCAGAGATTATTGTGGAAGGTGAGACTCGAGTCCTGCTCCATCAATCTGGTAACTCCATTTTGGAAATCCTAGGTTTAGTTTCCCGGGGTAATGGAGTTAGCAGTGGAATTTCCACGGCTGATCCAATCAACCTTAGGCCTACTCAAGGGTCTGGATGGAGAAGAACACCCTTTGGTCATAGAAGGGAGGATGAGCCTTCTTGTTTGGAGGATATCAGGGATTCAGGCAGATATTCTGACCTTTTGGGAGAAGCTAAGAGCCTATTGGAAGATTCACGGGCACCAGGAACCAGGAAAAGATACAAGGGTGTTTGGAGAAAATGGTCTTGTTGGTGCCTGGAAAGGGATTTGGATCCCGTTCAGTGTCCTCTACAACAGGTAGCTAATTATCTTGCTCATCAGGCATTTCTTTTAGAACCATCAATTGCTACAGATCAGCAATTTCTTCGGGCCATGCTCTGATTGATAACCTTGCTATTGGCAGCAACCCCCTAATCAAAAGAGTGATGGAAGGGTATTAGGTTAAGGAGACCTCCCAGGGCTCGCTACGAATCCCTTTGGGATGTTAACCTTATCTTTAATCTCTTCCTTTCTTGTTATGTTATGTTATGTTATATATGCATTTATAATGCGCACAGATACTCTGGAGTGTCCCGGCGCGAATCTATGGGGGTAGGGGAATGAGCTCAAGCAAGTACCAAGAAATCTGTATTAGTTACATAGGACAAAATAAGAGGAAGCATCCTTAAACAAACAAAAAGGTTTTCAGCTTTTTTTTAAACGTACCCAAATCCTGGATGGAGCGAAGACTGAGTGGAAGAGAATTCCAAACCGTGGTTGCCTTCACCGTAAAGGAGCTACCACCAATCCTCTGTCGCTGAAAGCGAGGGACATGAGCCAAATAAAGAGACGCGGAGCGTAAAGCCCGCCCCGGTACATAGAATTTAATCCGCTTTTGCAGATACAGAGGCCCATTGCCATGCACAGCGCGGAAAGCAAGGATCAGTAGCTTAAATTTCACTCTAACTGCTACAGGTAGCCAGTGAAATGATCGAAGCTGGCTCTGTACACTGTCCCTGGAAGATAATCCAGATAACAATCTGGCAGCAGTGTTTTGGACTATCTGAAGTTTTTTTAACAAATATGCCGGAACACCGGAGAAGAGGGCATTAGCATAGTCCAGGCGCGAGAAAATGAGTGCACATATAAGTGTTTGCCTGGCAGAAATAGGCAGCAGGGGAAAGAAACATCTAAATGATTTAAGTAGACCAAAACATCCACCTGCCACCTTCATAATGTGTGACTCAAACGATAGGCGCTCATCAAACCAAACCCCTAGATTCTTAGCTGATTTCTCAGGTGAGATTGGACAGGGGTATTCTGGGGGCCAAAGTTGCTCTTTGAAATTAGAAGGAAACTTGCCAAAGAGAAGAACCTCTGATTTTCCTTCATTACATTTGAGCTTTGCCTCCGCCATCCAGTGAAATACCGTAGCCAAGCAGGTTTGGGCTTGGGATACTGAGACAGTATCTGTCTTCCAAGTGAAAAGAAGCTGGGTATCATCAGCGTATGCCATGACCTTAGCTCCCAACCCTTCCGCTAGATAAATTAATGGGGTCATATAGATGTTAAACAGGAGGGGGCTAAGGGCAGACCCCTGCGGGACTCCCGTAGTGACCCGCTGTTGCGTAGAGGAAAAAGGAGGTATCAAGATCTGCTCAGTCCGGGCTTCCAGAAATGAACGAAGCCATTCCCAGACTGCCCCAACAATCCCAACCCTAGCCAGGCGATCAAGGAGCAGTGGATGGGGGACCGTATCAAATGCGGCCGAGAGGTCAAGCAGGATAAGTGCCGCCCTCCCGCCCGCATCCAGACAGTCACGAATGGCCTCGGCCACCTCGACTAGCACAGTTTCCGTACTATGTCCTGATCTGAAACCCGACTGAGCCGGGTGAAGAATTGACTCACTTTCCACAAAGTCGGTTAATTGTTTATTAACTACCTTTTCGCAAATTTTTGCTGAAGCAGGAAGCAACGAGATGGGCCGGTAATTCCCAGGGCAAAGGGGATCAAGGGTTTGTTTTTTAAGGAGAGGTCGAATAATGGCTTCCTTCCAGGAACGGGGAACAACCGCTTCCTTTAGGGAAAGGTTAATAATAGAGGTGACCTCTTTGTAGATGCTCTCCGAGACTAATGCTAGTATTCTAGCCGGGCATGGATCGGATGGGGATCCAGATTTTAAGGCCTTTAAGATTTTTTGACATTCATCAGGGACAACCAGCTGAAAATCAGAGAAAACATGTCCCGAGCCTTCTGGAGGGCCAACAAAATCATCTGATACCTTGGTCGCCTGAGAAACAAAGGATGCTTGAATGCCTATGATCTTGTCCCTAAAGGCTCGGGACAGAGTGTCACACCAGGCTGAGGAAGACGGTAGAGCACTAGAGAGCGCCACAGGGGCCATAAAATTCTGAACAATAGAATACAATTCCCTGGCATTATTATTAGCAGCTGCTATGCGGGTAGAATAAAAGAGACTTTTTGCCCGTTTGATGGCAGCATAGTATGCCTTCTGTTTGTCCCTGAGCTTCATTTTATCCTCCAGACAGTAACCACCTTTTCGCCATGCCCGTTCTAGGACCTTGCAATCATGGTTCAGGTTTTGTAGAAGGGTGTTGAACCACGGTTTAGAAGGAGAGTTTCTCGAAGGCCTAATCGGCCAGGGAGAGATCACCTTGGCCACTGCCGTCGAAACCCAAGTAGCAAAATCTGCCGCCTGGGTATTAAGCTCACCGACAAGAATAGGCTTAGAGGCTGCCAAGGCGAGGTTGAGTGCTGTAGGATCAATTTTTCCACCCAAAGAAATGTGACTATTGGGGGCAACGGGTTCAGACCTGGCTACCTCCCAAGAAAAAAAGGTTATAAAATGATCTGACCAGGTCACCGGGCGAGTCTCTACCTCTAAGATAGGAAAATTGGAGCAAATAGGGTCGAGTACATGTCCGGCTTGGTGTGTAGGGAGGCTCAGATGTTGCTTGAGTTGAGCCAGTAGCAACCCGTCCAATACATCCTGCGTGTCCTTACTGTCAGAGCAGTCCAGGTGTATATTCAGGTCCCCAAGAATCAGAAGATTAGAAAAACGAATCGCCCTAGATGTGATGGTATCCCCCCACTCTTGTAAAAACGGCCCTGCTGGTCCTGGGGGTCTATAAATTAGTGACCCTCCCAGGGTAAAGTGAGCGGACATTTGTATACTGAAGTCAAGTACTTCGCAGTTGCTCCAAGAAGAGCCCTCGATCCTCTGGAGGTTCCAGATATCTTTGTAGATAACCACCACCCCCCCCCCCCCCCCCCTCTACCACTCTTCCAATCTACCCGGTTTATTTTATATCCCGGGGGCAGAGCTAGGGCAACAAGGGGGTTGGAAGAGGAGTCAAGCCAGGTCTCTGTCAAGAATAGTAAATCAAGAGAGTGGCTATCCAAAAGGTCAAACACTTCAGCATGGTGTTTTCTAAGGGACCGGGTATTCAAGGAGGCAGCCCTAACCAAGCCGGTGGGGGGTAGGAATGTCCGAACAGTGGTACATCCCATATCATGAACTATGACATAATTCAGAGCTAGACCGCAGAAATTACAAAGAAAGCTATCGCTGTTGCCAGCATCCCAGCGTTCCGTCAAACAGCTGTGAGCGGGAGCCAAAGCCCGCAGGGAAGAGGCCGAATACCTCCTCACAGTGCCGGTAGTTCGATGAGCAGCATACCCGGCCCTAGGCGCTTCCGGGGCGCTGACGGGCGCAGACGGGCTTGCCATCGGCGCGCCCGCTGCGCCTGTCCGCTGCGCTCCCGGGGATCTCGCATCTAAATAGCCTCCGGTGCCTGTCAACGATTCACCCTCCCTTAAAAGAATCTCCAGGAAACTGGCGGTTCTTTTGGGTCTGATCTCCTTTAGAAGGGTGTCCGACATTAGAGCCCTAGAATTTTCTAATAGATTTTATTCCTCTGAAGGTGTTCACTTCAATATTTGGAAAAGAACTAAAACAATGTCAGAGTCTATCTTCTACCCTTTCTTCCATGAATGTGAAAAACTGTGTGTTGTGAATTGTATGAAGATTTCAACATTTAGACGTGTTGGTTGTGATCTGCTTCTCTTATCATATGTTAGACCTTTTAGGCCTGTTTCCTTAGCGACCTTAGCCAGATGGATCCGTTTGATTATGCATGAGGCTGGAGTGGATCTCTCTAGATTTGGAGTTCACTCTTCTAGGGGTGCAATGTTTAGCAATGTTTTTTGGGCAGGAGGATCTCTGCCCGAAATACCGAAAGCGGCAGATTGGTCTAACGCAAGTACTTTCTCTAAGTTTTACTTGAAACCAATAGAGCATATTAGCAGTGTAGCTCTACATGGCTTTAAACATGCATAATGGTAGCCTCCGGTCTTGTAATGAAATGACGATTCTCCAATTATTATGCAGAGAGAATCTTGATTTCATTAAAGACATACGGAGGCTAACATTATCCCACCCTCCTCTCCCAAGAGGTTTGGGTTCGGTGTTGTTTGTTTAACATGCTGATATTGTATATTATTGCTTTTAACTTTTCAGCTTTAATCTGTCTTTATACCTTTCACTATACAGTGTTCTTTGATTTTTTTTCTCAGATAACAATGTTAAGGATTAACTGGATTTTCTGGAACGTCACGTCTTACACCTGTGTCATCGCAGCCCACGAGGAAGATTTGAGTCTGCACAGTCTACTTGTTATGTTACTAATGTTCTACTTATTGTGATGTAGTTACATTCTTTAAAGGGCTGCATGTTTGGGCAGCAAATAAAATTATTTGTATAATGTTTGCCTCCGAATGTCTTTAATGAAATCGAGATTCTCTCTGCATAATAATTGGAGAATCGTCATTCTATTACAGGACCGGAGGCTTCGGAATATGCTTCTCTTTCTTTTATTTGCTACTCACAGCAGCCAATGAAAAACGTTTTGTATGCAAATAAAAACTACATTTCCCATGATGCTTGTCAATACTTCACATCCCGTATAGCCCTATAAGAGCCACTGTATCCTGTTTCTCCTCCTCTTTGCTGCTCACGCAGAAAGTTAAGTGCTCAAGAAGTACTGTCTAATATTGACTGTTTAATTGGTTTATAGTCATTATTGTAGGTAGTGCTTGCGCGTTTATCGTGCTGAGTTTTACTGTTTTACATATATGTGCGCGATATCGCGCTGTGTGCCGCGCGTGCTTTGCACTGGGTTGCCGAGTGCTCTGACACTAGCGCTTGTATCGCGCTGTGATTACCGAGCCTCCGGCAGTGTTGAAAGGCTTCTGCTGGGAGCGGTTTAGAAATGTGGTGCGCTCCCCGCTGGGAGTAGTGAGTCTCATTAACGCGGGCGGCCCGATCTGGCTTAATTTTACTTCCCGCTGGCCTCAAAGTACCGCGCTGCCTTCGGCAGCGTTACATTGACGGTTTTATATACACTACAGGCTTCCCCTCATAGCCGGTGCGCTTGTTGTATGAGAGCTTCCTCGATAACGCACTTAATTGGTTACAATGAGTCACTGTGGCCTAGTGGTTAAGGTCTCTGACTCCTATTCCACAGGATCAGTGTTTGAATCCTGATTAACCTGGGTGTGCTTTCCGAGTTAAAACATTATTTTTAAATTTAAATTTATATTGAATTTTAGGCTTGGTATTTTCTCTGATGAATGTTTGTCAATATTAAATACTGCACTGTTGCTTGTGTGTGCGCGATAGCGCTAATAAGTTTAGCCCACCCGAGCCCAGAATAAGGTCAGTCCCGCGGGAGCGGAGATGATGCGCTGATACTTGCTTGCTGCATAACTAATTGGGCATGCGCGCGATCATCATAAAAAAGACTTGGCCCAGCCGAGCACAGAATCAAAACGCTCCCACAAGAGTGGAGATACCGCGCTGTCGTTTGCAGCGTTCCAAGTGAGTCACTGTGGCCCAGTGGTTAAGGTCGGTGACTATTACTCAAAAGGTTACGTGTTCAAATCCTGGTGTTTCAATGGATGTGATTTCTGTAGTAATTTTAACTTACTCCTGCTCGTAAGGTTATGTGTTAAAATCCTGGTGTTTCAATGAATGTGATTTCTGAATTAACATTACTCCTGACATTTCCATATGGTTGTTTCTGTTCACTGCGCGGTCTCGCACTTACCCGCCAAAGGCCTTCCCTAGTTGCCGAGTGCGGTTATGGAGCCATAATGCTCCGATGTGCGTTGCCCAATTGGGCTACATTTGGATGTTTTTGGCTTATGCACATCGCACGAGTCCCCTGTTTGCTCCGAGTTTCATAGTGCCTCGTATTTTACATGGAGCAGTTTTTCCTTGTACGCCTACCCGGCTGCAACAATAGGCTGGCCCTTGGAGTCCGCACACGCTCCTGGTATTTCAATATGGCTCTGACGCCCTTGGGGCTGGAATAATTTAGACTACAGCATTGCTGAGGAGCTGATACATTATTCTTTTTCAATTCTCGTGTGCACAGGGTTGGCTCCCCCTCTACTCCTCCATTATGCTGTGCTTTGCACTACAATATTGAATACAGACACCCTTAGGCACTGCATGGGTGAGATATAAGGAGGATGTGATCTATTCTAAAGGAGCGCACAAGTCTCCTAGAACAACTTTGTTGACGCTCGGGTTCTCCCCATCCTAGAGTCGATCAACAGGGCCTCAGAAATGACAGTCCCTAGCTTGGTGTAGTAAGCCTTGATTGATGCCCATTATCATTATTAAGTGACAAAATCCTTGAGCATGATTTTCTCCCTACCTCATTCAACCCGACGGATATTGGGGCACCGGCACGCGTTCGACGGGGCTTCGACAAGGGCACAATAGATTACAATTAGGGCGCTGCGGCCGGATATTCCAGTTACGGTGGAGGAGTCGCCTGACGTTGACGCCAGCCCCCTTCTTTTCTTACTAGTCGTTAAAAAATCACAGAAAGTGTTTACCCGGACTTGGCAGGGATGCCAGGACAGACTCCTAGTCATAGCCGGACACAAACAGCGATAGGCATTTGTATAACGCCATCTGCGCCATCTCTTCTGAGAGACGCTTTCATAAGGATGGACAACTTTGACGTCATGGCTGTGCTGGCCCTTAGCAACGGACCCCTTGGGGACAGATTCGTTACTGGACGTCTCTATAATATGCGGGCATGTTTAGCTTTTTGGTCACACCCTCTGGAATTATGAGGGTCTTTCACAATGCTGGTCCTTTACGGACCGTTTAGGGATTCCTACTAGAATGATCAATTCCTTTCCCAACATATTCAAAAACTTTCTAGCATATAGCGTTCAGGAGGGCGACCAGTTTTCGCAATTTTTCCTTCTCGTCGTTCGCTGCGGTTCCGATGATGGAACAGATGGTTGGAGAACTAGATGATTTTTTCTTCCGGGCTCCCTTCAGCTCTCTAGTGCTTCACCAAGTTAATGAAATAGGTGATTGTTCCCTCAAGGGAACAGGGCATCCTCCAAATCGTGTTTAGCGGGAGATATATAAATATATATATAAATATATATATATTCAACTTAGCACAGACATAGGCCTTAGCCTCACAACTTTCCTGACGTCAGATCTCCTCTTCAGATTCCGATTTCCTTCGGGGATACAATATGTAATGGCCTATTCCGGCTATAAATTCGATATACTTGTGTCTCTTGGATTAGAACTTTCCAGGATTATCTCGTTCCTACACAGCTCAGTTAGGTCTTACACGCTCCAAATTAAGGGATCTCCAAAGGAGCCCATACCAATGTTATCCATGCAGACGGTTCCATTTCGGGCGATTGCCAGAGTAGTGGTGCGATTAGCATCGTCTATCAAACAGTCTTCCCTGCCCCTCCATTCATTTTTTTTTTTTTTTACCACACAGGTCTCTTGACACATCCTACTCATCATGCGCAATATCTTGGCAGTGAGAGCTATCAACAAGTTAGAGGGTACAAGGTCATCTTTCTAGTGGAGTTAGTGAAGGACTTCTGGCATTCTGCCGTAGTTATCAGATTTAGGTCATTGCGGAATACACTCCATAACAAAAGAACACAGTGTCGGACTGGTACTTCTGGTATCTCCAAGATGGCAACGGGTGGCAGCTTCACACGAAGGACATTCAGTGATTGTAAGCCTTTTAGGGTTCTAGTTCAGCAGACCTTTTAGCGGCAGGACTGATTCGTCAGTTGCAGACGTTTCAGCTGGAGACCGGACCCTTTGGGATAATGATGTATGCCTTGTCCCATGACTGTCGGTGGGACTGAACTATGCTTCCCTCCGTTCAATCCAATTTTCGGAGAAGGGGACGCAAATATCACGTCAATTAGCAATAGCAATCTTAGCAACTCTCGTATGGAAGTCTTCATCTTGTTTTCCAGTACTCCTTGAGATGAACTGCGACCTGCTCAGAGTGCTCCGTGACCCTTTACAATACTACAGGGTCCTCATGCAGAAGCGCTCGCTGGTAAATTGGGGCAGTTGTCTTTTATGATATACCAAGGAGCTATAGCTCAAAAGTAAGTTTTGTATCTTTGGTGGCACAGGGCCAGGGTTCGAATCCTGCCAATGCTGTAAAAAAGTATCCCCAGGTGGTACATTTTCAAACAGTTGTCTTTTATGATATAAAGGTTTTCCGGCAACAACGGGAACTTGCCGGGTTTTCGGACACGCTGCTGGCGTTCATTTTACAAACCTGGGTCCTTCCACTCAAACACAATACTTTTCGACATGGGAAGGCCGGGTTCGTTCGTAAGTACACAACACGTCATTTCTGTGGGGGCTGACTTTCCCCACATTGTGAATGTTTTATCAGAAATAATGTCATAGGGATTTGTGTAGCGTTCACTTCACAACGGCCATTCGTCCGTTTCTGCAGGTCATTCTCAGATAGAGGCAAATTGGTGGGCTTGCCCCAGTATTCTGGTAGTTATTGAAAGGTAATAGGGTAGGGAAAACCCCCAGACCAGAATATTCCTCTCTGTGGGATGTTCTCTCGTTTTCCTTATTTGATAAATGGCCAAATAATAATATGTTGACAAGGAATCAATGATCGTCAAGCTGTGTTACAAGGCCTTTCTACCTGTCTGTGTTCCTACGACGTGAAAAGCCCTCAACTTTACAGGTACAGTATCTACTCCAGGAAGTTTCATTTACAATTAATGTCAGGACTACAGCTCCTCAAGACCTGTTACATATTAAGCTTTCCAACTAATGCAATTTATGTGTGGGTCCGTGCCTTAAGGCTTACAAGGGAGGTACTCGGCCTTTACGACCTGAGGTTTGATATAATTGTTGATTATATTACAGAAACCTTTTAAATATGTGTCTGCGGCTATGATAGCCAGGTAGTTGAAGGCAGTTATGCCAGAAGACATTTCATACCAAATGTTTGGCACACTGTCTGTTCGTGGTGCCATGGCTCTCAATATTGTATGATGATTTCTAATTTTTAGGACATTTCAAGATATACTGTTTGATTTTCTCAGTCTCCATTTAAACAGTTTATTATAAACCCGTGGTGATATGACTGTAGTTGTGTTTGATAAGCGTTAAACTAGCATCCGAAGCCTCCAGTTCTGTAATAGAATTAAAAATTAGCTAGCATTCGCGCCAAGAATTTTCAATTCTATTAAGGACACGGAGGCGAGGATTATCCCACCCGGTTTTATTACAATGTTGGTAATAATTACCCACCCACATGTATTTGTTATTCTGTATAAGCAAAAGTTACAGGTTTTTCCCGGTCTCATTCCTTTCAGGTTCTGAAAAAGAAGACGGAGCAGAAGTACTTCTGGCTTAGAAGATGTAAACTTTCCAGTTTGGTTATGGTTCTTCCACGTTGGAGGATGATTGCTGGGACTCATGTTCCTTATTTTGGACTGAAATTGTTAATGTTTTTTTCACCGACAAGGTTCGAGCAAAGAAAGAAGAGGAGAAACAGGATACAGTGGCTCTTATAGGGCTATACAGGATGTGATGTATTGACAAGCATCATGGGAAATGTAGTTTTTATTTGCATACAAAACGTTTGTCATTGGCTGCTCTAAATAGCAAATAAAAGAAAGAGAAGCATAATCCTCGCCTCTGTGTCCTTAATAGAATTGAAAATTCTTGGTACGAATGCTAGCTAATTTTTTATTCTCCTACACTGAAGGTTATACATTGGATGACACTTGGACTGACACTCTCTTATTTGTGGCAAATCCTCTCATAAAGAATTAATAAAGTGAGTGTATTGAGATCATATAAAGATGGATGGCACAAACAAGGAGGGTTTTAGAATTCATTTTTTATGTATTTCTGTAAAATTCACTTTTGCAGAATTTAATATGCATCGTTCTGAGCTGTGAACACAACAGTGGGGAGAAGCAGAATGATATAAAGATATCGGTCTGAAGTGAGTAATATTGATAGGCACTAGTTTATCATTTCTAAATGATTGTTTTTCCCTACTGTTGTTTTAGAACAATTGGATATATGTTCTATAAATTATGTCATTAATAGTATGGACATAAATTACTACTCACAGAAGAAACAAACCTGAGCTAATGGTCAACAAGTTATGTTTTTTGGATAAATTACTGATTAAAACTCCAGGAGAACTGATGTGATGAATATTGTTTATGGGTATATTGGTGTACATAACAACCATAAGAACTGATATAAAAAAATATAAGAAACTATTGTATATAGGTGGGGTATATTGGGAGTCTTGTTGACATGTTTTTTATGGTTTTCTTTTTTGGTCAATAGCAACTTGCATTTGTGGATAAATTTTAAATAGATATGATATGCATGTTTTATATTTTTTAATTGCAGCCCTGATGAAGTCCTCATGAACAAAACGCGTTGGCTGGACTGAATGATGTTAAGCTTTAAAAGAAGAATATACTGAATACATGACTCCCAATTTATATCACCTCTTGATGTTTCATGTACTTTATTGGTATTATAAATGTTTTCCCAAAATAACGATACACTAGACTTGATCATTTTTAATAAATGTGCTTCTGTTTGCCTTGCATTCCACTGGACTCTTGCACAGTCTTCTCCAGCTGCATCTTTACTGAGGTCCTCCATTGGGGTTTACGGCAGTTTCCAAAGTCACTTTCCACCTATGCACCCGACATCCCTGGTGTATGTATCCGGCTCCTGGGGGTATCCATGAGTGGGGTGACTCTCCAACCTTCTGTCTTCCATGGGGTTTCTTCAGGGTCCACTGGGAAGGGTCCTTCTTCTCCAAAACTGCAACAGCAACTTTCCTGTTGACTTCTATTAGATACGCGGCTCTGTTCCCACTCTGCGCACAGCCTCAGTGGGGTTCCTGGGTACTTACCATGGGTGGTTCCTTGTGTCCTCCGCTCTTCCTAGTCTCCTGGTCCAAGTCCCTACTTCAGCTGCAGTTCGCATTCCACTTTTTCAGTATATGGTTTGGTCTCCCCCTGGAGACCACTGTATTTTGTGCTTACATACCTGTTTGCAATTGAAGTATTGTGTATTTGTGCTTATATCTCTGGGTAAGAGATGTACCAATGTGTGAATGTTGCTTGATAAATAGAACTATTTCTATATATACACTGTGTGGTTCTTTTGCGTTTAACCTAAACTAAATGATTTTATCTGGTAAAACAAGCTGTTTAACACTCCTTCAAGACAAGCCTGAAGGCTGCTCTCCTCAGCTACCACTTTGAGACCTTTTTATGGTTATCAAAGACCACTAAAATCACCATAAGGGTTGTCTGGATTAGTGCAAGGTGCTTCACTTAAATTAGTCTGCACCGTATACTAAGCCAGCCTCCTACATGGGGTGTCTGAAGTGGAGAAGCAAGAGTGTTGCTTGTGTGCTGGAGTCACTCAACCAGAACCATTAGTTTGTGCCTGTGTTGGCGATGCTGAGATCTTGATAGACTGGGCTGATGCTGCTTGTCTGGCTTCTGGGCCAGCATATCTACACTGTGCTAGGCCGACAGATGCTGCACTATAATACCGTTATGGTGTCTGAGCTGGAGTCCTGCTTCACCTCATCCTGGCAACACAGACTGACCATGCTCTCCCTTTGCAGCCTCCACTCTAAATCAGTCAAAAAATTGATATCTTTGTTGCAAAAACATATACACTTGACCACGTGTTTTCTCACTTCTAATATTTGTTTTATGCTACTATGGAGTCTGTGCTAAAACATTTGATTAAGACTTTTAAAAAGACACATGACATCATCCACCATGTTTCAAATGCATTGAAGTATGTAGTGTGTCTTTTGTTACTGCGGATGGGAAAGGACAAGTCCCCAATGTACCCAAAGTATCCAGTGTTCTCAATATTAACATTTGGAAAGCAAATCTCTCCACTTTAAATATGGACACAGGGATCAACTTCCAATAACCACAAGCGCGACCGGTTGCCAATGCTTGCTCTTGTCAGGTTGACGAGAAAGGGGCTACATTACATGGCTATTTCCAAATGGGAAACAGTGAACTGTGTCTGGCACAGCAATCCCAGGGGTGTAACTAAGCCCCATCTCAGCCCATGCGGTGCAGCAGTCCAGTTCCGTCCCAATGCATGGGCATGCTGGGCAGTTGCCAGGGGGTTCCATGAGCATAGCGGCCTCATGCAGACCATAATTTAACACAATTTTTCTGTTAAACATTTTTATTCCTATGAGTGGTTGTGTAGGCAGAGCCCAGTGCTGTTAAGACGGCCCTGCTGAGGCCCACAGGGTTTTTTGTTTTGGAGGGGGGCCCCCTCACCCTCCAAGCCATGCCATTGCATGCCTTGCAGAATGCGTGCATCAGCATGGAATAAGAAATTGTTAAACGCACAGAAAAGCCACTCTGCTTTACCAAGCAAGCCCCTGCAGCATGGGGGCCGGGCCCAACCATTCAGGGGCCCCCATTGAGCCCAAGACCAATGAATATCTGTGCAATTTGTGAGACGCCGGGTCCCTCATCACATTTTGCGGGGGGGGGGGGCAATCATTTTGTGTTTATTTATGCTGTTCATTTATATTTGTATTGTTTGTTTATATGGACTTTGAGTCTGAAACATTTATTTTATCGAACACACTCAAACTATTTCATATAAAATAAGTCACTGTAACGCTGAAGCCGTTGTGTAAGATCTTAGAATATCTCATACTAGTGTCGTGAGAGATAGCCCTGTTGGGCTTGTGAAATACCTTCAGAGACTGAAGCCTGTGCTTGAAGCATTTGTGTGGATGCATCTATTGTCTGACGCTTGGCCAGTATATCTTGTTTAGATTAAGAGATAAGTTTGCTATCAGGGGAGAGAATCAGTAAGCCCTGTGAAGAATCATGCTATCTAAAAGTTCTATATTTTAACATCAGAGTAACTTGAAGGATTTCTCTGATGTTTGACGCCTGATTCTGTAAGTTTGTACACCTTATTGCATCATTCTTTGATTTCCTTTAAGGTGAGGGGGCCTCAAGGGAGTGGAGGGTGGCAAGATCACACCCCATAAAAACATGCACTCAACAATACCATTTGTTGATAACAGAACCCAGTGCTTAATTTGTAAAGGAATAAGTGCCAGGGCTTTCGTCGGGATACTACTGCAGCTTGCACCACACATTGCCTCCGTCAGCTGGCAATGACAGTACAAACACAGCTTCTAATCATCACAGACAGCTGTTGTTATGCTTATACCTAAATGAGCCAGACAGGGCCACCATGTGGCAGACTGTCGTAAGCCCCGGTGCTGATCACCGGAAACCACCAGCTCAAATTAAGCACTGACAGAACCCCTCCTTACAGATACTGAATTTGCCCCTCACTAGCAGTTAGGCCTTTCAAAATGACAGGCCTAGCATGGGTACCCACCCCATCGTACAAGTCAAGGGAGTAGCCAGAAGATTAAAACACCCCCCACTTTGAGCTACGCCTCTAAAGGCACCAAGCAAGCAAAGACATGAGCCCAACCCTCCCCTAGAACTCCATTGTCTCTTCCATCCAAGCATCTATGCATTCATTCTTTCACTTTTCCATCGACCCACTGATGGCCACAATTTCCCCTTCACATTCTGTCACCCATTAATTCTTTTATCCATCATTCAATCTATACCTAGTCCATCCATTCATCAACTCTGCCATACACTGTGCCATCCATCGGTCCGTTCATATCACCACCCATCCATTTTTCATTCCATTCACCCACTCTGCCTTCCATCCTTCCATCTATCCACTCTGTCTTCCATCTATCCAATCTGCCATCCATTCATTCCTCTATCCATCCACACCCTCTGCTAACCGTTGATCCACTTTTCCATCCATTCCTCCACTCTGCTATCCATCCTTACATCAACTCTTCTATCCATCCTTCCATCTACCCCCTCTGCCATCTATCAATTTATCCAGTAACCCATTCTGCAATCCACCACCCACACATCCGTTCATTCATGCCCTCTGCCATCCATTCACCCATCCATCCATCCACTCTGCCACCCATCATTTCATTTTCCACTCTGCCATCCTTCCATTCATCCTCTCTGCCATCCAGCCATCCACTCTACCATCCATCAATCTATCCATCCATCCATCATACATTCATCCACTTTGCTATTCACTCATCCAGCCACTCATGCATTTGTCAATCCACTCTGCCGTCCATTCACTTATCTTTTAATCCCCTCATCATCAATCCTTTTACTCTGCCATCCTTTCATCTGTCCATCCATCCATCCCTTTACTCTGCCATCCTTTCACCTGTCCTTCCCCCCTACATTCACCCACTCATCCATTCACCCATCATTCTACTCTGCCATGTTTTTACTTGGCCATCTCCTATCCATTTACTCATCCTTTCACACACTCATCCATCTACCCACTCATCCATTCGCTCATTCATCTACCCACTCAGCCATCCATTCCTTCACCCTTCCTTCCTTCCATTCAATATTCATTCCATCGTTCCCTCTTCTATTGACCCATCTTTCGTTCTTCCTTTCCCCTACTTGCTCTCCTACTAATGCGGTATTTCTTTATAGTGGTAGTTATTAGGTTTTGCCTGCCGAGTTTCAGACAGAAGAAGCCCATAAAGAGCCCACCCCTGCTGCAGCTGCCAAAGTGTGTGAGTGGGGGGGTCACAACGCCCTTTACCTTTTACAAATGAAAAATGAAGGCCTGCCTCGTGCCTGCTTAAATGCTCCTATGAAATTGGCCACTTTAACAGTACTTTATCAACTCCCAAATTATGAAATGCTGAGTCACTCTTGTCTCCTTTCAAAAATGTCTCTGTGACATGTGCATTAACCTATAGAGAAAACGAACTGCAGAGTTTCATTTGCTGTCTCATGCCAAACACATCCACAATCCTCTCTTTCTCCTTCTAACCCTTCGGCAATATCATCTTTCAGCCATTTCCCTACAACTCTCTCTCTTCTACCAGCTTTTTTAGGTCTCGCCTAGCGTTGCAGTGTGCATGCGCTGCTCGCTCTGCGAGAGCTATAGTAATAGATATCAGAAGGAGACTTTAAGCCACGCCCCTGTTTTCAATTGGCTGGCGTCATCGTTTAGGCTAAATGCTAGCTCGTGATTAGCAATCGGGCTTTTTTGTTACCGCCCTGTCGACCTTTGGGACGGCCCATCTGGACTGGCCCATGCCATCTTTGTTTCCCATGACGTAGGAGGGTGTGCTGGTAGCTTGTTTACTGGCTCCTGATTGGAAATCCTACCCGCTCCTCCCTTCCTTTACCCCCATCTCAAAGCAAACTTCCCAGAGTTGCGCTCTTCATTGCTCATGGGCTTCCCGAGGCGGATGGCAAAACATGCATGGGAAAGGGGTATACCTTATTATACCCTGTTTTCCTTAAAACCCCGTCATTTGTAGACGAAAAAAACTATTGTTAACGATTGTAAGTCATGTTTTTTTTTTTTTATAGCCTTGTGTTATGGTGACCTTCACAGACCACTCGAGCCCCACAGTATATGGCTATTGTGCGCACAGAGGACACCGAAAGTGATTACAGCCAGTGAATGTTGTTATGTTCTAATGTACATGCCACATATGTATTTTGTTGGTAATGTGTGTAGTTGTGAGAGATATTGGACTCGGGCGCGCATGTGAACTGTGAGGTGTATAGGGCATGCACCCATGATATTGAATGCATGGATAATACATGTTTTACGCACGGCACATAGTTATGATCCTGGATTTATTAGGCATGGTATTGTCTGTGCGGTAACCGAACTAGAGGCATTCTGTGGATGTATGGCTGCTATAATTAGGGTGCGTTGAGCCGCTCGGGCCAGGTACTACTGCACACGCTGCACCATTGAGAGCTCCGCTACTGCCTGAATCGGTGCCGCGCTCTTGACTTTACTGCGTGGGCACGTGCAGCACCCGTCCAGACCAGGCTCCGTTCCATAAACAACCACCACCAAGCGGAACTTGCAAATCCTTGGTTACCGCCCTGTTGCCTTTTGGGACAGCCCATCTGGACTGGCCGATGCCATCTTTGTTTGGCGTGACATAGGAGGGCTCTGTTTATGTTAAATGCTGGCTCATGATTGCAATTTGCTTCCATTGATCACGCATGCCCACTTTCACTTTCAAGGCGCAGCCGGGACAATGCGACCGTTTGTATATGTCTCGCATTTAAATGCGAGACATATAGCATTGCAAATATTTTTTAGTTTACGTGCCTTTGAGAGACTGCCCAGCCACCCCCAGTTCATTCATCCCACTTAAAGCCCTAGTTGAATGTTGGCGCAGTGTTCCTGACAACATGGTGCGAACTAAGGCGCATACTGTTAGTAATACTGGTAGCTACCGCAAAGGTAAGCTCCTTTGTTGATTTTGGGATGGCGGAGTATTGTTGGGGGTCCATATGTACTGCAACCGTAGTTTGCTTTCCTTTTGCCCAAGCTTTCTCAATTTATATGGAGGTTGTTTCGCAGGCTCGGTTCCTAATGGCTGGGGAGTTTTTAATAAAATATGTAAAGCTGCTGTTATGTTATATTACTTGTATTATTTAAATGTGCATAGCTGCCATTTTGTATTCTTTCCTGTTTTCTTTTCTGTGAGTAGTGTATGCCCCCCCCAACCCCACTTCTCTTTGCTCTGCTGGTGTCAATCTTTTGTTTCGTTTGCCGTGGCTTGCTTATTTATTCTTCCTCTCACCCCCCCTCCCCTCAATTGTGCTTAACTTCATAAGGCATTAAAGCACTTGAAAAATGCTTTTTTAATTAACTTTAGTCATGAGCAGGGCGCACGCTTCAGGGACACCACACTTTTTTTTTTTTACTTTAATAAGCACAACACCGTCTTCACGGACACCGCGCTATACAATGCAATAGGTGTTGCTTTTAGTATTGTAAATGACAATGCCTTTTAATTTTTTTAAAGATATTGCCATTTACAACGCCAATAGCTCCAAAACTCGCAGTTGCGAGACCTATTGTATTGTAAATGCTTGTTTTTATCTGCCTGGATTGTTTTGACCACGTGTAGTACCCAAAACCTCCCAAATGTTTCGAAACTATCCTTTGGAATTCATGATTCAGATAGCGTTTCTAACAGATTTGGGCAGTAAGAAAAATTTCACAAGAACTGAAGATTTTCCTTAGAAGTGCCTGGGTGTCCGCACACTACTTTTAAAAGAAAGCACCAAGGTTCCTTAGAGATAATTTTCCCACCCAAAGGTACATCAATTCTGGTCGCTTGTGTCTAAAAGGACATCAAGGAACAGAAACAGAAAAACAATTCTTATTTTCCACACATTCTGCCACTACAAATGACAACAAAACACTCATTCTATCAGGAGAAGACAAATTAGGGTTAATCATAATTTAATTCATGTTTCTATGTTTCCAGTATCTTGTGCACTTTTTGCGACTCTAATGTTGCCCTTCTCCGACCGCCTCACAGTAAATCTCCTTTCTCGATTCCAGTCCTTATTACATGCTCTCCTCGTTTGTTCTTGCTTGGCAGGTCTCACAGCAGCATGGTCCTACTGCGCCCTTCCTGGTTCTAACAATTGATTATGTAGGTATTGCCATAGTAACGCAAACAAATGATTCGAAAGACTCTTTCAAATGCCACAGTCCCACAAAAAAGGAAAACAAAACATGCCTAATGGAACAAAATGCTCTAAACGTGCAATGGTGACACAGTGACATTTTCTGTCTTTCTGATCGACTGATCACAGGGCTGTCCTGAAAAAAGTCAATGTTTCATCAAGCAGAGGTTTGGGGAGTACGAACTGACTAGGATACACTATTTGAGAGCTGCACAATGTACTCGTGCATGCTTGCCAATAGGTGTGGGTGCACATGGAGCAAACAGTAGCATGGCCAGTGTGTCATGGGCCCTAGAGTAATGAAGGAAATAGGACCCCCGGCTACTGTTTGAATTATAAAATACAGCAATACTCAGTGTTCAGTGGGCCCTCAGGCCCTGGCCCTGGTGCAACTGCCCCTGCTGCGCCAACGGAAGCTGAACCCTGGGATAAAATACATGGGCAATTCAAAATTGCACCCCCACAGATACCGGGGTTACACTTTAGTACTCCACTCGATATTTCGACAATTCTTTGGTTGTTGATGTTTTCATACAAGCTAGGAGGTCAAGTCTGCAAATATGTTGATGTATAGCACACACCACAAGATTCCCTTATAAAGGACAGGGATTTAATCAGATAACCTGAAGCCTATAGACCTGATTCACAAAACAGTCATAAAGCCACTCTCATATTATATGTGCAAATGTAGATTTATGATATTTTGGAATTCATAGATATTCCCAGGGTTAGGCATGGAAAGCTGCACCAGAGCAGGTTTTCATGCACATTCCTGGGATGGCCATGTATTTTCCTAGGGGGATCTTATTCCTGGTGTGCAGAGTTCTCCATAGTGGAACAGCAGAGCAATAATAACAAAAATACAATTAATGAAAAATCCTTTCACCAATTAGAAACAAACTGGTATTAAAGTTAAGTGATTTTCAACTATATTGTTGACTTAAATGAATTAATACATTTCCACAAAAAACCAATTATTAAGATATTTGTAGCAATCATAAAAACAAATACTTTTATATCTATATGCATTAATAGCATAGCAAGGACAAAATGCATTGCTAGCCTGTGCCTTTAAATCCCAAACTAGGGAAAGGCCTCAGTGCAAGATGGAATTTAAATTATGATTCAACTAGTTTCATAAATCCTGTCAATCAATAGTCTCTCGTGCAACTCAGAGGGACTAATAATAAATTGCTGATCAGATGAACTCATCCTTCAGTCAAAATACGCCTTTGCTGGGAAGCAGCTCTATTCTGTTCGGCATTTTTCAGGAAAATACCGCGTGAGCCATTATTAGCCACCTATAGATGGGAAACACTAAACTCCTATCACACCCATCAGCATCCAATGTTTGTTGTTGATTGGTAACTAAGGCCAAGCACGTTCTCCACTGACGATGTGCACCCTGAATATTGAAACCACAATATCGATGGGACATACTATCGTGGACAGAGTACTGTACAAAATATTGACAGGTAAGTAAGTCTAGATTTTCTATACCTAACTCAAAAATATATGAAACTACACCGTACATATATCTTCAAGGTGCGTAGATGTGGAGTTAGGAATAATAAATCTATACTTCCCTATAAGCACTTACCTTTCCAGATTTTGTCCCTCAATATTCTGTCCTCAATATACTTCTATCTCACTATTTTTGGTGTTGATATTCAGTAATACAATTCTACAGACTATGCTTCAAACTGGCAATTGGCTAGGCTCATTATAGTGGATAAGTCTGGGATTGTATGGAACAGTCTCTGAGGTATGGAAACCAGAATGATGTCCACACCACCATTAACTTTACATGAACGTTGATTTGGGGTAGTGAAAGTGACATCACAACTCATTCGGCCTACAATGGCATCACAGGGTGGACCTATTCTCCCACACCTATCATTACCCTCCCTGCAGCCGTTTGCTTACTGATGATGGACTAAGGGAAGGGCAAGAAGGGAAAATTAAAAGTAAACAAGACTCTTAGACCCATATTCACTTTAGATTCCTACCCAGGGACAGAAAATAGGCCTGGGCACCAAAACAAAAGTGGCTCTTCATTAACGAATCAGATAGCTAAAAAAAGTGACCCAAATTAGCAAATCTGGACAGTTTTGAACCTTTACAGACAGGCTGTTTACGTGTTTTGCTAGGTATGTGAGCCTTTATGCATTTGTGCTTGTTACAGGCCATGTTTGTTTTTTATATCAGGGAAATAAACAGTGAAAAAACGGTCCACCAACCCATAAAACAGGCGCAGAAAAGCCAAAAAAATCCTACCAATACCAACTTGTCTTATCAGCTTTTTAGGGCATTGCCAGATTGCCCTATAGACCAGGCCAATCTTGGTTCCTAGTGATTTCTTCATGACCACTGAAGTCACTGTAGCAATTGTAGATTAAGGGAGCCAAAGGGCTAAACTATGATAGCACTTTAAATCCCTTGCTACCTCAATTGGCATTCATGTACCTTTCTCCATCATCAGAGTGCTGTATATCAATAGTAGAGTTGGTGAGCCAGTAAATGCTCTAGCCAGATGCATGGCTCTAGATCCTTTTGAAACCTCTGGCTGAAGATGAGCCATGCCTTCATGTGACTTCTGCCCAGCGTTCTCACCTAAGAAGAAGGGAGAGGGTTTAAGATAGATTGACACTATAGATACTGCGAGCGCAGAAATCTAATAAACATTTCCATAAGTAACATCACTTCAAACTCACTTAATAAACCTGGAAGCTCCATGCTTTCATAAGTCAATGAACCTTTGCCAATGTTTTAGAATGGAGCATTTTCACAACATCATCGTTTGCATTTGATGTTCTTCCAATAAAGGGCCCGCTTCACAAAGGTAAATTAACACGAAAGATTAACTTTACGAATTTCAGTATTCACGAAGGGCATTTACAAGTAGTAAATGACCTTCGTGAATACCGAACTAACAACTTTATGACTTTCGGTATTCACCAAGGGCATTTACGAGTAGTAAGTGCCCTTCGCGAATAATGAAAGTTAGACTTTCGTCTCAGTTTTCCTTTGTGAATCTAGCCCAATGAAAGGTTTGGAGAAGTTGTAAAAGTTTATTTTCTCATTAAGAGATTAGTAATATTTTTGTTTCTTTTGTTCAGCTTAGTCAGATAAGATTAATTACAGAATTACTCAAAAAGATTGATTAGAATAGCCATAGAAAATAACAGCGTGTTCTATTTAGAATATAGGGGCTCATTATGATGACAGGCGGACATCAGTCCTCCTGCCATCATAACAGTGATGGGACCGCCCACCAGAGAAGCGGCGGTCCCACCAGTGCAATTAGGATGCGCCCACCATATTGGCGGGCGCATCCTGGCCTTTTATCATTGTGGACGGTGCTGCTGGCACCGCCCGCAATGCTAAAAGGGCATGCACAGCATTTCCCTGCACCAAGTTGCAGGCACCACGCGGTGCCTGCCACTTGGTGCATGGAACTGCAGGGGGTATCATGGGTATCCCCAAGGGCACCCCCTACCCTTTCCCCACAGAGGGGGCCGTTCGGGCCCCCAAAGCCAGTCTCCGTCTGTCTTTTCGTGGCGGGATATCCGCCGTAAATAGACAGGTGGAAGGGCATATCATAATCATTACGGTGGTTCCTGCACAGCACCGCCGCAATGTTGCCCTGGTTCCGGAAAAGGACCGCCTTGAGGAACTATGGCGGACGGACTTTTTGTCCACCACGGAACCATTGTGATTCCCACTGCCATCCTAATTTGGTGGTGGGTAAACCTCAGTCTGATGGCGGGAGGATCACCACCACCGGCGCGGCGGTGGCGATCCTCCCGCCATCATAATGAGCCCCCTAGTTCCTATTGTAATCTAAAGGACCCATCTTATCCTATCAAGAACCCATAAAGAGCTCCTTCTGGGAAAGAGCAAGTAGAATTTTGAAGCAAAGTCAGATAACTAAGTAAAGGATCAAACTTCCCATAAAGGGTAGTTCAGGAGACTCAGCATAGTACTACGGACAGTTCCAGTAACAAATGTCTAAATAAACGAGAGGGTTGAGAAATCACAGCAGTAGCTATTATCATTATAAAGACAGACAGTCTTCACAATCTGCGTAACGAGAAGTCACAGAAAATCACTGTCAGCAATAGTTTATGGTAATTCGAACTAGCACAATGAAGTGCTAAGGGGCATGGCAGGGAAGGAAGTGCATAGAATGCCTTGACTCTCTAGCTAGGAATACATACTATATAGAAAGGCCACCAAGCATGTTGCTAAAACAGGTGAATATGTCATCAGCATCCAATGGAGATAGATCGTCCGATGGTCTGCTATCTTCATCCTCGGTGCCCATGGTAAACATCCATGTCAATATGAAGTCATTCACAAGTGGCTACAACTAATTACAAAAAGTTACAACTACAAAGGATCTCATGGGAACCTTTTGCAAGCCTACTCTGTTAGCTGTATGGTGTCCCATTGTGTTACATTGAGCTGCTCAATGGAATAAAACATTTAAATTCTGGTATGTCCTGGTTAGATCACGAAATGTAAGCTGCATTAAGGATTTTCTTTTCATAAATACGCTTGTTCATTATGAATATATGGCAAAGAAAACAATCTAAATAGAATTATGTCATATGGTGTGAGAAGAAGAGAAATACATTTTGCATGAAACAGCACATTTCACAAAAATGTCAGACACTATTTTTCAGTTATAATGTTAAATCACTATTTATGAAAGGTATTTATTTATCTTAAAGGAATAGAGAAGAATTAAAGAATAGTGTGGCCTAGTTGCTGGAGAACAATAGTAATGAAAGCTTTCTGAAAATGTAAGCAGCATTTCCATTTTTGCACGTTTAATAAAAGCACATTTCCCAACGTCCACTTCATTATGCATTTCTATATTAAAGTTTTTTAAACGTTTCTATATTATTATGTGGTAAATATTCCATTTAAACTTTCAGCTTCCTCAACACCGTGGTGTGGTGTGAAACCTCTTCGAAGAGACGTTCTGGCAGCTATTTTTCAAACAGCATTACATCCCCCTACAAGTACTATCGCAATCTGCACTGAAACACTGAACAACTGACCAATGCCTCCCAGTGAAAAAAGCAAAGTGTGAGCTCTTCGTTAAAGTCTGAATGCAGAGAAGCCTGAACTTCACTTTTACCTCAGTGAGGCAGGGGCGTAACACAGGCCCCAGCATCCCCTGTGGTGCAGGGGGGCCGGAGCTGCAGGGGGCGCCCTCAGCACAGTACTCAGGCCAGAACGCTCTGGATTAAAACCGGAGGGGGGCCCTCTGTGTACATTGCAGGGGGGGCCCTTAAACTTTTGTTACAACACTGCTGTGAAGACCTCTAACTCTGAGATCCCTGAGGCCCCCTTGTTTTGCTTAGTGTTAAAACTGGCTTCACACAGCTATTGAGCTTATCCTGAAGTCATTCTCTTCTTTGAGCCTGGGTTAGAGAGGCGTACACTGTGCACTGATTCAGCCCCCCCAGAATTAAACACAAAGCTCTGTTCTTTAGTTAATTGGAGGAAATGAGCATGGGTGAGATTTTAATTACGTTGGAGTAATCAGACTAATTTTAGTAATTATGCATTACTCTTGTGATGTGGAATTACAGAAATTACGCGATTAAACCAGTTTGAGAAATTAAGAGTAATATGGAGCAAAAATCCTACCGCAGGAGCACAGGAACAACGATCCAAGAGAGAGAGAGTGGGTGCTGGCTACTGGTGTTCGTGCTCTGTCTTACTGCTAAATGCATCCTCAGACTCAGATTGGATAAAAGTGCTAAATGCTGCATTACGCTTTTCGCGTAATTGCGCATAATTATGAGCAATGTTGTTGTGGTTACGGGTAATTATGCTGGATAGAAATACGCCAGTTACGCCCACCCCTGGAAATGAGAAGGTACCCATTCAGTGGCTTAATTGCAGGCTGTGTAATCGGGAACCCCGAGTGCAATCCCAGCTTTCCTACTTGACCAAGTTGTGTAGTTCTAGGCAATTAATTTGCTTAACCATGGAACCTTTTCCCTGATTAGAGAGCCCCTCCAAATAAATCAGTTTGGAATGCATGCTGTAGAAATACCTCTCATGTTTATGCTGTCACACACTATAATTGTGTGAAAATCTGGACTTTTGCAAGAAGTGTTTATGCAAGTGTTAGTCGTATTGAGTCACATGTGAGGGAAAGCCGCGTAAGATATGCACTTGCATAGAAAATGCTTGCTAGTTACCAGTGCAGCGCAGGTGCACAGTCCTCCTAGGAAAAAGCTAAGCAAGGAGTGGACCTGCACGCAAATTGCATGCGAGTTACCTTCACCAATCAACATTCATTAGAGAACATGATGCACGTGCGTAGGAGTGGGAGAAGCAGGAAACTGTGAGATATGAGCTACGAGCAAGTCAGTAATCAGGAACTGTACGAGATCTAATCAGAGAATGCTGAAGAGACACTATCACAAAATGTTTGAAAAATCAGTAGGAGTGGAATCAGGTCTGTTCTGATGTAAATCAGGGACGGATCCTCCATTAGGGCAGAGGAGTGTCACCCCACTGCTTTCTCACAGCGCGAGAAGCAGAAACATAAAATGGTATTTTAAATACCATGTTATGTTTCTGCTTCTCGTGCTGTGAGAAAACAGAACAGTATGTCTGGTTGGGGGTTGGCGGATCTAGGAGAGTGGTTTGCCCACTTCGAGTGCCCTGACTGTTTGGTCGGCCCTCTGTGGCCGACCAAACCAGTCATGCGCACTCTGGATTTTCTCTATGTAGGCATGCAGCCTACATAGAGAAAATGGCCTTCCTACAGGCGCCTGGCTGGGCGCCGTCTGCACCAATCACAACGCTGCCATTGCAGTGTTGTGATTGTCTTAGGGGAGTGGAGGGAGGATGCCTGCTTCGTGACGCGAGACCCAGTAAGTAAAGTTCTTTATTTATTTATTTTTAAACCCACCCGCGCGCAACCCCCCCCCCCCACCCGTGAGTCATGGGAGCTGCAACTGTGTTATATGCATTGCTTTTCAAAGGCTTCAACTACCAGCGTGAATGCAGGTAACATTTTTATTAATTATTCATTCTTAATGACATTGGATGGGAAAAAGATGCAAGCATTCTTCATGGGGCACCCAACAATCGTTTAACCACTATTCATATTGAATCCATGATCTACAACATGAACACAGTCGTAGGGTTCATAGACAGCCTTAGGGGGGGTCATTCAAACCCTTGTGAGAGCACAAACAACCACGTGTGGAAGTGAATGTGCTTCTTTATTAGTTGGCAGTTTAGTGTGTGTGATTGTATGGATGAATGAGCGGGTGAATTCGATCATGAATCAATGCTGGAAGAATGGATGATGAGTGAATACATGGTAGCATGGAAGGGTAAGTGATATTGTGCATAGATGGATGTGAGTGGGTCCATGGATAGACACCTGTATGAGTGAATTAACTTCAGGATAGATGAAAAGTAGAGTTAGTGCATGGATGAGTAAGTTAATAGCTGGTGAATGGGTATGTTGGGAGTGTGTGCTTGGATTAATGGCACTAGTTTACTTGGCCTGGGATGCAGATTGTCAACAACAGAGCAAGATGCAAGGAGCTAGCTTCAACCTGTCACATAGTTTTCCAACCTGCCACCCACAGCTTCAATAGCATGCAAATGGCCTCGCATGAGAAAGGATACCCACCAACAGGCCAACAATTGACACCATGATGCCAGACGTCTGTACCATCATGCTATGGATGCCAGCAGTGCTTTAAATGGGCCGGTATTCACCGGTACTGAGTGCCAGCACTTCTTAGATTTATCATTCTGAGTACCGGCACTTCTCTACTGCTGAGGAGAGTACCGGTACTCATGAAAAGGTAGGCTCATTGGCTTTGAGGGCTGGTGAGCAGGAGTGGAATGTGTCTCTGGCAGCCAAGGGGCCGTTTCTGTAGCCCCGATCTGAGCCCCAGCTGAGCTATTCAGCAGGGCTCATTTGAATAATGTCTGGGTGCTCACCATCACATTGTGTTTGACAGAACAGGGTCCTGTACTGTCAATCACATTCACACTATCCTGTACATTTGTGCAAACACAGGAATCGTGGCAGTCCCCTGGCAGTGGCAATCAGGCTACGGCCAGTCCGGCCCTGGTGGTAATTAAAAAAGCCATGGTAGGTGAAGAGTATAACATGGCTTTTAACGTACCCAAGTCTTTTGTGTGTCTGCTTATTTTTGTGTGTTTGTCTACATTTGTATGCCTGTTTTTTGTAAGAAAAAAGTGAGAGAAAGAGAGAGAGAATCAAGACACTCTCAGGAGGTATTTTAAAGAAAATGGGTGCCACCTTCTGTGAACATGTCTGCTCGGCGACAAAGATTCATAAATAAAGTAAAAGGGAGGGTTGGTGGGTGGGTGGGTGAGTGAGTGGGTGGATGAGTGAGCAAGGGTGAGAGTAAGACCTTGAAACCAGTCACAGGCCCGCACTCTCCCCGGCAGCTCCTCGCCTCTGAGCCCCCAGCCTGGGTGTTCAAGGCTGCTGTGTGCCCCATTGTGTGCCCGTGGCTGCCCTGCGTACCTCGACATGGTAACTGCTTAGCATTGCATTTTCTGCAATCTGTTGCAGCTATATTTCATGATCTATATTGTGTGGTCCATCTGGGCTTTTTTTACTGTGTTCTGCACTGTGTTATCTGCTTCCTGTTGTTTGTAATCTACTTCCGTACTTGCATCCCTTGTTCTCCGTTTCCCTTTTGCCGCCGCTGCTGCCCCCGCGGCCCCTCCCCCCTGTCCTAGCCCGTTTCCCGCCTCCCAGCTGAGCGTCCCTCCCCTACATAATGGCGACCCCTGCAGGGGAGCGCTAGTAAGACCTTGACCTCGGTCACAGGCCTGCACTCTCCCCGGCAGCTCCTCACCTCCTACATCACCGCTGAGCCCCCAGCCTGGGTGTTCAAGGCTGCTGTCTGCCCCGTTGTGTGCTCATGGCTGCCCTGCGTGCCTCAACGTGGTAACTGCTCAGGATTGCATTTTCTGCATTCTGTTGTAGCTGTATTTCATTATCTGTATTGTGTTGTTCATTTGGGCTTTTTTACTGTGTTCTGCTCTGTGTTATCTGCGTCCTGTTTTTTGTAATCTGCTTCCTTACTTGCATCCCTCGTTCTCCGTTTCCCTTTTCCTGCCGCTGCTGCCCCCGTGGCCCCTCCCCCCTGTCCTCGCCCGTTTCCAGCCTCCCAGCTGAGTGTCCCTCCCCTCCCCTACATAATGGCGACCACTGCGCGGTCACGCCGCTGGCGTGCTGCTAGTGCACCAAAAGTCACTTGTAACAACAGGGGAACCCTACTCACAACGGAACCAGGGTAATGATTAGATATGGAAGAACAATGGTTCCAGTGGGTAATAAAAAATGATTTAGGCAATATATACGCACAATGGCAATAAATTTGTAAAGGACTCTGTACTGTCAGAGGACAGAATGAAATCTCTACACAGTTGAATCAATACTGTATTTTATACACAGCAATGAAAGGTATATACATTTCTTTTAAGTCATAAACATACAAAATGTTTTAACCGTAAAAAGGTTTTTTGGTGCATAGTGTCCCCAAGTGAAAATTGGAACCCAAAAGTGACTGTACAAGACAATATTGCTTTTTAGAAAAATAGGTTTCCATAAATAAGAAAAGACAGAACGACCATATCAATACAAATTCTTAAACAGTTTATGTATGCAATGATACAGGCTGAATTGTGGTCTGTTCTATGTGCTTGTCGACGGCGTTTCGACCCTCCTGTGAATGCGGGGTCTCTTCAGGACTAAGGATGCTGGGACATCTACAATAAATTAATGAAAATGAGCATGAGGCCCGTGTGCCGGCACAAATGCGAGAAACTATAATGAAAAGGCTAAGCTGAGGGAAAGTACCTGAATGTAAAGGGCGCAGCTACAGTGAAGTGCGTTCGTGAGAAGTGAAAATAAAAAACTCACGTGAGGACCCAGCCAGGTTCTACAGTAATAATGGAGGACAAAGGAGTTGTTAAGTATTAATAGACATGGTTGTAATCGCAGCGAAATACAATGGTAGATTTTGAACGGTGCGATCATTGCCGGGAGAGACCAAAATGACAGTTTACCTCACGTGATGGCGGCCGGCTCTTTGGATAGGGAAGACAGGGCAACAACAGCTCCTCAGATACGTTGCTACAGCCGTAGCAATTAGATTCCCCTTATCTCTTCTTGGCGTTTAGGGATCTGGCATGAGATAGTGAATGGCTGCGGAGATGTTAAGAAAAAAGCTAGTGCACCAAAGGCACGCCTAAGGCAAGCACGTCGGCACCCGTCTGCGACCCAACCGCGGACAGCGCAAGGAACCCTGGATCCCCGACCATCCATAGCTACGACTCCAACACCCTCCTCGCACTCAACCACGGAAAACACAGAGACTGATAACAAGCCTCGCTGGACACAACACACGGCCAGTTCTCCTGCCTCCACTGCCGCCTAACCTTCGCCGCGACCCTGACCTCCAACACCAGCATCGGTGACACACTAAGATGCATCCTCCTCAACGTGCGCTTCGTACACAAACACGCCATAGAAATCTGGAACCTACTCGACTCTCTCTCTCACCCGACATCGCCTTCTAGACAGGGACTTGGGCTAACGCCTCCTCCGCCCTCCCGTACGGATACAAGATCCTGAGGAAGGACCGCCCCAGCAACCTGGGAGGGGGCCTCGCCATCGCCCACAAGAGCACCCTCTGCCTTACCACCTCCAGCGAAACCTTCCCCGCTGCCGAACACCTGCACTTCCAGATCCAGACCAGCCCAAACACAACACGCCGAGGAACCCTCGTCTACAGACCACCCGTCTCCCAGACACCCTTCACCACCACCATCACTGACTTCATCACGCCGCACGCCATCACCTCAATAAACTACATACTCATTGGAGACCTGAACTTCCACCTCGACAACACCAGCAACCTCAACTCCACCATCCTTCATGACAACCACGCCAACATCGGACTTAAACAACTCGTCACCACACTGACCCACTGAGCAGGACACACCCTCGACCCCATCTTCGTGGCAGGGAACAGCGTCCACTTCAGCCACACGATGCAACAACCATGGACTGACCATCACTGCGTACACTTAACCGTCGACAAACCCAAGGCACCCAAACCAGCCCCACGCCAGCCACGAAGGAACTGGAGCAAGGTTACCGACGAGCAACTCAACTCCACCCTCACCCGAGACAACCACATCTGGGCACCCGACGCAAACATCGCAGCCAGAGAGCTCCACACTTGGATCTCCAACTGAGCAGACGAGCTCGCCCCACTACGCAACCCCGACAAACAGCGCCCCAGGAAAGCCGCCTGGTTCACTACCGATCTCCAAGAAGCCAGGCGCACCTGCAGACGCCTGGAGAAACACCAAGACAACCGAAACCTACTCCACCTAGAAGAACGCTGTGACGGACTACCACAACCAGATCAGAACAACCAAGAGGAACTTCATCCACAACAAAATCCTCGCCAACTCCACCAACTCCAAGAAACTCTTCAGTGTCATTCAGGAATTCACCAACCCACGCAGTACAGCGACAGACATCACCCCATCCCAAGACCTCTGCGACAAGCTTGGAACCTACTTCCATCTCAAGATCAAAAACCTCTATGACAACTTCATCGACCATCCACCACACACCTCAGCTTCCCCCCCGCCCTCCAGAGACACCAGCCAGCCAACCATCTCCAACTGGACACCGATCACGACCGAAGACACCGCCTCGACCACGAAAGGCATCCACTCTGGGGCCCCCATCATCCGCTGCCCCCTCACATCTACCACCGAGCCGCGTCGGCCAATGCACCCGAAATACAACGCATCATCAACACCACCTTCAAAACAGGCACCTTCCCAGATGGCTGGATATGCACAGAAGTCAGGCCCCTGCTGGAGAAGCTACCGGGCCATCTCATTCCTCCCCTTCGCAGCCAAAGTTGCAGAGAAAACAGTCAACAGGGAAATGACACAATTCATCGAAGATAACGCCATCCTCAACCCGTCACAATCCGGATTCCGAAGCAACCACGGCACCGAGACTGCCCTACTCGCCGCCACAGACGACATGTGCACCCTCCTGGACCAGGGCCACTCCGCAGCCCTCATCCTACTCAACCTGTAAGCAGCTTTCGACACTGTCTCCCACCGCATACTAGTCACCAGACTACATGACGCCGGCATACAAGGAACAGCCCGGGACTAGATCCAATCATTCCTTACCGGAAGAAGCCAAAGGATCAGACTACCACCCTTCCTCTCCGATCCCACGAAAATCACCTGCGGAGTTCCACAGGGGTCATCACTGAGCCCCACCCTCTTCAACATCTGCATGGCCCCTCTCGCAGCCATCATCCGAAGACACGACCTCAGCATCGTATCCTACGCCGATGACACCCAGCTCATCATCTCCCTCACCAAACACCCCACCACCGCCAAACTCAACTTCCAGAAAGGAATGCAAGACGTCACAGTCTGGATGACCAACAGCTGACTGAAGCTCAATGCCGAGAAGACAGAAGTCCTCATCCTTGGAACCACCCCCTCAGCATGGGACAACACCTGGTGGCCGACCGCCCTCGGAAGCCCACATACCCCCTCAGACCATGCCAAGAACCTCAGCATCGTACCCGAATCAACTCTCACCATGAACCGACAGGTAAACGCCGTCACCTCCAGCTGCTTCAACACCCTCCGGATCCTTCACAAGACCTTCAAATGGATTCCCCCTAGAATTAAGGAAGACAGTCACCCACGCACTCATCACCAGCAGACTGGACTACAGAAACGCACTCTACGCCGGCATCAACAAGTCCCTACTCCGCAAACTCCAGACACTACAGAACTCCGCCGCCAGACTCGTCCTCGGCATCCCCCGGCATGAACACATCAGCCAACACCTACAAAGACTCCACTGGCTCCCCGTGGAAAAAAGAATCACCTTCAAGATCCTCACTCACGCCTACAAGTGCCTACACAACAACGGACCCAAATACCTCAATGACAGAATCAACTTTCACGTACCCAAAAGAAACCTCTGATCCTCCAACCTTGCACTGGCCGAAACTCCTTGCATCCACAGAGCCAGAGCAGGCGGAAGATCCTTCTCACACATCGCGGCCAAGACCTGGAACGAGCTACTGGCAGACATCAGACGCGCCTCCTCCCTGAACACCTTCAGGACGACTCTCAAGATCTGGCTCTTCGGCTAAACAGAGCTGCGTACCACTTACCACCATGCCTTGAGACCCTCACGGATGAGTAGCGCGCTTACAATTCCCGGATTTATTGATTGATTGATTGTGTAAAGATGGATGGATGGATGAGTGAAAGCATGGATGGATGGGTGAAAGAGGGTGGATGATTGGATAAAAGGGCGGATGATGGGTGGATAAGTGAAAGATTTGATGGATGAATGAAAGGCAGGGAGGGTGGATGATGATGAGTGACAGGAGGGATTGAGTGAAAAGGTGGATGGAATGAAAGGGTGGATGGAATAAAGGAGTGAAAGGGTTGATGGATAGATGAGTGAAAGGATTGATGGATGAGCGAAAGGGTGGATAAAGAGATGGATGAGTGAAAGGATGAATGGATAGGTTTGGAGATGGATGGATAGATAGGTTTGGGTATGAAGGGTGGACATACAGAATGGTGAAAAACTCAATGATGGATGAAAGACTGAATAGACGACAGAATGTAAAGGTTAAATGGCGAACATCAGCAGGTAAATGGTAGATTGAAAGGATGAATGGATAGATCGATGGAAGAGACAAGAGATATCTCCAGGGAAGGGTCTTTTCAGTTTCTTCCCACTCCCGTGCTCAAAAATATATAGTATTGTGCCAAGACAACAGCAATTAACCGTATGGCATTAAGAAGGTGCAACTATTGTAATAAAAGGAAATGTTCACGCATTTCTCTTTTATTTTGTGCAATGAGTTAACCTGCTTTGTTTATATAGACACATTTCTCATGTGTTTTGGTATGTGCTGCAACTAATATAGAGTCGTTAAGTATCATTATGTCTTGCCCTTAGCCCTGCCCCAGCCCCGCCCCCTCACCACACCTCTAGCTCATTTTAGTGAGTACCTGCACTTGTTTATTTCTCATTTAAAGCACCGGATGCCAGGGCCATCGCTGTGCCAGGGATAGTCACCCTCAAGCTATAATTAAAACAAAGCCAAACAATAATTGTCAATGATTAGGGTCATTTTGGACAAGCCTTGAAAACCCAACAGGCAATTTTTATGTGAAATATGAATTCTTCAGTATGAACCCATTGGTAAAATATTTGTCACAGCTATTTGTTGTGATCCCGTATTCCTTGAATGCTGCGGTGCAACATACTTTCTCCAATAGTTGCACTCATCTGCACACTTTGGAGGGGCACTTCCCTTCATATTTGTGTCTCATGCCCATGACGTGCACACACATCATGTATACCTCAACAGGGGACCGCGGGTTTAACTTAATTCTTGTAGAGAGAAGTGAAGTTTAGAGACCCACTTTAAACCACTGGTGCATAATTCCAGTGGTAAAAGGCCCTCTGAGTTTTGTAAACAGGCAGTCAAAGCACAAAGAGGCATGCAAAACATGACGATATCTTTTACTGCTGCATATACATAAATGATGCAGTGATTTCAGGACTCACACAGTCAAAGGAGATGGCAAGAACTAGCACTTTAATGCCACAGACACTTATTAGGAAAATCACCTTGCAAAAAATGTATCTCTGCTGCAATGACATAATGAAGCTGAAAAACTTTAAACTGCACACTGGAAAAAACTAATCATGACTGTTAGACCTGACATCCTTGGCGTGGGTTTTTTCCCCTATCTTTTGCCTCTGCTACCTGGATTTTTGATGCTGTGATGGATTTCGTTTTTGCTGGTTTAGATGCTTTGGACACTCTGCCACTGCTAATCAGTGCCAGAGTGTAAGTGCTCCCTGTGTAAAATATCATATTGATTGGATATACCGGATTGGCATATCTGTATCACCATGAAGTCCCTAGTAAAGTGCACTGTGTGTGCCAGGGCTGGTGATGACAGATGCTACTAGTGGGTCTGCAGCGCTGATTGCGCCACCCACCTGGGTAGCCCTAAAATGGTGTCTCAGGCCTGCCACCGCAGACCTGCCTGCAGTCCCCGGACTGCCATGTCCTCCTGGCCAGTGTCCACACTGACCGGGCCTAACCCTTCCCTTTTTATACACGTCAGTCATCCCTATGGAAGGCCCAAGGTACCCCCCTGGGCAGGGTGCAGTGTATGTAAAAGGTAGAGCATGTACTAGTGCAGGTAACATGTTCTGGTAGTGAACAACGGCCATTTTGTGTGCTCACTGCTGCAAGGTTATCTTGCTCCATAGGCTAACATGGGGGAGGCTGGTGCCAATGGCTATCCGCCTATCTTCTCATAGGAACAAGATAAGACATGAGTGTTTGATATCCCTGAGCTCAGCATTTAATAACACATCTTTTAGGAGAGGTTGTTTTTAAATCCCGAGTTGGAGAATAGTACTTTTTAGAGAGTAGCTGTTCTCTTGTCTGACCCTTCTGTGTGCCTGGGCGTGCTTGTGGATTGACTGTCTGGCTTGAGAGTGACAGGGGCTGGGGATCCCCCAGGAGGTTGGCTGAGTCAGCCCTCTGCTGAATGGCGACATTTGCAAGGAGAGTGGAGGGAGGAGATAGCACCTGGGAGTGAATAGGGCTGTGCCTGCCTGCCACACTGCTGGCTCCACCTCCTGCTGGGCGGCTGACGACTCTGCCCCTCACTCTGAAAAGAATGTAGAAGCCAGGAAAACAAAGTGCTCCAGCAACACCCAGAACTGGATCAGACCGGGCTCAGGACCCACTTGCACAAAGACTTCAAAGACTTTTAGAGGTATAAGTACAAGACCCGTGACAACAGATTTTTAGATAGATTCTACCATCAAGAGGAACCTCTGCTGAAAGACGGACCGCTGAAGAACTAAAGGAAGATTGCCTTGCTGTGTGCTCTAAGGGCTGACCCGTTCTGCTGTACAACTGAAGCTGAGGAGGAGAAGGGGTCTTGCTGTGTGCTGACTCTACCCCCTTGACCAAACAAGACTTTGCTGTGTGCTGTGTCTTAAACCGAATCTCCAAGGGCCTGAGAAGAGCTGGCCTCCTGTTTCGCAACCCAGGGATAGAAAGGTTGCCCCGAACCCAAGACTCCGCTGTGTCCCCCCTGCGCTGCTGTGTGCTGCAGGGACCGTGGACTGTTCTACCAAGCTTCTCACCATCTGCCGGTAAAGTGGGCGGGTTGCTCTCTGCCTTGTTGGAGAGTACCGCGCTGATCCGGGCCTGACACCGGTTGCCGCATCAAGAAGACCGACGTGCTCATCGGCACGTGCCTTGCCGCGACCCGGAGGCCTGAAGCAGACCAAGAGTCGTACTTCCCTGCTCTACGAAGCCGCGCTGTGAGTGGCTGACCCCGGTGACGTCGACATCGTCACTGAGGGCTCGTCGAGGGAGTTGTGGAAGCCTTGCACCGAACAGCCAGAGGAGCGCTCCGTACAACGAGCGCAGTGACGCCGACGGAGCAACGTAGCTGCCTAAACAACAAGAGCCTACAAACTGATTCATTCTCAGTGAGTATCGAATCACACCAGAAACTAGAGACTATCGTCTTAAAGATCCCGACCAACCAAGAAAGCGAATATAGTGTAAACCTGTGATGCTTGATTTCAACTACGGAAACTAGATAAAGATATATTATTTTTGATATAACTCACCTGTGTGGTCTAAGTTTGTGGTGTGCGGAGGGGGGATCATTGTGGTGTCTACGTGCAAATACCTTACACATTGCCTTGGGGATAAGCCGGTCTGCTCGAGCCAAGCTACCTAGAGGGTGAGCAGGGGTTATCTACCGTGTGTGTCCTTGTACCCTGACTAGAAGCAAGGGTCCCTATTTGGTCTAAGGTGTATACCTCTGCCAACTAGAGACCCCCAGATCTAACATTGGTGGCAGCGGTGGGATTAGAACCAGTATTTGCACTTGACCTGCAGTGATTCTTCGTACATCACTAATCTAGTAAGCAGTTGCATTGCACGAAGTTTTTGCGAAGACTATTCTTGGAGGATCGACGAAGCATCATGTCTCTGAATGGAGTAGGTGAGGAGTCGGAATTGCAATTCGAAGTGAAAAAGTTACTCGAATATAAGAAGGAGCAACTAAAGCAATTCTGCAAGCAGCTTGGATGCCCAGTGAAGGGCGGCGCCAACAAGACAGAGCTACAGTAAGCTCTAAGGGCCTGGTGGGAGGCCAAGAATGGCGCAACCGAGGAAACTACTGGAGGGGATGGCACACCGGAGCACGGATTTGGATCCGATGATCTGCCAGTGAATAGGCCAGCGTCTAGGGCTGGCAGCACCCATTCCAGTAGGAGCCTTTCTCCAGAGGAGCTGGAGGAAAATCAGAGGGTTAGGGCCCATGAGATTGAACTTTTTAAGCTCAAAGCTCAAGCGGAAGAAAGGAAACTGCGCCTTGACAGTGAGAAAGAGGCGGAGGAGAGGAGGAATGCTCTTGCTTTGGAAGAGAGAAAACTCCAGTTGGCTCATGAGTTGAGCATGAGGGAGCTGGACATTAAAGCCAAACAAGTGGAGTCCAGTCCGAATGGTGGCAGCGCACAACCAGTACAGGCGGGTAAAGTATACATACCGAAAGATTTGGTACAGAATTATCAGAGGGGTGAGGATATCTATGCATGGTTTAGATCCTATGAGCTTGCCTTGAAGATGAATGAAGTGCCTGAGAAGAGTTGGGGAGCAGGGTTGTGGAAGCATTTTGAGGCCTCTGGGAGGGATGTCTTAGCACCCTTAGAAGCAGCAGGGACCTTAACCTACCCCACGATGAAGGAGGCCTTATGCCTCAGGTATGGGCTTACACCAGAACAGTACCGCCAGAAGTTCAGGAACTTCAAGAAACTTGATTCGAGTACTTGGGTGGAGTGTGTGAGTATGTACACGCGTGCACTGGAAGGTTGGATAAAGGGCAGCAAAGTAACTGATTATGTGGGGTTGTGTCACTTGATTAGTTGGGAGCACTTGAGTAGTCTATGTGTTCCAGAGCTGCGCCAGCATCTTTTAGACAGCAAGTTAACTGATCCCAGTGAGCTTGCTAAAGAGGCCGACCGCTGGACTAGCACCAGGGTCAACAAAGGGGTGGTAAGTATGCCAGCCAAGGGTGGACAGGGTCCCCAGCAGAAAGGTGGGGAGGACAAGGGTAACAGTAAGGAGTTCGCTAAAGGGCCCCAAAACAGTTCCCAGGAGAAGGAGTCCCAAGCCCCCAAGCCTAAGAGGTCTTGGCCCCCTAAGGGCAACAGACCACCGCCTACTTGCTATGCTTGTAGGGAAGTGGGCCACATAGCCCCTAACTGTCCCAAGAAACCCCCAGCACCAGCTGCTGCTCCCGTCCCAGGGTTAGCTAGTGTAGCTTTGGGAGGGGATTTGATTTCCAGTGGGGAGGAGGGATTAGCTATGATGACCCTTGTCTCTTTAGGAGACCAAGAGATGGTCCAGGATACCTTGATACCCGCTAACACTAAGAAATACGGGCAAAAGGTGACCATCAATGGGAGGGAGATAGAGGCTCTGAGGGACACCGGGGCTAGTGTGACATCTGTCAGGTGTCAGTGGGTGTCTGAAGAGCAAGTCATTCCCAATGTGCTCCGCCCAGTAGTGGCAGCTGACACTTCAGTGCGCCTCTGCAAGATGGCGCGTGTTCCCTTTACATGGGGGGGGGGGGGTTTCTGGTACCTTGGAAGTCTGTGTCAGTGATGCCTTGCCGGTAGATTGTCTGTTGGGTAACGACCTGGAGAGTTCTCCATGGAAGGACGTAGAGCACAGAACTCACTTGGAGATGTTAGGACTGCCAGCGTGGATCTGTGTATCCACACGTGCCATGACAGCCAGTAAGGGTGGATTAGTAGAACCGGAGCCTGGAACAATGGTCCAGGAACCTGTCAGGAGAGGAAGGGGCAGAGGGCGCGGGAAACCGGCCCCCACTGTTCCCACGGTCCCGGAGGAAGCAGAACCTGAGGGGGATGCCCTGGAACCTACTGGGGAACAGGTGGCCGAACTGGGGGAATTGCCTGAGCTGACCCATTGGCAGCAAGAGGGTGGTCCCTCCAGGGAGGAATTCTGCCGGGCTCAGAAGGAGTGCCCTTTCCTCCTTGGTGTGCGGCAGCAGGCTGCAGACCAGGCAGCGGGCCTAGGGTCCAAGGAACATTTGATTTATTGGGAGGATGACTTACTTTATAGTGAGCCTAAGTTCGCTGAGCCCGGTGCAGCCCGTGTGCTGGTAGTACCCGAGCGCTTCAGGAACTTCTTACTGGGTCTGGCTCATGACGTGCCTCTCGCAGGACATCTGGGGCAAGACAAGACCTATCACAGGCTTGTCCCCCACTTCTACTGGCCCCAGATGAAGAAGCACGTCGGTACCTTTTGTAAGTTTTGCCAAACCTGTCAAGCCAGTGGTAAGAGCGGAGGGAAGTGCGTGGCGCCCCTCCAGCCGTTTCCTGTAGTGAGCACCCCTTTCGAGCGGGTGGGCATTGATATCGTAGGGCCCCTGGATCCCAAGACCGCCTTAGGCAACAGGTTTATCCTGGTCTTGGTGGATCACGCCACTCGGTACCCGGAAGCAGACCCTCTCAGGACAATCACAGCACCCGTGGTGGGCCGTGCATTGATGGGGATCTTTTCCCATGTGGGGTTCCCCCAAGAGGTGGTCTCCGACCGGGGTACCAACTTCATCTCTAGGTATATGAAGTCTCTGTGGGAGGAGTGTGGGGTAACTTATAAGTTCACCACTCCTTACCACCCTCAAGGAAATGGGTTGGTTGAAAGGTTCAACCGCACCCTGAAAGGTATGATTATGGGCCTAGCGGAGCCCATGAGACGGAAGTGGGACGTCTTGTTACCATGCCTGTTGTTTGCCTACAGGGAGGTGCCTCAGAAGTCCTTAGGGTTCAGCCCCTTTGAACTGCTGTATGGCCACCCTGTTAGAGGACCTCTCACACTGGTGAAGGAGGGGTGGGAAAAGTCCCGTGGGAAAACCCCCCAGGATGTGTTCAGCTATGTGCTGGCCATCCGCAACCAAACGCAGCGCTTCAGGAAGCTCGCTCAGGAGAACCTAGAAGCCAGCCAGGAGGAGATGAAAAGATGGTACGACCAGAACACCACTCTGGTTGAATTTCATCCTGGGCAGAAAGTGTGGGTAATGGCGCCGGTGGAGCCTTGTGCGCTCCGTGACAAGTGGACCGGGCCATATGAGGTGGTAGAGCGCAAGAGTGAGGTGACCTACCTGATCAACATGAAGACTCCTAGGCAGCCCCTTAGAGTCTTGCATGTGAACCGCCTCAAACCCCACTTCGAGAGGTCTGAAGTGACGATGCTCATGGCTACAGATGACGGTGGGGAGGAGGATAGTGATCCTCTCCCTGACCTCCTGGCAACCAAGGAGCAAGACGGGTCAGTGGATGGTGTGGTCCTCTCGCCCACCCTGACCCCAGAACAGCAGAGAGACTGTCGCCAGGTGTTGGGTCAGTTTGCCTCCCTGTTCTCCCTGACCCCAGGTGTCACCAATTGGTGCGTCCATGATGTGGACACTGGAGATAGTCTACCTGTGAAACAGAAGTTTTACAGAGTAGCTGACAAGGTCAAGGCCAGCATCAAGGAAGAAGTTTCCAAGATGTTGACGTTAGGGGTGATTGAGCCCTCCAGCAGTCCCTGGGCTAGCCCAGTGGTCCTAGTTCCCAAGAAAGCTGCTACACCCGGTGACCCGCCAGAACTTCGGTTTTGCGTGGACTACCGTGGGCTCAATGCGGTCACCAAGACTGACGCGCACCCCATCCCCAGAGCTGATGAGCTCGTGGATCGGTTGGGAGCTGCCAGGTATCTCAGCACCTTTGATTTGACTTCGGGGTACTGGCAGATTGCCTTAACTGAGGGGGCTAAGGAGAGGTCGGCATTTTCAACACCAGAGGGGCACTTCCAGTTTCGCGTCATGCCCTTTGGATTGAAAAATGCCCCTGCCACCTTCCAGAGACTGGTCAACCGGGTACTGACCGGGCTGGAGCAATTCAGCGCTGCATACTTGGATGACATTGCTGTGTTCAGCTCCACTTGGGAGGAACACTTGCAACACCTCTGTGAAGTGTTGAGGGCTCTGCAAAAGGCAGGCCTCACTATCAAGGCCAGTAAGTGCCAGATAGGGCAGGGATCAGTGGTGTATTTGGGACACCAGGTAGGGAACGGCCAGGTGGCGCCCCTACAGGCGAAGATTGATACCATTCTGGCTTGGGAACCCCCCAAGACGCAGACAGAGGTGAGAGCCTTTCTAGGACTCACCGGGTATTACAGACGGTTCATCAGGGGATACGGCACCATTGTTGCCCCCTTGACAGAACTAACCTCTAGAAATCAGCCCAGGAAAGTGAATTGGACCGAGGCCTGTCAAACTGCTTTTGATGCCCTGAAAACTGCAATGTGCACAGCACCGGTGCTTAAGGCGCCTGACTTTTCGAGTGAGTTCGTAGTGCAAACAGACGCTTCAGAGCAAGGTGTGGGAGCAGTACTCTCACAGATGGACGACGAGGGCGGGGACCAGCCTGTAGCTTTCATTAGTAGGAGGCTACTCCCCAGGGAACAGAGGTGGAGCGCTATTGAAAGGGAAGCATTTGCTGTGGTCTGGGCCCTGAAGAAGCTGAGGCCCTACCTGTTTGGGACTCACTTCCGTGTGCAGACCGACCACAGGCCCCTCAGATGGTTAATGCAGATGAGGGGCGAGAATCCAAAACTGTTGAGGTGGTCCATCTCCCTACAGGGAATGGACTTTACGGTGGAACACCGTCCCGGTACAGAGCACGCCAATGCTGATGGTCTGTCCAGGTTTTTCCGCCTTAGTGATGAGAACTCCCAAGAGGGTGGGTAGTTCTCCCCACTTTCAGCTGGAGGGGACACGTGTTAGACCTGACATCCTTGGCGTGGGTTTTTTCCCCTATCTTTTGCCTCTGCTACCTGGATTTTTGATGCTGTGATGGATTTCGTTTTTGCTGGTTTAGATGCTTTGGACACTCTGCCACTGCTAATCAGTGCCAGAGTGTAAGTGCTCCCTGTGTAAAATATCATATTGATTGGATATACCGGATTGGCATATCTGTATCACCATGAAGTCCCTAGTAAAGTGCACTGTGTGTGCCAGGGCTGGTGATGACAGATGCTACTAGTGGGTCTGCAGCGCTGATTGCGCCACCCACCTGGGTAGCCCTAAAATGGTGTCTCAGGCCTGCCACCGCAGACCTGCCTGCAGTCCCCGGACTGCCATGTCCTCCTGGCCAGTGTCCACACTGACCGGGCCTAACCCTTCCCTTTTTATACGAGTCAGTCATCCCTATGGAAGGCCCAAGGTACCCCCCTGGGCAGGGTGCAGTGTATGTAAAAGGTAGAGCATGTACTAGTGCAGGTAACATGTTCTGGTAGTGAACAACGGCCATTTTGTGTGCTCACTGCTGCAAGGTTATCTTGCTCCATAGGCTAACATGGGGGAGGCTGTGTTTGATATCCCTGAGCTCAGCATTTAATAACACATCTATTAGGAGAGGTTGTTTTTAAATCCCGAGTTGGAGAATAGTACTTTTTAGAGAGTAGCTGTTCTCTTGTCTGACCCTTCTGTGTGCCTGGGCGTGCTTGTGGATTGACTGTCTGGCTTGAGAGTGACAAGGGCTGGGGATCCCCCAGGAGGTTGGCTGAGTCAGCCCTCTGCTGAATGGCGACATTTGCAAGGAGAGTGGAGGGAGGAGATAGCACCTGGGAGTGAATAGGGCTGTGCCTGCCTGCCACACTGCTGGCTCCACCTCCTGCTGGGCGGCTGACGACTCTGCCCCTCACTCTGAAAAGAATGTAGAAGCCAGGAAAACAAAGTGCTCCAGCAACACCCAGAACTGGATCAGACCGGGCTCAGGACCCACTTGCACAAAGACTTCAAAGACTTTTGGAGGTATAAGTACAAGACCCCTGACAACAGATTTTTAGATTCTACCATCAAGAGGAACCTCTGCTGAAAGACGGACCGCTGAAGAACTAAAGGAAGATTGACTTGCTGTGTGCTCTAAGGGCTGACCCGTTCTGCTGTACAACTGAAGCTGAGGAGGATAAGGGGTCTTGCTGTGTGCTGACTCTACCCCCTTGACCAAACAAGACTTTGCTGTGTGCTGTGTCTTAAACCGAATCTCCAAGGGCCTGAGAAGAGCTGGCCTCCTGTTTCGCAACCCAGGGATAGAAAGGTTGACCCGAACCCAAGACTCCGCTGTGTCCCCCCTGCGCTGCTGTGTGCTGCAGGGACCGTGGACTGTTCTACCAAGCTTCTCACCATCTGCCGGTGAAGTGGGCGGGTTGCTCTCTGCCTTGTTGGAGAGTACCGCGCTGATCCGGGCCTGACACCGGTTGCCGCATCAAGAAGACCGGCGTGCTCATCGGCACGTGCCTTGCCGCGACCCGGAGGCCTGAAGCAGACCGAGAGTCGTACTTCCCTGCTCTACGAAGCCGCGCTGTGAGTGGCTGACCCCGGTGACGTCGACATCGTCACTGAGGGCTCGTCGAGGGAGTTGTGGAAGCCTTGCACCGAACAGCCAGAGGAGCGCTCCGTACAACGAGCGCAGTGACGCCGATGGAGCAATGTAGCTGCCTAAACAACAAGAGCCTACGAACTGATTCATTCTCAGTGAGTATCGAATCACACCAGAAACTAGAGACTATCGTCTTAAAGATCCCGACCAACCAAGAAAGCGAATATAGTGTAAACCTGTGATGCTTGATTTCAACTGCGGAAACTAGATAAAGATATATTATTTTTGATATAACTCACCTGTGTGGTCTAAGTTTGTGGTGTGCGGAGGGGGGATCATTGTGGTGTCTACGTGCAAATACCTTACACATTGCCTTGGGGATAAGCCTGTCTGCTCGAGCCAAGCTACCTAGAGGGTGAGCAGGGGTTATCTACCGTGTGTGTCCTTGTACCCTGACTAGAAGCAAGGGTCCCTATTTGGTCTAAGGTGTATACCTCTGCCAACTAGAGACCCCCAGATCTAACAATGACACAACACAAGCCTTGGTTAAAAAGGGAGCACGTTTTTCACTCCTCTGGCTAGACATGTGTGAAGATGTATTTTTCATCTTAAATAGTTTTTGCTTATCTGAATCAATAAACCACAGATGGCTTGAAATGTCCCCTATGTCACAACATAATGTTCTTGTTGGTGTTACACTTGTATATATCGTGTATTGCGAAGCTAAAAATGGTTTTACAGCTGCGAGTCTAACATTAAACCACCAAGTTAACCACATATATGCACATTGAATATGTTTCTACATTGAGATATAGGTAGAACACATTTCACGTGAAAAAAATGAGTTAAATCAGGGGTCTCCAGCGGTTAGCTCTAGAAGTAGCTTTCTGAAGTACAACCCAGCACAGTACTCAATTCAGAGGGTCTTCTCTAGTCATATTGAAGAAGACCACTTTGCAAGAAAAAGTAAGATTTTCTTTGAGAATGTTAACCTAAAATGGAAAGTGCCTATGTGACTCAAAACTATGTTTTTTGAGAAATTAATAGATTGATGTTTGCAAACAAAATGAATGAAAATCCAAAACTTATTTAAACTGCCCTGTAAATGACTGAGTTGTGGAGATTTATAGCATTTAGCATTTTCTTTGTGCCCTTGGGCACTTACTGCTCTGACAGTCATATTATTATTATTATTATTATTATTAGTAGTAGTAGTAGTAGAGCCTTATATATTGCTCAGCTACCTGCACAGTGTTTACCGGCGCTTTATCGGCAGGTCGAGTCTGGCAAGACCCCACTGACTCAAATCATCCAGGTCTTCAGCTGTTTTTGACAGATGGTGAGAGAGGTGCAGCTTTTCTAGAGTTCAGGTAAGGTATTCCTGAACTTGGGACCCTTTCATCAGTCATGTAGAGGCATTTTATTATGAAAAAGCTTTTTTTCTAGACACTAATAATAATCCCTTCTTATGCGTCGGGTGGTTGATGTTCATCTACAATATCAAATTCCAACTATCGCCCAACCAAAATTTTATATCCAGAATATAGAATACTACAATATGTCGAAGGTAAATAGATAAAGGTAAGTATAGTTTTATTTTCATTCTTAACTCTGCATCTATTTATCTTGAACATATATATATATATCTTCAAGGTAGGTAGATGTAGAATGTAGATTAGTAAATTGATACTTACCTATAAATGATCATGCATGATATTATATTTATCAATATGCTGGATGTGATGTTTGTCATCAGTCAATATTATTAGGTGAGTAATGCTTATGCATGAATATACTAGGGGTGGACGATAAATTCCGCACCGCCAGTGGAGTTCGCAGAGTTGTTTCCGCTACACATTACGCTTGTAATGCAGAGTTCCGGAAAAACTGTCCCAACTGCTATGTGGAAGAGTTTATTCTTATTAGCTTGCAAACATTAAGTTGGTGAACGAGAATTGGAATCCCCTAGCGTGATTTGCAGACTCTAGGATGGCACCCGGCAAGATTTTCTCGATGCCATCAGTCGCTAGCAGCCACAAACGTTCGCGGTGAGAAAGCTGTTGCTTGCTGTGAGAAAGCTGCCACATACAGTCCTTTGTATTATGCAAGGGGTCTATCAAAGTGGGGCTTATTAATTTTTATATTTCAATATCATGTGCCAAGGGAGTATGTAATATTACCATGTTAGGCTCTTTTTTTAAGGCAACATTGTAATGCTGACTTTCAAAATGTTATGATTGCTGGGGACTTTCATATCCACCCGCGTGGCAACCCTAGGGTTTTAAGTCTGGCTGATCTGGGTTGCCCACGTGTGAGGGGAATTCACTTTGATCCTTCTGTTCAGGGGGACATGTTGAAAAATCTTTATCAGGAATTTGATTTATTGTCCCTCATGTTTTTATCTGAACCATGCAGCAAGGTCATTATCCCATCCTTTAAAGGGAGGGGTGGTGGTTCATTCATTGGCTTTATACTAATTTCATCCCCCTTACAAGACCTATTTGTAGGGTTTTCCATACTAGCTAGTCAGTATAGTGACCACAATCCTTTGTGTGTCAATCTACGTGGACCCTTACTTTCGCCCAAAGGAGGGGCAGGGCAGAGTGGGGTGGTGAGGCCAATGGATGGTGGAAGATGGCTAAAATGAACCCAGATTTCCTCAGAGGCATTTTACGAGACAATTTCAGATTCATGTCCCAATAACGTTTACGCCACCGGGGGAGGTTATTTGCGCTTTTAAAACCATCTCGGTTAAAATAAGTGAGTTTTTAAGCACACCGGCTCAACGATCAGCTACTCAGACCCCTAGATGTTTTGATTCCTCCTGCTCTTGGGCAGCAAGGAAATTGTGGCAAGCCTTAAATAGAAGCCCAAGAGACACGACTCTGGTGAGATTGTGTCAAAGAGATTATAAAACGGAACTGGTTAGACGTAAGTCCGTTTTAAAGGAGGATGCCTGGAGGGGGTTAATTGAGGCTAGCACACAGAGAAATAGCTCAAGATTTTGGAGTATAATCAATAGCCCTTTTTTTAACTCATGAGGGTTTAAGTGCAGTAGATGCACATATCACTGAGGAGGAGTGGGTACTCCATTTTGAAACCATGTTTGAGAGTCCCCCTGAGTTAAACTGCCCACCTGGTCATGTGGCAGATATCCCTGATCTGGTTTCTAATATAGAGATCAAGGAGGGCATTATCGGGTTGTCAAGTAACAAAGCCCCAGGACCTGATGGTATCCCGTGTAAATCGGATCCGTCCTTCTGGGCCCCGGTTCATACCACTGTAATTAATGCCATGGTGAAAACCAGTTGCCCCAAGTCCTGGGCTACCTCGACCATAGTGCCTGTTTTAAAAAAGGGTGATCAAAATAGCACCCATTGCTACAGACCGATTTCCTTGTTGGGTTTGGTGGTTAAGGTGGTGGGTCGAGTACTTTCAGATGGGTTGACAAGCTGGGCTGAGGAACACACCATTCTTTCGGATGTACAGTACGGGTTCCGCCCGGGGGGGTCCACTGTGGCCCAGTGTCTCAACCTATACATGATCCTTAATAAATATACAGTTGCTCGCCCGGGTACTATCTACTTGGCATTCATGGACCTGTCTTCCGGGTTTGACCAAGTGAACAGGTTTAAACTTTGGCAGTCCATGCTGGCTAGTGGGGTAGATGTTAACATTGTTGCCTTTTTAGAAGATATTCACTGAGCAACTAAGGCCCATGTCAGATACTCGCAGGATCTTAGAGTCTCCCGTAACTTTGACATAAGGAGAGGAGTATGTCGAGGCAAGATGGCCGCTGACTGATGGCAGCGAGAGGTTGCGGCTCTCCCTCCCTTTTCCGAGGTCCCTGAGTATGTGGTTCTAGAGAGGCGGTATGATTGAAATCCCTCTTTGGCTAGAGATCTGCGCTGTTGACCCGCGCCCCCCCCCCCCCCGCTGGATGCTGGAATTCTTGACAGCGCTGAAGATATTCAAAACAGATTTTTTTTATAAGCGGTTGTGGCGGTGGTCGATTAGAGGCAAGCACTGCGGCAATCTAAATATCGCACCGAGACCTAAACAACTCAAGGACAGTGCGAACCAGAAAGATCACCCGGCCCCCGATGCGGGAAAGGACAGCTCAGCAGCCTCTGGCCCTCACCGTGGAACACAGCAGCGGAAATGCCCGAAGAAGCCGGATGACCTACGAGGACACACTGGCGGCGCCGGCGACTCAACGGTACCGGGCGATGTGAAAGACATCGGAGCCCGAAAATCAATGGCGGCGGCGAAGTCTGGACTCGATGGAGGTAAAGGTAGAGCAGCTAAAGAGCTGAGACAGCCTACCGTTCAGGAATCCTTCAAGGCAAAGACGCCGGAAATTGGCGGGATTCATCCTGGGGTCGGAGTCGGAATTGGAGACGAGGAGAGAAATGGAGCTCCACCAGACGCCGAAGGTACTGTTGCTAAGCAAACGGATACATTGTTGCAGGCAGGCTCTGAGAGTCACGAAAAATCGATCAAGAGTTCTTTGGCTGCCGAGAGCAAGGCTGAAGGTGAGCTTTTTGGTGGGGATGGTACACTGCTTGATAGCGCGGCTAGCATCTGCGGCGATTTCACGCCTACTCAAAGTACTGGTCAGAATAAAGTAGGCGGGTTGGTAGAGATTTTGGCAAATCCTGAGAGATCAAGTGCTAAAGGTGCAATTGCTCAGACGCAGGCTAAATCATTGTTAACTAGCCGAGGAATCCCTGGCACCCCAGATGGAGAATGTTTTTTTTCGCTAAATGACGACTCAGACTCCTTATTGTCAAGTGAGGAAAGCCTGGACAGTAGCTCCGATTTGGACTCCGCAGTTAGCTCTTCGGTACAGAAGGCTCCTTGTACCCAGAGGGCTCTATATAAGAAAAAGTCAAAGTCCAAATTCAAGTATCCACCCAGCCCATCTGAGGGAGCGGAGAACAGGAAACTCTGCTGGGACTACTCAGCGACGTCCCATCTTTATCAGGAGGACGCTGCATCTAAACCACAGCCAGATCAAGAAGTGCTTGGCAACCAGCCGCAGGCCACATCGCTGGACCTTCTCTACACAACTTTGAAGCAGATGCAGAGTGAGGCTAGAATTGAGAATCGTAGAGCAAAGCAGTCGGCGAAAAAAATTCAGAGTTCAATGCGGAAAATGAACAAACTATACGAGGAGATGGCTGACAGGGTCGCTCATGTGGAGGAAAGAACGAGCCGACTCGAAGATGATGTTAGCAGATGGCACTCATTCAAGGAGGCACAAGAGAAGCTCTCTGAGGACGTTCAATGGAAACTCGAGGACTTTGAAAATCGTCAGAGGCGCAATAACATAAGACTCTTGGGTGTGGCTGAAGGGATTGAGGGACAGGACGCTAGAGCTTTTGTAATAAAATTGTTTAAGGGTGCGTTCCCTGAGATGGAGTCTTGGGAGTGGGAGGTGGAGGTCCAAAGAGCGCATCGCTTCCCGTTCAATCAAAAAAAGCAGTCTAGTACATTTCAGGCCGCAAGACCTCGAGCAATTTTGGTTTATATTGGTAACTTCCTCCTGAGACAGGAGATAATGGAGAAGGCTAAACCAGAGGCTAGACGCACATTTGATAGTGTGACATTCTTCGCCCGTCCTGACTTCTGCCATGCCACGGTGGAAAGAAGATGGAGACTGAGGCAAATGATTGCGCCTCTTCAGAGCCTTGGACATGAGGCCTATTTGATGTATCCAGCAAGGCTAAAGGTTATTGTCAAGGGTCAGGTCAGGGTTTTTTTCTCGGAGATTAAGGCCCAGCAATACCTGGCAGAATTAAAAGAGCAGAAGGGGGGATAAGGGTTAGCCCCTTTGTCTGACCCTGAGGAGGCATAGTAGGCTCTAGAGGGTGATCGGGCACGAATTTAGGAATAGATGGGGGGTACAAGGGTAAGGGGGGGAGTAGCTGCTGCTGCTGCATCTTAAGCTGTCACACATGGGTCATGATTGACCCATTTGCCTGTAAGTGGGATGGGTACTGGAAGGAGAAATCCAGTGTCGGGGTGGGGTTCGGGGAGGGATGGGGTTGGGGATACGGATTTGGGTGGTGTTGCACAGCACTAGATTTGAGATGGTCTGATAATCATAAGAGATCTAACACTCGGAATGGGGAGGTAAGGGAACAACATGGGCAGGGAATGAGAGATATAAGTAGGATATGTATTAATGTATCGTCTTCTTGGTGGGATCAGACGTACGATGTATTTTAATGAGCATAAGGATTGCTTCGATTAACGTGTGTGGGCTGAATGACCAGCTAAAAAGACAGCGGGTAGCGGCTGCCCTTAGATTGATGCGGCTGGATTTTGTATGTCTTCAGGAGATGCATGTTGAAGGTACAAGGAGTTTCATACTGGAACAGCTTGGCTTCTCCCTGCTTGCTTTCTCGAGACAGGGGAGAAGGACTAGAGGGGTCGCTATCCTAACTAAAAGAAGAGATGTCGAGGTCATAAGGAGGAAGGAGGACCATTGGGGGAGATGGGTCTTGGTGGAATGTTTAATCAACGAGCAAATAGTTACCATTGGATCATTGTATGGATCTAACGAGGATGATCCGGCTCTCTTCAAACATCTAGACTCTGAACTGGCTCTATGGCCAGAACCAGTTATATTGGGGGGGGGATTTTAATATAAACGGGGTTGGCGGGGTGGGCACGGTGGATGGACAGCCGTATCAAGGTCGGAAGAAAAAGGTATCTAGAGCGCTAGTCAACCTGGCGTATCATAACTCTCTAATTGATGTATGGAGACGTTTGAATCCACTAGATGATGGAATAACTTATTATTCCGCCCCACATATGGTTTTTGCTAGGTTGGATTATTTTTTTATTTCAAACTCCCTAATCTCTGATAGTCAGATTGAGAAGTTTCCTCGACTGGTTTCTGACCATAACCCGCTGGTTCTAACAATAAAGGCGATAAGAAGTGAAAAGCGCATGCGGACATGGACCTTCGAGAGAAGGCTTCTCAAGGACGATAATTATATTAAGCATATGAACAACTGGATTAAAACATTTTGGGAAATTAACCGCGGTAGTACCTCTTCAGGGGTGATTTGGGACGCTTTTAAAGCCGGGGTTCGGGGAGAGACGTTAAGCTTTAGTTTGCATAATCAAAAACAAGAAGAGGCTAGAGTTAATAAACTCGTAAAAGCAGTGTCAGAGGCAGAGCAGGAATTGATCCTTGCAGTTCAGGCCGGTGTTTCCCCCGCTCCGGTACTTCTTAAAATAGCATCTGTTATGTTATGTTATGTTAATATGGTCTTTTATAGCGCACGGCTACTCCATAGAGTGTCCCGGCGCTTTATTAACAAAGCCTATGGCAAAGTAACACAACTCATATAAAGAAAAAAAAAAGAAAAAAAAAAAAAGATGAGACAATCCCAAAAAGGAGAAAAAGAGTGAATTAAGAGGCAAAGAGCCAAGTTTTAAGGCCTTTCCTAAAAGTCAGTAAATTAATAGTGCTGCGTAATGCCAAAGGCAAAGTATTCCAACACTGTGGCGCCAGCAGCTTAAAAGAGCGACCTCCAATGCGAGCCCTTTTTACTCGGGAAACCACAGCAAGGAACAGCGATTCAGACCTCAAAGATCGGGCCGGATGATAAAAGGCAATCCTCCTTTGGAGGTATTTTGCTCCCGAAGCATGGAGAGCTTTATGAGCCAAAGTCAAGGCCTTGAAAACTATCCGTTTCTGGATAGGCAGCCAATGAAGTGACTGCAAAAGGCCGGATGCTCTGGCTCGCCTATGTAGGCCAAAAATGGCCCGCGCGGCCGAGTTCTGAACCACCTGCAATCGTTGTAGGAGATATTCCGGTAGGCCAAGATATAGGACGTTGGAGTAGTCCAGTCTTGAACCAATTAAGGCCTGCACCGTCGTCTTCCTATGGTCTTCTGACAGCAAGGGAAGAAACTTGCGGAGCATCCTAAGGAGGCCAAAACAGGTTCCCGTAAGACCAAGAATCTGAGATCTTAACGTCAGGCCATTATCAATCCTGATCCCCAAATTCTTAGCTAGCTGGGACGAACACGATTGAGGAAACATATTGACAGGCCACCACTCCTGCCAGTCTGGGTCAGATGAGCATCCGAAGAAGAGTACCTCAGATTTATCTGAGTTGCACTTGAGGCTGTTAAGCTGGAACCATTTAAAAACAGCCCCAAGGCACTCACGGATACTCTCTCCGTCAAAATCTTCTCCTTTCCTGCACGAAAAGAGGAGCTGTGTATCGTCGGCATAGGAGACGATCTGGGCCCCAAAAGACTCCGCCAATGCCGCCAAAGGGGTCATAAAGATGTTAAAAAGAGTCGGGCTGGGGAGGAGCCTAGCGCGCAACCAAGATGGCCACGTAGGTGTGAGGCTCCCGAGGACCTCCGCGACCTCCTGCATAAATCCTGACCGAATCCTGTCCTAGACGAGGGGACTGTGTTTGTGAGCCCGAGCTGAGGTGACACCCGTTTTCCGTTTCCAAATTGGACCTCGGACACCGGCGGGAGCACCGATTGAGGTTTGCGGCCTTCTCCACACCGGCCCCCCGAATTGGAGTTGTGGGGCGATCCGGAGACAAAGTGAACAACAGCGGCGGGCAAGGCTGGGCGACTCGCGTGCCCCGCACTTTCACTTTCGCGCCCTTCTTGCTGCCGGGCGAGGTGGGATTGCGGGGCGGTGTGCGGTGGTGTGGCCTCGTTGGGGTGCCCTGCCGGCCCGCCGGCTGGGATCCGTCCTGCGGAGCTGTGGTCGCCCCCCCCCGGAGCCCGTGAACTGGTTTATCGGCCATTTTTGAGGAGATTGGCACGATTTGGGGACTGAAACCATGTCCACAAAACAAGATGGCGACCGGGCAAAGGTGAAATCGACCCGCCGTGGCGCAGCCCATCAGTCCAACATCATGGACCGCTACACCCTCCAGAAGGGATCTCCAGAGGCGCCGCGTAGGTCCCCTGCGGGCCCGACTGATGCTCCTGCTCTGCCCACGGATCTGACCCTCCGAGACGTCATGGGCGCCATCGCCGAGATGAAGGCCTCGGTGGACCAGCGCTTTGACACTCTGGCGCAGAAGATTGACTCGGTCCTCGTGGATGTGGGCCTGGTGAGGGCCGATCTGTCCAAGACGAATGACCGGGTCGATTCTTTGGCCCACACTACCTCGGGCCTCACAACGGACGTGGCAGCCCTCCAACAGGAGGTGCGCCGGCTTGGCCAGGCGAGCGCCCTGATGAATCGTCGACTGGAGGATTCCGAGGGTCGGGCCCGGAGGAACAATGTCCGCATTATCGGGGTGCCGGAGGGACGTGAGGCGGAGGCGGCGGATCTGTTTGTGGAGGACCTGATTCTCACCCATCTCCAGCCCCGGGGGCTGAGTAAATTCTTTGCGGTGGAACGTGCCCACAGGGTCCCCGGAGGAAGGCCTAAGGCCGGAGCCCCTCCGAGGCCTCTCATTGCCCGGATTTTCAACTTTCGGGACAGAGACGCTATCCTGCAGACTTCTAGGCTACAAGGACCAGTCCGACTCGACAATATGGACATAAACTTCTATCCTGATTTTACTCCGGCGGTCCAAAAGCAGAGACTGAGTTTTCTCGGAGTCAAACGTCGCTTACGGGACCTGAACCTCAAGTATGCGATGCTTTTTCCAGCTAAGTTGAGGGTGGAGGTGGATGGCCGCACGCACTTTTTTGATCGTCCCGAGGCGGCCGGGGACTGGTTGGACACTTTGCCCGGGGATCGGGGCCGGGGGGGTGGGGGGGGAGCGGTTGGCGGGGAGGGCCTGCCGGATCAGGACTGAGGGACTAATAGTAGGCCTTGCTCTGGACTACGTTATTGTCACCAGTGACTGTTCGTGTAAGTTCCCCTCCTGTGGAGGTCGTACGGGGTCTCTTGGGGGCTCTCCCTCCTCCTTTGGGGGACTAGTTAGTTTTCTTATCTATGGGGCAACAGGCACACTGCACTTTGGGGGGGCTGTTTGGGCTCATGCAGGGGTGCAGGGAGGGGGGAGTTTTGTTGGGACGGGTGGGTTGGGGTGGGGTGTTGTTCGTTTTTACCGCAAGGCAAACCCTTTACTGTATTGGTGTTTTTGAGATGCTCTCGGGGGGACAAATGGTGGCTTCTGTATGTGATGGGGGGTAGGGACCTGACTTTGTTGTCCTGGAACGTTAACGGACTGGGGGATAGGATTAAGCGGGGTGTGGTCCTGCAGTATCTGAAACGGATTTCGCCTGATGTGGTCTTTCTGCAGGAGACACACCTTATTGGTAACTCCTTTTGTGCCATGAATCGGCGTGGCTATCGTTTGGTGGCCCACTCGGGCTTCACGTCGGGCTCGCGGGGGGTGGGCATTATGGTCAAGAACTCGCTCCCGCTAGAAATAGACGAGGTGCGCCATGATGAGAGGGGACGCTACACTGTCTTGGTGGTGAGAATGGAGGGCAAAGTAGTTGTCTTTGTATCGGTGTACGTCCCACCGGGGTTACAGTCTACCACTTTTGCGGACCTGGGGCGCCTCCTCCTTGACCTTCCGGGGGGGCTTCTGGTGGTTGGGGGGGACTTCAATGCGGTGGCTTCTGGGACCATGGATCGTTACCCCCCTAGGGACCTCCCCCGGGCACAGGCGTGGCTGTCCGGCCTCTGAGATACACTGGGATTGGTGGACTGCTGGCGTTTAAAACATCCCACGCAGCTGCAGTACACCTTCCATTCGGGTGCCCATGGTAGCCTCTCGCGGCTTGATCATGTCCTTGTCCCTGCGGCCTATGCTGGGAGAGTGGGAGAGGTGCGCCATCTGGCGCGGGGTATTTCAGATCACTCCCCGCTCCTGTTGCACTTTGATGTCTTCCCGAGGGGGGAGGGCAGGGTAGCTCCAATCAATGCCTGGTACCTGCGCGACCCCACTATTCGTGCTGACTTGATTAAATCCTTGCAGCGGTATTTTGAGGAGAATGTGGGGTCTGTCCCTTCGGCTATCTCCCTGTGGGAAGCCTTCAAGACAGTTCTTAGAGGGGAGGCCCTCTCCTTTATCTCCCATGCCCGGAGGCGCGAACAGGAGGCGGTGACCCGGGTGGAGGCCGAAATTACTGAATTAGAGGGTGATCTGGGGAGTGGGGTGACGGATGCTGCGCTACACGTTCTACACCTTAAGCAGGCGGCCTATAGGGCCCTCGTCACGGAGGCGGCCAGGGGCCTCAGTAGAGAGCAACAGGGGCGACTGTATGATGTGGGTGATAAGGCTGGTAAATTGATTGCGTGGTTGGATAAGAAGGAGAGAGCGAGTCGTGTGGTCCCGCTGATTGAGAGGATGGATGGTGTACGTGTCACCGAGCCGGAAGGCATTGTCTCTTGCTTCGCGGATTATTTCCGCGAGGTATATTCCCCGGTTTCTCCCTGCTCGGAGGAGGATTCCCATGCCCTGCTGCGAGATATCGCGCTGCCCTCCCTTTCGGTGGAGGACAGGGAGTCGTTGGATGCCGCTCCCACCTCGGACGAAATTGCCCTCGCCATACGCTCGGTCGCGTCTGGCAAGGCCATGGGCCCGAACGGCATTCCTATCGAGTTGTATAAGCTGCGACCGGATGTACTGGCACCCCACCTCCGCGCGATGTTCCTGGCGGCCCACTCGCGGTGCTCCCTCCCGCCGGACCAGCGTCTGGCTACCATCGTGGTGATCCACAAGGAGGGGAGACCACGAGACCGGGTTACATCCTATCGGCCTATCTCGCTCTTGAATGCGGAGCCCAAAATCCTCGCCAAGGTGCTCGCCAACCGGCTGGTCGGCGTGGTGGGCGATCTGGTCCACCAAGACCAGTCCGGCTTTATTCCCCATCGCAACACGGCCCTTAATCTGCGGCGCTTGCACGGGGTGCTCGCGCGTGTTCCGTTCGTGCGGGAGCCGGCCATCTTGGCGTCCTTAGACGCCACCATGGCGTTTGACACGCTCGAATGGCCATACATTTGGGCGATGCTGGTGAAATTTGGATTTGGACCGGGATTCATCAGCTGGGTCAAATTGTTGTATTCGGGCCCATTGGCGCAGGTGGTGGTGAATGGACGAGTCTCGGCCCCATTCGCGCTGGGACGGGGCACGCGACAGGGTTGCCCCTTGTCGCCGCTCCTGTTTGCACTGGCCTTGGAACCCCTGGCAGAGTGGCTGCGGTGGCACCCTTCCATCTGTGGTCTTCGTTGGACCCCCGAGTATGAGGACCGCGTGTCCCTCTACGCTGACGATATCCTTTTGTACTTAGCCTCCCCGCGCAAATCACTGATTGTCCTGGTCGATGTTCTGCGCTCCTTCGGCCGTAACTCAGGCCTTGTCATCAACTGGGCTAAATCATGTGTCTATGTGCTTTCCGGGGAGGCTCCCGTCCTCCCGCGGGGCTGTCCGATCCAGATTGCCTCGCAGGGGTTTCGATACCTGGGTGTCTATATTACGCTGGACCCGGAGGCCCGCTACGAGCGGAATTTGCTTCCCCCCCTCCAGCGCTTGAAGGAGGACGTTGCGCGCTGGCGGCGCTTGCCGCTTTCGCCGCTCGGCCGGGCGGCATTGTTTAAGATGATGTCGTTGCCGCGCTTCCTGTACGCTCTCCAGAACACTATGGACTTGGTCCCGGCGCGCTACTTCCGTGAGGTGGAGAGTCTACAGCGCTGCCTGTTCTGGGACGGGAGGCCGCGTATAGCCCTGGCGAAGTTGACGCTCCCGTGGTACGACGGGGGGATTGCCCTCCCGGATATTAAGCGGTATTACTGGGCCTCCCAGCTAGCTGCAATTAATCACGGCCTCTATGGGCCCGCCTTAAACCCGGCATTTGAAATGGACAAGATGCTCCTGCCCGGTGGCGACTACAATCGAGCGCTCTACTCTGGCGCGCCCGATCCCCGCTTGACGGGACCCACGCGTGTCATGGTGCGAGTATGGCACGCGGCTAATGCAGCTATGGGATGGAAGGACCGTTTGACCCGGGCGTCACCGTTGTATGCGTCTGAGAGGTTGGGCTCCCTGTGGACCTCGAAGGGCTTCGAGAAGTGGGACACGATAGGCATCAGTAAAGTGGGGGATCTCTGGACAAGGGGGGGATTCAAAACATTCGAGACGCTGCAGACGGAGTTTCAGCTGCAGGGCAGTGAATACTTTCGGTACTTGCAGGTCCGTCACGCACTGGGCTCCGTCTTCCCAGACGTTGCCTCCATCCCGGAGTCTTCCCCCCTGGAGGATAGAGTGCTAGATGGCCACGTTCCGGACAGCACGATCTCCCTCATTTACAAGAAATTGATTAATGACCGCTCGGGCTTGCTGACTGGTCTCCGCGAGGCTTGGGTTGCCGATGGGCTAGAGTTGGACGACGAGGACTGGATTTCCGCGGTGGCCTCTCCGAAGGAGGTGGCCATACCGGCTCGCCTTCGCTTCGTCCAGCTTAAGATACTCCACCGGGTTTACATGACGGGGCCAAGGCTTCTGCGTATGGGCTATGCCGAGGATGGGTTGTGTAAGCGTGGGTGTGGTGCTTTGGCGACTTTTTTGCATATTCTGTGGGAATGCCCGAAGGTGGAGCGATTCTGGCGTGGTGTGCATGAGGTCCTGCGAGTGGTCACGCATGCCGCGCTATTGCCTGAAGCGAGGAGATGCTTGCTGAATGTGTGGGAACCAACCGACTACTCGGTTCCGCAGACGCGATGGGTGACTCTGGGATATATGATAGCCAAGCGTGACATCGCTCAACTGTGGGGATCCCAGAGGCCCCCGGCGGTGTCGGCCTGGAAAGAACACATGGATTGGTGCATGTTCCGAGAAAAGGTGGTGTATGTGGCGAGGGGTAAGCCTGGGGCATGGGTGAAAGTATGGGGCCCCTGGAACGCCTACCGCGGGGGTATTTGCGAGCCACCACTGCTGCCTGCTGCCTCACCAGCCCCGTCCCCCTAGTTGACCCCCTTCCCCAGCCCCGGGCACAGGGTTCTCCCAGTCCTTGATCTGTTCCCCTTCCCCTCTCTGGATTCCTGTGGATGGTTGGGGTCCCCCATTTGAGGAGCACGTGTTGTTACTTTCGACTGCGGGTTGCCTTGCGGGTGTGGTTTTTTTTTTTTTTTTTGTGTTGTTGTGTTTGTAAAAAACGAAACCGTATTGTGGGCTCAGAGTCATGTGGCCCACGTTGTTGATACCTCCTGATTTAGCGTCTTTGCAATGCCAAGTGCCTTATTGTATGTATGTCATATGCTCCTGTCATTTTAGCGGCCGGCCGGAAGGTTGTAGGCCCATACTTGTATATATTTGAGATTGCAATAAACGGTTTCAAAAAAAAAAAAAAAAAAAGAGTCGGGCTGAACACAGAGCCCTGCGGAACTCCGACTTCCAAATGCGGCATCACGGCAGAGCTGGGTGGGACCCAGACCGTTTGTCGACGGCCAGCCAAGAATGATCTGAACCAGCTGAGCACCGTCCCCCTCAGACCGATCTCATAAAGTCTGGAGAGGAGACCCTCATGGGGGATGGTGTCAAAAGCCGCCGACAAATCAAGCATTACAAGCACAGCTTTGCCCCCCGAGTCCAGTGCCTCTTTAATGGTTTCCGACACCTCCAAAAGCGCCGTCTCGGTGCTTAAATTGGGGCGGAAGCCGGATTGAGTAGGGTGCAGCAAATTGTGCTATTCTAAAAAATTGGAGAGCACAATGTGAACATGCTTCTCCAAGATCTTAGCCAGCGCAGGGAGAAGAGAGATGGGCCTATAATTGGCCAAAACTTCAGAATCCAGGCCAGACTTCTTAAGAAGGGGGATAACCATCGCCTGCTTCCAGGCCTGCGGAACCACCCCCGACTCAAGGAGAGATTCAAAAGTGGGTTCGCCAATGGATTTACAACTTCAGCCATTTTCGCCAAGAATTTGGCCGGGCATGGGTCAAGAGGCAACCCAGATTTAAGATTGGCCATAAGTGCTAATGACGAAACAACTGAAATTGGCGGAAAATCTGCCAGAACTGGGCCCAAAGGGGCCGACGGAACTGAGCTGTCCTCAGAACTGGGAGGAACTTCAGCCATCCTCAAGGGAAAGGAGTCCTGGATCAGTTTAATCTTGGTGGTAAAAAAATTGGCAAGGGCAGAAACCCACGACTCAGAAGGAGCGGGCTGAGTTGTATTAAGTCGCGGGACCGTAAATTCCCTAACAATCGAGAAGATCTCCTTACAGGAGTTAGAGGCAGCCTCTATCCTCCTTGCCAAGTAGCCTTTTTTTTCAAGGAGGATATCCCGGTGGTATGTTTTGACCACTGTCTTATAGACAAGCCTGGCTGCGGGATCATACTGTGACCGCCAAGCCCTTTCAGCCACCTTGCACTGCCGCCGAGAAGCCGACAGAGCTTCAGTAAACCAGGGGGCCGAAACCCGCTTAGATATTAACCGGGGGGCCATCTCAGGGGCTAGATCATTCAGCCTATCCGTTAGCCATGCCTGCAGGGACTCTAAATCTCTCTCCAGGTCACCCGTGAGAGGGCAGGGATGATCAAAAGATGCCTGAGCTAACATTTCAGGAGTCACCCGATGATACGCCCTAAGGGTGCGTCGCAGCTGCCTAGGAGCAATGCTCGATGGATTCTTTGTGCCCAGTACATACAATTTGGCCAGCCTATGGTCCGACCAGAGCACCGGCAAAAGTGACAGCACCTCAACGGGGGATGTGGAAAAGACCTGATCCAAGGTATGACCCTTGTCGTGCGTAGGACCAGAGAGATAGGGGGCAAGACCTAGGGGGGCCGTGACATCAAACAATTTGGTCGTGTCAGGGTCCAGTCCTTCATCCATGTGAAAATTAAAATCACCTGACAATACACAGTGCTCAGCTCTCAGAACCAGCACCGCAATTACCGACTGGAGCTCATCAAAGAAGGATCCAGCCGGTCCAGGGGGCCTATAAACTAAAAGCCCTTTAAGAGATTGCTGAGGCGCCAATGCTATAGAGAAAGCAAGGGATTCAGATCCTGTGATGGCATCCATGGGAATGATAGAACATGCGACGAGTTTATTCACTACCAGTGCACCGCCCCCACCCCTCCCCTCCAATCTATATTGCCTAAAGATTTTATAATCTGGGGGAATAGCTGTAGCTATGTCGGGATTAGAGGAATCCCCTAGCCATGTCTCTGTCAGCATCAGGCATAACGGTTTTTCTGTGGCCAGGAGATCATAGATGTCCTGAGCATGTCTGTGCACTGATCTGGTATTTAAAAGCAGGCAGAGATGCTTCACACTGTCCACCTCCCTATTTGGTATAGTGGCCGGAGCATTAGTAGGGAACCAACCACAACCAGGACATCGTCTCTTACCCCTCTATCGGCCGGGAAAGACTTTACGACAGGCACAAGAAGCCTTTTGCAAGGACCGAAGCTCAAGCGCCGAATAACTAACCATCGTGATGGCAGGAGCCGGTATTCGCAATGAATCTACCCCGTCCGCCGCTCCGGTCGCCTCCGGGACGCGGACGAGCGCAGACGGGCAGGACTCTGGCACGACTCCGGCGCAGGGAGGCGCTTCCGCTGCGCGTAACCGCTGCGCGCTTAGAGGGCTGGCTTAAATAAGGTGGCAGCGAATAGCCAGCACCGCAAGGACGCTAAAGATGGTGCCCAAAAGCCTCCCGACAGCTCCCAATCTAAAATGGCCGCCAATTCCCCAGTGATCGGACCCCCAGGACAGGACCCGCTCTAGCAGCGGTGGAGCAACAGTATTAGGGTGCAGGTAAGAGGGCAACCCCCACGCAATAAAAACAGGGGAAAAAGAAATAAACTCCTATGAAATAAACATCTATGAAAGCAGATATTAATGAAGGGCTCGTGTTAAAGGCAGCTACGATTTATCTAACTAAAAGAGAGCAATGTTATGAGCTGAGCGAACGGGTTGGACACACTCTGGCTATTCGTACTAGACAGAGAGCTGCAGCAGGGAAAATCAATGAGATATCTGATGGTAAGGGAGGTAAAGTCACTAATTCCGACGGGGTTAGAGAAGTTTTTAGGCAGTTTTATGCTAAACTATATGATCAAGTAGAGCCGGGAGCCACCTCAGATATATATCGATATTTAGGGGATCTCTCTCCCCCCCAGATCTCTGAGGTAGACAAGGAGGCACTCGATGCACCTCTGAAAATCGAGGAAATTTTAGTGGCTCTTAATAATCTTCTCTCTGGTAAGGCTGCGGGGCCTGATTTAATTCCGATTGAATTTTATAAAATATTCCAAAATGTAATAGGTCCCGACCTTGCTGACACAATTTTACAGGCACAATCTGGACATTCTGTTCCAGCAACATGGGCAGGTGCTGATATTGTGGTGATTCTCAAAAAGGGTAAGTCACCTTTGGAACCGGGCTCGTATAGACCCATTACCCTCATGAATTCGGATGCCAAAATTTTCTCTAAAGTAATGGCTCTCAGATTGTCTAAAATAATAGAGCAATTGGTTAGCCCTTCACAGCATGGGTTTACTCCGGGGAAAGGAACTGCACAACATGTCCGCAAGGTAATTACATTATTTGATGCCGCGGAAGTCTCAGGAGAACCTATGGCGGTCATGTTTCTTGATGCAGAAAAGGCATTTGGCCGAGTCTCCTGGGACTTCCTTTGGGCTGCTTTATCATGGTCTGGTGTCGGCGTCGGATTCATAAGGGCAATACAGGCACTTTATCGGTCACCTACAGCCCAGCTCAGAATTAATGGAGGGCACACATTGCCAGTGCAGATCAAACGAGGTACCCGTCAGGGGTGCCCATGCTCACCGTTGTTATTCGCGGTCTACATTGACCCGCTGATCCGTAGGCTGGAATTAAATGATCAAATCGTTCCGATTAGTATCCAGGGCCAATCGTGTAAATCCTTAGTCTATGCGGACGATGTAGCGATTGTGACTCCCTCCCCTTCTAGAGCTATTATGGAAGTAGAAACGGAAGCCGAGCTATTTGGTCGGATCTCGGGATATGCTCTAAACGGCCCCAAAACACAGATAATAAAAAACAAGCAGGCGATCTGTAATGATGTGCGGGTAGGGAAATCGGCGGTGTATCTCGGGATTAGCATCTCGGCAGATTTAGATAAAATTGTAGAGCAAAATATAGAGCCTATAATAGCGAAATGTAAGATAGATCTTGATAGGATTCACAATCTACATCTGTCCCTGGTCGGACGTTCTAACGTGATTAAAATGTTAATTTTGCCTAAATTTCTCTATTTATTTAGGACAATTCCACTGATATTCGAAGGTAAATGGTTTGTGGCAATTGAACGTTTGATTAACAGATTTATATGGGCACAAGGAAAAACTAGGAGAGCCCTCCGTTTTTTAACTCTCCCTAGGGATAGGGGTGGATGGGCAGTTCCGGATTTTAAGCTATATTACTGGGCTGCAGCTATTCAGTATATGAGAGGACTCATGGGTGGAGACACCTTAGATATCCAGGTTAAGGAAGCATCAATTGATATATATGCTATACTGATAGGTGAAGATGCTGGGAACTGCTTCTTGAAATATACAGATCCTGGATATTACAAAAGAACAAGGTTTAAGACACTTATAGCAGGATTTAAAATTTGGGCAGCATTCTGTAAAAAATTGGGACTGGGTAGATTTAATGCCTACACACGGATCGAAGGGAATGATTCTCTTCCAGTAGAAATATTCGCAGATGGAGTTATTGGTGATTGGGGACGGCTGGGGATACGGAAACTGGGGGATTTTATGGGAACTCAAGGGGTGTTACAGTTTACCGAAATTCAAGAGAAGTATGGTATCCCTAGGAATAATTTTTTTAAGTTTTTGCAAGTCCGAAGCTTTGTGATGAATAAGAAGGGTGGATCTGCCGGCTTTAGTAGAAACAGGGTAATGGATGTGATTGAGCGTGGGGCAGAATGCTCTATTAAGAAAATTTATGCTGAGCTATCTTTGTTAAAAGGTGATGATCTGGGAAAATATGGAAGGGAATGGGCAGATAAACTTCAGGTCGATCAGGACTGCTTCCAGGACTCTCTTGAACTCGGAGGGACTATACTTTGCTCAGCTGCATTACAGGCCCAACATTACAAGACAATCTATTCATTATACCACACACCCGACAGGATCGCTCAATGGGGGGGAACAACAGGAATTACGTGTCCCCGGTGCGATAGCAGCGAGGCTGATATTGTCCATATGTTCGCGTTATGCCCACAGCTTAATGCACTGATTAGATCTATTGAATCTTTTCTAGATGCAAACCTAGGAATAAATATTACTCTTACGCCAGTATGGATTCTCATTGGGGTAGGAGGTGGAAACGAGCAGGCAGGTTCGTCTTACTTTTTGTTTGTGGCTATGTCAGTTTTAAGAATCTGTGTCGCATCAGCATGGTTAGATAAGTCAGCTCCAACATTTCATCAATGGATAGCTAGATTATTGTCAGCATATAATTTGGAAAAAGGGATATATGATAGGAAGGGGAAGAAGGGTAGAATGTTAGGTAAGCGTATTTGGGAACCTATCAGGAGCTGGAAGGAGCAGGCTTCTAATTAAGGAGAATGTTTCAATATGATTCTGTATGATAATTTTCTTTGTTGAAAATCTTTTTGGGATAATGTATTGTATTCCTCTCTCTTCCTGTCTTTGGTTTCTGTGATTAATGTTCCTTCTGGATATGGGGGTAGTGCTCTGTGGAAAATATATTCTGATTTTGTGGATAAACAGAAAAACTTAATAAAAATATATTTTAAAAAAAAAAGAAAAAGGAGAGGAGTATGTCAAGTGTGTATCTTGGCACCCTTTCTATTTCATTTGTATATTAATGAGCTGGATAAAGCACTATTCATGACAGGGGTTGATTATCCGCAGGTAGGTCGACGTGGTCTGCCAGTTTTATTATATGCGGACGATGCAGTCCTTATATCTAGGACCACTGCGTGACTCCTTTGCTACCTTTATGGCGGATCTGGATCTTTCAATCAATTACTCCAAATCTTATGTCATGCAGGTGGGACCCCGTACGAAAAAGATTTTTCAGTTTAGGGTATGATCTGCCAAGGTTCCCCACAGTGATGCCTTCTCGTATCTGGGGGTTGTATTGGATGAGCAGATGAATTGGGGCCCTCTTAAACAAAGAAAGTGGGGAGACCTGGAGCGGGTGAATACTGTAATTTTCAACTTTGCTTCCAAATTAGGTAAGAGACCGATCGTGGCTCTTCTAAAGATATATTAGGCCACGTGTGTCGCGATGGTCTCTTATGGCAGGGAAATATGGCGGCATGTTATGACTGAGTTGCTGAGAACGCATTTCTGAAGCGCCTATTAGGCGTGCCCCGTGGTACATCCAACATGGTGGCACATGAAGAATTGGGGGTGCCTTATCTGAGTGACATACTGGCCCTCTGCCCTCTACCTTTCTGGCTGAAAATTTGGCTGAATGAAGGATTGTCTTTGAACCAACTGATATTGAAAGAGTGTATGACTCTTGATTATGTTCATCACATACCTTGGCTCAGAAACGTTAAGAGTAGTTTTGAAAGTTTAGGAAGAGCTGAATTGAATTGTATACCAATCCTGAATCGGTAACTAAAAAGGATTTGCGGTGGTTAAGGGAGTCTTTCATCAGTCTAAGGAAACTAGAGAGGGAAGAGCTGGAACTGAGGAAACCCAGTGTACGGAAATTTATAATGCTGAAAACAACATTATTGACCGAGCCATATTTATTGGTTTTTTTTTAGTACTTACAAACGTTTTTTATTGACCAGATTTCGTCTGGATTTCTTTCATCTGTTGTTGGCTTTGCCACGGGGGAGTAGTTGAGGACAGTTGTTAGCACCCTGTGGCTGCGACCGTGAATCTCCACAGAATTTGCTAAATTTTCTGTTATTCTGTACGTTTTATGAGGCCCCCCGAAAACCTTTTATTACATCTATTTTAAAGAGGTTGAATTTTAAGCAGGCTCGCCCAGCGCTTATTTATTTACAATTATTGCATGAAGATTGTATTATTTTGGTCCTCAGCTTCCTGAAATCTGCTGTGAAGGCCAGGATTTGTGTTGATTAAATGTTAGTAACATTTAAGGTTTAACTCTATTCAGATGAAATATATATATTAGAAAAAGCATTGGGACTTATTTATACACTGGTTTAAAAATATTTTTTATCCTAGGTTGAAGGGAACGTGTATTTAATTTTTGTATTTTATAGACCTCTGTGGAATCTGGATTATTATGTGATGAATTGTGTAAACTCTTAATGGATTTTCATGTATTGGTAACTTTTATGGTTTTATATGCTAAACCCGAATAAAGTTAATTAATTGATTGATTGATCCAAGTTCTGGAAGGGTTAAGAACTGTCAGAACAGTATTGGGTATCCAGCTCTGCGTACTTCAGTGTGCATTCATAAAGCAGTGTATTCTGTAATGGTAGAGCGGTGTAGAGACCCATGGCCCTTGATGGGTTGAAGTGCACACAGTTTCTACTTTAAAACATTTAATAGGAATAAGGCATCTGCTGTAGAGGTCTTTATGTACTCAGCATGTCAATTCCACCCAGTAACAGCAGTGACATACCAATGGTGATTAATGCACTTTCTGGTGAGACCTGTGTGCAATCCAGTGCACCATTGACTTGTCATGACATAGCAAAGAGGTAATGTGCCTGCTGAATAGCCGAAGCGGAGTGTAACTGTTAAAAATATTTAACACTGCAAGATATAGATCATTCTTTTGAGTTTCAACCTGAAAGCTTAACTCTTTTGGGGTTTTAAGTATTTCAAGACTTCACCTTCAGAACCTGTGCTTAATTTGGAACTAGTGGTTTCCAATGCTCAGCACCGGCAAGTAATCACCAACACCGGCGCTTTTCATTAGCACCAGTTAAGGACACATTCATTTATGGGGAGATTAAGTGATTTGCTCAAAATCACAGGATGTTGAGCTGACAATGAGACTCGAACCTGGTTCCCCAGTGTTGAAGTTGGCAACTCTGGCCATTACTCCACATCCTCTCCCCACTTTTAAGGTTAGTAGTTGGTTCTGTTTTAGGCGGTGCTAACAGGAGAAATGGACTGGTGCAAGCTGCCTCCTAACGAGAGCCCTGGCACTTATGTTTTTTACAAATCAACTACTATTCAGAACTGGTTTCAAAACCTTATTGCTTTAGCACTAAATTCTTTATCAAAAATAGCTTTAAAGAATGCTATATGCTTCTCCTTTTTCCAAAATTTGCTTGGGGATGAATCACCATGAGCCTTCCTTATATCAGTTTGGCATGCTTACTTCATTTGCTCTCTAAATCAACCTCGTCCTCAATTTTTATGCGCCACCTCTTTGAAAAGTGACCAGCCGCCACTGCTCACAGCTCCTTCAACTTTCAAGGGGTTTATAGAGGAAACTACAAAGAAAAACGGTATATAATTAGTGTATAGTCACCTGCAGAGAAAAAATGTGCTTAGACAAGTAAAAAGTGTTGAGTTCTTAACTCCAGGGCACCCCTTTTAGGGCTGATATTTTTGATGGTAGGGCAGAAGGAAATATTGATTGGCTTTTGTATGTAATGGGATGTGGAAAAGGATGTTTAGATTCCCAAAGCCATCAATTACCTCTTGGGGAAACCTAGCTGCAAAACAATCGGTTCCTTGATGCCTGAGTCCGCACCAGTTGCTGCCTTCATGCTTGGGTGAGGCCCCAACATGTGGCGCTCAGAATTAACGGCCATCGTGCTCCATTACCACACTAATTGACCTCCAGTCTCCTGGCTACCCAGTCGAACAGGCCAGAAACAGTGGCATAGTGAAAGAGATGGCAATGGCACCTCACAGACACGCATATGTCAGGAGGGAGCATGGCTGGTCAGCTCCATGAAGCTAGTGGGGTGGGAGAGGCAGAGTGGATCACCGATGAGCAAGTTCTTGACAGACTTCGGCAGACTCCATGAACTTAGTCTTTTTAATAGTCAGTCACAGAGTCAGCTACATGACATTTCCACTAACAAATGACATTCTGAGCTATATGTAGTTTACTCTATTTGTGCAAGAGCAGTGCAGTTCTGATCACTATTTTCCATACCTCATGGTTGAGAAATCAAATGTCGACAAACATCCCTTATTCGAGTAACTGCAGTGGTTGGGGAATACCTGTAGGGTTCCTAATAATTTCAGCTGATGACAGCTCTTGTTTCATTCTTCTGTGCGCTTTTCCCATATTGGGAAGAGTAGCAGTGGAGTAGCAAGCCTGCCATGGACCCTAATGCAAGCAAGGAAAATGGGCTTCATGAACCTTTTTTGCTTTGCTGCAGTTTTTATAGTGCAAACTCGACCAGGAGGAATTGCAGTGTTTCACATGAGTGCTAGTTACATTACACAAGGTCACATGAAATTTAAGGCACGGGGAGATTACATTATTTGCCCAGAATCACAGAATGTTGAGCCAACGCTAAGACCCGAACCTGCTTCCCCAGTTCTAAAGTCAGCAGCTCTGGTCATAATGCCACTGACTGAATAGTTAAATACAGCCGTAATCGGGCCCCTTAGTGAGTCCTGCAGACCCCTGTGTCATACTAATTATGACCCTGAAGACAGATGATGACCAGACAACTGTGAGGGACAGCAGCAACATCCGTGGGAATCCAGGTTTCCGCTGGGTCTAATTTTGGTCTCAAGGAAGTTCTCATACTGGATAAGCTAGATACTTAGGGCCTCATTATGATGTTGGTCGGAAACGCTCCAATCGGCATTTGGATTTTCCTAACCTGTGTCGGAACCCATGTTTCCAACCGACCGAATATGATAGAAGGTAACTGTTCGGTCTTTCCGACTCGGTTCCGAACAGCAGACTCCGACAGACTCTGAGTCGGTCGAGCTGACTCGTACAGCTCTACAGATGGCGTTTCCAACCGGTGTATTACAATGTCGGATTTGGGCAGTGTTCCTGAATTGGTCTGCTCGTCTCAAAACGGCTGGCAGAAACTGACTTTGGGGGTCCAAGCAGGGCTCCCTTCACCTGGAGGCCTTTGGTTGGGGCCCGTGGGGGTACCCATGGGACCCCTCATTGCAACAATGCACAGTGTGCCAGGCACCATGGGGTACCTGCGACAGGGTGCAAGGTTTTTTCGCAACCCCCCCTTTTTTCAATGGGAGACTGTGTTGTCGGTGGGAACACAGGCTCCTATTGAAGTCAATGGTAGTCCGAACGAACAGTGTTTGGAAACATTGTAATCGGTCGGTCGGACTCTCCGAACCAGAGTCTGTGGGAACTGATTCCAACAAGGAGTTGGTCAGAATGATTTCTGACTGACATCGTAATGATGCCCTTAATCGTGTCTCTTCCTTGCAGGTCTTACTTGATTTATTCAGGTGGCTGGTGGTATTTGGGGACCCAGACATATCTATCATCATCAGACTTTGCCCCAAACCTAGAGAGAAAGCAGGAAAGGGGGAAGGAGGATAAACCGACTGAAAGGAAAATGGTGACCAATGGAGAATGCAGGAATGAGAATTAATCTGCAGGAGTAAAATAAAAAGACAGGAAATGCAGAAGAAGGTGGAATTAAGTGTAAAAAAGTTAGGCAGTCTTGGCATTTGTAAACTCCATATTTCTGTGGAGCTGGCTGACAGCCCATAAGAAAAAGGTGAGGCCTATGCACAAATATATATATCACAAATTAAGCATTGCTTGTGCAATAGTTCTTGCAAGAAAGCTTAGCCTCACCTGTAAAGTTGGGGGCGATGGCCTTCTTACAAAAGGCATTTTATTTAATGGACTACAAACTCTGTGGTCTTCGATAGCCATTTTTTTTTTTACTTCTAGTATTTATACCGAGCCTTCCTTTGCAACATTGCTATCAGCCCAGGCTTTTGGGCTAGAATTGTTTGCACCCTCGGCTGTCAATTGCCTGCTGCTATTCAAAAAATGTTGAAACTTTGCATTCATAAAGAGTCTAAGGGACTGTTTGATCTACCTCAGGCCGCCTGCAACTTTGGATCAGCGTTAGACCATGATTACTGTTTCACCTATAAGTTAACCTTCCTGCCAAGCCTGAATCCTTCTCAGCACCACACATGAGAACTATTATATTTCTAGATTCATCGTTTCTAACAAAAAGAAATATAGGGAAATGATCGTGTTGGAAAGTGCTAACTTAGTTGATGCAACATCTTAGACACAGAAGTATATATTTATTTTGGGACCGTTCAGTAGATAATAAGTCTGACTCTCCAACATTATATTCATACAAGATAAGGTCTGAATACAACTCTTCTCCCTGCAAATTCTCAGTTGCTGCTTTTAAATAGCGTATTACCTAAGAAACTACCACTAGATAGCCTACAGACGGGAAGTAACAGGTTGATTTATACACTGCAGAGCTAACCAGTCCAACTACTTTGTGTTATGTTTCTCCAGAAAACATGTTATTTTGAATTTCCACCCACAAGAACTACTTGGCTTGAAAGTTGATATTGGTAAGAAACAAGTATACAGCTATGTACAAATTCTCTCTACTGCATGCTATCTAGATATAACTCTTTAGTTATGTTAGTGAATTATAAAACTGTACGCCATATCAGGCTCCCTCTCAGGAAATTCTGGCCACTTTTGTTTGCTCTCACAGGTAAGAGATGCTCCTTAAATGATGTTTGTAGCAAACAAGCTCTGTGACAACTGACATACCTTGAAATGATTATCCCTGATTTCTCAACTTGTAGCACTGCCAGTAGAAATTGGCGATAGCATCTGGAGGTACATGCGTGCTGGAAGCCTGAACGCGTTTCGAACCCTGGCCTATAATATAGTCTTTTTATTTTCAATTTCTGCCTGCTTCATTATTTTACTGAGTAACAGCAGTGGATACAGGAGAGATGCCCCAGCCCATTTAGGAGACCCTTTTGTTCTGACCTTCCCTTGAACACTCTAGGTTTCTCAGAAAGTGTTCTTCCTCTGGCCTTCATCAGAAGCTGGACTAGGCAAGCATGACTTTCCCAGACTAGCTAGTCAAGAGCTTGATTTCCCGCTCTTGAGGGTGGGTTTAAAAGCAGTAACTGGCAGGATATTGGACCGGTGACTAGAGTTCCAAAGACAACCAGGGGCATAGAACTTGAGAGGAAAGGGGAGGACCAAATGGACTATATAGGAAAGATTGAAAGTTTATTGATTGACTATATAGGACATATGGAGTCAGCAACAAGAGCAAGAAGCATAGGTGAGGATCCAGCCCAAGAAAAAAAGCACAATGCGGAGCAGTATTGAACAAGAGTGTAAAAGAAACAAACGCAATTTGAAGAATTTCCCCAAAATTGGAGCCATTGGAGTCGCATTTCAGAGATCTGAAATCGAGGAATAAAGCATCTCAGTTTTCTCATGATCTTGTCAGTTGCAAGAGTGGATTCATGAACTGCATGAATGAGTAACTATAACTCTTAAATTCTGTGTGTTCATTTTTGTAATGTCCACAGCTTCTTGCAGTCATTTGCCCCATAGACAGAGCTGCAGGCAGAAAAGCAACCACTACTTTCAGGTCCCAGTAGAGTTTGACACCATGAATATGTCCCTCGACGACCCATCCTCTTTAATCCAGGTCAAGTAGTTAAAGCCACTACATACCTTGCCCCCTGGTAGGCACATGCTAAATCCAGACTAGGAAGTGACAAACTTATTAGAACCTCAAGAAGACCTTTCGCTCAGATTCTTTTAGTAGATTTACACAATTTTTAGAAAGTTTTCATCGGGATTGCCCTGATTTCCTCAAACATTTTCCTTTGGAATTCAATGAAATTTTAAACCTATTTTAAAGCTATTGCAACAGCATTTATATCTCTTTTTAGGATCATGCATGCATACCTAAAATGAGCTGTATTTCTAAGAAAGTACTTTTTTATACTCTTTTATTGTTACATGGTCTATTTTTTTTACTATATTGTGTGCATCGCAAATTGTCTTTGCTATCCTACCATCTAAGGCACTGCCTTATGTGCTTGGTCCACGCTATCAAGGGAGTCAAGTTACCAGAAAAAAATAGTGTATACTGCGCAACGAGTATGGGGAATGCCATCCCAGTAAAGGGCAAGGCCCTAGTGGATGGATTCTAGCAGCTAAAGGTCCATCGGCAAATGCTGCTCCACAGGAGAAAGATCCCTTTACTGCCTCATTCAATATCTATCATAAGGGACGCCATGTCTGTTGGAAAGTATTTTTTTCCTACAATCAAGTTCCCACATGATCGGGAACACCACCATTTGTCAGAGCTACCCCTCCTTTCCACCGTGGGAGTCCTCCCACCCACCCAATGCATGATATTTCTATTTATCATTATTTTTTTGTTGTCTTTTTAGCAAAACCTATATTTTGCATTCACTGGAATGGGTGTACCCCTCGAGCACCCGCTATTGTAGCACTGATTTGCACGTCTGTTGCGCAGCTGTTTGTCATGGTGTGCAACTGAGTGTGTATGAAAATGTTCCCTTGCACTCACCTGCAAAATGATGTTTACGTGCATAGCAATTTATGAATAATAATACCTTAGCCTTGTCAGAAAACTGTGGCCCTCACATTATTCCTGTCAATAGCTTTTGAAATGTATGGGACAAGTGCTGCAATCACCCAGTTATGCAACACCATTCAATATGGTTATTAACGAAATCCTATTTAACTTTCACATTTCATTTTCAAAAGAATTCAAAAGGCTTGTTGCGATGTGACTCATAGGCCTGCATGGTTTGATGTGTTATTGAAGCCCGTTCGCAGCGTGGCGCGGTGACTCAGCTGCCGCGCGCCAGGCTCTCAGAGCCTTGAACACAATAGGGTAAATTGTGAGTCACTACTTGCTAAAGTATGGTGTTTTTCATGAAGAACACAAGCTGGCCTCGAGGTCTGCTCATTGCATGGCATTGTTGGAGTGCACAGTTGGAAGTCAAGAGACCTGAGATCAGCTACATTGTAAATTATTCAAGCAGACTCCACATAAGTTGTGACAAACAACCTACTGTACACGTGAGTGATTTATTTTGCAAGGATCAGGGTGACTTGTTGCACTTAAAAATACTTTTTTTAATATTAGCATTTGGTTGGCCTCCAACAACTTAAAAGTGACAAACCGGCATGAGTTGACACGTTGTACAGCCTTGGAATTAAACATAATATGCACATATTACTTCATTTCCTAAAAAATGTAGGCAGATGATGAGTAGTGGGAGGGATTGATAACGCTTATTAGGAGAGGGCCTGTCAGGGAAGAGTAAAGGAGAGCACGAAAAATGTTACTTTGCTGAAGAGATGAAGCTGAAAGGGTGGCTGTGAGAAGTTGGCCTGGCATATGCTGGTCACTGGTTATAGTGGCCATCTTGCACCAGTCCAATTCGACTCTTATGGTAGATAGGTTTAAGACAACCTTTTAAAGAAAGCTATCCTAGTGGTAGCTGTGGAGAGCAGCCTTCAGGCTAAGTCTCAGAGGAATGTAAAGCAGCTTGTTTTACCTTATAATCTCTTGAATTACCAAATGAAAGGACACCACACAGGTATATATATCAAATATATATGTATTTATCTCTAGACACACTCTACTAATCTCTTTATGAGATTAGAAGCCAGGAACACATTCAAATATCAACGTTTCACAATAAGTTAAGCACAAATATGGCTGGGGCTCTAGGGGCGTACCAGACCATATACTAAAAAAGAGGTTTAGGAAAGTCGACTTGCAGAATGACAAGGCCTAGGGCCTGTAGAATCGCTGGGGCTTCACTAATGCAGCAAAAGCAGGTAAGTAAAAAACCCACGGGAGACGCATGCCGTGTGAGAACACAGCCACGGGTTCCCTATTGATTTCAACGGAGCAAGTCGCGGTTGGATTTTTAAAGTTTAAGGGTACTTCGAGGAAGTCTACAAGCAAGCCACTTACAAAGTAAGTAATTCGAGGGCCAACACACACTAGGGCACCGGAGTGCACGAGTTACCTCACCCAGGGAAGCCGGATGCATAGGTGTCTTTTGGTGTCTGGTCGCGTCGCTGTTATCTATGGAGACCAAAGAAAATTTGAGGCTTGCGAAGACTGAAGAAGTGTCCGGTGGAATCCAAGGCTGGATTCAAGATGAGGATGACCTGAAAATTGAAGAGACAGTGTTCACAGTCACTTGCCAGTGACCCAGGGCCAGGAAGATGGATGCCCACGGAAGTTGGGTGATTTCAGGTGATCAAGGGTGTTTTGACTCTTGCTCACGAGGACCAGGAGGCATCGACGATGACCAGCAGCTGGATTCGGAGTGCCCCACGACATCTGCAGCTTACTGAGGTGTCGGCAACCGGATTGGAGCCAACATGCCTTGGCAACAGCAAGTCTGGTGGAAAGTGAATAAAGTCAGCAGTGCAGACCAGCAAGGTCTGAGGGACTCACTCAGCGAGGGTAAGTGAGGGCAGACCTGGAGCAACCAGGAGAGCCCTTTGGTTCATTCAGAAAGTCTTCGGGTGACCCACAAGCCAACGGGCAAGGATCACAAAGACGCCTCGTGAGGAAATGCTTTACAGGAGCCCACGGTCACTCGGGATGGGGTAGGCCTCTGATTTTCAGTGCACAACCTGCTGAAGGCTTGGGCCACAAATGGTCCAAAGCACAAGTACGTAGAATGTCGTGAAGGGGTTGCACTCGATAATAGTGCACGGTTCCCAGGTATTGCAGTTCCTCGTCACTCGTGGGGTCCACTCGCCTCAGCTTTGCTGGGGACTCACAATGACCGTCGAGAAGTCAGGAAATCTACTTCCAGGGCTGCAGGGACTTCGGACTCTGGCGGGAGCGGGAAAGTTTGCGACCGTTGATTAGAGTTTTTGGTGCCTGCCAAGCAGGGGAGTCACTCCGTGACTCCAAGGGAGATTCTTCCGTCTTCCAAAGGTAGTGGAACATCGAAGGGCCAGGATTCTTCTTGTAAAGCATCGTCCAGGGATATCTAGTTTGCAATGGCAAGGGTTCCCTATCTTATACTAAAAGAAAGGGAGGGACTAGCTTTATGACCACTCCTCTGGGAGGGTCAGGGTAGGGGGTGGTTACACCCACTTCCCTTTGTCCAGTTTCACGCCAGAGCAGGGACAGGTAACCCCTGAACCGGTTTGAGCTGGCATATGCACAGAGGAGCCTACTGCTCCCCCAGTGCAGGACTTCAAAGCACTCTAGAAGTGCACCCACCCAGCCCCAATACACTAAATCCTGTCTGGAAGGTAGTGACACCTCCCTGTGACAGGATGCCTATTGTTGGGCCTCCCCCACTGCGAGTTTCAGTCAGCAGCAGGAGGGCAGCCCAGTGTCTGTGCTGGTGGCATCCATTTTGTGATGCCAGGGCTCTTTCAGATTTCTACCGTGTTACCACAGTAGCTACATGCCGTCCCCTCTAGAAGGGTGGGATCACACTCCCACATCATGGACTGATGTGGGGGTATGATTCCAAGTTGATTTACACCAAACACGACATGTTTTGATGCAGTCATTCCAAAGTTAGCATTTATAATGCACTTAAGAGTATATGGTTTAACCGCATCCACAAACAGCCACAGAGAATAGACTCTGCCAGCTGCAGAGGGGCCCTGCTCATGCAGAGGCACCCCCTCACATTGTAAACCAAGCACCCTGCCCTCAGGATTGATAGGGCCTGCCATAGGGGTGGCTGATAGGTTTATATGTGTGTGTATGGTGAGATATAGGAACCTATTCCTCTGTGAGGAGTGCTAACACTCCCTCACCCAGGCTGCAGTAGCAGGCCTGTGGTGTCAGATTGAGTCTGCTTCCCAGGGGTGGCATAATACATGCTTCAGCCCCTGGTAGGCCTGTGAAGTGCCTATGCCCTAGGTACCTAAGGTACCTTATACTAGGGGCTCATAAGGTACCACAGTATCCAATCACTAGTGCATCTAATATGCACACCAAGTCGTTTAGAGAGAACAGAGAGACTGGGGCCCTGATTAGCAGGGACCCAGCCAGACTATAGCCAGAAACCAGTGTATACATCATTAAAAAAGTGGGGGCAACAGAAGTGCAGATCCTACTCTCCTACACAACCCCCCCCCCCCGCAAACGCAGGGACACTAAACTAACCTTGACCAGTTGAGTCTTCGTGTTCTAAGTGGAAATACCTTGAGAGTCCATCTGCATTGGCATGTTGGGTCCCAGGTCTATGTTCCACTGTATAGTCCATCCCCTGTAGGGAAATGGACCACCTGAGCAGTTTAGGATTTTCACCTTTCATCTGTTTGAGCCATAGGAGGGGCTTGTGGTCAGTCTGAACTATGAAGTGAGTGCCAAACAAGTATGGCCTCAGCTTCTTCAGGGCCCACACCACAGCAAAGGCCTCCCTCTCCATAGCTGACCAACATTTCTCTCTAGGGGTCAGCCTTCTGCTTATGAAAGCTACTGGCTGGTCTTGACCTTCATCATTAAGTTGAGACAGTACAGCTCCCACACCCAGCTTAGAAGCATCTGTTTGAACAATGAACTTCTTTTTGTAGTCTGGACTCTGCAAGATGGGGGCAGTGCACATTGCCTGCCTTAGGTCATCAAATGCCTTTTGACAGCTAGCTGTCCACTGAACCTTTTTTGGCGTTTTCTTAGAGGTCAGATCATTTAAGGGGGTCACTATAGATCCATATCCCTTAACAAACCTCCTATAGTACCCAGTCAGGCCTAAAAAGGCTCTAACCTGTGTCTGGGTTGTTGGAGCTACCCATTCCAGTATGGTCTGGATTTTGCTCTGCAATGGTTGAACCTGGCCTCCACCTACAAGGTGGCCCAGGTACACAACCTGACTCTGCCCTATCTGGCACTTAGTGGCCTTGATAGTGAGGCCTGCTTTTTGCAGGGCCTCCAAAACATTTCTGAGGTGGACCAGGTGATCCTGCCAGGTGGAACTAAAGACAGCAATATCATCTAGATAATCTGAGCAATAAGTCTCCATACCAGTCAGAACTTTATTCACCTACCTCTGAAAAGTGGCAGGCGCATTTTTCAAACCAAAGGGCATCACCACAAAGTGGTAGTGCCCACCAGGGGTTAAAAATGCTGTTTTGGCCTTGGCATCATCAGCTAACTTGATTTGCCAGTAGCCAGCAGTTAGGTCAAATGTACTCAGATATTTGGCTGAGGCCAAAGTATCCATCAGTTCATCTGCCCTGGGAATTGGAGAGGCATCAGTCCTGGTGACTGCATTGAGGCCTCTGTAGTCAACACAAAACCTCATTTCTTTCTTACCGCCCTGGGTATGAGGTTTAGGCACAAGGACTACTGGACTAGCCCAAGGGCTATCTGAAGGCTCAATTACACCTAGTTCCAACATTTTCTGGACTTCAGTCCTGATACAGTCCCTGACATGGTCAGGTTGCCTGTAGATTTTACTCTTGACAGGCAGACTGTCTCCAGTGTCCACCTCATGGGTGCACCAGGAAGTCTGACTTGGGGTTAGGCTAAACATATGTCTGAACTGTTGCAGAACTTGTCTGCATTCAGTTTGCTGATGATCAGTGAGGCTGCTTGCCAAAGCAACACCATCAACTGATCCATCATCAGGGTTCTGTGAGAGCAGGTCAGGGAGAGGGTCACTCTCCTCCTCCTGTTCCTCATCAGTTGCCATGAGCAAGCCCATGTCAGCCCTGTCCACACATGGCTTTAATCTGTTGACATGGAGCACCCTAAGGGGGCTCCTGGGAGCTCCAAGATCCACTAAGTGGGCGACTTCTCCCTTTTTCTCAACAATTGTATGGGGGCCACTCCATTTGTCCTGGAGAGCTGCTGGGGCCACAGGCTCCAACACCCACACTTTCTGGCCTGGCTGATAAACAGTCAGGTCAGCCTTTTGGTCATGCCAAGTTTTTTGTAATTCTTGGCTAGCATCAAGGTTTTTGGTTGCCTTGTTCATGTACTCTGCCATCCGAGAGCGGAGACCAAGTACATAGTCCATCACATCCTGTTTTGGAGGTTTGAGAGGTAACTCCCAGCCCTCCTTCACCAAACATAATGGGCCTCTGACAGGGTGCCCAAACAGAAGTTCAAAAGGGCAGTAGCCAACCCCCTTCTGTGGGACCTCCCTGTATGCAAACAGAAGGCAGGGAAGTAAAAGGTCCCATTTTCGCCTAAGCTTTTCTGGGAGGCCTTTAATCATTCCCTTTAGGGCTTTGTTGAACCTTTCAACTAACCCATTGCATTGTGGGTGATAGGGAGTAGTGAACTTGTAGTTTACACCGCACTCCTTCCACATTGCTTTTAGATACCCTGAAATGAAGTTTGTACCTCTGTCAGATATAACCTCCTTAGGGAAACCCACTTTGGAGAAAACTCCAATGAGGGCTCTTGCCACCACAGGGGCTGTGGTGGTCCTGAGGGGAATTGCTTCTGGGTACCTGGTGGCATGATCCACTACCACCAGGATAAAGCTGTGCCCAGATGTTGTTGGAGGGTCAAGGAGACCAACAATGTAAATCCCTACCCTTTCAAAGGGAACCCCCACCACAGGTAGTGGTATCAGGGGGGCCTTTGTTGTGCCACCTGACTTGCCACTGGCTTGGCAAGTGACAAAGGAGCGACAAAACTCATTGGTGTTCTCTGACATGTGTGGCCAATGAAAATGTGGAACAAGCCTGTCCCAGGTCTTGTTTTGGCCCAAGTGTCCTGCCAATGGGATGTCATGTGCTAGGGTCAAGAGGAACCCCCTAAACTTCTGAGGTATTACCAACCTCCTGGTGGCTCCAGGGGTAGGATCTCAAGCCTCAGAATATAGGAGTCCCTCATCCCAATAAACCTTATGGGACCCACTAGCACTCCGAGCAGCCTCAGCAGCAGCTTGCTGTCTGAGGGGTTCAAGAGAGGGGCAGCACTGTTGCTCCTTACTCAGATCTTCCATGGAAGGTCCCCCTGCCCCCAAGAACTCAACCTGACCAGGCTCAAGTTCCTCTGGGGCAGTTCGTTCTTCAGGCTCTGCTTCTCCTCCCTCAGGAGGGGAATCTGAGATCTGAGACAGAGGGTAAGGCACTGCCTTAACCCTACTGCTCCCCCTCTTGGGTAGCATCTGGTCCATAGTTTCAGGATCCAGAGCTGGTTCAGCTTTATGCATTTTGGCCTGTGACCTGGTCACAGCAAATACCTCTGCAGGTATGCCCAACATCTCAGCATGAGTCCATAACTCAACTTCAGACCAGGCTGAAGTCTCCAGATCATTGCCCAATAGACATTCGACAGGGAGGTCTGCACTGACTACTACCTTTTTGAGGCCAGTTACCCCTCCCCAGGAGAAATTCACAACTGCCAGACTATGGTTGGTCCTGACATTGCTTGCATTGGTAACCTGGTACATTTCACCCAGGATGATCTGTGTAGGGTCCACTAGGTCCTCTGTCACCATGGTGACACTAGCACCTGTGTCCCTGAATGCCAAAGTCTGTTTGCCATTAATTATAGGCTGCTGTTTGTATTTGCCCAGATTACTGGAGCTCACTAGGAAGGACATCTCAATGTCTCCCTCACAAACCAGCATTGCCTGTGTGGTCTTTCTGACTAGGCCAGAGTCCACATCAGAACCAGGGGTCAACCCTACTACACCCTTATTCTGATTACCACCTCCACCAATACTTGTACTAGGGGCAACAGTTGCCTTAGGGGCTTGAGTGGTGGTGGTTTGGTCTTTGGACTTGGTACAATCAGAAGTCCAGTGCCCTTTCTGTTTACAGAATTTGCACGAGGGCTTCTTTTGGCCTTTTCCCTTTGTAGACTGTGAATCCCCACCAGATGCAGATTTTTGGGGCCCTTGTGAAGACTTCTGGTCTTTTGCCTTATCCCCACCTTTCTCTGAGCCTTTAGGATCCTGCTTCTTAGTGTCACCCCCTTGGTTCTGGGTTTTCTGCCTCACCATGGTTCTGACCCATTTGTCTGCATTCTTTCCCAATTCTTGGGGAGAGGTTAGATCACAGTCCACCAGGAACTGAAGCAACAACTGGTTTTGGCAATTATTAAGGATCTGTTCTCTCATCATAAGATTATACAATCCCTTAAAATCAGTAACCCTACTACCAACCAGCCAACCCTCCAGAGCCTTGGTTGCACAATCTACAAAGTCTGTCCAGTCCTGATTCTGTGCTTTTTGGGTGTCTCTGAACTTCAACCTGTACTGTTCAGTGGTTAAGCCAAACCCATCTATTAATGCACTTTTCAAGACATCATAATCATCAGCATCCTCTTCTCTAACAGTGAGGAGCTTGTCTCTACCTTTATCTGAAAAGGAGAGCCACAAGATTGCTGCCCACTGTTTCTGGGGCACCTGCTGAACTTTACAGGCCCTCTCCATAGCAGTTATCCACTTGTGGATATCATCCCCACTCTGGTAGGGAGGAACAACCTTGGACAGGTTCCTATGGTCTGGAATGTAATCTCTGCCTCTAGGGACACTGTTGCTGCCACCAGGGGGTTCTAACCCCTCTTTCTTCGAAGCTCTCTGGAGCTCAAAGGCTTCTCTATCTAAGGCCAATTGCTTTGTTCTGAGGGCAAACCTATCTTCCTCATACTGGAGCATCTTGTACCTTCTTTCAGAGGAGGTCTCTCTTCTATTAGAGTATGAGTTCCTCTGGTGGACAGAATCTCTGTCAGAGTGTTATGAGTGGTTAGATTCCCTTGAGGGGGACCTAGGCCTCTCTTCCACTCTGTCAGCCCTCTTAGGGAGAATTCCTCTGTCCTGTTCAGACCCTTGTGGGTCAGGCCCTTCAATCACAGACTCCAGGTCATCTTGATTTCCATCATCTGACCCAGAGACTATGGCTGACCCACACCCAGATCCAGATCCACTAGCTCCTAGACCCAGTCTAAGTTCATCTGCTATAAGTAGATTTATCAGGTGTAGTGTGGAGGGACTCTGTCCTAACCCCAGGTGTCTTGCAACACACATGGCCTTCAAGTCAAAGAAGGTCATGTCCTTATACTGAGGTTGGGTGGACCCACTGGCTCCATCCCTTGAGGACATTCTAGTGTTATGCAGGGTTGCACTACCTACACTAGTTTGTGGCCTACTGATCCTAGCTTGAGCTGTAGCAAGGGTGTGCTATCCCTTCACAAACAACTTTAAGTTCAGTAGGACTTATTGATACTAAGCTTGACTTTTATATGTACCTTGAGTACCTTTAGTGGTTTTCAGTTAGTAATTCAAATAGAGATTTTCTGGTAAAACAATGGCAAGCTGGAATCCCACACGCTGCCCACCAATGTGAGGAATTGGCCTGGCATATGCTGGTCACTGGTTATAGTGGCCACCTTGCACCAGTCCAATTCGACTCTTATGGTAGATAGGTTTAAGACAACCTTTTAAAGAAAGCTATCCTAGTGGTAGCTGTGGAGAGCAGCCTTCAGGCTAAGTCTCAGAGGAATGTAAAGCAGCTTGGTTTACCTTATAATCTCTTGAATTACCAAATGAAAGGACACCACACAGGTATATATATCAAATATATATGTATTTATCTCTAGACACACTCTACTAATCTCTTTATGAGATTAAAAGCCAGGAACACATTCAAATATCAACGTTTCACAATAAGTTAAGCACAAATATGGCTGGGGCTCTAGGGGGCGTACCAGACCATATACTAAAAAAGAGGTTTAGGAAAGTCGACTTGCAGAATGACAAGGCCTAGGGCCTGTAGAATCGCTGGGGCTTCACTAATGCAGCAAAAGCAGGTAAGTAAAAAACCCACGGGAGACGCATGCCGTGTGAGAACACAGCCACGGGCTCCCTATTGATTTCAATGGAGCAAGTCGCGGTTGGATTTTTAAAGTTTAAGGGTACTTCGAGGAAGTCTACAAGCAAGCGAATTACAAAGTAAGTAATTCGAGGGCCAACACACACTAGGGCACCGGAGTGCACGAGTTACCTCACCCAGGGAAGCCGGGTGCATAGGTGTCTTTTGGTGTCTGGTCGCGTCGCTGTTATCTATGGAGACCAAAGAAAATTTGAGGCTTGCGAAGACTGAAGAAGTGTCCGGTGGAATCCAAGGCTGGATTCAAGATGAGGATGACCTGAAAATTGAAGAGACAGTGTTCACAGTCACTTGCCAGTGACCCAGGGCCAGGAAGATGGATGCCCACGGAAGTCGGGTGATTTCAGGTGATCAAGGGTGTTTTGACTCTTCGCTCACGAGGACCAGGAGGCATCGACGATGACCAGCAGCTGGATTCGGAGTGCCCCACGACATCTGCAGCTTACTGAGGTGTCGGCAACCGGATTGGAGCCAACATGCCTTGGCAACAGCAAGTCTGGTGGAAAGTGAATAAAGTCAGCAGTGCAGACCAGCAAGGTCTGAGGGACTCACTCAGCGAGGGTAAGTGAGGGCAGGCCTGGAGCAACCAGGAGAGCCCTTTGGTTTGTTCAGAAAGTCTTCAGGGGACCCACAAGCCAACGGGCAAGGGATCGCGAAGACGCCTCGTGAGGAAATGCTTTACAGGAGCCCACGGTCACTCGGGAGGGGGTAGGCCTCTGATTTTCAGTGCACAACCTGCTGGAGGCTTGCGCCACAAATGGTCCAAAGCACAAGTTCATAAAATGTCGTGAAGGGGTTGCACTCAACAATAGTGCACGGTTCCCAGGTATTGCAGTTCCTCGTCACTCGTGGGGTCCACTCGCCTCAGCTTTGCTGGGGACTCACAATGGCCATCGAGGTCAGGAAATCCACTTCCGGGGCTGCAGGGACTTCGGACTCCGGCAGGAGCGGGAAAGTTTGCGACCGTTGATTAGAGTTTTTGTTGCCTGCCAAGCAGGGGAGTCACTCCTTGACTCCAAGGGAGATTCTTCCGTCTTCCAAAGGTAGTCGAACGTCGAAGGGCCAGGATTCTTCTTGTAAAGCGTTGTCCAGGGATATCTAGTTTGCAATGGCAAGGGTTCCCTATGTTATACTAAAAGAAAGGGAGGGACTAGCTTTATGACCACTCCTCTGGGAGGGCAGGGTAGGGGGTGGTTACACCCACTTCCCTTTGTCCAGTTTCGCACCAGAGCAGGGACAGGTAGCCCCTGAACCGGTTTGAGCTGGCATATGCACAGAGGAGCCTACTGCTCCCCCAGTGCAGGACTTCAAAGCACTCTAGAAGTGCACCCACCCAGCCCCAATACACTAAATCCTGTCTGGAAGGTAGTGACACCTCCCTGTGACAGGATGCCTATTGTTGGGCCTCCTCCACTGCGAGTTTCAGTCAGCAGCAGGAGGGCAGCCCAGTGTCTGTGCTGGTGGCATCCATTTTGTGATGCCAGGGCTCTTTCAGATTTCTACCGTGTTACCACAGTAGCTACATGTCGTCCCCTCTAGAAGGGTGGGATCACACTCCCACATCATGGACTGATGTGGGGGTATGATTCCAAGTTGTTTGACACCAAACACGACATGTTGATGCAGTAATTCCAAAGTTAGCATTTATAATGCACTTAAGAGTATATGGTTTAACCGCATCCACAAACAGCCACAGAGAATAGACACTGCGAGCTGCAGAGGGGCCCTGCTCAGGCAGAGGCATCCCCTCACATTGTAAACAGGATTGATAGGGCCTGCCATAGGGTGGCTGATAGGTTTATATGTGTGTGTATGGTGAGATATAGGAACCTATACCTCTGTGAGGAGTGCTAACACTACCTCACCCAGGCTGCAGTAGCAGGCCTGTGGTGTCAGATTGAGTCTGCTTCCCAGGGGTGGCATAATACATGCTTCAGCCCCTGGTAGGCCTGTGAAGTGCCTATGCCCTAGGTACTTAATGTACCATATACTAGGGGCTCATAAGGTACCACAGTATCCAATCACTAGTGCATCTAATATGCACACCAAGTCGTTTAGAGAGAACAGAGAGACTGGGGCCCTGATTAGCAGGGACACAGCCAGACTATAGCCAGAAACCAGTGTATACATCAGAAAAAAAGTGGAGGCAACATAAGTGCAGATCCTACTCTCCTACAGTGGCCATTTTGTTTTGTTTGATACCAAACCCAGAAACGTCTCGTTAAAATGGCGCCGTGCTCCAGATTTCATTCGGCCGTCCAGAAGAAATGGAGAATCAGGCAATACTCAGGAGATTACCAACACCCTTTGTAACACTGCAATTAGTATGAACAGGCACCCCCGTGCCTACGGGAGGGGCACCCTTAGTAGCGCCACGGGGCTGACCCTCCTCCGGGGCCCCTGGACAAGGAAGTGGTTGGCTGGCTGAGGTGATGTCATCGTGAGGCACGGAGAAATGAAACCTAGCAGAAAACAAACTTAGTGGGTATTTAAGGCTGTGCCCTGGGGGGTTTCGTTCTCTTTGTCCCCTCGGACCACAGCCTGGCCTCAGGAGCGTTGTTGATGTGGAGAAAGGTTCCGGTTGGCGGCGGGCGGAGATGGCAGGCTGAGTTGGAGGGGGACGTGGCGTAGTGTAATTACTAGTTAGGTTTTTACATTATTTTATTGGTATTTCTTTCGAATTGTGTTCCGGGGCGCGCAACGGCTTTGTGGGGTGGTTCGCTGTGCCGGGGTCGCGGCGGGAGTCTGATCGGATTGCGTGGCTGCCGCGTTTCTTGGACGAGGGTGCACCCGTATGTTGTGATAGTTTTTCGAGCCTGAGATTGAGCCATTTTGAATAGGGAAGTGTCTCGGATTCGCTGTGCCATGGATGCCAGCACAATGCATCATGGTTTCCCAGAAGGAGCAATTTGACTCAGACAGTAATATCTTAAAATCGCTTGCTGAAAGTCAGGCGTGGGTAAAACACTACTGACAATATAACTGAAAGACAAGAAGGCAACATGAACAGGCATAGAGCGTGAGAGGAAAGCAGAACAATAGAGCGTGACTGGCTGTTGGCTAATTCTATTTTTGTGTCTATGTGTGTTTGGGTGCACGTGAGAGCAAAGAAAGAATAGAGCGTGACTGGCTGTTGGCTAATTCTGTTTTTGCATTTATGTGTGTTGGGGTGCACATTCGTGCATGCATGCATGATTGTTTGTGTGAACCTTTTATTGTTTAACAATATTCTGGCTGCTTTCCGGGCCTAGAGGTGGCAGCTGTTCCAAGTGCATGCGGTTGCGTTTCGCTTGCGCAGCGTCGTTCTCGTGCATTGGAAAGGTACAGTTGCTGGGCAGAGGCCGTCAGCCCTGGCACCGGTGCTTTGGTGTTGAACAGGTCGATACGTTGGTAAATTTCATTTGTTAGTCGGGGGCTCGCACATTTCCTCAGAGGGGCACAATGTTGGAAGCTGCAACTGATTAACAGTTGACGAGCTGTGGTCATAATGTGAACAATGCATGTTCAGGACTGCATCTCGCGGCCCAGCGGGTCTTATACACGGCCATTGGCTCCTAGTGCCAGGCGGTGTTGCCGGTGGACTGCAGGGGGCGTGGCTGGGGCGGCAGAGCATTCGGCTGTAACAAATTGATTATCTGTTCTTTTTCTCAGACTCGTGAGATATGTAGCCCTTAAATGGTCTGATGTTACTAATGTTAATAAAGCTGTTGGGTGTAAATGAAGATGAAAGAAAAAGCATACTCCTCGTCTCTACTGAGGGGTGTGATAATGTTAAAGCCCAACTATAGGGCATATCTGTGCTGTGTTGCATGTTTGTGTACATGTGCAATGTACTATTTAAAGTGTACTCTTGGATGAATTGTACATATATTATGTGTTTGGAGAGGCACTGCTGTTTGATTACAGTGGTACCCACCTGTGTACGTGTGTGCAGTGCTCTAATGTGTTCTGTTGAGTCTGGGTGTTTTGTCAGTGTTGATAAGTTGTTCTGGGAAAGGAAGAGTATAGCTGTAGACCAACAACAAAATTAAGTACAGGTTTGCATAAATCAAGCAAATTCTTTTTAGACATGTATCAGCAAATTATTGATGATTTTTGCCTTAATTTCCTATTGTGTATGCCCCTCTGTGCGTGCTCCCTGCCCTCTTCATGGGTACTATTGGGTATATGAGGACCGATAATGGCGGGGGCGGCAGAGCATTCGGCTTGTTCCAAGGGCTTGACGCAGCTCACCAAAAATCCGAAATTCACTTAAATTATTTTCAGTTTAATGGAAAAATTCTCTTGGGCAAATTAGGATGTTCTGCCTGTATTTTCATGAACCGAATGTATTGTCTTGGCAAATTCTCACGCGAGGCACACCGTTTTCATAGTTTGCCTTTGTTGTTACAAACATGACATAGCGTGTATTTGTAAAACACACATTCACCCATGGGCGTCGTGGCGCTCAATGGCAGTTGTTTGTTGTTGCCCAACTCCATGGCAGTTACTTTGTCGACCTCAGAGGGATGGGGGGCTGAGTGGACCCGCCAGGTTTTGCACGGGTGTCCTTGAAGTCGAGCGCAGATCCATGCTGTAGACGCATTGTCAACTGACCAGGCAAACTACTTATCAATATAAAACACACAGGTGTACAGGTGTCTTCCTGCTGGCGAAAACTTTCCAATGGCCCTGAAGCAGGCACATCTCGCTAAATGCCGACAACATTTCCCAGCAACTATAACAGGAGCCCCTCAGTCGTGTGAAGAAGGACGGCATGTCGGAAAGGTGGGGCCAACATCAGTGTGATGCTCATTGGCAGCTTTCACGGAAGTCCGCTTGGTTCAGCTGGGAACATGTTTTCATGCCTGGCTTGTGCAGAGCCAGGTGGTACCTCTCCTTGCACACAAGGTGGGGGAAACATAACAGCCATTCTTTATGATTTACTTATATTCCTTCATATGGGCGGGAACAGGACTAGGATGTATGGTCTGCCACTCTGTATGACAAGTGAGCGGACAATTCTGGGGAGGTAGAGCCAACGGAGGCTTGCTTTCAGAGTTTATTTCTAACTTTTAAGTATGGTTTGTCCCAATACTCCTGCCAGTGGCAATGGTGGTTAATTCACTCAATAAATAAACAATAATTAGAACAATAACAACAGGCATTCTGCTCATTCATTTAAGTTCCGGTTCATATGGGCAGGGACAGGACTGGGGTGTGTGGTTTGCCCCTTTGAGTAACTTCCAATCGGACCATACTGGGGGAGGTAGATCCATTGGAGGCTTGCTTACTGATTTGATATTTCTGGCAGAGCTGTCCTCCCTGGCAATTCTGAGATCAGTCGTTGGTCACTGTTAACAAGGTCCAGTTAGAGCAGTGAGCCTTAGTTCTTCCGGTCAGGTTTTTGCGCTCAAGTGGAAATGCTTGCTTGACCATGCTTACAGCTAAAATTCCTGGCATTGACAGATAGCTTCGTATTGGTTTTTCATGGTACTACTAATCGGTCTTCAGAGCTGGTATGGGATCCTTTTAACAGTTGTTATTCCAAAGTTGGGACAAGCAGTTTGCGACCATGCAGCAGTACACTAGCGCAGCAGCGGGACCAATTACCGAGGTCATGGTAAACTCCAAAGTATTTGTTAAGCTGTATTAGTGCCTCGAACAATGTCAACACAAGCTTTACTTAGTGTTGGGCACTTAAGTTGAGCCAACAGGTATAAGCTTAGGGGACTTAAACGCAAACTCTAACAATGTCAACACAAGCTTTACTTAGTGTTGGGCACTTAAGTTGACCCAACAGGTATAAGCTTAGTTCTTCCACTCAGGTTATTGCACTCGAGTGGAAATGCTTGCTTTACCATGCTTACATCTAAAATTCCCGGCATTGACAGATAGCTTCTTATGGGTTTTTCATGGTACTACTAATTGGTCTTCAGAGCTGGTATAGGATCCTTTTAAAAGTTGTTATTCCAAAGTTGGGACAAGCAGTTTGCGACCATGCAGCAGTACACTAGCGCAGGAGCGGGACCAATTACTGAGTTCATGGTAAACTCCAAGGTATTGTTTGTTAAGCTGTATTAGTGCCTCGAACAATGGCAACACAAGCTTTACTTAGTGTTGGGCACTTAAGTTGAGCCAACAGGTATAAGCTTAGGGGACTTAAACGCAAACTCCGAGTGTGAAGTGGTCCCTCCAGATACCATAAAAAGTACAGTCCGTAAGCTATTCCTCAATGATTAATGCCTTATACAGGAGGGTATGCATATTTCTCAGTGCCAAGGCGCAGGATGCCCATCTGCACAATTCATATTATCTTGGTGTGGGCTTATTACCTTGGATATTATGCAAGCTTTCACAGCCTCTGCATGACTAGGGGAACGCCCAAATACATAAGAACTCTTGCCACTTAGGTGAAGGGTCTCTGCAGGAAGCTGGAGTGTGGGGGCCCAAAAGTCTTTTGGGATACTTACCAGGGAAACAGCGAATGATGGTAGTGAAGCCAAAGGGTCGACACCGGGAGCCGCCACAGGGAACTGGGGTGTAAGGGCCCTAAACTCTTTTGGGGATAATTCACAGGGAAACATAAAGTAATTCACAGGGAAACATCAAGTAAATAGTGGTGTTTGGTACCAGGGGCCTGGTACATCTGTAATCCTTGTGGCCAGCAGTGCTTAGCTGAGTTGTAGTGGTGTTTTAGTTTCTTCCCTGGAATGTTGGTCTGCTACTAAACACACCTTGTCTGCTCCTCCTTAAGTATGGCAAGCAGTACAGGTTCCAGAGGTGAGGTTCACAAGTTGGCTATGAGTGAACAGCGGCCTTTAATAAGTAATTAAGGAACAACCAGTTCTTCTCCAAGTCCCGTCCTTTATCACCTTCTTCCTGCATGTGCTAATTAAACATGCGGCATGCACTAGTTAAACACACCAGTTTTTGTAAAGGCAACAGCAACTAAGTGCATACTATCTTGTTTTGCTGCTAGCAGACATTTAGGACAGTTGGCTCATGCTCTGGTTAAACACACCAGTTGTAATCATGGTCAGTAGCATGACTTGGTGTTTCAACATGGCTCATAGCCGCCACCTACCGCTGTTTATTCTGTTATGGATCGGCGGTGAAGCCAGGGGCTGGGTTGGGGCTCCATGCAGTGCTGACTGATGTCCAGCAGGTGAAATAATTTGTTAGCAATCAATGCAACCCTAAAGGGGCCTCTTTTGCATCTGAACGTTTCTCCTCTATTTTCTTACTTTCGGTGGGTGTCTTGGCGTGATTTACGGGGCTCACAGGCCCATGTAGGCGGGGTTAATAAAACGTCTACTACCAATTTCACTGTTATATCAAACTGCCCTAACCCACAAAGTATGGACTGAGTAGAATCTTGGGGAGGCTGCCTGTGTTTCGGTTCCCCGGTGGGCCAGTGCGGTATGCGGTGCCCTGGATGTCAAGTGGTGCAACGGTTGGCTGTAGCGCGTTGGGGCCTGCCGGCACAATATGCGCAGCAGAGTGGAACATTGGTGGCCGAGATGGCGAAGTTCAAATATACGGCCAAGTTCTAGTGTATGGCCAAGTTAAAAAGTTAGCCCACTTTTCTTCTGCTCCAAAGCCCACTATTCTAACATAGGTGCCGGTCCATGTGAATAACTCAGTGCACAGTACGGGCTTTTACTATCACCAATTAAAACTCCCAAAGGGAGAAAGCGGTATTCAGTACCCATAGTTGGTGCAGTTGGCAGACCCATTGTTCAGCAAACTTCCTGCAGAAACGGGCAGGTATGTCTTGGGTGGAACCTGGGGAAAGCTGTTGCAAGGCAGGGCCTGCCGGCATGCCACCCACAGTAGAGGTCGCAAGAAGTATGTTCTCCACTGATGGTGGTAGATATGGACATGTGGAAGTTAACCCACATATTTTAACTGCTTGCCATTTATAAACAGGCAGCGGTGTCCTGATGGGAACCTGGGAAAGGTGGTTGCAAAGCGGGGCCTACTGACACGCTGCACTCAGCAAATATCACATTAATATGTGCTGGATGGTCCGAAAACGGAATTAGTGATAGTTCTCTTGGGTATTCGGCTTCTAGCTTGGGGTCTAATAATACCAGCGGTATGTGCTGGGGGGGGGGCTCCAGTCCAAGCGGAACAATTAGCAACTTGGTCAAAATAATTTAGCAACTCCAAAAATAGGCCCAACTTGGCTCAACTCGTCTAGTCAGGAATTTGGCGTAGTTCTGTAAAAATAAAACAGGCAGGTGTGGTGGAGCACCGTCAGCGTCTGGGGGGGAGGGTGAGTACGCCGGGCAGCTTCTCACTCTGTGGCGGAGCGCTGACAGTTAACAACAAAGAGGGATGTACAACAATGGAGGTGCAGCCATTCGATGGACCCCAGGAGGGGGTAGATTCCACGTGTTATGTTATGTTACTTTTATTTTATATAGCGCAAATCACCACTGGTCTCTAAGCGCTTTAAAAGAAAAGAACAGATTACCCGCATGGGAAAGTCCACAAGCAGCGAAGCTGACAATTAAACTAAAGGCAATGTCTTTTTGAACAGGTGAGTCTTCAGAAGCTTTCTGAAGGATAGCAGAACCTGTTCCCCTCGCAAGCAGAACCGGTTCCCCACGTGTGCAGTGGGTAGGCGGAGAGAAGGGACTGACCTGCCGGTAGTCCTAGACGCTACAGCCCTAACCCACAACATATGGTCTAAGTAGAATCTTGGGGAGGCTGCCTATGTTCATGTACCCCGGTGGGCCGGTACGGTATGCAGTGCCCTGGATGTCAAGTAGTACATCCATTGGCTGTAGCGCGTTGGGGTCTGCCGGCACAATGTGCGCAGCAGAGTGGAACATTGGTGGCGAGACAGCCAAGTTCAAATGTACGGCCAAGTCCTAGTGTACGGTCGAGTTAAAAAGTTAAAGTAAAAAGTTCAAATGTATGGCCAAGTTGTTCTAGTGTATGGCCTTACTGCCGTTGACATGCCGTTGACATGTTGATGCAACTAAAGTGTGATGCTGTGAATAATTCTTATATATCCAAGAAGGATACTTTCTTTGGTAATGGTCTGTGGAAAATTACTTGGTTTGATGTAAATAAAAGGTTATGCCAAGGACAACATACCCTGATTCAGAGAATTCTTGGGCGTAGCGGGCGGTAAGGTCACGGAACTTGGGGAGGAGGGAATGTCATGTTGTGCGCATACTATAAAGGATATCCTGCTGAGTAAGTTTACATTTTTGCTCACAGAGGAAAATGTATAAAGCATTAAGGTATTTGTGTCATTTGAAATTTGAGAAGAGTTGAATATCAGTTGAATGTGCCCATTAATATTTGAACAAAATGGCAAATCATCTAAAGCATAATTCTATCCAGGGCTTTAAGTGGGCCGGGTCTTACCAGTGCTCAGCACTGGCAGTTCTAAAACGCAAGTTCTGAGACGGGTCCCTATCAGGCTCTCCATTTTTGCCCTCACCCTCTGGATGAAAAACATAAAAATTACTTAACTCTGCAGCAGCACCACCCTTCACTGCCTTTCATGTAACTTCAGAGAGACTAGGTAGAGTTTTTAACAGTCCCACCATTTCAGAACTGAAGCATTTTCAATATGCTATACTACGAAGCCATGGTTGTTGCTTATTCATGCTAAGCAGCGAACACCCATTGAAAAAGCCAATAGTACTGACTTGTAAGTATAATGTTACTCGCTGTATTATAGATCTGGTTGTAATGACAGAAGTAGCAAAATACCTGTCGGGAGGCACACTAAGCTAAGCATAGATTTTTAGCCTAGGTGCTTTTAAGCCACACCCTTAATTACATCGGCCACACCCCTTTGAGAGACCCCCCCCCCCCAGTTATTTCATCCCAATTAAAGCTCTGATTCTATCTCAGGCATCATCCCTGAAGTAGCGTCACCAAGAAGAAATTGGATCATTTTCTTCAGTTTTATTGGCACGAAATGGCTCGGACTGTTGTCAGTTAGCCCTGATCCTGATAATGGTAAGGGGCTGGCATATTACCTGTGTATAATTGAAATCAGCCTAAGTAAATTCGCTATTTTCTGCCTGAAAGCTTTTTACCAACAAAAAAAGATAAACAGGAATAAACTTTTTTTAAAAAGCAATCGGCATTTGGACAAATTAAAGAACAATAAAAGCAACAGGACTGCTGGAAATGAGGAATAAGTAGAGAAAAAAACTTGAGTTGGGACAATATTAATTACCATTATCACATAGGATTGATAACAACAGTTACTGGCCCGTGAGAATATGAGATCCACATGAATGCTGCAGGTTTGTTTATTTTTCAGTCCGATATTTTTGACTGCTGAAAACAGCTGAACTCTCCAGTAAAAGTCTAGAGTAAAATGAGGAACTATTGTTTAACTCAGACCAGAATTGCCATTTCCCCCAATAATTCCCCTTTTCATAGGGGGAAACTGAAATCCCTGTTAAATCATGTTGACTCAATTGACAAGATTTTTTGATCCTCGTATCCATACCCATCATCTCTGACTACTTTTTCTTCTGGAGGGAGAGAGGTGGGGGAAAGAGCTGGGAGGAGCAACTCAGTTTCTCCCATTAGAAGAAATAGACTAGTGGCAGGTCTTTCAAGGCTTTGCACCGGTGAAGAGTCCCAGAAAGTGACACAAAGCAGCATACAGTCTTGATAAACTACTTGTGTCCAGGATAAAACATTTTCACTCTGCACTGTTGACTAAAAGTAATGCAAATAGCACTTTGTGCTACTTTTCATAAGTTTGTGTCCAAGGAATGGGCTATGGGTGGTACATGGACATTCCTATGATACCATCTCTTGTTTTTGATGCAGAGTTCTTATTTACCAACATTTGTAGACCTTTCTAGAATGCTTGCCTCAAGGAAGCATTTGTTTTTGGGCCAAAGTAGGGAAAATTATTTTTTCCGTACTTTTCAAATTTTGTATGTGCACTGCACTCTCCAGCAGACATTAAAAAAGTGGGAAAAGGTTAAACGATGCTTCTGTACAGCAGACATACACAGTGAGAAAGGGTTTAAAGTATGTCTGAGCATAATATTTTGTACTGGAAGTGTACCCTTGAAGTATAAAGCCTATGCTAGACACCTTTGCAGTATGGTACAAAGTTGTGTACATGCGTGTGTGCGAGCATGCGTGTGTGGAGCTAGGCACCCTAATTATACACCATTGCTTCGAAAGAGAGCAGCACCACCATACCTTAGTGAATGTGGCACTGTACCTCCCTATCTCTCTCTCACACAATACAACAATTTTGGCTGTTGTGCTTTTTTGAGTGAAATATTAGTACATTTGCCACCAGGAGTTGAGGATTGTAGGGGGGGTGATCAGGACTGCTCCATAGTCCCTCCCCTTCAAGTCTGTACTTCCTGAATCACTTTCATATAGCTTCTTCATCTCCCAATGCTACTCTGCCCAAGAAAATCATTGAGAGAGGAAAGAGCTGTGTGTTTGCGGTCAAACAAGGAGCTAGATGCTCTTTTCGTTATTATTTAGCCTAAGAAATAGTCCATTGTCGGACTCCTTTTTGGGGCACGGACACACAATTCTGTGCCCCAGCACTGCCAGATACAGTTTGCAATTTTTCTTATCCTAGGACAAATTCCAAAAAGTACCTTGCTCCTTGCTGGGTTGAGAAACAAATGCCTGCTCCCCAGCGATGAGTCGGATGCTGATTGGATTTTTTAAAGGGCAGGCACACACATCTGTGCCCCAGCAAGGTAGCATGCATGCAGTTTATTTTTTTCATAGCCTCAAAACAAATGTAAAGGGTGAGGTAATTCAGTTTCTGATCCCGTTCGTATTTAGCCACCATTTTGTGTCTTTCCGCCATTTTGTGTTGCCCTCACTCAGGCGGCACGGTGAACGAAGTGTTGTTTTCCCTCATCCTATTTCAACGTGTCAAATAACCTCCTGCCTCTGTTTATAGCTGGTGTCAGGGTCCGGCCGACTCCACTAATCCTCGTCTGGTCTGACTGATTCCTGTTTCAACTATCTGTTGGTTTACACTATTCTTTCCTGACTTTATCTTCTCCTCTGGCCTTCGCTATTCTTTACTCGTATTCTCTCATTTCACAACTGTCCTCCGGGGCATACAAATGTGTCCTGCCACCTGCAAGTCGACTTATAAACACTACCACTGATTAACTTGTGGGGATGGGTGACAAACACAGTTGGGAGAGAGGCTTATTTGAGTTACTTAATATCTTGTTTTCACATTCTTCTCATTGGTTAACCCTGTATGCATTGGGAGTGTTCTTTGTGAATATGTGTGTTATAAAAGATTGTGCGCCACGAAGTAAAGTGGCAGTCTCCTAAGAACATACCGAGTGTACTTCTGGGACAACTTTACTTAGCTGCAGCTAATAAACCCTATCTTCTACGCCTAACGGAGTGTCCCGTGTCTCTGTTCGACAAAGCAGGTGAACTCAGGAGATTAAGGCGTACCCTGCGCCGCCAGGCCCATAAGGTCTTGGTTCTTCAATTGGCGCCCGAACGTGGGCCGGCTTCAGAGGTAGCAGTTCTTGCCCGAGGATCATGAGGAGCCCCGCAGGAAAATTCTGGAGGAATCGCGAACCACGTCAAGCGACCCCTGTATGTCGAAATGGTCCGAAGGTCTTCTCCTTTCTGACAGCTGCTGACGACTGCTGCCCTGACTGCCGCCCTGCTTTGGTCCCTTTGATGATGTTTGGTATCGCGAGACATTAGACGGGCCTCTGTTGGCGTAAGAAGACACTTAGTTAAGTATTGGTGGGTAGCTCCCACTATTTTGTTTTGATTTGGGTCTTTGATTCGGCTATTGCAAAAGCCGAAGCCGAGGGGTGAGTACGTTTGTACTGTATTATTTGATTTAACCCCTTGATGTTTGTGAACAGTCCAGTGAAATAACGATGCCTGGTCTGAATACGTTTAGGAAGTTCTGTTGCTTTGGTTGTAATAGGGATTCCCGGCTGGAGGACTCTTGTCCGATTCCTCCGGTTGGAACTCCCACCCATGAGCTTTATTCAAAACATGGTGTCGGCCCCATCGCCTTTAATAAGGCATGGATCCGATACACGAAGAACGATGGCGTTCTACAGTGGCCACAAAATGGTAGTTTTGAGCCTGACATATTAGACAATTTGGAAGCGATATTGTTCAAAAGACAAGCCCGGCCGGCAATGTTTGACTCTTTCCGCCTCTGGCGTAAGGAAGCCAAACAGAAAGAAATTAAGCAGGCAAAATGAGATAAGAAAGCACAAAATATGACGATTATACAGGCTGCCCAGCAGTTTAAAGATAATGAGATTGATAATGCAATGGAAATTTCAGAGAGACAGCATCGTATGGCAATAGATAGATGCTATCCGGTGTTGCCTAATTCCCCTTCTGATAAAAATAAGGATCTGGAGGAAGACCCTTTGATGTCTCACCTATTGAGATTGCCTCCACCCTATGTACAAGGTGCTAATGCACCCCCTTTGTTACAACCGGTTCAGTTACCTGTTGTCCCCCCACCTGTTCCGGTTCTTCCACATTTGCCTCTTCCGGTATTGCCACTCCCACCTCTCGTGCCACCGATTCCTTTGTCTCCATCTCCTGAACCTCAATCTTCTTTGCCTTCGGCTCCCCTTATAACTGCCAGTTCTTCTCCTGTATCGCCTAATACCTTGTCCCCTGTCCTTATGTCTAATTCTCCTACTGTGCGCAAATGAATATCTGGTTTCTTGTCCCCTTTCTTTGAGACTCTGAACATGTCTCTGGCTTTTTCTCGAAGACAGTCAACTTCCAGGTTCCGACGAACGGGTGGTATTGGACTCTCTCGCTCGCAAATGGATCGAGAAGGGTCCCCAGTATAGTGTGAAAGATATCATGATCACCTTTCATCAGTGGGAGGCGCCCACGCAGAGATATGTATTTAATGTTATGTGTGACACTCTCGCTAAAGAATGGGAGGATATGGATTTGGGTTTACTTCCCCAGGGTTTGTTGGATGTTGAGGCTAATTTCGATAAAGGACTCATTGTGGGTTCTAAGGTTGAGGATGCCGTAAGGACACTTGTTACTTTTAGGTCCTTATTTTCTTCACAAACTTTTCTTGATTCTGATCCTGCTGTTCGGCAGACATTGAAACATTACCCAATGAGAGAGGTTCCTCTGATATGGAGGGAAGAGGTTGCGCAAGCAGGTAATAATCCAGCTATTCCCGCTCACTTCCAGCGTATATGGGTACATGTGCCCTGGAAGAGATCTGATGTTTTGGCCCTCAAACAATCTTTACCGGATCCCCGTAAAAACCCTGCTGGTTACTATAAAGAATTGTCTCAGACTGTTGATGCCTGTATTATGAACTTGGCCGATATTGACATGCTGATGGGAAATGTAGTCCCACAAGCGTTATGGGCTCGGATTCGTAGAGAGGATCACGTTCAAGAATTGGGTGGTACATGGGATGCTATAACTGCCTCGGATAGAGCACAAGTGGGTGGTGCTAAGCCTCATGTTTTGATCACAGAACTCCCTGGTAGGATTATTACTTTAATGAAAACAATGATGCCCGCCTTACGAGTTAATTGGGATAAATTAGCCGCGTGTAAACAGAAGAAAGATGAGAGTGTCTCCGATTTCTTTACTCGTTTTGAGGAGACGTTTATTGATCACAGTGGTCAGGATATGACTACGGAGGGTGGACAGCGATTATTTGTAGATAAATTCGTATTCAATTTGCTCCCCGAGTTGTCACATAAGTTAAAAGACTTTGAAAGTTCATGGGCTTTTTCTTCTTCGGCTCAGATATTGGCTACCGCTCAATATTACGAAAACAGGGACAAAGAGGAAAAAGACAAGCAAGAGAAGAAGACTAAAGAATTAAAAACAAAGGTTCTTCTGCAACAAGCTTATCCTCCTCGCTCTGCTCAGCGCCAGTTTCAAAAGCCTCCCCAATTTCAGAGGGTGTTTCAAAAGCCTGAGCCCTATATTCCGCAGCCTTTGTTAGGTCCTAACCAATGCGCCTATTGTAGGGAGGAAGGTCATTTTAAGAATAGCTGCCCGGTTTTATTACAGCGTAATGGAGGACTATCTACTCCACGAGGTCGTGGTGGTTCCCAGTTAGCGCCCAGGGGTAGAGGTCAAGGTATGTCGCCCCAGACACAGCGTTCCCTTCCACCTCCACATTCTATTAACTACTTTGATCAGCAAAATACTCAGTCTACACAGTATTACAATGATGATTACTATGTTGAAGGTGAGAATGACGGTCTTCACGCTAACTAGGACAGCCATAGACAAAGTGAGGGAGTTGTATCGATTCCAGTAGATCAGAATGGGCCTTATGTTAATGTCACTACAATGGGTGTTTCAGAGCTATTTCTTTTAGATACTGGTGCGATGAGAAGTTCTATTATTCACTCCAAACTCCCTGGGGCACCTTTGTCTGGCTTAACAAACGTATCCATAGGATTTTCTGGTGCCCCAGTTCATAGCCCGGTCTCTTGTCCTCTGCCTATTTCAATTGGTTCTTATGATTTGGAAGCTCCGCTTCTTTTAACAACTGGTTGCGGTGAAAATCTGTTGGGTTGGGATTTATTGAAAAGACTGCATGCAACGATATATTGTTCTCCTTCTGGTGTACATCTCGTTTTGGGGCAGAAACTGACTTCTCCAATGTATTTGTCTAAAGGTCAATTTCCACCTGAATTGCTCTCTCTCCCTGCAACACTTTGGGCTACGGGTCCAAATGATGTTGGTTGTCTTGAGATCCCACCCTATGTTGTTACCCTCAAGCCCAATGCTAAATTGCCACGCATCCCTCAATACAAAATTCCCAATGATGGTGAAAGAGCACTTTTTGCTATTATTTATGATTTGGTTCAGAAGGGTGTGGTCAAGGAGACGAGGGAAAATGTATGCAATAGTCCTGTTCTCCCGGTTCTTAAACGCACTGATCCTTCTCAGCCTCCTGTTTATCGCTTTGTTATTGATCTCCGGGAGGTTAATAAAATTGTTGTAGCACAGTTTCCTGTTGTTCCAGATATTACTGCCCTGTTAACTATGATACCTGCCTCGGCAGCTTGGTTTTCTGTTATCGATCTGAAAAATGCTTTCTTCAGCATCCCCATTGCTGAAGAGAGTAGGGATATTTTTGGCTTCTCTTTAGGAGGCCGAAGTTTCTGGTTCAAGCGCGCACCCCAAGGCTATTGTGAAAGTCCCTCCAGAGCCAAGCTCTGAAATGCCAGCTTGATGCTTTTCCTTTGCCGCCAGGTGCTACCCTTATTCAGTATGTGGATGATTTATTGATTGCTGCTGATTCAGAGGATATTTGCAAAAACGTGACTATTGCACTATTGCGTCACTTGTCTGACCTTCACCAAAAGGTTTCACCTTCTAAATTACAATATGCCCGCCAAGAGGTTACCTATCTAGGTCATCTCTTGTCGAAGGAGGGAAGGCGACTGACACCAGAACGTATTCAAGCAATTGCACAAATGTCTGTGCCATCCACACAAAGAGAAGTGCGTGCCTTTCTGGGCATTACTTCTTATTGTAGACAGTGGATTCCAAATTTTTCTTTGTTGGTTAAACCTTTGTTGGCACTCACTTTGAAAGACACGCCCCAACCCCTTCCTTGGACTGATGAATGTCAGAAGAGTTTTTCTGATTTACGTGCTGCCCTGTGCTCTGCTCCTGTGTTGGGTACTCCGGATTACAGTAAGCCCTTCACGCTCTATGTCCATGAAAGAGAGGGTTGTGCATTGTCAGTCTTAACACAACGATTTGGAGACAAGCAGCGGCCATGTGCCTACTTTTCGGCCACATTAGATCCAGTAGCCAATGCATTGCCTAGTTGTCTTAAAGCTACAGCAGCAGCAGCAATTTCTATTCGTCAATCTGCTGGAGTGGTGCTTGATAACACTCTTATTGTCATGGTACCACATGCAGTGGATACCTTGCTAAATAGGACAAAAACGCAGCATCTTACAAGCGCTCGCTTGTTTGGGTATGAACTGACGCTCCTGGCTAGTCATGTGCACATCAAACGATGTAACACTTTAAATCCAGCCACATTGTTACCTCTTACAGAAGAGAAAGGTATTCAGGAACAACATGATTGTTTTCTCCGTACTGAGGAGGAGACAAAAGGTAGGATTGATTTGAAGGATACACCACTAATGGACCCGGATGGGATCCTATGGGTGGATGGTTCTTGTTTTAAACTCCCTAATGGTGAAACAACTTCAGCTTACGCTGTTACCACCTTGCATACAATCGTGGAGACAGCACGCATCAGACATAATTCAGCTCAGGCGGCTGAACTGATAGCTTTGACCAGAGCATGTGTGTTATCTAAGGGGAAGAGAGTGAATGTATATACCGACAGCCAGTATGCGTTTGGTGTGGCACATAGCTTTGGTCGTTTGTGGAAGGAAAGAGGATTCTTTACCTCCCACGGTACTAAAATACAGCATGGTCAGTTGGTAGCTGATCTTCTTGAGTCACTTGCTTTGCCTACCCAGATAGCAATCATAAAGTGTAGTACACATAAGAGGATTACTGATGATGTTGGTCGCGGGAATGCTTTTGCGGATGAGGTAGCGAAAGAAACAGCCAGAGATGCTATAAGTCGCATGTATGTTGCAGGCCCTGCAAATTGGGTCAAGGAAAAAGGAATGTGTGAGGATACAATAGAAAGTGTGAGATCGATTCAAGGAGAGGCTACAGAGAAAGAGTTGAGTAAGTGGAAAGAGAGTACAGGAATGTTAGACGCGATGGGATTTTGGATAGAATTGTCAGAACATCAGCGTTGGCTGTTGCCAGATGCCTATGTACTGCCTGTAGTTGCTATGGCACATGGTCCAGCCCACATCAGTGCGAAAGAAATATGTAAACTTCTGGCTCCAGTGTGGCTGAACGAAGGGATTCCAAAATGTGCAGATAATTTAGTGAAGCATTGTATCGTTTGCTTGATGCATAATCCAGGAAAGGGAACCCCAACTCCAGCAGGTCATTTTGCTCCCCCAACATATCCTTTTGAGGTGTTGCAAATTGATTATATTCACATGGAACGATACAACAATCTCAAATATGTTTTGGTGGTGGTGTGTGCCTTCTCCAGATGGATAGAGCCCTACCCCCTGACAGACAACACTGCTTTATCCACTGCCAAAGTTCTTCTGAAAGAGTTCTTCCCTAGGTTTGGTTTGCCACGCATTGTCTGGAGTTACAATGGAAGTGAATTTGTGGGCCAAATTATGAAAAAGGTGTGTGCCGGTCTTGGTATTCGCCAGAAATTCCATGTGGCGAACCATCCCCAATCAGCGGGTTTGGTAGAGTGCTATAACGGCACTCTCAAACTTAAGCTTGCAAAGGTACAGGCTAGCACGGGACTTGCCTGGCCCGATGCTTTACCTTTGGCCCTCCTATCCACTAGAACAGCTGTACATTCTCGTTTGGGACTTAGCCCATACGAGGTTGTTTTTGGGCGCCCGGCTAATGTTTGGGGAGTCCCTCGCCCTAAAAAGTATTCTGACATACAGTATCCAATGCTGATTGACTACTTGCATGACCTCACCACTAAATTACATGTTCTCCACCAACAGGTTCAAAACGCTTTACCAGAGGCCTCCACAGACCCAGGTCATTCTATCCAACCGGGAGACTGGGTCTGTGTGAAAAATTTTCAGAGGACAAGGAATTTGGAACCTCGTTGGAGGGCGCCTCGACAGGTTCTTCTGGTGACACGTACAGCAGTGAAAGTCAAAGGGAAAAAGAACTGGATCCATAGCGTGCACTGCAAAAAGGTGCCCTTGCCCTTGCCTTTTGACCAGTGGGTCCGTAAGAGTGTAGGTGATTTTGAAGGCGAAAGGGTCCTTCGGTTTGTACCTTTCAGTAGTGCACACCTAGATGGAGCTCGGTCTGAAAAAGAAGATGACGACGTTTTACAAGAAGCAGTACCGCCACATCTCCGATTGAACACTACAGATCCACAGACACTATTTCAGGACCAAACTGTACTGAACAGAACTCGATATAATTTAAGGCCTAGACTGGTCAAGGACACCTGAGATTTTCATCTCTTTCGTGACATGTATCATCTGTCCAGGTTGCAGGGTCACGGTAGGAGTCTTGGTTCGTGACCTGTATAGTGGCTAAACCCCCAGGACTTGCAGTGTCATAGGACGGCTAATGATCACAGCCAAGTGAGTAAGGAAGATTGCCGTGAGCAACAATTTTAGAGGATGGATGTCAAATTGGGAAAGAATAATAAGAAGGAAGAGATGAAAAAGAAATATTGTAAATTGGTGTACAGTCAATGTGGCATAACATTGTGTGTTCTTATGTTTTCTAGTATCTTATTCGCTTGTATAGGTTGGATTGTTCATGTTATACAGCACAAATCTGTTCCTACTTTTATTTCCTTGCCTTTTCATTCTACTATCTCCCCACATCAGTTATATACGCTTCCCCAACATGAACTAATCAGGAGAACAGAATATTTTAACAATTCATTTGTCCAGTTATTGCATCAACACCAATTGGTAGTCAACACAACCGACTGTTGGGTGCGTGGACTTATGCCTCATACCACAGAAAAAGGGATGCCATATTTAGCCCATCCATTTTCTTATGAAGGTTTCGCTTGGGCCTATTTTGTGATGTTTTCAAATGCATATCAGAACCAATTTAGACGTCCTGCTGGTTCATATAGTAGTGGACAAGATTTTAGTCATAGTTCTCTGATAAAAGGAATAGTGGCTATGGCTAGAATTGTGGAGAATAGTAGGGTTCCTGTTGATGAGAAAGGGGCATACGATGGTTGAAATGTGACTCATTACGCTACTAGCCTTACAGATAGAGTCAAACAGGGAAAATCTCCACCAATTTGGACTGTGCCTCATCGAGGTAACTTTTGTTTACAAATAAATGGCCAGACTACTGACACTGGCCAAGGAAAGAGTGTTTGTTCCCATACATACATTCACACATCTCAGAATTCATCACCGTTAGAGCGTACATGTGGCTACCGACAGATTTTTCAGGAACATGCTAGATAGCCTTCCTTCTCCCCCCTACATACACTGCTCCTTCAGGACATCACAGAAACAGATATGGCAGAGGGATTATCGATTCTAAAGACACGGCAGGACAAGAGGGAGGTGATTTCCTTAAAGGATTTCTTCCTTTTTGGGGCCCAATGGCCAACAGTAGAAACATGAGGCAATTGGTTCGTGTTGTGGAGACTACCATAGATGTCACTGTGGGAGCCTTGAGCAATCTCACAGCTGAACTTCAGGCGGATCGTCTCATGACATTGCAGAATCGGATTGCTTTGGATGTTATTCTTGCGGATCGTGGTGGAGTCTGTAAATTGATCGGATCTAGCTGTTGCATTTATATACCTGACGATGCCCCTACGGTATACCAAGCCATCTCCAAATTACATGTGATCTCCGAGTTGATTCATCAGGACGAAGGAGATTGGTCTTTATTGGAATGGTTTTGGGGATTACTGTCCAAATGGGGATGGAAGGTATTAACACTCCTTGGAGTGGTTTTGGCCATCATTTTTTCCTGTTGTCTCTGTATGCAGTGTGGCCCCGCCATCTGTGGTCTTTGTGCCACTATGTGTGTCCCAAGGCCTGTGCCACGGAAGACGGAGAGCATTAAAATGATGTTGCAGCAACAGCTTGATGACCTCATGGCCATTGACGTCGACTCAGGTTAAAATGAGTCTGTGTGTCTTGCCTGAGTAATGGCAATAGGAGGGTCTGAGGTAATTCAGTTTCCGATCCCGTTCGTATTTAGCCACCATTTTGTGTCTTTCCGCCATTTTGTGTTGCCCTCACTCAGGCGGCACGGTGAACGAAGTGTTGTTTTCCCTCATCCTACTGCAACGTGTCAAATAACCTCCTGCCTCTGTTTATAGCTGGTGTCAGGGTCCGGCCGACTCCACTAATCCTCGTCTGGTCTGACTGATCCCTGTTTCAACTATCTGTTGGTTCGCACCATTCTTTCCTGACTTTATCTTATCCTCTGGCCTTCGCTATTCTTTACTCGTATTCTCTCATTTCACAACTGTCCTCCGGGGTATACAAATGTGTCCTGCCACCTGCAAGTCGACTTATAAACACTACCACTGATTAACTTGTGGGGAAGGGTGACAAACACAGTTGGGAGAGAGGCTTATTTGAGTTACTTAATATCTTGTTTTCACATTCTTCTCATTGGTTAACCCTGTATGCATTGGGAGTGTTCTTTGTGAATATGTGTGTTATAAAAGATTGTGCGCCACGAAGTAAAGTGGCAGTCTCCTAAGAGCATACCGAGTGTACTTCTGGGACAACTGTACTTAGCTGCAGCTAATAAACCCTATCTTCTACGCCTAACGGAGTGTCCCGTGTCTCTGTTCGACAAAGCAGGTGAACTCAGGAGATTAAGGCGTACCCTGCGCCGCCAGGCCCATAAGGTCTTGGTTCTTCAAGGGGCCCTCGCTCCCTGCTAGGGTGCATACATACATGTCTGCACTCCTGTGAAGAACATGACTGGTGCTTGGGTTGTTTCTTTACTACAGATAAAAACCCAAATAAGTCCCTGCTCCTTCCTGAGGTACAGACAGACACATCTACCCAGCTCCTTGCTAGGTGCAAGCGCACATGTTTGCACCGGAGGAGGGGTCCGATCGCTGTTTTAATTATTTCTGTGCCTGATAAAAAATCAATACAGCGTCAGTCTACTCATCCGGCCACTGAAATAAGCATCTGTGCCTGGAGCCATCTGGCACCTTATGAAACCTACAAACCCCAGACATGCCTAGACACGAGATACCTGGAGTTCAATCAATCAATTCAACTTTATTCGCATTTAAAGGATACATGCATAAAAGTGCACATAAAACACAAATATAAGAACATCATGTGTCACAGTAAAAAAGAGAGTAAGATAGCAAAGTGCAGAATTTAAACAAAACAAATCTTTAGAATAAATAACTAAAATACTAAAAGGTAGGCAATACAACAGACAGAATACACATCAATTCATGATCCCATAATTAGACTTCAATAAAAACAGTCCCTCTAGCTGGAAGCTTCCTTCTTGTTATTAAAACTGAGTGTAAAATCTAGCTGTCATAAAACATATAAAAGGAGTTTCAAATGTATTTAATACTGCGAGAGCTTGTGAGTGAGAGTTTAAACTCAGTTTTCTCAGCAGGAGAATAATAAAAAAAATCTCTCCGTTTTGTAAAATAAACAAAAAAATTAAATATGAGAAATAGATTGAGTAGACCACTTATCGCACGGACAAGGAGGCAATTGGTTGACGGAATATACTCTGGGCAAGTAAGCAACAATTAAGGGAAAGATGTTCAACCTTAGCCTTATCAATAAGAAGCGGTGCGTGTTATTGGAGACAAATGAGAGATATGAGGCATTTCCATGTGCCACCCGAGGGAGTGTCTGGTAGGTTAGCACTGAAATTTTAGAAGTGTTTTGTTGCCATCTATCATGATAACATTTGGCTGCAAAAAGTGTCCTAAGTCTAGATTTGGGAAAAGACACACAATGAGATGGTGAATCAAATAAGATTGCTAGTCCCAAATCCAAAAGGTATCACTTCACATATGCTAACCACTGAATACTAGCTGTACGGTCAAGAGTGAGTGTGTCCCCAAGTACTAGTTGGTTTAATTTTCCAGAGTTATTTTTCCAGAGTGTAAGCCATAATAAAAGCAGAGCTAATTTAATAGTATCAATTATAAGAGGGAGACATAATTATTTATGTACAATGATGTTTGGGCAAGGACCTGGAATGGGCAGCAATCTTTTTGTGAATTTATCTTTAATAATCTGAAGAGTGCCACATTAGGCTATGCCCCAAATCGCAGCACCATAGGTAGCTATAAATAAAGATTTTGCAAGGTATACATCTAGCATTTCTTTACACGGTTTCGTTCCCAAGATTGAAGCAAATTTTCACATCCCTGCTATACTTTTTTTCATAAGCGTTGCCCTATTGTTAACCATTGGAGATCAATTTAATTTGTCATCAAAAAGAATCCCCAAATACATGAAGCTATCCACACGTTCTTAAGTTCTACCTTCTATTTTTAGGGGCATTCATTTTTTCTTTCCAGTACCCACCGCCATAACAAAGGATTTTGAATTATTCACAGAATGGCCTAGATCAGCCATTTACTCCGAGTATATACCTATAGAGCGCTGTAGGGCCAATAGGGTTCTGACTAATACAACAGCATCATCAGCGTAAAGCAAGGCAGTCACAGTTAAAGCACCTATGACAGGAACATCCTTACATTTAGCACCAAGGACCTCACTTAAATTATTGGTGTATAGTGAGAAAAGGAATGGAGCTAGGACACATCCCTGTCTCACCCCTTATCAATCCTAAACAAATTTGTGCATTCTCCTTGTTTCCCATATCTAATTACAGCCCCAGCATCTCTATAAAGTTCTCTAATAAAATTAATTATGCGCTGTCCACGCCCAGAGATTCCAAAGTGGCCCACATTTTATTGAGGGACATGCAGTCAAAGTCCGTGGACAGGTCCATGAATGCCATATAAACTGGCCTTTCTCTGCTAAGACGTATTTTGCTATGATCAGGGCAAGATTTAGGCACTGGTCTACCGTCCCCCTTCCCTTCCTAAAGCCATATTGAATGTCTGCCAAAATGCTGTTCTCAACCACCCAGTCCTCCAATCTGTTTAATAGTAATCTCCCCATTAGCTTAGCTGTGCTGTCCAATAGGGAGATTGGGGGATAATTAGCAGGATTAGATAGCTCACCCTTCTTATAGATAGGAATGATTAGTGATTGTTTCCACAAAGGGGGGGACCCACTTTAGCTACAGCAAATAAAGACCAGATTCAATAATGGTGCCCACAACGATTTATTGTCAAGGACATTGTCCAGTGGGACTCCATCCAGGCCAGCTGCCTTTATGGCAGGTGATTGAAACAGGGTGAGTTCTATTTCCTCCAGTGAGAAATCCAGTGGAGAGAGAAAAGGTAAGGAACCCCTAATGTCTTGTGTATTAAACTTAAGTTGAGATGGAAAAAAATTCTGAAAATTATTCAACCATGTAGGTTCATCAATGTGAAGATCTAAAGATCACCCTCCACCCCCCTGCAGAAAAGGGACATTAACCACTTTCCAGAAAGCCTTGCTATCTTTGCTCTGGGAGGCATGTCTCAAATTCTCCTAGGCTTCCACACGTAACTGCCTCTTCCTCTCCTCCCTTGCTGTTTTGTAACTAGCTCTCGGGCTACTTATGAAAGTTTGAATTCTAGGATGCAATTTAAGGGCTTCCAACAAATTTGTAGATGCCTGGGAACAATTTTTATCAAACCTCCTTCTAGGCACTGACATATTTTGGGTTGCGGGTCGAGACAGATAAGCTCTGATAGACATTAACATTTTAGTAAACTCACCCACTACTTGAGAGCTATCAATGTGTGGATCTAAGCAGGACTGAGCTTCCTGAAATATTGTCGATAAGACTTTAGTCAATAAGGAAATAGAGGCGATTGTTTCCCATTTAAGTGTATAACCATTTTTCCTTAAAAGGAGGGGTCTAGGGGCAGATGAAAAACTAGATTTATTATAACCGGCCAGTAGGAATCTAACAAAGATTAAAGTATGCTCGCTAAATTGAGTCATCTGTAGCAGAAGTTAGAGGGAATAATTATAAAATCTATAGTTGAAATGGATCCAGCTCGATGGAAAGTTGGGAGCAGTTGGCCCGAATGGAGATGAAAAGGATTTATTATGAGATCCCAGGTCAGTAAGAGGCTGTTTAGGACATTACCATAACTGTAATGATTAAAGTGGGTTAGCAAAGACTCATTTGTATCCATTACCCCGCAAATACACTGATCAGTTCTATTACATATATGTGTATTAAAATCTCCAGCCCATACAATAAAAATCGGTCTATGATGGTGATAAAGCAGGTCATCCAGTATTTTACTCAGCTCTTCCGCCACTACTGTAAGGTTTGCAAAGTTATTATTATATAAATGTATCACCAATAAATCGGCCGACCTACACCCAGTAGCTACTATAATATAAAAGAAAGGTGAACTATTTATAAAGGAAACCTTTCTCAATTAGATGGTATTGACTATAGGTGTAAGTAGGCCCCCCTTTGCTCTACCTGAATTAGAGGGAAGAGCTGGGGTTAAAAATGATAGATAGCTATTTACAAAAATAGATTTCTCAGCCCAAGTTTCCTGAAAACATAATATCAGCATCCCGCAATTCCTTATACCATTCCGAATGATCTTCCTTCTTGGCATAACCTGCTATGTTCCCTGAGAGGAAGAGAACTCCACGGGGGACTCCTGGGGCGAATGCTCCCCGGGTGGAGGTATAATATGCCCACTATGTGGAGTATCTATCCCTAGTGTGACAAGAGCTAGCACCTGATCCCCTGTATTAGTTACGAGAATAGGCGGAGATTGACTTATACTCTCCAGCATAACAGAAGAAGAATGGGAAATAGAAAATGCGGGGTGGCAATTGCAGGAGTCCAGATCCTCCAGAGGGGCAAACCTATTTGTGGTTGGAATAAGATTATTGTGTAGTAATGGTCAGATCTCTATTAACTGGGAAGCTTAAACCTTGTGTGTTTAAGCTACGTATCGCAGAAGGCTTGTAAAAAAAAACCAAGGGAACAGCATAGATCTGAGACTAAGAAGAAGGAGCAACCGGTAGATGTCTTCTTGAACCAGCTACTGATTATCAAAATTAAGAATGATACTATCATTTCCAATTACTTTTGGGTCTTGGACAATCCAAGGGGTTCTTCTCACCATAATCAGATGATTTTGAATAAGATGGCCTATATTGGATACTTGAGACAACCAAAGACGAGCTTTGGCCAATAAATGAAAGGTAGACTTGCCCTAGTTTGCTCTAAGTAAAGGTACGTTAACTAAAATAAAAACAAAAGGACATGCCGCAGGAGGTAAATTCATAAAACAATGAGTATTCCCTTGGGGGGTTTTGGGGGGGATAGTAAGAGGTACATGTGGGCCTATTCAAAGCAATATGTTCCCTGCTGATGTTACCTGGATGAATCGGTGGAAGTATATTACTTCTCCTGCTACTACTCTGCACGGGCGGTGTAGTCACCAAAGGATGCACAATTTAAGGTGGGCTCCTGATACCTACAACATTTTGGAAGGGTGCAGTTTCAGAGAGCTTGCTTTTATAACCCTGACACATATTATAATCATTAGATTTATTGGAATTGCAAGAGGGCGATGAATTTGCCACAATTTGGGTTATAGACGTGGGATTGAGAGTACAGCAATTTGTCTCCTCCAAAGGAAAGTGGACCGCTGTATTAATTGTAGCTTATCTAAGGCATGGTCAATGGCATCTAAACGTTATAAAATCGGCTGAAGTAATTGTTTAAAATTATCATGGAATTCATGCCAGTTAAACAAAGTAGTGTCCTTTAGAAGATTATTACTAAGTGAGGGGTCCTGGGGTAAGATGGACTTTTTAAATTTTATTAGCACAAACGACGGCCGTAGATTTAGCCCGACCTCTTTTTCTTTTGCCCTTCTGCATAGATGCCGTAAAGTGTAACATGGCCTCATTATCGCTCTGTATTTCCAGTGAAGGTTGAGCAAGAGTCATGCAAGGCAAAGACTGATCAGGCAAGTCCGTTCGGTCAGCTGTAATAGTCAGTCCCTGGTTCAAAGGAGAGTCAATAGGACTTCACTCTACACCCCGCCCACCCCCAGTGACAACCTCCTTTCTTTTCGCTCAATCTCCTTTTCCAGGGCAGAGTTTGTTTTTCCAAGAAAAGTATCCAGTGGAGTAATAGTTACCTCCTCTGTAGATGCTGTATTGGCCTTTTTCTTTCCCATTTTGCTGCCAGAAGTCGAATTGAAGATTTTTGAGGGGGGACCTAGCCCAGCCTCCTCTGGGCTGCGACAGGCATGGACGGGCCCGCCCTTGGCACGGGCACGCCCGCGCGCATTCCGCGCTGCAGGAGTGCGTGGCCGCCTTTTTTGCGCTTGGAGATCTGGCTCCGCCTCTTTGCTCCGATGAAGGATGCTGGGGAACGAAGACCCAGCCAACAGCCACCAAATGCCAGCCTTTGGGCCTCGTATGGCCGGAGAAGAGAGACCTATTATTTTATAGAAATCTGAAGTTATCACCTATAGGATTCTGCCTAGTTCTGGGGACCTCATCTGTAGTTTGTATTCTCTTCTGAAAGTCATCTCCCGACTATGGACCTCAAACACAGACCTACCTTCATTTCGCTTCTGACACTAACCAACCTCTCTACACATCTCATACCTGGAGTTGTCCTGAATGGTGTGGCTTGTGAGGATGCCACCAGCTGTCTTATCCAGAAATCCCTGCACAGGTCAGACACTGGAAAAAAATAATGTACTCACACTTATGTAATGGAAAGTTCTGGAATATATGTGTAAAAGCAAAATCCCCACCACGTAGTGTTCCCACCCTTGTACCAATAAAAAAGTACCTCTCATGTGTAGTTGGCGATATTGCAGCTGGTAGGTAAAGACCAGATATGAGGCAGCGTGAAGTCAATATAATATCAAGGTCGTTTTCAAATGGTCACAATTTTGGGTTATTCCTGTCCCATGCAATAAGTCCATCAACATAAGGGATAGTGTTTTAAAGAGAGAAGTATGGGAACATTGAATGGCAGGATTATTGCCATTTTCCTGAAGTTCTGGAGTTGCTGGTCACAGAAAATGGAAGAATTTGTGATTTGTATACCCCCTTTAGAGGGATTATGGCTTGTAAAATATATAAGGATTCATGCCAGTCCCATCACTGTGAATTCTTCTACGTCTCTATTTTTGAGAAATGTCTGGATTGGTATGTTGAAAATCTGACATGTGTCTTGTTCAGCATATTTTCCTGGCCAGCTAATCAGGACAAGGACACTCCCGCACCCAGTGATAGAAACTATATGATGTGTAGATGTTGAAACTATATGATTTTAGTTTGTTTCCAAGTAGCCCAGGCGTGATACCTATGATCTTAAATCTGCAATTCGCTTTTAGTTGCATTCTGCAGTTTCCAAATGCATTGCACCCAGTATTTGACCTATGAGCACACTAAACCCAAAGAAAACCTATACTTGTCCGGTACCCCACCCTCAGAACACCCAGAGTAACAAAGCTAGTTGTCATTCCGTGTCAGTAATATGTTTCAGCGTGATGGTGACCGGGTGGAATGACCATGTTTAGTGCTACAAATCTGACAAACCTCATTCTCAGAGTCTTTTACTGGCTAATCAGTCAGTGCAAGGGATGTTTGGCTTCCACCAATAGATTCCTTAGGTTGTATAGAATTAGAAAACACAGAGGGCCATATGTGTGCAGGGATCTTGCATTTCCTAATGGTGCGTATCGTAATTTCAGGCTGTTAGGAAATGCAGAAGGGCATTTTGGTATGTACAAAACACATTTTCTATGGTGCAATTTGTGATTTCCATCATGTAGAAATTACATTTTGGAATTTCTAAATAGGAAACCGCAAATTGGTAATTCCAAATGGCGAATCGCTAACACTATGTACAAAAAATTTCCTATTTGAGAATAGTCGCTTAGTGGCCATTTAGAAAATGCAATTGGCAGCAATGTGTATCAGGTGGTAACCAGGTGTAAACTATAAAAAGTCTCCCAAATGCACTTGGCTCTTTCAGAATGATGGCTCTGTATGTCTTGGCAAGGAGGATGAGGATTTTGGCTGGTAGGCAGAGAAGGAAGAGAGAGGAAAGGATATTTAGTATGAGGGTCACCATGTTTGAAGAGACTGAGAAGGAGATATATGAGAGGTCATTTTGGATTCATTGCTGAATTACAACCTCAGCTACAAACCTCAACAGTCAGTAGCAATGCAATCCCATCACATGTGCAGGTATTGTGTTGTCTACACCTTTTAGCTTCCGGTAGTTATCAGGAAGTCATATCAGTCCCAGGGGGTTTGTCATAAAGTGATTTTTTCTAGGTTTTGTCATAGGCTTTTGAACATCATGGATGGCAAAGTGAACAACACACTAAACTAATGTTTTATCGGGTAGTACAGTTTCCTTATGTAATTGGTTGTGTTGATGGCACACATATTGCCATATGTCCCCCCTCTGCAAATGAATTAATTTATAGAAACAGGAAAAGCACCCATTCGCTCACTATACAAGTAATATGTGATACCTCATGCATCATAACTGACCTTCTAGCCAGATTCCCAGGCAGCACATATAACTCCTTTATGTTCCACCACAGTGGAATAAATAACCGTCTCCCTCAGGGTGATTTTGGTGATGGCGTTTTACTTGGAAAGAGGACTGCAAATTCAATTCATACAGTGATCAATAGTATGCTTGTAAAATAATCTAACAGTTTATCCTTTTCATACTATTTAAGGAGACAGTGCATATGCCTTGCACCCTTGGATACTAACCCTATATTTGCACCCAAGAACCAGAAGTGAAAGACTATACAACAGGAAACATAGGACACTGCGCTCAGTAATTGAACGTATGTTTGGAATACTCAAGTCTCGTTTGCCTCGATGCCTTCACTCTACAGACCAAAGAGCTCTTATAAAATCGAGTGGCGGCCGATAATTTTAGGAGGGAAGTGGGCGGACGGGACACACACACTCATTCACAACCATGCATTCACACACATCTATTCACAACACATTACCAAATATTCAAACATACGCACGCACCAAACATTAATTCAAACAAAATCACACACACCTGCAGCTTTGCCTCAGAGGTCCCAGGAGGGTTGGAACTGTTGACTTCCCTCATTGGTTAACCTTAGATCAGCCAAAGAGGGAAAGCAGTAGTCCCAACCTCACCACAGAGTGGGATGGGGTCAGTGAGACTGCTGACCCCGTCCCACTCTGTGATGAGGTGACACAGATTGACAGTCGGCACTGGGCACTTAAGGGCTCAAAACTGAAGCTCCCAGGTCCTAGACAATGAGTGACAAATCCCTTCATCACGAGGGGGAGGGCCTTGAGTACCTTTTCTGAGCTGAGAATGTCATGCCCACAGGAGCTGCAACCTCCTCAGCCCAGCATGTTTCAGCTCAGGCTGCCATGAGCATGTGCATTTAGTGCATGTCTAGCTCCAGACTGCCTGACCGGAAATTAAGAGTGTCTGGCAGGCTGAGGGGGCGTCGCCCCTCATCCTTATGAATGGGCTGTAGCTGGTAAAATCTTTGCCACATGTGGCACTCTCCACAACATAGCCATGAGGTAGGGTCTCCACAACATCAACATTAAGCCAGAATGAAACACAGATGACGAACTACCGCCACTACAGATTTAGCAGGATGGGACAGAGATCACCAACAACTATTTTTAATGAAAGAATGATGACAAAACTTAAGAAATAGACAGCACACATGGTGGTAATGTCTTTGCATGACTGCAATGTAACCTTTTATTTAGGTTGAAAAAATGTACTTCTTTATCAACTATCATCAACTGTATCCTTATAGGAGGTTTTTTTTCAACAAAGCAACACACTATGTAAACACAAACATAACAAACATTTCTCATAACTCAGAGTGTCTCCAAATGTCACTTTTTACGACCTCTGGTGTTGGTCGCCTTCTCAGCAGGACTTGGCTGTGGAGATGGGGATATATCTGTTCCAGATGTGTGTGGGCATGTTCACCATGTTCAGCTTCCATCTGGCACAGATGTACCACTGAGGCTAGAGCCGTCTTCACTTTCAGGTGGTGGCAAAAGGTTAGGAACAGACATGTTATATTTCTGAATGTTCTCCAGAGCTGGGGTCGATTGGACCAGTCCGTGGGCTACATCTTGGCAGCAGTGCCCCATGTTATTTTAGATATTGATTGTCCTCCTGGCAAGAGTGCTCAGTGCTACTGTCAATCAATTGATAGATTTTGTGAATGCTTCATAGCGTCCCATGTGCTGCTTGTGCCAGAGTCTTTGCAGACGTTGCTCCTTCTCCATGGCAGTACTCCAACGGTCTTGTCTTTCTGAAATTGCAGCATTGACTGTGACAGGCTTTGCAGATGCCTATTTACTGTTTTTATCTGTTTGGCTTGCAGGCGCTGTACTGTGATGATTAATTTCTCCAAGCCACCAAGCAATAGAGAACTGTCCGCCATGTCATCAGAGATATTTTCATGGTGGACTGTTTGTTGTTGGACTCTACACTGTCTGTGTGTCCTGCGCACAGATGAAGTTGTGTTCTTGCTATGTGTAGCTCCTCATCACTTTCCATAAAGTCTGGTAGTGCTGGCACATTTGCTTTCCTAATAGTTGGAGTTTGAGTAATGGGTGTAGGAGTAGCAGTTGTGCTGTCCTCCGTTTTCACGTGTGTGTCAATTGCTTTTTTGGCCTCAATGGTTTCAGACACATCCTGGGTGTGATCTGTGGATATGTATGTATATCGTTATTGTAAATAAATTGTTAATAAGTTTGTGTAATATTGTTGAAAATGTGATTCATTGGTTTGTGACATGGAGATTATATATGGATATGTGTAGTTTATTAATCAACACACGGTACACCATGTAACGTGGTTGTACTACAACTCCCATAATGCACTGCAAAAGCACACCAAACATCTAAATGGAGTTTTTAGTAGTTAAGATGTTGCACTAGAGGACAAACAAACAATATGTTATGGTAAGAAATTAAGAGAAAAATGACTTACCTCGGCTGGAGCCTGCTGGACTGGAGGTTTCAATGTCTGACACACCCACCACACTTTAAGGTTCAAGTGTCCCCTCAATCAGTGATTCCATTGGAGTAGAAGGAGAATGTTTGGCGGGTCCACCACCTGTGCCACGAACCTCAGCCATTCTTCTGGCCATCTTCTTTTTGGTCTGGGATCTTAGGCCATACCAGTGTTTCCTTATTTCAGGTATGGTTCTCTAGGTGACACCAAGTGAGTTTACTTTCTCCAGGATTCTATTCCATATTTTTGTTTTCTGACCTCAGGTAGAGAAAATGATGCTTTCCCCAAAAAGCTGGCCAATGTGTGCCACACATTCCTCAGTTAACAGATCCAGCTCCTTCTCTGAAATGTGACTTTGTGCTTCCTGCTGACGGGTCCTTATCCCCATCTTCCTTAGACATGGTGTACTTCAGAAATTGGATTTCCACTGCCAGTAGTCATACAGGAGCACACCTCCTTCAAGCACCTTCCTAGGCTTGTGGGTTGTGGCCACACCCTGTTTCCTAAACTTCCTTATTCTTATGCCATCATTCTGCATCAAAAATGCGACTTTTCCAAATTGCAATTTCTTATTTGCAAATCAAATCTGTGCAATTTCCAAATTGTGGAATACTCCCCTATGTGCATCTTATGTTGCAATTTCTAAATAGTGATTTGTATTAAATCGCTATTTGGAAATCGCAAACAGTAACTTTTGTACATATGGCCCATAGTTTCTATACTTTGCATGTAGCCCAGAGTTCGGTATCTGCCATCAAATGAACATCGAACCATAAATAGTAATTCAGCCATCATTTTGTGATCTCTATCAATATTATATAATTGATTGTTCAGATTAAATTCCCTAGGAAATCACCACACATATTTAGTCCTGCCAGACATTCAGGGCAACACTTACTGAGTTTTGAGATTCATGCCTTTCTGTTTGAGAAATGAAGAAACATATTGAACATATTTGTTTAAAAAAATGAAATCATCTTCACACTTTTCATTATATCTTTAGAATACAATGAAATATTGATTCAGGGTTTGCACAAATGCATAAGCCCTAAAAGTGCCGAAGGAAAACTAATTTGTTTGGGGGCACAAAGAGACCAAAGAGTTACATATACTTGATCAATGTAATACTGATTGCATACAAAAACTCAGACACAGAGGTGTGCAAAAACCCTAGCAGTGCAAGAGTTAAAGCAAAGGTTGCTGGGCTACAGAACACAACAGAACACTTACAGGATCCAAGTGCCGGAATGAACATGTGCTTAAATTATGCTGGAACAATGCGGTCTTTGAAAATATTAATTTGCCTTCATGAAGGATGAGCATGGTATCGCTATATTATCACTAACTTAAAGAAGGATTTGGCAAAGCCAGTAGATGTTTCTTTTAAAAAACATAAAGTGCATTGACGATGATTCTGTATGTGTGAATATTCATGTTGGCAAGTAGGTGAAAGTGCAAATGAGTCAAAGAGTGAATGGCAAGACGAGTGCACGAATAGAATAAATATATGTGTAACTGAGTACACAAATATATGAATGGGTGAGTAATTGGGTTAATGGATAAGTAAACAAGTGCTTGGGCAAATGAGTGGATGGATGAATGAATGCATGAGTGCATGGATGATAAATGGCTGAATGAAATAAATAAAAGTGTGAATGTTTGCATGAATGGTTAAGGTAATGGAGGGCTAAGGCAAGGATGCTGGAGATTGCTTCTGCCCCATTGGGAGGCACAGGCTGAACTCTCCTTCCACTGCTGTTGCATACAGTCCTTCATGCACTAATTCAAGTATTCCCTCATTAATATCTAGCAGATTCCATGAGCTTTAATGGAGTGGTAATCATACAGGAGCAGAGCAACCAGATGCCACGACATCATAAACACCCAACCATTTTGATGAAAATAATATCACATGTGCAGTCTAGTAGAATGCATGGGTGTCAATTCACCTAAATGTCAGGTGTAGGAGAAGTGACATCACATTCCCTTTCACCTTAATGACATCACAGGAAGTGACATCATATGACCCATGACCTTGATTTTTTCCAGGAAGGTCCATCACACGACCCTCACATCACAACACTTGACAACGCTGAAGTTCCATAATAATAGTATGATCAGTATAACAACATAATACAGCATAACAGACAAATGCCAATTTTAGATACCACATATACTATAGTGCTGACTTGATCTTTGAAAGGTTCTAGGCCATGCTACTTTCCCTGAATTGCAGTGAGCAACCAAAGTGAGTAAGCCAGACTTCTTCTAGAGGGCTTCTTCACCGCAGAAAATATTTAAAAGAATAGTGTGAAAAAGTGCATTTTAAAGTAAAAAAAAGAGTGCTCATTAAATATTCAAAACCTTCCATAGTATGCCAAGCCAATAACACCTGATATTCCCCAGGTGGTGACCCCCTTTTTCTTTTCATAATGTGCCCCTATATGCCAAAAATACTCTGATTGTGCCAAGGCCAGCATTTTCTTATGGATCTCCCAGTATTCAATGGGAGCCCTCTAATATCAGAAATGGCATAAAATATGCCAGTGCGCAAATTTTGCAATTTATACTGTCTATATACCATAGGTGACCTGTATGTCAAAAATTACCTCATTATGTGAGAGCCAGCATTTTGTCATGGCTGTCACCTTCCCATATGCCTGTTTGTTCACCTTTGTAGAAAGAATTACCTTCAGTGTGCTGGAAACCAGCTTTTTGCCACTAGTTTTCACGTGCCAAGAATGTCCTCAACTATGCCGATATTTTTCCACGGGTGCACTACATGCCATGAATATCCTCTGGTATGCCAGTACCAATTGATTACAATTGGTGCCCTTTGTGCAAAGAATTAGTTCCCATTGTGCCAGTAGCAGTATTTAGTTACAGTTGTGTGTTGTGATAAGAATTGCCGCAACTATGCCAGACCCAGTATTTTGCCTGGGTATCACTATAAGTCAATAGTTACCTTCAGTTCAGACAAACTTTTAAGCATCACATCACCTTCTGACTCATATTCTCTCACTCACACACATACTCTCATTCACGCTCACTTTTACTCATTCATTCTCAGTCACACTTTCACTCACAATCTCTTACACCCCTTACACTCATTGCTATTATTGATCACTCACTCACTTGCATTCAATCGCAATTTGACTCACTCATTTTCACTCACTCGTAGTTACTGATACTCAATATCACACACTCTCTCACATAAAAACACTCTCTCTTGCAAGCATGCACACAACATACATTTTAAACCATTTTACTTACCATAGGTACAACCCAAGGTTCCATTCCAGCTAAGTGTGCTCCATTTTTTATTACACTGACAAAATATTATTCGCTGCCAGTATAAAAATAAATGGGCAGCAAATAAGGAATGCTATGCCACGCCCGTGTTCTTGCTACTGATTTTATCCCCTCTGAGGCAAGGGGTCAAAAAGGCCATGCCAGGGGTCAAGGCAGGGCTCGCAGCCGCGACCCCTGGCAACCTGTAAATGGCATCCTTGGTAGAATATATTAACTCCAAGTCCCCCCATCTGCACTCAGTGCTTAATTTGTAAACAAATTAAGTGCCAGGGCCCCCACCAGGAGGCCATTGCAGCTTGCACCACCCATACCCCTGCCAGCGCCACGAATGAGAGAATTGAATTAATAGACCATTGTTGTTGTGTTCATCTCTAATTTAGACAAACAGCACTAACATGTGGCAGACTGTCATAAGTGCTGGTGCTGACAATTAAGTGCGGTGCTGAGCACCGGAAACCACCAGCTTAAATTAAGCAGTCAGCACTCCATGTTCTGCATTCCACGTCCAACATAAAAACTCATGAAAGAACATAGCAACTGACCAACCATAATAAGCAAGTCTCCCCTCACAGGTCCTGCACCCCTCTACAATGGGAGCAAGTAGAATAGAGCACTCTTTTGGTAGTTCAATAAATCGTGCCCACTCTTGTTCTTGAATGACTCTATTCCACTCTTATTCACAAGCCAACGGTCGGCAAACACCCCATCATTTTGCATACAAATGCAGTCACAAAGGGAACATAGGTACTGCTAAATTGACCATGAAAGCGTGCAGGAGCTGGCGAGACCACCTCAAAATCCCACAAATTATGTTGAAAGGGAATATGAAGGCCTACTACATCCTTGCCCTGAGGATAGCCAGTTCCTGGGGGGTGGAATCTAATGCGGAGATGAGTTAGTTGAAGAGCCAGGTCATTAGGTCCACCTGAACTCCTGCAGGGTGGTGAAAGTACGGAGGTGGAGGGGGAGACCGTTTCAGGACTTGGCCATCAGGTGTGAGAAGGTGTGCCCACCGCTCCTGCTTCTTGGGATGAGGGGCTGTGGGCCAGCCAAAGGGATGAGGAACAAACTAAGCGGGTATGTTGGTGGAAGTTCTTGTGAAGGGCTTTGTAGGCGTGGGTGAGCAGTTTGAACTGGCACCATTTGCTGATGGGAGCCAGTGTAAGACTTTGAGGAGGGGAGATATGGGTATGCCTCGGGAGGCTGACTGCTGCATTTTGGATGGTCTGGAGTCTGTTTAGTAGTTGAGTGGTGATTTCCACATAGAAGGAGTTGCCGTAGTTCAGGTGGCTGGTGATGAGGGCCTGGGTGACGGTGTGTGTGAATTCAAAGCGGAGCCATTTGAGGATTTTTCTGAGTAAGCACAATGGTGAGAAAGCAAGAGGATGAGACAGCGTTTATCTGCTTCCTCATCGAAAGCTTGCTGTTGGGTATTATTCTGAGGTTTCTAGAATGCTCAGTGGGTGTGGGAGCGAGCTTTGTTGGCCAACAGGAGTCATCCCACAGGGAGTTTCTGCTCCAGAAGATTTGTATTTCTGTTGTATCTGTATTGCGTTTGAGGCATCTACTATGCATCACACCTGTGACGCTGGTCATGCACCGGTGGAAATTAGATTTGGTGTTAGTCAAATTTGGGGAGAGTGAGAGGATGAACTGAGCGTCATCAGCATAGGACATTATGTTCATGAGGTTAGGTCTGACCAGGGTAGCCAGGGGTGCCATGTAAGTGTTGAAAAGGGTCGGGCTTAGAGAGGATCTTGTGGGACATCTCAGATGATGTTTTTCGGTCCCAAGGTGGGCGGCGGACGCTTTGGGTTAATCCGGAGAGAAATTAAGAGACCCATTCGAGGACTATCCCTTGGATTCCCATTTGGTGGAGACCGAGCAGGAGTGTGGGGTGGGGCACAGTGTCAAATGCTGCAGAGAGCTCGAGGAGGATAAGTGCGGCAGTCTCTCCACTGTCTAGGAGGATCCTGATGTCATCTGTGGCCGCAATCAGGGTGGTCTCAGTGCTGTTATTTGTGCAAAATCCAGATTGGAAGGGGTATAGAAGGTTGTTCCTCTCCAGGTGGGCGGTGAGTTGGAGGATTAGTGCTTTCTCTAGCACTTTGGCAAAAAAAAGTAGTAGGGAGATGGAGTGGTAGTTTTTGAGGTCTTTGTGGTCTGCGGTGGGTTTTTTGAGGAGGGGTTCAATTTCTGCTACGTTGGGTAACTATGATATCAAACTGAGGAGATTCCAGAAATAGAACAGCACAGGTGGCCTCTATTGGAAGAATCTATCACAATACTCCCCACATATGCTGGGGGTAGGGGAATAAGAGAAGTTTATTGGGCTAACTATTTGTGCTCTCCCACGTAGGATACAAACACACCAAAAACAAATGCGTCCCTGTTACTCATGCCCAAATTCTGGACTCAAACACCCTATCGTGTAGGAATTCCCTCAGTAAGGGTGATAATTGACTAACTGGCAACACCGCTCATCCAGTCTTTTGGACGTTTAAAAAATGATATGAAAATGTATCGGGATGGCCTCACATACCCCTTGGGTGTAAAGCTTCATCATTGGCAAATCTCGCGTTTGCCAAAGCATCCTTTAATGGGGAGCAAGCCCCTCATTCAGGTCTATGTTGAATCATTAGAAGGGTACTAAGGAAAAGGAGTGTCCAATAAAATTCCCTACTGCCTACCATCCATACCTTTCTGGTCTTTATTATTTGGTGGAAAAGGGATAATGAAAAACAAAGAGGAGCAATGAAACTCCTTTTATGGTACTTGTGTCCACATATGGTCAGGTCAACATGTTTCAGCCCTTCACTGGCCCCCAACGCGGTTCAGGGCTTTCTTCAGGACCGAATTGGACCCTATATGACCCTGTGATATATCCTTATATAATACACATGCGTTCTGACTTCACACATACAATATCAGATTGCTACTCTCTGGTCTGTTCAGTCCGGATTCTTCCGTATTAAAAAACGTTACCTAACTCTGGGAAGCTTTAACCTCATGGAGGAGCGGAGAGGAAGCCTTATAGTCACACTATCATCAAACGTCACCCTCACAGAATCACCTAGGGTGTATTCACAGGCCTCCTCCCGATGTCATTTATTGGACTGTTATGTGACAAACTGAACCACCTTTAAAGCTTTAAAAGTTTTATTTTTCTCTATATCTTTAATACAGATTTCTTTAGATGATGTGGTTTTAGCCATCTTTTATTTCAAAGTAAAACTGAAATTCATAGCAAGAGAATCATCGACTATAACTGTTATTAATTGAAGGATTTTGAAGTGAAGCTAGAGGGAAGTTATAGGATTATTTTTAAAAATAAAAATAAATGATTGAATCTTCACATAATTGTCAAACTATTAAAGTGAAAATACAAAGGCCCTCATTACGAGTTCTGGGCAAAATTCCGATCCCTGTGCAAACAAGTGTTTACAAAGAGATCTGAAGTACGAGTTGTGTGATAATTATCACACCCTTGCTGTTTTGCCCTGATAAATTCCAGCAAGTCAGACCTGTCGGGAAAAGGCCCAGACAAAAAGGCAAAACATGAGGAATGTAATAAAAAATTATTCTACATGTTACGTCTTGTTTTCATGTTGAAAACTCAGAGTAGGAGATATTTACCGCACCTCTAATGGGGTAATTGTTTTCACCAGTTGTAGTAAATACCCTACCCTATTCTGACACACTTCAAATGAGGGCCTTAGTCTATATAATTGCTTATTATTGATACTGAGCTGTTTCTCTTTATTGGTCGGCCCTTGACCCTTTGTTCTTGTGTTGTCCTATAGCTCTTTTACCATTTGGACTTTATAAAAACTTATGCTAGTTTAATTCATGTGTTACAAAATTGCAATGCATCAAGCATGGTTATGAGACATTTAAAAAATCAGTACTATAATATTATATTTTCTAGTATATTTGCTCTGAAGAATCGACCAAAAAATGAAATTGTCAAGAAACATATATTGGAAAGTTGGTATCACAAGTCTGTCTAGAAAATTTTACTTCTGATAAGCTGGTATTGGATCTAAATGGAAGTCTATATTGAAGATGTAGAGAAAAATGCCATTTAAATCCTTAACTGAGTTGTTTTCCGTTAAATAAATCAGAAGACGGTGGCAGTTCTGAGGGTTTAGCTAAACACCATATGTAGGCAGCCGAAAAAGCCAAGCACTGATGGTCCAAATACTAATTTCATTTCAGCTTTCCAAAAGGTTTAATTTGTAATGTTCATGATAACTGCTGTACAACAAATATACAATAACTACTGGGGACTCCTTACATAACAGATACATAATCTAAATGAAGAAATTTAAAAGGCTTGTTCAGGGATTCTGCACATACACAGAACTATGCGCAGGAATATGGGACCTCGGTGTATAGGGGCTAAGCCTTGCCACCACCTTGGTGCCCACGAACCCAGGACTGACTAGCTATAGTGTCTCACTAGCCCTCTGCTCTCAAGCCTCGACTCGGCTTGAGAGCAGAGGAATCTGAGGAGCAGAGCGGAGAGCAGAGGGCAGGCAGGCAGGCGGAGAGTGCTGAGAGCCGCGAAAACACATCACCGCCGGAGAGGCCGTTGGATAGCTGCAGGGTGCACGGTGAGCTGGGGTTGGCTCGGCCCCGACCTGTCCCCCCTCCTGGCCTCTCTGAGACTATCGGACTCTCTGTGCGCTGCCCAGCGTGGAGTTCGTTCAACGGCCCGCCTGCCTGGCGCCGGCGGTAGCCGGTAAAGCTTGTTCAATGCGGTGGGGCTACGGATCTCAGCAAAGCACCTGGTAAAGCACCTGGTAAAAGTGACGTATGCTACAGGAGCTCTCAAAACGCGACAGGAGCCGCAAACTAAGTCCTGGTTGCTTCGATGCAGTGTTGTAAATTAAAGGATCTTTTTCAGCAGCAAGGAGTATAGGTGAAAGGCACGGAGAAAGGCATAGGTGAAAGCTGTAATTAAACTCACAATATTGTTTCTGAGCCAAAGTAAACTTTGATTTTTTCACTTCTTTTGGAGGAATCCCGGGGTGCACCTAACACAGATAGTGCAGGGCACCCGGGGGATGAGTTGTTTAACGCGGTAGGAACCACAGATCACCTGCTAAGCACCCGGCCGCGGCAGGCTCTTGCGTAACCCCTAGGAGTCGCGGTGCAGTAACGCAGGGCAAGGAGGGGAAGCTACTCCCGGCCCCCTGACCGCCCCTGGCGGTGTGAGAGCCAGAGCATTAGGAAGAGTGAAGAAGGAAGGAGCAACACCGCCACTCACCGACGCTGTTTGGGCCTTTTGCCGTCGTGGTGTTGGGGGGAATCAGAGTGGTTGCCGGGACTGCATCTGAGACCGTTGAGGTTCCTCACGCCCGAGACCCGCATCCCGTGAGCGGTAGAACTCTTGCAGCCCCTGCGCCTTGCAGTCCCTGCTCCCGCTCCTTTGTGCTTATCGGGTTCACGGGTGCGCAAGGTCTGCAGGGGTCTGCAAGTTGTTTGATAGTTGGCGCCTAACTGTGTGCTCCTGCGGACCCGTGAGCGCTTCAGCACCTTGTCTAATGAATTAACCAATCAACCAGGGCTGATTGCTCTGAGCCTGAAAACCGCACCGTACAATCAAGTGAACAGTTAGTCAGTCTATCGGGCTCACTGCAGGCGGCCAAATAATACTTCCACTGCTGCTGGTTAGACTATACTGCCGGTAGTGTGTCGGCCCATATAACCAACAAACAATGCGGTCAGGAAAAACAAGAGGAGGGGATAGGAAAGAAGAACAACCACCTCCCCCAGATGAAGTTGGAAAAGATGAGGACAAGGTAAGAACTCTGACCAACATCGCAGCTCAAACGTGTAACCCTTCCGATTGCTCCTTGGCAGATTTGGGCACACAAAACACAGAGGGCAAAGATGTCACAGATTTCAGCGAAGCAGGAGGAGCACGGCACGAGTGCGGACCAACAATGGACGCACCAAAACCTATGGTAAAAACCCCGGAGATAAAAGAAACAACCTCCACAGAGGCAGCCCCTCAAGCCAAGTGCATCAACAGTAAGAAGGCAAACCACACGACCCTAAATAGGCACAATTCTTGTCCAAATAGCAGCAAACGGGCATTGATAACGAACTTCCTAAAAGTACCCACCAAAACAACGGAGGAAAATCGGAGTCGCCAGGTCTTGAAAGTAATCAATCATACAAATTCAACACAAACTGACAAAGCCCCACAAACTATCAAAGAATCAAATCTGACCCCATCTGGGGATAGAAATATAATAAATACTGAGACAGAACGCAAAGAAAAGAAACAAGCGGGATCAGTCATCCTGGGTACCGAAAACCAAGATAACCAGAGTCCTCAGCAACTACCTTTCAAACAACTTCCTCCCTTGGAGATTTCCCAAAGGAAACATTCCGAGGTAATAGAGGTTCGAATCCATCACCATCAATCCCAATCTCACCTGGATTACTTACTTCAGTCTCAAGAACATCAAACCTCACCAGGACATCATGATCACAACGGTCACACCGATAAAATCAACCTTCACAGTAAAAGTAATTCCAAATACTCAAAAAACCAGCACAATAAAATCGCCTTTAGCCCCATGGGCATGATCGTTCTACAGCAGGGGGGTGACTACCCCACCAGTCAGGGGATAGCCAACTTATGTTTTGACAACCAAGTCCTCGTCGATCCATTCCCCCATATGTTGGAAATGACAGACCACCCATGGCAGGAAACACCAAATGACACATTGAATCGCCTTTTAAACTACCCGGAATCAGCCTCCAAGATATCCCAAAATCAAAAAAAGGCATCACCCATCAATTCTCCATCTCGCTCAAGCAAATTGCCCCATTCGGACCACAGTGCCAACTCAGCTCCATCGACAGTCACAGTATGGCCCCATTTGCTAAGTACAATGGACACAATTGGCAAAGCAATGATTTTACACGCAGACAAATTAGATACTCAAGTAGACCTTCTAAATATTCTTGCAACCCATGTCCAGGGGGTCAAATAAAAACTGCAAAGCTTCAATGAGATGATCCTGAAGGTTCAGCAAGATCGGGAAACCGCCTTTCAAATGTGCCATTGCACTCGAATAATTGACAAACTAGCCTTAGTTCCAACTATACTTACTGAACTTCTGAATACAACAAGGGAAGTCGCAACTAAGCCTACTACTCCAATTAAGAATGATGTAATAAATAAATCGGAGCAAGAAAACGTAGCCCCTAAGGGTTCTAACCTAGAATGTCTCAATCCTTCCGTAGGCCAAAAAAATAGTGCAATAGAATCAACATCCATAATGATTAAACTCACCGAGTCAATAGCACCCATAAATAACCTACAAAGTGTTCCCGATAATCCAAGTACCCAGGATTTTTCATCTCAAGAGCAACATAATAAAACACTGGAAAGTCAGCTAAAAGTCACCACGATCCTATCAAAACGGGAACGTAAACGACTGAGAAAATCCAGAAAGCGCAAACAACTAAGCAAGGTATTAGACCAGTCCCTGGCAACATCAATCCAAAATGGAACATCGCAAGAAGCAACTACAACCCATAGCAGTACGGAAGCAGTAACCCCCAAGGAGCAATCAACCTTTTCCTCAATTTCACCAACCATCCCTAATACCTCGAACCAAAATCTAAGGGATTCGTCTCAGTCAAGGAAATTATACAGCTTATTCAAAAATAGAGCTGGGAAGGGGAAAAATAACCCTTAAACCCAGGCAACACAAGCACCAGTGAGTTGCCTCAAGTTGGCAGAAAGGAAAACAAATCAGGGTGCGTACAACTCGGCAGAAGAAACTGGTACAGTCGTAAGGCGACTTGCGGAAACAAACGGGGGTGGTGCAAACAACCAACAAAACAACAAACCAGAAACTCACGATCCATCTCAGATCCTACGAGAATCAACGGTAGTGAAATATACAGAAAAAATCTTGGATAATGAATTGGAGTACGATCCCCCAGTTAATAATAAAGTCGTCTTCAACCCACAATATGTTTCAAGGGGGTTGCACGACGTATTGAATAGAAATGTCTTGCTAAAATTATTCAAAGCTCTCCCATCCTTAAACAACATAAACACCAACGACATCGAAAGCATTGAATTCAAACAAAACCTGTGTTCCTCTGGTCAGGAAGCTACAATAGCTACATTTACTAACAAAATGCATGTTGACCTTATCTGGCAGCAAAGTTAATTCCCCCGCGTTATCCCAGTCCATTACAACCACCCTCTTATACCACCAGTCTCCTAAAAGGAGCAAAAGGCCCAGATTATCTAAGTCAAACGAGGGATAAAGACACCAGGCCAGGAAAATCACTATCACTCTAGAGTACCCCGAAGCCGGCAAACCTTCGACACCCTGGGTATTAAAAAGAGAAGGCTCATCCCTGGGAAAGGCATGAACATCCTCAACACAAGCCTCCCAATCGCCTCAAGGATGTACCATTTGCTCCTGGAACGTGCACGGTCTTCACCCAAAATTAGAAGACCCAGATTTCATGAATTTTATTACAGAATATAAGATTCTCCTTTTTCAAGAATCCTGGCAGACAACTCCATCCCCCATAACAGGCTTTAATGAATTTCTGAATCCAGCTATAAAAGCCACCAGACATGGAAGAGCAAAAGGAGGACTCTCGACTTTCATTTCCATAGAAATTCCATGGCAGGCTTCCATCGTAGACTTAGACTGTTCCTGGATGTTGTGCGTTAAAATAGATGTCCCGGAGACCTTCACCCTGCTCATCCTCAATATCTACATTCATCCTGCATCTAAAAAAAAGAAGATAAGAACTGAACAACTAATTACCTCAATAAAAACTCGCCTATCTGGATGCCAAAATTATTCTGTCGGCGACTTTAATATGAACTTACTACACGAAAGGAGTAATGGAACAAAGGGGCCCATACAAGCCCCTAATCGACAGGACACTTCTGACAAGTAATGCGCATTTCGCTTGAAAGACCTCTCAATGTGCATACTTAATGGCCAAGGTCCTACCGATCAGCCCGCTGCATATACTAGGGTTACACAAAAAACACGTTCCATAATAGACTATACAATTATAGATTGTGACCTTCTCCCGCACATTATGAATTTTCAGATAAAAGATCGGGCTGAAAGCGATCATCAGCCACAATCCTTTACATTATTAATAGCCTTTAAAATTTCAGCGAAAGTAAAGGCGCTATCCTCTCTAACACAATGTTATAATTTAAAACGCCTTCGTTGGAATAAGAACAACATCAAGGCCATCGAAAACACCTATATCATTCTTTTCCAGCTCTGAAACACTAACCATAAAAGCTTGGGAGTTTTTTATTTTTGAAATTAACAAAACATTTTCTAAAAATACTCGTGCTCGCCAAGCCGGAAATTCAAAAGGGGCTGTTTGGTTCAACAATAATCTGAGGAAACAAAAACAACAACTAAATAAATACCTCAGACAATTACGATCTCGGGGTCCAGAAAGCCATCAGGAACTTCTGCCGTTAATTGCAAAAAGTAGGAAACAGTTAAAAAATGATATAAAACGTACAAAAAAAGAGCATCAAGAACATATCTGGGCTAAACTCGATCATGCCTGCAAATTGGCGGATTTCAGGCTTTTCTGGTAACAAATAAACCAACTAACCAGTGGCCGGAATTAACATCTCCATTCGGAAATACTGGAGGCCACATGGAGAGCCCACATTGAACTCCTTTACAACGAAGCTGTACACCGATCGGCTCCAAACTGTGAAGAACAAACTGCAAAGGAGGCAGGAGGCCGAGACCAAGTTCACGGCATTACTAACCTCGAACCACCTGGGGATTCAGTGCTATTCACAGAAACTCAAGTGCTAAAAATAATAAAGAATCTAAAATCGGAGGGAGCCCCAGGTCCAAACGGCCAACCAAACGCCTTGTTCCGACATGACCCTGCATTCTGGTCCCAAGTTTTGACTCCCTTTTATTCCAAAGTCACAGCAGATTGTCTGATCCCCGAGTCCTGGAGAGGAAGTATCCTTACCCCAATCCATAAGTCGGGTCCACGTTCGGACCCCTCTATCTATAGACTGATCGCTTTAATAGATGTAGAGACGAGTATTTACACATCTAACCTCTTAGTAGAACTAGAGGCCTGGGTTAGTCTAAAAAACCAAATACCTCCAACGCAAACTGGATTTCGGGCGGGGATGGGCACCTTGACGAATATCTCCGCTGTCACTCTCTTAGCCAATCAGGCCTTCGAAAAATCAAGGCCCCTGTATGCCTGCTTCGTGGACCTTAAGGCGGCCTTCGATAAGGTTTCGAGAGCCGCTCTATGGGCTAAGATGCAGGCCTGGGGGGTTCCGCCAAGACTCCTGGAGGCCATCATCAACCTGTACTCTAACACCTGGGTGCAAATTAAGAAAGGAGACGGGTTAAGGGTCACCGGTAAGATTTCAACTCTGAACGGGCTAAAACAAGGTTGCGTCTTAGCGCCCTGCTTGTTTAATATCTACACGTCAGATCTCGACAAATACCTTCAGTTAATTCCAGCTAACCCTCCAAAACTGGGCAAAATACCAACGCCATGCCTTCAGTACGCAGACGACATAGCACTGCTAGCACAAACACCAGCTGGCCTGCAGAAACTGATCACGGGACTAGGAGCCTATACCACCTGCAACCAACTTACGATCAACCATCAAAAGACAAAAGTAATGCGTTTTTCAAAACATAACAAAACCTCGTCCAGGTACTCCTTTTCGTGGAAATTGGGCAAACAACGATTGGCCTGCGTAACTTCCTATAAATATCTAGGCTTTCTGCTAGATAGCAAGTTAAACTTCAAACAACACATGGAACAAGGAAGTATAAAAGCAAAACAACTGCTGTTCGCCTTTAAAGTCTTGAAAAAAAAAGCTCACAGGTTGTTCAACTAGCCACCTGCTTCAAGTGATCGCTGCAAAATGTTTGCCCTCCATCTCGTACGGTTCAGAAATCCTGAATACCAAAGATGCAACTACCCTAAATACAGTACAATCCGTATTCTTCAAAAGATTGTTTACAATTCCGCTACACATCTCACAAGACCAAATCCGTCTAGAATTTGGATTAAAAAACCAGAGCATGGCCAGACAAGGTGCTTTAGTGAAGTACTATTGGAGGATGAGGGAGGCAGAAGATAATACCCTAGCTCATCGTTGTTGGGTTGAGATCGAAAGTCAAGCTAGACAAGCCAACTCGACGACGAGAACACTGCAGGAATCCTTGTCGGCGTTACAGCTAGAGGAGGTCTGGTCAATACTAGTAACGTATTCTGGATTTAAAAATGCGGTAAATTCCGCAATCAAGAGGAACTCCCTACTAACTGACAAAAAATCTTTTTCCAAAAAATATCACGCCTGGGCCGTGATTCAGACATACCAGAGGCTAAAACTGCAACGGTTTCTGACTGAACACATTTCTTACTATAAAAAGCATTACTTGATGTTACTACGACTGGGTTCATTCCCCTCAAAAGATTTAACCCCGCATTGGAAATACGTATGGCCATCGAAGGAATGTCGCCTTTGCTGTCAAGGGGAGGAGTCACTATTACACTTATTATGCATATGCCCTATTTTATTGAAAACACGTAAATCCATCCTTCGGGAGATTTTAAAGAAAGAACAGATCAGAACATGTAGAGTTGCGGTCATCAGGTGTCTTGGATGGTTCTCAATTCCACTCTCCTGCAGTGCTATAACATTATGGAAAGCGACAGCAAAAGAATTGGACAAAATGTCTTCATTATAAGCAAACATATAACTCTTTGATTGACTCTTTACTGTGATCATGGCTTCCTTTTCCAATGATTTCTTCCAGATCTAGGTTTCAAAATTATACAAAAAATAATAATAATAACTTTTTTTAATAATTATATCTTTTATATACACATGTTTACATAATGTCTAGAACTAGAATTTTATGATGGTTTGCCATCCTTTTATGATTTTTAAAGAATTAATAAAAGTATTTTTGACTTGACTTGACACTAGCCCTCGTACACACTTATGAAGAAGAAAATGATTAGACACCCCAGTACACAACACTACCGGATCTCTCAGGAATCGGGGTAACAAGATACACCTTTTCGCTCACACTCTCGTACCTGTCCACAATAAGAACTGACTGAAACACAAATATAGTTTAAAACATTTATTTTAACTATTGTGCTCTAAAAGCAGTATATGAGCCACAACCAGCATGAAAATGCATAAAAATACTACAGTTAGCATTGCAGCAAGGCCATATATAATTAAGGGAGATATCATCATAAAAAGACAGCGGATAAAGGACTATAAGGCCTAACCACCCTCCCCTTGGTAAGAAGAAGTATTATTATATAATAGAAGATCTCTGGGCTTTGTCAGCAGACCCATACGTTAGTGCCTAGATGGTACCACATTGCTCTTCTCCCTGGAAAGCTCCCTCTCCAAGTGTGTGTTACCTAAACATGCATCCCCATAATATCAAAGTAAGAGTTTTCAGCAGCAGCTGCATTAGCATGTTTTGTCTAGTTGCTAGGGACTGACCAGAACAGGATAACAAGGAGCATTGTTAATCGACCTTGCTCACAGTGTTCAGACTAAACTCCAAAAATAGGCAGAGAACGAACAAAGCAGACAGTTCTCATGTGAAAGTCATAAATAGAGTCTTGCAAAAACACAGCCATGTAGTAATGTGTGCAAAAGCAGCATCATGGTTGCTGGGCTCATGCTAACTTAGCAATGTCCCTATCGGCCATGTGACACCCTCCCATTGGGCAGTTTGTAGCGAATAGAAAAAAAACAGAATGCAATGGTAAGCAGAATCAAAATGCTTGGAAAAAGGGCCAAATTGGAAAATATGACAAAATTCCAGAGTAAAAATGTTTTTAAGGCAAGTCCGGAAAATTCATCAGATTACGTGAATCGAGGAATGCAAGCCGTTTCAAATGGTCATCCCTGTCATTCATAGCAAAGAGGGATGCCATCCAGTTGAGCAGGTCGAAAGGAACACACATGCTCCTCATAATCAGATGCCTCCAGGATCATACCTGGGCAACTTGTGTGATACTCAATGAAATTCCATTGCAAGAGGCGCTGTGCTGCCTCACAGGTATTCTAGTCTGCCAAAACTCCAAGTGCAGCTGCATGCATCAAACGTCCGTCCGTCCCCAGAACAGGCCTGGTCATGTGCCAGCAATGGACCCATTAACAGATCATTATCCGGATCAGTGCCAGATGCATTGGAGCGGCATATATCCAAGCCCAATAGAAAGGGCACCGTCGGCAATAGAACACAGGTTGCACGCAAGTGAAGTAGACGAAGCGAAGAGTAAGTCCATAAATCACACCAAGCATCGCCAATGGCAAACATCCAAATAGTTGTTGCATTCGGTCACGGTACAGTTGCAATTGGCCGGGTCTGTGTAGTACCACAAGATGGGCAGACACTGCGTAACAGGAGCAGAAGTACCAGCACACCACACGCCAGCAAGAGGATCAATGGAAATCCTCTGAAGGCGCTGGAAAAAATAGAATGAATAAAGGCCGGTATTACTCCAAAAATTGTCTGAAAAGAGGAAACAAGGCCAGATCCCACAAGTTTAAAAAAATGAACAAGGCCTTCAGAATTAGACGCATTAAATATTTGGTGTATTAATTCTCCATAATGGAGTGGGAGATTGGTGTTTAGTAGTGAGTGTATCTCACTTCCTGTTCTCGCCACCTGCAATTCGAAGGGCTCTCGCTCTGATGTGAGAGACACTTCTTTGGTGAAACAATAGCGCTTTGAGTCTGCTTAGTTTATTGAAATCTGTTTTCAAAGTTGAAATGTAAGGCCAAAGCGAACCATCTACAATCCCATGCGGCGGTGGAAAAAGGACATTGCTGCAGTAAGTAACACATTGCAAAACTGTCACTATAAACGGGACGCCAGCCCGTAAGCCACAGCGGTCGTGGTTATTCAAAATAAGATAACTGCCATTTGAAAGCAACGTGAGTGCTGGAATAATAGCTGGGACAGGCGTACCTTTTAAAAAACAAGCCAGATTAGGTGCCGACACTTTACAGGCGCCATGCAATTTAACGTGTTTATAAACTAGGAAATGTCCTACTGTGGAATCACAATCCTCCCCTGTTAGGAAAACTTCCTTACCCGCGCACTGACATCTGTAGGTGAAAGGCAAGGACCATAATTCATGGATAAAAGCACTTTCCAGGGGTTCAAAGAGGCCAGCCATGCAAGAGGTGAACTGAAATAGTGAGAAGGGCAGTAAAATAACTCCATGCATTAACCACACAGCTGAATCTGTCTCACCCACAGAAAAAGGCAACTGTTCTAATTGTTCTATATGTAACAGTGTGTAAGTTGCATCTTTCATGGACATAAATTTCTGTTTATCCGTCAGATTGAACGGTAAAGACAGTGCAGAAGCATTCAAATAATCCCATGGAACTTTACCCATTTTGAGTGTTTGTAACGTCTATGCAAATTGCAATACAGAGGGCAACTGATTCCGACCATGATACAACACAGATACATCATTCTGTATAATATGAATAACAGATGAAACAATATTATCCAAGGTGTAAATACGGGAGGATAATGTATTAATGCTATTATCTACCACTGCAAGAACTTTTTCCAAGTTGGCCTAGGTCAAATTGGCGCAGTCGCACCACAGCTTCCATCTGCGACGGTTTCGAAAATTCATTATATGCTTCATAAATAAATAGTTTTGATCTAGGTGATTTAGGTCCTAACAAAATCAGCTAAATTGATGTCACTCGATAAAAGTGACAAGTGTCGTTTCACTGACGACATTGTGGAATGTTCCAACCATTGCTGACACAATTTCCCCACCAAATAAATGCAGACTGAATGAGGATGTGGGAATCATGGATCAGGTCTAGTTTGTGGGAAACCTGTTGTTGCATTAAGAAAACGCAGTTGACGTGCATTGGAACTTGTTGGCGACAACAACCATCCCAAGGGGTCGATGTCAGAAACATTTATACTACCATTTTTGAACAGGCATGCAATACATCAATCGTATGATTGGTGTGTGTACGCCATGTATCATACTCAGCCAATGAAGGAATAGAAGGAACATTCACATTTTTGGCTGTAGCCAAACCAAAACAAGTAGTCTGCTGCACCGTGTCATTTATAAACAAAATCTGAGTTTGCATCAAACTTGCACGATGCAGAGCTTCAGTACCTTGGACTTGCCAATCTTTAGTGCCCCAAATGAATTTCAAATCAATGATATCTTTCCAATGTTCGTAACGATGTAAGGCCAAATCAGTACTAAAGGAATTAGAATAAATCAACTTAGTGTGAGTCAATATGAACTTAGATTGAGACGGCAATTGTAATTTATAGAAATAGGACTCTGGATTGGACATATTATAATCAGAGAAGTATGTGAACTTACTCTGTAGATCATTAGAACTCCCCTGTAAACTGAGAAAAATGAAAAATCAGTCTTAACGTGTTCGTTTTATGCAAGAAATGATGGCCATAATGTTGGTAACAGAATAAGTCCGCATAAATGGCCGAATTGAAATATAAATCTTCAGCATCAAATGCAGCATAATATTTTAAATCAGAAAACAATAAATGAACTGCTTGAACATCCCAGGTGTCAGAGTGCATGTCTTGTGATACCACAGCTCCTAGTGAAACATGAAACATGTATGGAATATTCAGGACCTCCGTCGGACCATGGATATCGAATGCAACTTTATCCCAAATTATGCCATCTGCAACAGGAAGGCCGAAATGTTCACGAGGGCTTGATCTCTTTTCATGATATGGGACGATGTATGGGGCGCCAGAACTCCATCAACCAACTTCACAGCAGAGCATTCAGGCAAATAATGACCATTGATCAGCAAGAAGAACACTGTTACAAACCCAATCCACATGAAAAAGAAGATAAGTGTGAGTACCATCCAGATGTATGTCCACGGTGGGACCAGGTAAGTCTTCTTGAACCAGTTAAAGAAAAGGCTGGTCCGTGCTGGTGGAGTTTACACAGATGAGGGCGAAGAAGATGAATCGTAGGAGAAACTTGTACGATCCATGTAATAACCGCTGGCTCCCAAACGCAACAATGGAGACTGTGCAGCATCAGATGGTTGGGCTATAGTACTGTCAGGTACGTCTATGAGGACCTCAAATTTAAGAGAATCATACTCGACGTCTGCATTAGGGAAATCAGAAGTGACGGCTGGCAAGAAATCAATAGAAGTCTCCAACTCCCCCTCGATCATGCGGGTAGTAGTTGAAGAAGCCGAAGCAATCGGATTCAGTGAAACTGCTCGGCTGGGAATGCAAGGAGTCATACTATTCAGTAACTGCCATATGGTGTAACTTGACAATGTCAATGGAAATAAATCTGTTTTCCTTGCGGCCAGGCAAAGGAGGTAAAATTACTGTACAGGTACCCTTCAATCCAAGAACTGGGACAGGTCCATGATAAGAGGGACCAAATTCTTTTTTATTCTCCAGCTTTTCTCAAATCAGATCACCAATTTTAGGAAGCCAGTCGGTAACAGGAATCAGCACCGTTGTTTCAGTGGATGAGTGTGAATGTTCATTAGCCAGTGTGTCACAGGTCTTTTGTAGTTCCTGCAACATAGTAGAATGGTTATCTATGTCAAATGTTGCGGCAGCCGCCACAATGTCTAGACCATCAAGGTCTAGCACAAACATTGTAATGCCAAAGAGCATTTCATATGGGGTCCGCCCACCCAGAGATCTTCTTGGGAGATTATTTAGTGCACATTGAACCCCATACAAATGAGTTAGCCAACCCCTGCCAGTACCTAAGACTCTAGCTGTCAAAAATTGCTTTGAGTCACGGTTCATTCGCTCCACTATAGAATTGCCCTCAGGCTTGTATGGAGACGAAAACTGCACCAGCACCCCCAGAGACCTCATTGCGTCCTTGTAAGCCTTAGAGGCAAACGCAGGATCTTGGTCAGAATGGAAGGTGCCAAAGGCAAAAGTCCTGACAAAGACAAGCAAATCTCTAATGCCATTTTGAGCATCAGCACTGCGTTGTGGCCAAACCCAAAGGAATCTAGTGCACGAATCAACTGCAACAAAAATATGTTTATATGCAGTATCGGAAGTCAAAGGACCGCAGTGATCAAGAGAAATACAACCAAATGGTTGATTAGAAATGTATAGCTGTGTATGTGGTGGACGTGCAACCGTAGATGGTTTAATCTGTTGTCAAATGTCACAAGAAAGTACATAATTACGGGTTTGTTTGTATAAACCACGCCACCAATAACATTGCTGTAAAACAGTAAAAGTCGTAGAAACTCTGGCATGTGCAGAAGCCATGCCTTCATGTGCGGCTATGATCAAAGGAAGTCTGCGGTCCTCGTTGGGAATCAGCCGATCCCCAACGGATGGTATCGTAGCAAATGGGACTTGCTCAGGGAACAAATGATAAGAATAGTTAGAAGGGAAACCTTGTGGGAAGTCTGTCCCACCCTTCGTGGCAGCAATCGCCGCAAGAATATCATCTATCTTAGTCATGCACCTACTAATTGCTGCTCCTGAACAAGTGGCTACTGCAGATTTGACTGCCTCATCAGCCAAAGAATTACCAACAGCATGTCTTCCCACACGCTGATGGCCAAGAGTATGAATAACCTGTATGAGTGGCAAACATTCTTTAAGTTCTGCCACTCGGACCCAAAGCATTTTATGCTTTATTGTGCTACCTTTAGAGTCTCGATAATCATTCTGAGACCAAAAGAACAAATTGTCATTGAAAGCCTGCACACAGTAGTAAGAATTGCACACAACAAGAGTGTTCACATCAGGATGTGTGAATTCTAGAGCTAGAATCAAAGCATGCAGCTCTGCCAATTGAGCCGTACAGTCCCCAAGTACCTGTGTATGGACTATAGAAGACTTAAATTCCCCATTTACTATTGGGCCAACCACAATAGCACAAGCCGCCGAATAAACATGCTTTGTCCCGAACGCTGGTTGAGCAGATCCATCGGTATAGATGATACATTTGTACTGATCCATAGGAAGCAACGACAACGGAGGAGGATGAACATGTTCATATTGTAAAAACTCCTGTGTCTGTGATGAGGGATCAAAGATAAACGTGACATCAGCCGATGTCAAATAACTCACCCATTGTATCCAATGTGAATGCAAAGCTTTAGAATTCGGAACACTTGCCTTAGTCACTGCTTCTAAAGTAGGTACAGGCGAAACCATAAGAATGCGTTTTCTCTGTGCCAGAGAGAGTTCCTTCAGAATCGCCATCTGGACCGCAGTTAGAATTTTCTCAACCATGGAAAATAGCATTTCCGCCGATGTGTACAAATGCGATTCATAAGCTATTGGTACTGTATCACCTTCATTGAATGTCAAATATGTGAAGCCTACAGCCCCTGGCACAATTCTTATGACCAAGTTCGTAGAATTATCATGTGTTAACAAGAAGTTGGTAGCAAGCAGATCAGACTGCAAAGACCGAAGAATTGAAGTATGTTCCAGAAACCAGCTGGAAGACAAAAAAGAGGGTTGTATCAATGTATAAAGCAGATGGGACTGCACGGGAGGACCCCTGCCATCTAGGGCATAGGCCTTTCCCTGAATCTGCTCGCGCTGAGCTGGGACAGGCCGGCAGGCTTCCTGACACTCTTCTGGTCCATCTTACTGGTCCCCCTGTGACTGAAGATGGGACACGATAACCCCAGCCGTCTAAGGCAGCCCAAATGAAAATGGACCAATACACCACCTCAGTGCCTGACAACAGGATCGCAGCGGGGGAGTCCCCATCAGTACCCCTGGCCCAACCCCTGTGGACCTCCCAGCCATCCTCAAAGTGATCCAAGACTCCAGGGAGGCAGTTGAATCCAAAGTGGAGGGTGTTCGTATTCACGTCTCGCTCATGCGCCAGGACCTCCGTAAGGTAGCATAGAGAGTTACTGTGACCAAGGCACGGATCTCGAAGACCGAAGATTATTTTGGGACTCTCAAACGTCAGGTGTCCCAACTGCTGTCCTCATTGGCGGCTCTTGACGAGTGGATGAAAGACGAGGAGAACCACTCAAGTTAAAATAATCTGCACCTGATTGGCCAACCGGCAGGGATTGTGGGCTCCAGAATGGACGATCTTTTGGAGGAATGGTTCAGATCCTGGGTTTCGGGTGATAAGTTATCCCACTGTTTTGTGGTGGAGCAGGTGTACCGAGTTCTGACCATAAGGCCTACCACGGGGGCCTCCCCATGCCCTGTAGTGGCGCACATCCTTAACCACCAGGATCGGGACACCATCCTTGTAGATTCAAGGACTCCACCTGACCTGAGACATTCCAACGCAAAAAGTTTTATCTTTCCAGATTACACCAAGGCAGTCCAACAGAGCAGTCGCACATTTGAGATCATGAGGCCTCTCTCTCAGACAGTCTGGCGCTCTTCAAATCCACTGAAAGTCTGCCTGGCTCATTGAATTAGAAGTTGGATGGTCACCAATAGAGACACGTATAGGGCCTTCCACTGTGAAGCTGGAACATTCAAGGCTGTGCCGGAGGTGGTAATGTATATCTACAGACTGGACTGCCAAACTGATTGGGGGCAAAGGGAGGTTCCTACTACACGTAGTAACCTATCATCAACTTATGAGTCAGGCAAGATTATCCGTACATGGGCGAATGAAGCTCTTGACTGTGTGGTTTTTCGCCTACATTTATTTGTGAATGTTCTTAAAAGGGGCAACAGAGGCTTCAAGGGTAGAAGTATGGGGAGGGAGGGTGTAGGGGGATATGTTGTTGTAGATAGATTTGTTATTTTGAATTGTTTTCTTTTCAGGTACTCACCACACAAGCTCTCTACTGTATTAGTTTTTACTTTTGGGCAGAATCTTGAGCTACTGACCATTGTACCAGAACTGCTTTTGGGGACCCTGGCCCATCCCCGCCACTTACTATCTCAGCCCCCCAATGGTTAGAATTGTCCCTGGGAATGTGAATGGTCTCTTAGAACACGTTAAAAGATCAGCGGTTCTGCGGTACATTAAGAGATACAAACCAGATGCAGTCCTACTTCAGGAGACACATCTCCGGGGTGTTCGATGTTCTTTCCTGGGATGCTTTGGGTATGACCTAGTGTATCATGAGGAGTTCTCTAGAGGCGGGTGGCGGTTCTCTTACACAAAACCTTCCCAATGGTGGTATCTGATGCTCATGGGGACCCCCAGAGGCAGTACATAAGCATAGAAGGGCGCGTAGGGGCTAACTCAACCTAATTTCCTGCTATGTTCCTTCGCAACTCTTACAACCCACACTACGAGCAGTTCAATCCCTAACTGCAGTCCTCCCGCCAGGGACAACCATGATCGGAGGGGATTTTAACGCAGTTCCCGACCCCAAACAGTACACATCGGACACCCCACGGCCCAGCAGGCTGACACGCTCTGCTAGCCTCGCTTCTTGGGCAGATTCCATGAGTCTCTGTGATCCTTGACATTGTTGGAACACTACCTGGTACTCCTACACACACCTATCCACAGCCCCTAAAATCGAATCCAGAACTGATCTTTTCTGGCTGCCGGCTTGTAACTTGCTGCAGGTGCAGAGTGTCCGGATCCTACTGAGAGGCATATCTGACCAAGCTTCTCTTCTTCTTGAGTGGGGTGCTCCAGCTGGCTCCCTTTGTACCATGTGAAGATTCAATGCATGGCACCTGACAGACCAAGACCGCACAGATTTTGTGGAGGAGAAGATGCACACCTTCTTCCAAAACAATCGGGGATCAGTACCCTCCGACGGAACATTATGGGCAGAGAGTAAACCCACACTGCAGGGTCATCTTAAAGGGTAAGTACGTCATAGAGAGCAGCAGGCACAAATAACGGAGCCTGAGATCCAGATCCTTAATTTGGAACAGCGGGCAGAGGGCTACGGATCAGGGGCGGCTGACAGTCCATTAGAGATGGTAAGAGCCAAGCTGCGTCAGGTTTCACTAGAGGAGGTGCAACAATGCAGGTTGGCATTTACTCAGAGATGATATGCCTCAGTAGACAAATAGGGCAAACTAGTGTACTGGCTGGTGACTCAGGAGGTTTCTAGCAGGGTGGTCCCAGCTCCGGTGTCCTATGTGCGGAACTACCTGCAATCGCTCAAGTGTTTACAACCTATTATCAGAGACTGTATGCAACATACCCATCTCCTCCAGATGAACTTGGCTGTCCCCTTACTGGAAATATCCCCCTGTCATCTATTCCACCCTCCTTGGCCCGAGACCTGGATCTGTGGAGGAGGTAGGGCAAGCAATACATGATCTGGTTCCCCAGAAGAGATCTCTTTGACCCCACATTTATTGGCCCTCCACGCTGAAGCACTGAAGTGCGGCTCTGTTCCCCTAGACCACAATACTGCCACCATTGTGGTTATACCCAGGCAGGACAACCAGCAGATCGCTGCTCATCATATCACCCGATCTCCCTCATCGATGCAGATGTCAAAATCTTTGTGAAGGCGCTTGCGACCAGACTTAGTAGAACTCTCACATATCTTGTAAACCCGGATCAATGTGGCTTTATGCCAGATAGAGCACCTACCACTGCATTCAGAGGTTACAGCTGGACCTCTCTCAAACACACCACCTGGAGACGATCTGGTTCTCCTCCTGGTCGATTTCCAGAAGGCTTTTGACACAGTCTCTTGGTCCTTCCTTGAGGCTGTGCTCCAATGAGCAGGCTTCAGACTGGTGGGGCTGCTATACAGTGGCCCCACTACTCAGGTTTGGGTGAATGGGGTCCTCTCTCTGCCTTTTCTGATTTACAGGGGAATGCTTCAGGGATGCCCCCTGCTGCTCTTCGCTCTTGCCATAGACCCACTGGCATGCCTGATGAGATGCGAGGGTTCGGGGTTGGAAATGGGGGAGTGGCTTGGAAGACCGCACTACCCTATATGAGGAGAATGTCCTGCTTTTCCTCAGTGAACCACAGACGTCGGGTCCTAGATGCCTTGAGATCCTCCAACTATATGCAGAGGCATTGGTCCTGTGTGTGAACGCCAGCAAATCTGTTCCTGTGACGGTAGCTGGTAATGCAACAGAACCACACTGGTGCCCTGATATCCCTACAAGACGGAACTCCTTCATGTACTTAGGGATCCATGTCTCTTACCTCCCAGACCTGGCCTGGTCTCTTAACTTTTGCCCTCTCACGTAGACGAGGAACCGCAAGTTCCGCAAGTGGAGCCACCTGCCATTTAACCAGATGGAACGCATTGCTTTTTTTAAAATGATTTGTTTACCTGAATATCTATATGTCATAGTGAATTACCCTTATCTCATTCCCTGTACGTGGTTTTGCTCCTTCACTTGGAAATTGACGTCCTTCATTTAGGCAGGTACACAACATAGTGTGTCTTTCACGTTGGCCCACAAATCAACATTTGATGGAGGCCTCTGCATTCTGGATCTCTATGGGTACTATCTCACAGCACACCTAGTCCCTGTGAAGAAATGGTTTACCGGGGGCTGGGATGATCCCACCTATCATCTCAAAATACACCTTTTAAGCCTTGATGGATATCTCGATCTACTCTATAGCAGTCCTGTGCCCTCCACAACACCCTCCTGCACTTGAGTGATGCTATTCTGTTGGAGAGCGACCCTGCGCCTCACTCAATGGACTCGCTGCCTCATGCTGTTGCTGACACAGCTGTGGTGTGGTACCTGGCTGGGCCAGGTGGCAGGCCTCGTGAGCTTTTCTCAGTGGGTCCGTATAGGTATTACTTACCCAGGCGACGTTTGCTAGCCAGGGTTCCTGATGTCCGTCCAGGAGCTGTAGAAACAGTACAGCCTATGTCACACAAAATTCTTCTGTTATCTCCAGCAGCACCATGCTATTCTGACTCACCTCCCAGCAGATGCATATATCCCTGAATATAGCCCCCCTTGAGGCGAAACTTATGCCTGGTCGTCTGGGTAAGGGTGCGATTTCTTTGCTCTATCGCTCCCTAATGATTAATGCACCAGATCTTTTCTTACACCTCCGTCACAAATAGGAGGGGAGGTGAGCTGGATGACGAGGACTGGCAGGAGGCATGTCTGGTCCCAAGGGAACTTGTAATTTCTTCATGCTTGTGGATGGTCCAGATTAATTATCTTCAAGCAGCATACCTGTCCCCTCAGCGACTACATTGGATGAGCCAGGTGAGTCAGGCTGTATGTACACGCTGCTCCACTCCACTGTTGTCTTTTACCATGTGGCCAGCTCTTGGAATCCTTCTGGAGTGGGGTGGGCCATGAGATCTTGGAGGTCCTGGGCCACCAAACTGAATTGGGCCCCCGGGAGGCACTCTTGGGTCTCCTGGACGGAGTTGACAAATCCCGCTGCTGGAAACATCCTGAGCCCCCCTCCCTGGTGGTGTGGCGGAGGGGCGTTGATCGCTGTGCACACAAAGAACAACCAATTTACAAAACTCGTGGTTGTCCTGAAAACATGAGAAAATATGGGGTGGTTGGTGTACTTATCATGGACTGCCTATTTAAAATGTGTAATTATGATGGGACACACTCAATATTCAATGATCAGATCCTGAAATATGACATCACTTGTTTGTAACAATCAATGGATGATGCTTTATACTGATAACCCTAATAAAATTTGGATATTAAAAAGAACAATTATACATGAAGTAAAAACACATATTATTAATATATCAACTAAAACACACAAAATAATTAAAAAACATTATTTAAATAATGAAAAACATTATTTTTTAGAACTATATTATTGCAAACAATATTTACAACAATGATATTCTTGAAAACGATATTACTTACCTGAAAAATCGATGTTCTCTACAACGGTATTTCTGGATCATGATATTTTTGTATCACGTTATTTTTTTCTGATATATCTCCCACTCGATATTTTGTTCAAATAACCAGAGGACCTTGCATTTCGGTGTCCCGGGGTTGTGATCACTGTCACTGAGCTGGGGTCCTCAGGCCTCTCTATGGCTTAGGCGGAGGGCTGCACCGCCTACTCCCCTTTTTTTCAGTTGCTGGCCCCAGGAGGTGCCCCTTATGTCTTTTTTTTACATTTTGTAGGACTCGGAACTAAGTTTTGAGTCTTAAGATGGCTGCCATTATTTCCTGGTTGAAGTGATGGTAGCCAATCAGATCTCAACTTGGGATCTGTTGAGATCCGCGGAGGCTTTGTGGCCCTAGATGTACAAAGTTTCTGGGCATTAATTCCTCAAAATCTACTGAACGAATTTACACCAAAACACAAAAAACACTTTTTCTGGACCAAGATCTAGCTTTCTGCCCATTTGGTGTAAATCTGATCAACGGTTTAGGCTGCAGCTATGTCTAAAGTTCCTATGGGGAAATGAAAGGAGAAGACGCATTGTGGGACCCCCTTTTTTTCATGGACCCCGCTCAACAGATCACCATGAAAGTTTCCATGAGCAAACTAGTCGAAAAGTAGCAAACAGTGCCAAAGTTATTAGCAACACAAAAATGCATTTCCTATGGAAACACTATATCTATCTATATATATATATACATGTGATCAAGACACGAGTGGGGGTCGAAACGCGTTATGACGGACAGGCTGGGCAACTGAATAAAGCACTTTAAATTGGCACAAAATCTCTTGGGTCCGCTTTTCGTCTCTATGTCTCAGCAAGGCACTGGCGATTTATATATATATATATATATATATATATATATATATATATATATATATATATATAAAGCAGAGAACTCTGGGTAGTTCTAAAGTTTAGGTGGAAAGCAGCTCCTGTATAGAGCACTCCCAACACCAGCAACACTCTAGCTCTGCTCACCTCAAATGTCTGCTTTTCTAACAAAGTCTTTAAGCATAGGATTAGCACAGTGCCATCCACGCCGAGATAGAAAGGGAAAAAGGCGTATATTCACAAGAACGTGTGATAACTACCGCAAGAGTAGCGTAACGCAACTTTCAATATCGCAGCCCAGCGCGGGAAAATAACCCTGTGTCAACGTGGAATTCACAACAAGGCAGTACCATGCGATAGACACCAGATAACGCAGACAATGTCCGCAATACAACCACCCCCACAGAGATAAAAACACAAACCACAACACCAGAAAACCTGCGATGAGCCCTTCCGTGATGAGGAAAGCAGGGATAAGCAGCGCAAGGGCAGCAATACTCACGCCCTTGCGATTGCGGGAACAAGCACAGGATCAGCATATGGAAAATGCCACTGTACTGAACAAAAAACAGCAACAGCGGAGTACCACGGATGCACCCTGGCCAACTGCAGAGGACAACATGCGCACCAAAACATCCAAGCACCGTGGAAGGACAGAACCCACAGGCACACCGCATGAAAGAGACCAGTGGCAGACAAATCTGAGCCTCTGGAGTGACACACTCACCCGTACAGCATACGCACATAAGCAGAAGTGCACCTCAACATTGGCAGCATCCCGGTACAAATAGCAACCCCTCCACAACTGAACACAGGACACAACTGGATCAACAATTGTGCACAACCAGGCAAATCACATCTGTAACCCCAAGGATATGTAACATGACAATGCACAATTCCAACCTGTAACCTGCAAAAATGTTTAATTCACACATGCAGTGCAATTGGACATCTACTACTGTCCCATGATTGCCACGGACCGACACAATGTGACGTGCTCATGAGAAGTAGGTGTCAATGATGTAGTTCCTACGGGCCATTCCTGCCCTAGCTGCAGTGGGATGTAGGCCACCAGCCCCATCACCATCATCAGCATCATCGTCCGGTACCTCTGGAACTAGGATCCATGGGGCCCTGGTGCGAACACAGATGTTGTGCAACACACAACATGCAACGATCATTTTGCACACATCATCCTGGCTGTACAGGGGCTTCCTACCTGTGCCGTCCAGGCACCTGAAACATGACTTCAACATGCCAAATGTGCGTTCATCGATGCCCCTGGTACGTATGTGGGCCGCACTGTACTGCCTCTGGGCGGGTGTGTTTGGGTCTCGGAGGGTTGTCATCATCCAAGGGCAGAGTGCATATCCTTGATCACTTGTGACAGTGTAGGGAGAAAAGAGTAAATACTTGGTTCGGCAAGATGTGATGGCAGGCCCACTAATACAGTGACACCGGTGCTGGCTGTGAGTAGGGTGAGTGTAAGCCAGCCCTCAGGAATTAGCCCTGGATGACCATGGAGTGGGTTAGTCATGTCTGGTAGTTGGTCGTGTAGTCTGACATGTCGAATGTGGCTTGGGCACGTGTGCATCCCCACTGATGTGCTTTGTGCGTAGTTGGCTGTAGGATGTGTGGTGTGTTGATTTGGTACTTACCAACGAGCAGTCCCGTTCCATATGTGCCATCCTGGAAGCGCTGGTTGATGATGGACTGTCGGAAGATGAAGGAATCGTGCACACTGTCTGGGTAGTTGGCGACGACATTGGTGAAGAGTCCCCGGTGATCCACTATTGCCTGCACATTAATGGAATGCGTGTGCTTTCTGTTGCAGAAGTGGTGTGCAGTCTCCGCAGGGGGCACAAGTGGAGCATGTGTGCAGTTGATTGCCCCCAACACAGCCGGGAATCCGGCTATGGCGTAAAATCCTTGTTTTGTCTCCAGCTGTTCCTGCGCAGTTTTGGGGAAGTGAAGGTACTGAGGTACCAAGGATTGCATTTAGGACAGGTGTAATGAACTTTGATAGGGCTGACTGTGAGACTCCTCCGACTCTGGCAGTTGTTGGTTGGAAGGTACCAGAGGCCAACAGGTGCAGCACAGCCAGCAGCTTTGTCTGCGGAGGGATGGTGGTTCTCCGCTGTGTTGGGACCGTCATGCTGTGGGCGATGTGGGTCATGATACGGAGAATGGTTGTCCTTTTGAGCCTGTAGTGGGCAATGACTTCCACGGGCGTTAGGTCTGTGAGAGTGGTGCGCTTTCGGTAGGTCTGCTGTCTTACTCTTCGCTGCCTCTGTGGTGGTCGGGGGGGGGAAGGTCCAGGTCCTGGGGGTGGTGGCGGTCCAGGGGGTGGTGGGGGTGGGTGTTGTGGCCCTGTTGGGGCTCCGAGCTGCATGAGTAGCTCCATGGCATCGTTTGTTCTTCGGGTATAGCTGTGTGCGGGGTTCCGGAGCCAACTGCAGGTAGGTGTCCGTCTTTACACCTGCTTGAGGCAGGTGTTAAATACCTGCGGCCACCGCGGCTTATAGCCTGTTTTTGGTTCGCTTTGCAGTTCTGGCAGTTCGTTGTGAAAGTGGTGGTGTTGCTTTTTCGTGTGTTTTTGCACGGGTACTCCTACTCTGCATCTCATTAGAGTTAGTTGGTGGTGTCCGCTATGGTGTTAGAATTTGGGGCAGTTAACGCGGGAATACTGGCGATGTCTGCGGTGTGCACCTGCTTGTGAATGGGGTGTTAAATATATCTCCACTTTTGTTGCATTAAGGTGGAGATAAATCGGAGATAAGTCCTTGTGAATATGCCCCAAAGTCTTGTGCCATTTCTATATGTATATCACAGTAGCAGTCACTACTGTGTAATTATGGTTCAGACACTCTATGCATTGAAAATGCATTTTTTTATGTACCTACTACGTTGATCCCCATGGACAGATCTGCACTAAATTTAAGATTCAGCATATGCAGCTAAGCCAATTTTTGTGCATTTCTGTCAAGGGTAAAAAAGTTAAATGGGCAGGCGGGCAAAAAAGCTATTTTTTTACCATTTTAGCTACCATAGGAAATTGTGCTCGCACCTACAGCAAAAACTGCCAAATGTATTTATGCCAAAATTGACATGAGAGTACAAATGTACTCAGAAAGCATTATTTGCCTGGTTTGGTGTTCATCCGTTCCATGGTCTTTAAGATATTTGGGCCTGATTACAATGGCGGTGAGGCCGCCACCGACAGCCCGTCGGTGGCGGTCTCACCGCCATCGTAACCATGTTTACCGCCTGCCATATTACAATGGCGGGCAGTTTGAAGGCAGTCAGAAAGACCGACCACCACGCATCCGACGAGCTCCTTGAGCCCGCTGGTGCAGCGGAGGGGGTTGTATTCCCTACTATGGTGGGGGTGCCTGCCAGGCACCGCCATAGGGATTACAATGTCCCTTTCCTCCAGCCTTTTCATGGCGGTTAACCCACCACGAAAAGGCAGGCGGATAGGGACTTTGGGGGCCCATAGTGGTCCCTCCTTCCCCCCTGGCCCCAAGCTGTGTTTTGTGGGGGGCGCCTATTGTGCCCCCCTACATATCCCTGCACCATGTTGCAGGCACCAAATGGTGCCTGCCACATAGTGCAGGGATATGTCAGGTGTGCCATTTTTGCATTGCAGCGGGTGCCCCAGCCGGCAGCACCCGCCAAAATGCAAAGTATAAGCATTGCGCCCGCCACCATAATGCCTATGTCAGGACTGACGACATCCTGTCGGGTAGTCCCATTTCTGATAGGGTGCCGGGCAGACGTTTTGTCCGTCCGCCATCCTAATCACCCCCTTAGTGTTTAAAGACGGTGCCAAGAGTGCATGAAAGGCTAAACATATGTGTATATCTTGTCAGTTGAAACTCCATTTGTTAAATTGCTTATAACTGTGGCACCGTTTGACGAATATGCATGAAACCTAGAAGACAGTATGTTGAGATTGCTCTTGGTATATTTAAATTGGTGCAGAATCATCAATTGGGAGCCCAATCAAATAGAGAGAAAAAAGGTATTAATTTGCTAATACGTTTGCCACTGTATCAAAAATCTACACAAAATTTGGCAGAAGCTTGGAAGGATTAACTCTCTACAGTTAAATCCAATTTTGTTGCAATCTGTCGGTGGGGGGAGATACAGGAGCAATAAATAAAATATTACTTTTCCTATAACTTTGTTTGAAGAATCTGCATCAAATAAAATGCAGTTAGCCACTACACCTCTGGCAGGCATTTCAGGTTCCATACAGATCCAATGAGGGGGCAAAGACAAAGAAGGGGGTGTGAAAATAGTTTTGATTTTCTAATAACGTTGGCATTGTTTGCTGGACCTGCACGAAATTTACCACAGGCTTTCCATGTTCAGCCTTCCCTTGTATTTTCAGATTTGTGCCAGCCCATCAATGGAGGTACTCAAAAGGGAGATGGCAAAAAATATTTGTCTGCTAATAACATTGGCAATGTGTAATAAATGTGCACAAAATGTGTCCGTAGATTGAAAGAATTTGTTTTCTATTTGTATGTCAAGTTTAGTGCCAATCCACCAAGGGGGTGGGGAGGAAAGTGGGGAGCTACAAAATGTTCATTTTGTTTTACCTTTAGTGCTGTGTTTGATGAACCTCCATTAAATGTAGCAAGCAGTTAGCTAGTTACAAACAGTGCAGTTATTTCAGGATTTGTGACGATCCAATGAAATTTGGAGAGTTAAAAAGGGAACATATCATTTTTGACTTACTAATAACTTTGGCTCAATTTGGTGGTTCTGCATGAAATTTAGCAGACTTAGCATGTTTGGCCTACTCTTTGTTTTTCAAATGTATTCAGGCCCACCAAAGGCAGCATATTTGAAAGGGGTATCAAATAGGTGTTCATTTGCTACAAAACCTCATTAATCTGCACGAAATTAGGCAGACATTTAGCAGGGTTAGCTTTCTGTTGGTTATGTCAACTTTTGAGCAGATCTGTCACAGAGAAGATAAAAGGGGGCAAGGCAAACTTTGGCACAGTATGATAAATCTGTGTGCACATTGGCACTGTGTGATGAATCTGTGTGAAATCAGGCAGACAGCAAATTAAGCCCAGTTCAAGGCAAGTCAGTCAATGCAACCAACCCACACAGACAAAGACCTGAAATTTGACACTTATGATTTGCTCCCAGTCGCGGCTCCTCAAGGGAGTTCTGCGGGGCAGTGGGGCGGGGCAGGGGAGGGGCAGGGTGGGGGTTAGTAAACTCCGGCATATGGCTGACCAGAGTTCAGTATATGAATAAATAAATAAAATGAATTACATTGCGCGCGCTGCAACACAAATGGCGTTTCAGCGCGCGTAATGTAATTCGTTTTATTTATTTATGTACTATCCTCCGGTCGGCCGTATGCCGGAGTTTACTACCCCCCACCCTGCCCCTCCCCCGCAGCACTCCCTCGAGGAGCTGCGACTGTTTGCTCCACACTATGTACTCCATAACATATGCCCCCACCATGCTCAGTACATAACCTTTTGCCAATGGTATGTTAAAGAGGATGTCTAAAAAGAGCAAAACATGGTGTGGTGGGAGTTATGGTCTGCATTGCCCATCACACGTCATAAACAGTGAATTTTAGGGCTTGCTCAGTTTGGTCTTTGCTGAACCACAACCAACCTTTTAATTAAGTTTTTTCACTGATGTACATTTAAACACACGTATATTTAAATTTTTCAAAGACTGCACCACAACTAACTCAAGTTTCTTAGAAAGTGTCCATTTTATCTTTTCAGAGGGGGTAGAAGGGAGGGAAATTAAGGTGAAAGAAAATAATCAATTGTGCTTACCAGGTTGTGAAAAGGGGAATGGAGAGTCGATTTAATATGAATGCATTGTCCGTCTAATGGAAGAAAGAACTGAGCTATCAATGGTAACAACATTTGGATGATGTTTTCGCTCCAATCATAAACATGATTGAAGGAAGCAAGGTGTGTGCAGTTGGACAGGCATGGATCTACATTTGCAAAAACTATTGTCTATCTTGCTATCTATATCAAAGATCAGATTGTGGCATGGTTTAAAACTCACTAGCCTTAATTTTTCATAAAAGTTACTTTTCACACTAGTAATTTTCGCCAATATTTTTGATATAACATTATTTTGTTTTTTATGTTTGAAAGCTTTATTAAAGAGTTGATGACAAAAGAGAGATATCAGCATAAATTGCAATACAGAAACCATTGAGAAACTTAACATTGCTAATATCAATATTAGAAACCACAAAGCATTTTTTAAGAGAATTTTTAACATTGAGGGAGGTAATGGGAGGGGAGGATAAGGGAGGAAGGGAGGGGGAGAGGGAAAGGAAAATATAAAGATAATAAAATAGACCATACCATATCTAAAACTTACGACACATATTCAAATTGTAAAAGACGTAAAAAGTCAGCGATGCGAAGTTACCATCATAAAACAAGCAGTAATATTAAACAAAACTTATAGTGAATAGCAAAAGGAGAGAGTTCGAGACGTTCAAGGAGGTTTAAAATTTTCTGCACTGAGACATATAGGTTTCTTTAGGGCCAAGCAGTCCAAACACGTGGTGAGAGGCAACCAGAAAAAATCAACATTACGAGCAGGTTTACAAGTGGAGGCAAAGGAAACGTCCAATCTGTGAAAGTGGCATAATGAATTCCACCAGCCTTGTAAGGAGATAGAAGCTAGAGATTTCCAGTTGGAAGAAATATGTTGGAAGGCAAGTGCAAGCGTGAGGTCAAAGAGACCGTGTAGATGAGCAGGGAGATTCAAGGAGTCAGAAAGGCTACCCAAAAAGAGAAATTAGTGTGTAAAAGAGGAAGGAAGAGGGAAGATACGAGAGAGGCATGACCACACTTTCCCCCAAAAGGTAGAGACAACAGGGCACAGAAAAAACATGTGGAAAAGGTCAGCATCAGAAGAAGAACAAGTCCAGCATTTAGAGTCAGAGGAGGGAGAAAAGCGGGATAAAGAAAGAGGAGAAAGGTAGAGCCTGTGATACAGATAAAATAAGGATTGAGTAAGAGAAGCAGAGCGGGAGATTTTTAGAGATCTGGACCACAGCTTATCCCAAAGAGTAGTTGACCAAGTACAACAAAAATCCGTTTCCCAAGAAAGCTCCACTTTAGATTTGACACGGTTGGGATTAGGAGATACAAAAGATTTATAGATGAGAGATGCTTTAGGGAGTGTAACAAGAATATTAAGAAGAGGAGGAGGAGACGACGACGGTGATGATGAGGAGGGAAGAGAGTAAAAACAGTCAAGGATAATTGCCATGAGGGTTGTGAATTTCCGCAAAAAGGAGCGAGGGCAACGAAATAAAAGTTGAAATTGGGGAAAAGAGCAAGGGGATACACCGTCAAAAAGTTGGTTGACCCACATTATGCCCTTTACCCTCCATGCTTTCCAAAAAATAGGTCTATTTCTTAAAAGGATAAGAGAGTTATACCAAATAGTAGAATTTAAGAAGGATGTACGTGTGACCTCAGAGGGGAGAACCAAAGGACTTAAAAGAGAAGAGGTATGTTTAAATAGGGGGCAAAGAGAAAAAGGATTCCTGGAAGAGAATCGCATCACCTCGGCAAAGGAGAAGGGTAATAGTAAAGATTGCTCAATAAGAAGCCAGAGGGGCGTGAAAGGAGAGAGAGTTGATGAGATCCATCTCGAGGCCTGACGTAGAGAAAAGGATCTATGATAAAGACGGAAATCAGGGAAGTTAACCCCACCATTGGATTTAGGCTTACGGAGGGAGGCAATGGAAATTCTGGATTTCTTACCTTTCCAGAGAAAACGAGAAAGAAGAGAATCAATTTTTTTAAAGTAAGATGCAGGGATGTGAACCGGTAGCATAGAGAGGGTGTAAATTAAAATAGGGGCGATCATCATTTTGATTGAATCCAAACGACCCCACCAAGAGAGAAAGAGGGGATTCCAGGCTGAGAGCGACTGATCAATCCTGGAAATAACTGCCGACAGATTCAATTTAACCGAGGATGAGATGGAATTGGAAAACAGAATACCAAGGTACTTAATCTTGGAGCTACTCCAGGCAAAACCAGTAGCAGAGAAAAGATGGGGAAGACAGGATGAGGTGAGAGGGAGAATTTCGGTTTTGTCCGAGTTGATCTTATAACCGGAAACCAAAGAAAAGGAATGAAACTCGGATAATAAGGGGGGGACGGAGGACTCAGGGTCAGAAATAAATAGTAAGATGTCATCCGCATAGGCAGAAAGTTTCAATTGATTAGAGCCATATGGGAAACCAGAAATGGAAGTGTTATTGCGAATGGAGGATAAGAAGGGTTCGAGAGATAAAACAAAAAGAAGTGGGGAAAGAGGGCAACCTTGGCGAACACCTCTCTGAAGATTAAAAGATGGAGAGAGTTGTCCATTCACAAGTACCGAGGCCTTGGGGGTAGAATATAGGAGAGAGACAAGGGATATAAATTTGGGACCAAAACCATGCCACCCCAATGAAGCGAACAAAAAAGACCAGTCAACCCTGTCAAAGGCCTTCTCTGCGTCAACAGAGATAGCAGCAAGAGGGGTTGAAAGTGAGGGAGCTTTATTTAGAACGTTAAGAAGAAGGCGAGAGTTGTCCGAAGTAAGCCTGCCCTTAACGAATCCGCATTGCTCTTTGCCAATGAGGTGAGGCATAAGGGGGTCTAGGCGCATTGCAAGTAATTTGGCAAAGATTTTGTAGTCTACATTGACTAACGAAATCGGTCGGTAATTTTTACAAAACTGGTGGTCGCGACCTTCTTTGGGGATCAAACAGATGGAGGCATCTTGAAAAGTGCCTTCAGCCTTGCCAGAAGAGGAAAATGATTGAAAAAGGGCTAAAAGTTTAGGTAGTAGGATGTCTGAAAAATGCAGATAAAATTCCACAGGAAAACCGTCAGGGCCAGGGGTCTTCCCTTTAGTAAGGGCTGACAAGGCTGCAGAGAGTTCCTGAAGAGAGAGATCGAGATCAAGATCCGGAAAATTCAGGTGAGAGTTAGACGGTACAGGGAGCTTCTCAAAATAACTCTGAATAAGGGAAGGAGTGGGAGGACACTCTGGGGTATAGAGATTCTGATAGAACAATTGAAATTGCTCAAGGATTTCTTTGTCTTTGTGGAGAAGAGTGCCAGCAGAAGAATATATAGAGTCTATAAGAGTGCGATCCTTACGGGACTTGAGATAATTGGCCAAGAGCTTACCAGATTTATTGCGACCTCCGTAATACCGTGCACTACTGCGAAGGAGAATCGAAGAAGCGTTATCTGTAGTTAATTTGTTGAATTCTAACTTAGCTCGCAGGAGATCCGGTGACATAAATTTATCAGAAGAAGTGTAGAACTGGTGCTCTAGAGTTTTTATATGAGCCAGGGAGGATTTCCGCTTTTGAATAAACTGTTTCTTCTTCCGAGAGACAAAGTCAATAATGAAACCCCTCGCGGAGGCTTTAAAGGAGTCCCACAGAGTGTGAAGGGAAATACTAGGGTTTGAGTTGAGAGAGAAAAATTCCTCTACGAAAGAGCGAAAAGAAGAAGAAAAATTGGGATCAGTGAGGAGTGTACTGTTAAAGCGCCAACGGGAAGGTTTAGGCTGTGGTGGGAGTAGGTCAAAATCTGTCACGATGGGAGCGTGGTCCGAGATGACAATAGGTTCAATGGAAGAAGACAGAACGTTCTGAGATAAAGAATTAGAGAGGAAAATATAGTCAAGACGAGAGAAGGATGAGTGAGGAGGAGAGAAAAAGGAATAGTCCAGCGTGTCAGGGTGTGAAAGGCGCCAAGAGTCAATAAGATGTGATTGTGAAATAGTATTAAGAAATTGTTTGTGGGGTTTATGTGGTGTGAAACGGACTGTGGATTTGCGGTCGAGGAACGGGTCAACAATCTGGTTGCAGTCACCACCAAAAACAAATGATACATCCTTATATAGAACACATTTCTCTGTAATCAAAGGCCAAAAAGAACAATCTGCTTGTACAGGCCCATAGACATTAAAGACAGTCAAAGGAATCGAATTTATCAATAATTTAGCCAGTACCCAACGACCTTCAGAGTCCGTCTCCTGGGACACAACCGTACATTTAAGCCTCTTGTGACAAAGGATAGCAACTCCATTCTTTTTGTTGTCAGAGGGTGAAAATAAGACTGTACCCACCCAACTTCTTTTTAACTTCAGGGATTCAACATCATTAAGGTGAGTTTCTTGCAAGAGAGCAATATCTGGGTTGTAGGAGGCCAGATGGGACAAAACTCTCTGCCGCTTAATGGGGTTAATAAAACCTTTTACATTCCATGTAATAACTTTGAATTAACAAATACCATAGAATCAAGTAGGACAGAAGAAGTAAAGAAGAAGAGGCATACGCAAAAGACAAGTCGAAAAGGAGAAAACTTTGAGAAATATCGATGAAATAGATTGAGAAGAGAGGAAAAGAGGTGAATGGAAACAAAGGAAAATCGGAATTGATCAACCCGTACAGGGAAGAGAAAAGGATAAAGGAAACGGGAAAGGAAGATAAGTACAAGGAGAGACAGCACATATCCCAAAGGGACGACTGAGGAGAACATACCTGAGGGGAATACGAAATAGGACAACGGGGAGATGGCGACACTCAACGAGACAGATCCCCCAAGACGGGAGACCAGGCCGGATCGCACCGGAACATAGAACAAAACCGAAGAGCCAGGTTGAGGGGAAGTCGGTCCATCTAGATAAATGAATAAAGAAAAAGTAACAATTGAGAACATGAAGACATACTATGACGAACCAAGGATGAAAATGCAAATGTTGAAGGACAAAAACTGGACACAATTCTTATATAAAGGTATGAGGGAGTTTGAAGTTAGAAACATGTGAGTAAGAAAAACATATTTATAATCTAATACGTAGAATTAATAAACGGAAACAGAGGCAGGGACAGAAATGGATGACCTGTAAGGGAAGCAAAAGTTAGACATTTCAAGTAATCAAAAAGTGTAAAACAATTAAACAATCAGCCACAAGAAGATGAGGAGGTCTCCATAGCAGAATTAGAACGGGTATGAATGAAATTTTTGAGTTCAGCAGGATCCTGAAAGGACCAAGTCTGATTCTGTAACGTAACTTTGAAAGTGCACGGGTGAAATAAACCAAATCTAGCACCAAGGGACCTCAGCGGAGCTCGTAGGGACAAAAATTCCTTCCGACGAGAGGCAGTAGCATTTGAGACATCTTGGGAAAGATATACTCTCTGACCCAACCAGGAGATCTGACGCTTGGCTCTGGACGCTGAAAGGACAGAGAGAAGATCTGTGAATTTCAGAAAAAGGATAATGACTCCCCTTGGCCTGGTTGACGTGGATGAACGAGGACCAAGTCTATGCGCTCTCTGAATATTGAGGGAGGTGGTGGATGGCATGTCCAAAAGCTTCGGGAGAAAGGAGGAGAAAAAGAGCACAGGGTCGTCCCCTTCTAAAGCTTCCGGCAAACCGTAAATACGGAGGTTGTTCCTCCTGTTCCTATTTTCCAACTCCTCCGTGTGTTGCTGAAGCGCCAGAACAGATTTTTCTAAGGAGGAAACTCTCTGGGAGGTAGAATGAAGGTCCGAAACCTGCTGCTCCACAACTGTAACTCTGTTGTCGATAGATGACCATTTCTCCTCAAGAAACTGCATCTTACTATTGGTCTCCTCAACAAAAGGCCGAAGGGCACGAATTTCCTCAAAGAGCATCTCCATGGAAATAGGGGATGATGGCTTCTCTGATGAAGACGCATCTTGTTTAAGGCGCTTAGAAGATGAAGCTGATGGAGGTGAGGATTTGTTTGAAGGAGACTGTGTTGAGGAGGAGCGAGGGAGGGTTACTCCCGCCATTGGTGCTACCTTGGTAGGAGAGTCCGTCGGTATATGAGGTGAAGAGGTTACCACAGGAGAGTTCCTCGAAGGGGTAAAGACGAACTTTGGATTACGTAGCTTGCCCATAGAAGCCAGTCAGAAGTGACAAGCAGCAAACAAGAGGGCGACTGTGAGGAAAGACCAAAAAAGTGAAGGGGTTCAGTCGCATAGAAGTGGAGCTGTAATCCTAGGAGAGCTTGTGGAGTAAATAAGGAAATGTTCCAGAGTAAGCAGAGACAAGCCAGTGCCAAACTAAGCAAAAATGAAGAGTGCAGGGTCAGTAACCAACCAGGTCATGGACGTCCCCCGTCAGAAGCAGTGATGAGCGCAATCAAAAAGGGAGACAGGAACATAGCAAAGAAAAAGTCATTTATCAGAAACTACCTCATTCCATCCACGTGGGGCAGCACAGGTTAGAAGATATCCATGTGGCATGGCAGCGCCCAGAAAGGATGACACAGCAATCAGGAAGCGTAGAACCCCAAAAAAAGGGTAATGTGGGGCAAATGCAGCCAAGCCGGCAGAAAAACGAGCATCGCGCCACAGACAAAATGGCGGCCGCTCTCTGAGGAGAGAACGAATGCGGTGAGAAAAGGGGCACCCCGGCCCTAAAAATGCGTCAAAAAGCGCTCACCAGAAGCGCGCTGCATTCCGACATGAGAATCCGATGTCTGTGGCGGAAAAATGCTCTCCGGAGGGGAAACGGGATGACTGACAAGCTCCGGTGCGTCGGAGGTCCCGCGTCAGGCGGCCATCTTGGTCGGCGTCGTGGCCACGCCCCTTGATATAACATTATTATCCTAGAGATTATTTTTGGAGCACACAACCAGTTTTGTAATTTATGCAAACACGCTTTGAAATCTCACAAACATAGAAAGGCACTATTAATTTAACCTTCTAATGAGGCAATTAGCTGTCCCCATCACTAGTGCTGTTATCTAGTCTGTGAGAATCAATATTCATTCAAAGTTCAGAGTTGCCTTAGAGCATTGTATTTTATTCAGCTGGGTAATTACATATGGGTCATGTCTAGGTACTATATCAACTCTTAGTCTCTTAATTGGAGTGGATTGATGACCTGTTTCGCTTTTTCCAGGGAACAATGTAATCTTCCTCCATTCAGCGGCAACCCTTGGAAGGAATATGACAAAGCGTTCAGTATGTTGTAATTCAATTTGGAAAAAATAGTCAGGTTCCCTAGCTAGATCTTTCTCTGGGTATAGTGTGTTTCCTGTTTCACACACAGCTAATACGATAGTCCCTCTTAGGCCAGATGTAACTGTCCTATCAAAATTAGTTCAGTAACTTTCTCTTATGGAGTAAACAACAGAATTGTCCCATCAACCTGCCACTGCGAATTGGGATTGAAACAAATTGACAAATCTATTCTTTTTAAAGACCTGATTATCTCCTGGAGGGTCAAACCATTTTTAATACCCCATTGGGCCTGAGGCTGATCTGCTACTGTGCCTCCCGTGAGCCTTCCTTACTTTCCCTTCCCACTGCCGCTAGGTCCAGCACCGAACTATAGTAGGCATCCTCGCCTTGGTCACCGCTGGAGGAGTCCACCACACCTCGGTCCATGCCTTGTCATCATCTTCTTCTTCCCTGCTGTGAAAGTCCTCTTCCCCTGGTAACGTTCTGGTGAATTCTACGCTCCCGCTTAGACTCTAGGCTCCTGTGTCCCGTTCTCTCTTTTGAGTCCTCTCTTCTGTACTTCCTTTCATTGTGTTCCTCCTTCTTACGAACACCCTTTCCTCCTTGCTCATAAAAGCTGTCAATTTTTAGTTTCTATTCTCTTTCTCTTCTTCCTGTGTGACCTTGTACTGGTTTTTGTCTTTCTTCCGTTTCTATCTTTCTCAGAATCTGTCCACTTTTTTTCTAGTTTCATCGGACTCGCTGAATGCACCTGCTGGGAGGGACATTCATTCGGTAAGTATGTCTCCCTCCCAACCATCCCCTTACACTGCTGCATGTGTCAAGTTAATAAAACCAAAGGCTGTGGTGTCCATAAAAAATTGAATGCTGCATTGGTGAAATATTGCTCAGAAATTAGCCAGTAGTGGAAACTGACAAAGGATTTTGAACTCCGCTGAGTGGTACAGCTGCTCCAGAGTGAAGACTGGACAGGGCAAGCCAGTGTTGCAGAAAACGTATTCCATTTTGGAAGGCTTGCCATACTCAAGCTGTGTAGATTTAGGCATAAGACCCTTCCTCACACTTTGTTAGGACTGGTAAGCAGAGAATTAAATCTTGCCTTGTACATTAATGCATATCTTGCACAACAGTCACTCACCAAAAAGACATTGTAGACTGCCAGTAATTCAGGACCAACAACTGACTAACGTAGGGCCTTGTCGAGTGGCAGAGACCAACAGCTCAAAATTAGTGTTGTACTCTAGGTATTAGAACTCGTTAGCTGCGGAGTCCCCATGGCTGTGTACCTTCCCATTCTTTTAACCTCTATACACTCCCTTATGCAAGATAATTTACTGCATATTTTGGGTGGACAATACTCAGATGTACCTACAAAACTGCTGTGGTACAGAGCACTTCTCACACTCAGTGAGTGCATACAAATAAATTCAAGCTAGCTGGAGCCAAGACTGAGGTCCTTCTGCATGAACTTCGTAAAATGAATCCCTCACCAAGAATCTGTCACTCCTACTCCTACGTTTTTTTGCCACAAAGTCACCAAAGCCACTGCTGCTTAAAGCATAGGGCCAGATTTAGAGGTGGAGGACAGGGGACTCCGTCACAAAGGTGATAGAATACCCTTTCTATCAAAACCTCAGTTCATTTGCTTAATTGTGAGTTGACTGGACTGTTTTCTCGTTGTCTCTGCCATTAAAAAACTTACTCCAATAGCCCGACAAAATACAGGCCATTGCAGTAAACCCACAAGACCACTTGCCCTACATTGTGCTGATGGTGTAATGGCTTTTTAAATTTTTTAGCATCACCAGGAAAACCTGACAGAAAATAAATTTAAAATAATGATGATCCCACACCAAGGTAAAACACTCCCTTGGTATCTGGCTCATTATTTATTTGTTTTTCAAAAACAAACTCCAACTTTGGGAGTTTGTTTCTGAAAGAAAATGCTTGGTGGATGTCCAACAAAATCGATGGCAGCTATTCACAAACTTTTTGTACCTTCAGGGAAACCACTGTGACGGCAGTTAATCAAAAGGTCAATAACAACAATTCCCTTTGTATAAGTTTGGACAAACCGATAATAAATCATACACCATTCATCCAAGCATACCAATATCACCAGAGAATACTGACCGTTTGCAAAATACATAAACGAAAGACGACCGAAGGGAATCTGGAGGCAGAAATGTCCTGGCATTGATTTTAACTTGAAGAAGCTTACCTATGAAACCACAGTAAGGGGGATCAATAATTTGGAGATTGTTCAATCCCAGAACTCGAGTGACAGAAAATTCAGAATATATTAAGACTACATTTAATTTAAGGCTCACAGATCGAGCCCTACATTTGATGGCCATACCCTAGAAATAGATGGCTGGAATTTGATCTTGATGAGCCAGTTCCCAAGAGTGATCACCGAATGATAGTACATCACCAATGCCGATCTGAAATTGTGGGAGACACCTAGGTGCCGATCACGATCCGGCAAAAAATGTCCCCGTGCGACTCGTATCGGGTCTTTTTACCGTACGAATCGAACAAGTGCCGTACGAACTCGCAATCACGATTCGCATGGTAAAAAGTCCATACGAACCGCACTGGGAATCATTCCCCACACGTCCTCCGGTCGGAAAATGTGTCCGACACGTCCTCGGACGATTTACCTTACAAACGTGAAAAGCCAAGTCCGACCGAGGAATCACGATCCATCCCGTGCGTCCGAGCCTACAACCGTATGGAAAAAAACACCGTCCGCACCGAACATCCATAGCAACCATGGAGACATGTGCCCGCATACGCGCCCAACACCCCCCCAGCCCCCGTACGTCCGACACGTACCCCCCGTGTATGTATACCCCCACCCGTCTAGGTACACCCCAGTACGTTCCAGTCCAACCCCCACCCCAGTACGTGTCGTACCCCCCGTGTACCCCCACCCCAGTACGTTCCAGTCGTACCCCCACCCCAGTACGTGTCAAATCCCCCGTCTACCGACACCCCAGTACATTCCAGTCGTACCCCCACCCCAGTACGTGTCGTACCACCGTCAATGTACACCCCCCCACCCCAGTACGTGTCGTACCCCCCGTCTACCGATACCCCAGTACGTTCGAGTCGTACCCCCACCCCAGTACGTGTCGTACCACCGTCAATGTACACCCCCCCACCCCAGTACGTGTCGTACCACCGTCAATGTACACCCCCCCACCCCAGTACGTGTCGTACCACCGTCAATGTACACCCCCCCACCCCAGTACGTGTCGTACCCCCCGTCTACCGATACCCCAGTACGTTCGAGTCGTACCCCCACCCCAGTACGTGTCGTACCACCGTCAATGTACACCCCCCCACCCCAGTACGTGTCGTACCACCGTCAATGTACACCCCCCCACCCCAGTACGTGTCGTACCACCGTCAATGTACACCCCCCCACCCCAGTACGTGTCGTACCCCCCGTCTACCGATACCCCAGTACGTTCGAGTCGTACCCCCACCCCAGTACGTGTCGTACCACCGTCAATGTACACCCCCCCACCCCAGTACGTGTCGTACCACCGTCAATGTACACCCCCCCACCCCAGTACGTGTCGTACCCCCCGTGTACCCCCACCCCAGTACGTTCCAGTCGTACCCCCACCCCAGTACGTGTCAAATCCCCCGTCTACCGACACCCCAGTACATTCCAGTCGTACCCCCACCCCAGTACGTGTCGTACCACCGTCAATGTACACCCCCCCACCCCAGTACGTGTCGTACCCCCCGTCTACCGATACCCCAGTACGTTCGAGTCGTACCCCCACCCCAGTACGTGTCGTACCACCGTCAATGTACACCCCCCCACCCCAGTACGTGTCGTACCACCGTCAATGTACACCCCCCCACCCCAGTACGTGTCGTACCACCGTCAATGTACACCCCCCCACCCCAGTACGTGTCGTACCCCCCGTCTACCGATACCCCAGTACGTTCGAGTCGTACCCCCACCCCAGTACGTGTCGTACCACCGTCAATGTACACCCCCCCACCCCAGTACGTGTCGTACCCCCCGTCTACCGATACCCCAGTACGTTCGAGTCGTACCCCCACCCCAGTACGTGTCGTACCACCGTCAATGTACACCCCCCCACCCCAGTACGTGTCGTACCACCGTCAATGTACACCCCCCCACCCCAGTACGTGTCGTACCCCCCGTCTACCGATACCCCAGTACGTTCGAGTCGTACCCCCACCCCAGTACGTGTCGTACCACCGTCAATGTACACCCCCCCACCCCAGTACGTGTCGTACCACCGTCAATGTACACCCCCCCACCCCAGTACGTGTCGTACCACCGTCAATGTACACCCCCCCACCCCAGTACGTGTCGTACCACCGTCAATGTACACCCCCCCACCCCAGTACGTGTCGTACCCCCCGTCTACCGATACCCCAGTACGTTCGAGTCGTACCCCCACCCCAGTACGTGTCGTACCACCGTCAATGTACACCCCCCCACCCCAGTACGTGTCGTACCCCCCGTCTACCGATACCCCAGTACGTTCGAGTCGTACCCCCACCCCAGTACGTGTCGTACCACCGTCAATGTACACCCCCCCACCCCAGTACGTGTCGTACCACCGTCAATGTACACCCCCCCACCCCAGTACGTGTCGTACCCCCCGTCTACCGATACCCCAGTACGTTCGAGTCGTACCCCCACCCCAGTACGTGTCGTACCACCGTCAATGTACACCCCCCCACCCCAGTACGTGTCGTACCACCGTCAATGTACACCCCCCCACCCCAGTACGTGTCGTACCACCGTCAATGTACACCCCCCCACCCCAGTACGTGTCGTACCCCCCGTCTACCGATACCCCAGTACGTTCGAGTCGTACCCCCACCCCAGTACGTGTCGTACCACCGTCAATGTACACCCCCCCACCCCAGTACGTGTCGTACCACCGTCAATGTACACCCCCCCACCCCAGTACGTGTCGTACCCCCCGTCTACCGATACCCCAGTACGTTCGAGTCGTACCCCCACCCCAGTACGTGTCGTACCACCGTCAATGTACACCCCCCCACCCCAGTACGTGTCGTACCACCGTCAATGTACACCCCCCCACCCCAGTACGTGTCGTACCACCGTCAATGTACACCCCCCCACCCCAGTACGTGTCGTACCCCCCGTCTACCGATACCCCAGTACGTTCGAGTCACACCAAATGGGTGCCTGGAGAGCAGAAACAAACTCACATCAACAAGCCAAGGGCCACTCAAAGATCTGCTAACAGTCTGTGCCCAGGAAGCTGGGCCGAGGTGACAGAGGGGGACACACAGAGGGAGGGAAAGGGGGACAGAGAAGGAGGGAGAGGGGGTCAGAGAGGGAGGGAGACGGACAGAGGGAGGAGGCTGTCACACAGAGGGAGGGAGAGGGGGACAGAGAGGGAGGGAGAGGGGGACAGAGAAGGAGGGAGACACAGGGAGAGCAAATTAGTCCTTTGGTGTGTGGGAATGTCTGCTCGTAAGCAGGTGGACCGCGTGCATGTAGACATGGGTGGCCAGTGCAAGAACCCCCCCTCTTCAACAGGGCCAAACGCAGGGCCATGTCACAACCTGTACACGAGCACAAGGATAGCCACCTGCATCGTATAAGTGTGTGGATCCACTCCATGTGCACATGTACAGTGCTACAAGGAAGGCGCAAATGCATGGCTCGCCACACCTGCACACTCCACTGCTGACTGCAGTCACACTTGACGCAGCAAGTAAGACTGTGCCACACATAGTGAAAGGGGCCAAAGTGGTGCCCAAGGGACACACCCATGCACAAGTGCACTGTGAGTGGAATGCAAGACAGATCCTAATTCCAAGAGGAAAAGTGCCAACTTTGAAACTGATGAAACATGGATGTTTCATGGACCAAAATTAACATTGTCTCTCTCACACACAGGTCAACGTCGTGCTGCACCCCCCAACACTGGGGGGGAACACTCACAGGACCCGGATCTGCAGGAGACCGATCCCACCGGCAGCGACCACTCTCACCACTCTGCGGACGACCTCGACCGACCTGGCCCCTCTGGTGTCCAACCACCTGCAGCACCTGCGTCAGGTACAACCGTGCCAACCACCACCCCCACTCCTGCCACATCCCAGGAGACACCCAGGATCCCTGCCCCAACACCACAATGCAGCCAGGCTCGCCAGGAGGGACACGGTGTCCCGGGCACCCAGGAGGAGGCAGGCGACAACGCAAATGCCACCCCTCAGGGGTCCCGGAGACCCGATGTGCCCACAAGTGCAGGCCAGGCGCAAGTGGGCAGGGGTGGTGGGAGTGGAGGACGGCGGAGGCGCGAGCCTGACCAGTTGGCTGGGGATCCGGTATATTCCCATGTCCGTAACATCCTGGACTCATACCGGCAGGACACCACGGGCATGGCCCAGGTTGTGTCCGTCCTCGAGGGGATCAAGACCCAGCAGGCCCAGCAACATGCGGAGCTAATAGCCTGTCTACTGGTACACCAACGGAGGATGGAGGACAGACAGGCTGAGCAAGTGACGGCGTCCCAGGGGATTCACGCTGAACTCCGTCGGATGGCCGACACCATGGCCGACCCTCCCTGTGCCAGAAGGCGGAGAACATCACCACCCACAGGGAGGGATCAGGAGGAGGAGGAAACATCCGACGGAGCATCCCAGACGTTGTCACGGCCTGCTGGTGATGTTCCCCGCAGGAGGCCGGGTCGTCCACGGAAAGCACCGTGAGGGTGGCTGCTACATCACCATCTCCCAGGACACCTGGCCTGGCACCTGGCCCACTGGAGCAACAGCATCACAGCATCAAGAGACATTCTCTGCCACATGGCCCTGCTGGTCACTGGCTGACCAATGTTGACAAAGACTGTGGCATGGACTCTGAGGATTTCCAATGGCAAGGACACCAACTCCCCTACTGAACTTTGGATTCCATAATCCCGGAAAGCACCTCACTTTGTCCCCCCCCCCCCCCCCCCCCCATAATAAATCACACTACTAAGAGTAGATGCCTGCTGGTAGCATTATTACCTAACATGTGTCTTGTAAAGTCGAAACATGCCTGAGTTATCTGTTCTCTTCAACCATCCACACCCTGGGGCCTGAGTCTGGCACAGGACACATGGGTCACAGTCTATTAGGCAAGACAGACATGGAGCACCATACACACCCGTGATGGGCACAACCAGCTGAGGGGGTGGCCGAACAACCGTGCTGACACACACACTCAGTACAGCAACAGTCATGCGCAGAGGTCAGGGATCCTGGCCAGTGTCCTGGGGGGCACCCAGGTATGTGTAGACAGGTGGCAGAACCATGTCCTGCAAGCTTGAGTCCGGTGGATGCAGAGAATGGGGGCCTGTCCAACGTTGGATGCATGGGGATGGCACATGTCACAATACCCACGCAGTCATGGACATCATGCCCAATACACAGTGTCAGCCAACACACACAGCTTGCATCTCGCCAGTCGACACATTGACACATAGCCACAATCAGGGGATACCATGCCAGACATGCTGGATGCACCGTGCCAACACACCAGCATTGACTGAGAAGAGGCACCTTGGAGGCATAGGGACACCTTTATTAGTCATGTATTCGGGATTGCAGAGGCAACTTGAAGTACACATGAACACTTCATGTGGAGTAACATGTGGGTCCAACACTGGCACCCCCCTTCTGCAGCACAAATGCGTGATAGCCATGGTACTGGCACACAAGCGTCGGCCAACAGCTAAATACCCACAGCTGCACACGGAGAGCCTAACATACACCACAGATCCGCTGATGTGGAAGTCCCACGCCATGTCAAGCAATTGTTAACCGTATGTGTCCGAGGGCAGTGTCACACACATTGATGGCATCATCACAATCCACTATCCCATCACTGATGACTGACAACCAGGCAGCACATCTATTCTGGTGTACCCAGCTGCATGTCGTGTCCCATGGGGATGCCCCATGTCTGCAGAGGAACCAAACCCCGACCGGGGCAGTGTGCACACATCGTGAACAACTGCCACACCCAATACACCCCTGATGCATCCCTTACCCCATGGAGACTTCCAAACGTGTCCGTGCCTGTAACGCTGAGTCAGCCCACGATGCCATGTCCATGAGGAATAGCAGTGCCACAACAATGCAACCAGCAGATGGCATGCGCAGGTACCTGGGGAAGAGAGACACACAAGAAGTCAGCCACAAAAAGCACAGCCACTTGCATGTGCATGTACTCGACACATGTTAGGATGACAACATGCTAGGTCACAATTATGAGTGGGGAAATACTGCCATCACTGCCACCATCACTCCAGTGACACACCCACACACACCTCTGACTCACGTGCCATACATGCAGGTGGAGACACACATCACAACGCATGCCACACGGGGACCAAGGCGTGCACACTCAAGACACTGGTACTCACCACTAAGCAAAGAAGTCGCGTATGAGCCGAGTCCGGATGTCCTCTTGCGGCTCCACATCCTCCACATCACTAGCCCCATTGCCAAGCCCTTCGTCCTCCACGGGTGGATGGTCCTCGTCATGTTGATTCAGGATGAGTGGCACAGCTCTTTCAACTGCCATGTTGTGCAGCATGCAGCAGACCATGAAGATCTTGCAAACCTTCGCCGGGGCATATGGGAGTGCGCCGCCGGTCTTGTGGAGGCACCGGAATCGGCTCTTCAGCATGCCAAACGTCCTCTCTATCACACGCCTTGTCCGGCCATGGGCGGTGTTGTAGCGGAGCTGGGCCGGCGTGATGGGGTTGCGGAGAGGTGTCAGCAGCCAAGGCATGTTGGGATAGCCAGCGTCCCCTACATGGAAAGCACATGGATATCGTTAGAACTGGCGAAGCGGTCGTGCTGGTAGGCTATACAGAATACAGGACAGACAGACTGTACCCACCAACAACACATGCCCGTTCGTTGCGCAGCTGCATCATCATATCAGGCATCCCGCTACGCCTCATGATGTAGGCATCGTGTGCTGATCCTGGAAAACGAGCACAGACATGTGAAATCACCATGTTGGACAGACACACCACAAGGGCATTGATGGAGTGGTAGTGCTTCCGATTGCGGTACGCCACCTCCCGTGCGTGTGGTGGTACCAAACCTACATGTGTCCCATCTATGGACCCAATGACATGGGGCATCCCTCCCAGGGCATAGAATCCACGCTTGACCTCTGTCATCTGTTCAGGGGTTGGGAACTTTATGAAGTCATCCAGGTGAATCAACATGGCCTCCAAGAAATCATGCAGCACACCGCTGAACATGCTCTGGGACATGCCACCAACATGAGCTATGGTATTTTGGAAGGTACCCGTGGCTAGAAAATGTAGGGCAGCCATTACCTTCAGCTGGGGTGTCAGTGCCGTAGGATACCTGTGCTGCGGTTGCAGGTGTGGTGCCAGTCTCGCTGTCAGCTCCAGAATCAACGGTTGGGTGAAGCGGTAGAGCCGGATCCTGTCATTCTCCTGCATGGCAGCCAAGTCTGGAATTATTCGGGCAACAGGCGGCGCTCTGCAGTAATTTGGAAGTGACAAGGAAGAGTGAGTGCACTACGACAACAACTCATGTCTACTGAGCACATGTAAATCTGGCAATACACACATGCTACATAGGGAGTCACATATGTGCTACATGCCCAGGACACGTATGGATGCAAGGTGACACTCCTTCCAAGACCCAGCTACACACGGAGATTGAGAACCTCCCCATGCCACACCATGGGAATAGCTGTGTCCCAGTGCAAGTGAACAGCCCGACGCAAGACAGAAGTGACATACACCCACACATCAGCAGAAGTAGGATGCCGATTGTAGAGACTGGTAGCGGAACACCGGAGCCACAGGTCACATGACATTACACTAGGCCTGCCCACACACCTTGCCATGAAGGTGCACATGTCATGACTCACCACACATTCCTTGTGAGGATGCTGACATGGCCTTGTCACGCTACTCCGTGTCCCATGCATACATGTGCACTTCACATCAGATACCACATGTGGCATGGTGTGCGGAACAGTGTGCAATGACAATCTACACACAGACACATGTTGGTTGCTGCAACGGCTGCAGCTTTTGAGGGTGCTACAACATCAACCTGATGTAAATCCCGGACACATAAATGACATAGTCACATTGTGCACTGTGGGTAGTGACAAGTCAGGTGTCATGACCCCTGTACCGGGCATCATGGGACACTTCCGTGTGTTGGTGTCCGTGCCATGCCAGTGACGCTCACCCCAAGTGCGCAGTACGACATGCACACATGTCAAAGGAGTCAAGGGCATGCCTGGCACACATTGCACCCTCACACAGTACACCTGTACACATCTCATCATACATCTGGTGCCTCCTCCACTCAGGAGGCATGTTCCACATCACAGCCTGTCACACCTGTGCCCCACACATGTAGTAATGCACAGACGATGCCTTGATGTCCATTCCTGGACAAGTATGTCCATCCATGGACAAGTATGTCCGCCCTATTCCTACCTGTGTGTCGACTATCACCACAGTGATGTGTACAAACCGGCGTACTGCTGCTAAGAGGGCCTGTGTATGTTCCCCAATCACTGTGGGAGTGCTGCCGTATGTGTACCCATCATGATGGCGAGCGTACAGGCATTTGTACGGTCCGTACCACAACGAGTACGCATACGCGTGCAGACCCATAGTGAGAGGGCCGTACACTCGCATGTACGCTCACTATCACTATGGGTCTGCACGCGTATGCGTACACGTAGTGGTACGGACCGTACACTCGCATCTACGCTCACTATCACTATGGGTCTGCACGCGTATGCGTACACGTAGTGGTACGGACCGTACACTCGCATCTACGCTCACTATCACTATGGTTCTGCACGCGTATGCGTACACGTAGTGGTACGGACCGTACACTCGCATGTACGCTCACTATCACTACGGGTACACAGACCCATAGTGATAGTGAGCGTACAGGCATTTGTACGGTCCGTACCACAACGAGTACGCATACGCGTGCAGAACCATAGTGATAGTGAGCGTACAGGCATTTGTACGGTCCGTACCACTACGTGTACGCATACGCGTGCAGACCCATAGTGATAGTGAGCGTACATGCGTGTGTACGGTCCGTACCACTACGTGTACGCATACGCGTGCAGACCCATAGTGATTTTGAACGTAGGCATGCATGTACGGGCCGTTGCCATGCATTTGGGGTGCCCTAGGGCCCGGAAACGCACCGTACCTGTGTGTGATTCTCCTAATTACATAGGGGACAAGTATTAAGGCCTACATGCATGCTGGTTGTCATGGCGACCAGGTTCAAATTTCGATTTTGTTCTGGAAGGTGCACAGCAGAAGTCAGTTGGAATTCTTCTACTTTGTTGCAATGTGTTTGTGGGGCTGACATCATGCAGGAGAATGAAACCGATAGAGAACCCACAGACTGCTAGGTTTGAAGGGATTGGTGGAAACATAGGATGCAAATGTGAGTGACCAATCACTCTGTACTCCTGTGCATGAGACTGGGCAGAAGGCCACATATAAGGCAGCCAGGTCCCATGAGGGATTACTTGCCTGCACATCTTTGCATTTGTCGACCAAGCTGCTGCTACTGATTCCCTGGAACCATGTCAAGGGCTGTGGAGAGGACACAGCCATTCACCCTGGAGGAGAACATGGCTCTGCTGGATGTGATCCTCCCACAGTACCCCATGCTGTATGGGCGACCAGGGTATCAGGTGAGTGCATAGGCCACTGCCACAGACTGTCCCTATGTTGTGACTGTGTCTTCAGGCATTGTGTCCCGGTGTGACACACATGCCATGTACTGTCGGGGGGGTACCAGGGGGGGGGTGCCTGATGTCTCCCAGCAGTGCCCTGAGACAGGAGGGGTGTGTGCAGAGTCCTCCCAGCAGTGCCCTGAGACAGGAGGGGTGTGTGCAGAGTCCTCCCAGCAGTGCCCTGAGACAGGAGGTGTGTGTGCAGAGTCCTCCCAGCAGTGCCCTGAGACAGGAGGTGTGTGTGCAGAGTCCTCCCAGCAGTGCCCTGAGACAGGAGGTGTGGGTGTGATGCACAGTGTGAGCCTTGATCATTGATTGTGACATTGCCATCATTCCACCTGAGTACCCACTATGGCACGTACTGCCTTTTCCCTCACCAGAGGATGATGTCCCTATGACAGAGGTGCAATGCGTTGGCTGCATTACATGCCATGTAGTAACCAGCTATTATGTTCACATATGTCTCTCTGTGACATGTGGCTGGTGTATTGATGTGGTGTCACTTGTACTTCCTCACAGGTAGGCGCCACTGCCAAGGAGCAGATCTGGCTGACCGCCGTCAGTGCCGTGAGGCGTGTGGATGGTCGGAGGCGGAGCCTGTCCCAGGTGAGGAAACGCTGGCAGGATATCCGGTGCTGGATGCGGAGGATTGCACGGCTCCTGCTGGGGGACTCACCTGAGAGCCACAAGAACCGCGGCCGCCGCCGTCTGACCCACCTCCACAGGCGTGTGCTGCCGGTGGTCTTTCCAGACCTGGAGAGGCGCTTACAGGCGATGCAGCAGGCGGAAGGGGGTAGGTACATGTGCGTTTGTTGTGTGTCACCGGCATTTGTAAGGGCACAGTGGCATTAATTCACTGGCAGGGTTTAAAGGTGCTGTGCCCATCCAGTTTGCCCCAGTGTAGCGCTGCGCCCCTGCCACCCTTCCCCTCCTTGCAATGTGTTCCCTGGTCTGTGTGTAGTCACTCCTTCACAAGGTAATGTAGGCTGGCGCTTTGTCCACGAGAACAATGACTGTAGCATCATGGGTGGTGGTGGTGGGTAACAGGTTGTGGGACCTTGCCTGTGAACTGTCAAGTTCACTGCATGTGGGTTCCATGTCAGTTGGCACTGATGCTGGCTCCAGACATGGGAGTTGGTCTCTCATGTGTCATGCCTTACAGCGCGCATGTCCTATGTAGTGGCCTGTGACATGATGTGCATGAGTGTGCGCTACGCATAGTGCAGGGATGGTGACGTGTGTAGCAGTCATTCCCATTCAGTAGCATGTAGTTGCGTGCCCAATACTGTCCCCTGGGGCACCTTATCCTCAGTGTTGTTTGTGTCATCATCAACGTGGACACTCTCACTGTCTACAGCGTAGGTTGTGCTCTGTGCCATTGTCCCCTGTCACCATGTATATAGACGTGCTATTATGTACAGGTGTCCACTGTGCAGCCTGACCTGATTGTCCCTCTTCATACTCACAGTTGCCAGTGCCTGTGTGTCTTGTTATACTCATCTGAGGATGGGCACTGGTACCTCATTATTTGTACAGGCGCACCTTTGCTGTTTTGCGTCCAATCTTGCCTTTTGCCTGCCACTGTGTTTATCACCCAGACTATGAGATGTTGGTGCCACCTGTGTCTCAGCAATTAGCATCGTGTGGGGGTTGCTTGGGGCGGGCAATGCCTATGTGTCAAATCCTGATTCCTAATTGCTGGGTCTGGACAGTGTGTGATGTTACTGGACACACACGCAAGGTGCAGTGACCGAGTTATGTTGGGCATGTTTGCAGCATTACCTATGCAGCATGTGTCTCAAGTTCATGGATATTGTCCCTGGTCATAGGTATTTTCACAAACGCTGTGTGGTGCAGAGGCAGTGCAGGATTGTCCCCAGGGCCTGGGTGCTATGTCAGACTCCGTTTCCTGTCATCAGCTATTGTCTCATGCTCTCCATGGTATTTCAGTGGCATGGTGGCTCAACCAACTGTGTTTCATGCCCTACATCGGTACCTTGTTTTGCAGATGTTAGGGATCTGCCTCTTCAGGCTATGCAATGTTGACTATGTAGATTGGACTCATGTGACAGATGTGTACAGGTGTCTGATTAATTTCTGTCTCTCCACCCTGCCCACAGCATCGTCGGGGGACACAGAGGGAGACATGGACACGGACCAGGCGGAGGGACCGAGCACCAGTGGCAGCCGTGACATCGGGGCTGGCACATCGAGTGGGACAGAGGCGGAGGATAGTGTGGCCGAGGACCTGTCGACTGGCACATCAGACTACGAAGCTGACAGGTCCGAGGAGGATGTCTCAGAGTTGGCGGAGGCTGCACCAGCAGCTGACAGTGGAACAACACCTGCCACCGCCCCCTCAGTTCCCACCAACCGCCTCCCACTTGCTCGTGTCCCTTCCCAGCGTGCCCGGTCACCGCATGTCTCCTTCCTGCCAGGCACCGCACCCCCTGCCCCTGTCTCCACTGCTGCCGCCAATGCTGAGTCTATGGACATCCAGCGGCAAATGCAGGTTGGTCAGGCTGCGATCCTGAATGTCCTCCATTCCCACGGGAAAACCCTCACCAACATCGAGGCATTCTTGGAGGGCATTCATTCTTTGCAGGCTGACCAACGCAACTTGCTGAGGTCCCTAGACTCCACACTGACTGCAGCAGTGGGTCTCCTGCAGCGCGACCTCCCCCCACCTACCCCTGCCCCATCCACACTTCCCACTTCCATGCCTGTCCCACGTACACCCAGACGTCGGCATGCACCCACCACAACAGACACAGGCACCACACCAGCAGGGAAGGTCCACCGCACTCCTCCTGACACGCACACACAGGGTGAGATAGGCACACCCACTGGGTCGGGGGGCAAACGTGTGACACGCAGCCAGAGTGGGAGTCCGCATTCCACACAATCCACTCCCTCCAAATCCCCTCCCCTCAGCTCTCCTGGCCACATCTCCCCCAAGGACTCCTTCATGGCCGCTCTGTCCCTGAGCCCCACAGTTACGCCACCACGCAAGCGGTCAAGGAAGTCCTCGGTCAGGGTGGTTGAGTCTCCCCCCCTGTCTCCACCCTCCCCCGGTGGCGCTGCAACCCATCCCTCTGAACCCCCCCCCTCCTTGGGGCCTGAGGTCACTTCGGGTGCAGGGGACTCCCTGGAGGACCTTGCTAAGGTGTGTAGTGCCATCCTGGCCTCCGCCTTTGGCCATGACACACCCCCTGTGGTTGAGTCCTCCATCCCTGCACCCACAACGCCGCCCCTTTGCCCTGATGTCCCTGCGGTGCCTGTTGCTTCCCCCCCCCCTGATGCCCTCACCAGTATGGAAGACGATGGCATTTGACTGTGCAGGCAAGGTAGGGGACACACATCCCACTGTGTCCCCCATGCAGCTGGGAATCATTGACTGCCCTATGGCCTTTGTTGACTTTGAACTGCCTTTGATCCACGGACATTGTGCTCATGCTGAATAAAGCTTATTTTTTTTTTCATTATCACACTCCTGCTATGGTGGTATTGGTGTTGGTGGGGCTGCTACATTGTTTTGGGTGGTGTTTAAGGCTTTGGGTGTGTGGGATTTGTAGTAGTGTTCTGCTCTTTGGGGCCACCCTAGGATCTGTGTGCCATCACAAGGTGTTGGCTAACTTCCTTAGGTCATGTCAGCAGTTACTGCATGGTTCAATTGTCCCAGGGTGTATTCCTTCCTCTGTGTACCCAGTTTCTTCCCTGCAGGGTGTTCCCAATGTTTAGCGCAGAGCTGTGTGTACATGAGCTGTGTGTGTGACGGAGCCCTTCTACTTTGGCCATGCATGCATGGCCATGTCTCCACCTGCAACAATCGTGGCATCCTTGGTGATCACTGTACTTGTGTGTGGAGTCAGTTGACATGAGTTCATGGGGACATGTTCCCTTGTAGGCAGTATGGATGTGGGTAATTGTGGCATCACACACATGTGTTACACCCCTCCTGGGTGTGGACACTGCTGGGAGGACTCTGCACCCACCCCTCCTGTCTCTGGGCACTGCTGGGAGGACTCACCACCCACCCCTCCTGTCTCAGGGCACTGCTGGGAGGTCTCTGCACCCACCCCTCCTGTCTCAGGGCACTGCTGGGAGGACTCACCACCCACCCCTCCTGGGTCTGGACACTGCTGGGAGGACTCTGCACACACCCCTCCTGGGTCTGGACACTGCTGGGAGGACTCTGCACACACCCCTCCTGTCTCTGGGCACTGCTGGGAGGACTCACCACCCACCCCTCCTGTCTCAGGGCACTGCTGGGAGGACTCACCACCCACCCCTCCTGGGTCTGGACACTGCTGGGAGGACTCTGCACACACCCCTCCTGGGTCTGGACACTGCTGGGAGGACTCTGCACCCACCCCTCCTGTCTCAGGGCACTGCTGGGAGGTCTCTGCACCCACCCCTCCTGTCTCTGGGCACTGCTGGGAGGACTCACCACCCACCCCTCCTGTCTCAGGGCACTGCTGGGAGGTCTCTGCACCCACCCCTCCTGTCTCAGGGCACTGCTGGGAGGACTCACCACCCACCCCTCCTGGGTCTGGACACTGCTGGGAGGACTCTGCACACACCCCTCCTGTCTCTGGGCACTGCTGGGAGGACTCTGCACCCACCCCTCCTGGGTCTGGACACTGCTGGGAGGACTCTGCACACACCCCTCCTGTCTCTGGGCACTGCTGGGAGGACTCACCACCCACCCCTCCTGGGTCTGGACACTGCTGGGAGGACTCTGCACACACCCCTCCTGGGTCTGGACACTGCTGGGAGGACTCTGCACACACCCCTCCTGTCTCTGGGCACTGCTGGGAGGACTCACCACCCACCCCTCCTGTCTCAGGGCACTGCTGGGAGGACTCACCACCCACCCCTCCTGGGTCTGGACACTGCTGGGAGGACTCTGCACACACCCCTCCTGGGTCTGGACACTGCTGGGAGGACTCTGCACACACCCCTCCTGTCTCTGGGCACTGCTGGGAGGTCTCTGCACACACCCCTCCTGGGTCTGGACACTGCTGGGAGGACTCTGCACCCACCCCTCCTGTCTCAGGGCACTGCTGGGAGGTCTCTGCACCCACCCCTCCTGTCTCAGGGCACTGCTGGGAGGACTCACCACCCACCCCTCCTGGGTCTGGACACTGCTGGGAGGACTCTGCACCCACCCCTCCTGTCTCAGGGCACTGCTGGGAGGTCTCTGCACACACCCCTCCTGGGTCTGGACACTGCTGGGAGGACTCTGCACACACACCTCCAATTTCTGGACATGTACGCTTGGGACATACACGGTGTGGGTGCGCTCCATGCATTCGAGGTGAGGGTTCGAGTCGTACTTACACTGGTGTGGTGGTGGTACGGTCCGTGAGTCCAGGAGTCGTACTTACACTGGTGGGGGTGGGGGTACGGTCCGTACGTCCGCGGGTGAGGGTTCGAGTCGTACTTACACTGTTGGCATGGGGGTACGCTCCATGCATATAGGGTGTGGCTACGGGTCGTACTTACACTGTTGGCATGGGGGGTACGCTCCTTGCATACGCGGGTGGGGGTACGGGTCGTACTTACACTGTTGGGGTGGGGGTACGCTCCATGCATATAGGGTGTGGCTACGGGTCGTACTTACACTGTTGGCATGGGGGGTACGCTCCTTGCATACGCGGGTGGGGGTACGGGTCGTACTTACACTGTTGGGGTGGGGGTACGCTCCTTGCATACGCGGGTGAGGGTTCGAGTCGTACTTACACTGTTGGGGTGGGGGTACGCTCCTTGCATACGCGGGTGGGGGTACGGGTCGTACTTACACTGTTGGGGTGGGGGTACGCTCCTTGCATACGCGGGTGAGGGTTCGAGTCGTACTTACACTGTTGGGGTGGGGGTACGCTCCATGCATACGCGGGTGAGGGTACGGGTCGTACTTACACTGTTGGGGTGGGGGTACGCTCCATGCATATAGGGTGTGGCTACGGGTCGTACTTACACTGTTGGCATGGGGGGTACGCTCCTTGCATACGCGGGTGGGGGTACGGGTCGTACTTACACTGTTGGGGTGGGGGTATGGTCCCTGAGTCCGCTGTTGGGGGTCGGAGTCGTACTTACACTGGTGGGGGTACGGTCCGTAGGTCCGCGGGTGAGGGTTCGAGTCGTACTACACTGTTGGCATGGGGGGTACGCTCCATGCATATAGGGTGGGGGTAGGGTCCGTACATATCCGTCCCCACGCTATGTGATGCTTGTGCGGGCCGTACCCAGGCCTATGCCACGTGGGTACGATCCGTCCCGCCATTGTTGGGGTGACGTGTGTGTGGGCGTGGTACGACTCGTACCCACGCTCTTCAGGCGTGGGTACGGGACGTACCTGTCTGGTTGTGTTGTCGGTTCGCGTGGTGACGGACTTCCGTTGTGGCGGTAGCTGGCTTATCAGGACACGCCCCCACCCCCTCGTGGTGACCAGGGCATGGGAGTCAGGTATGTCCAGGCCATGTGTGACTTATGTGGTTGTTTTGTGGCCTGCCCTGGTCGTGCCACCCCCACCCCACCCCACTTTCCCCCCTCCCTTAGTTATTCTTACCTTCTGCGGCATCTGCGTCGGTGCCTGTAGAGCAGGTGGACTGCTATGAGGGCAGGGATGACTCGTAGGTTCGGGTCCATGTCTGTCCGTCGCGTACTGGTACTCCTTGCTCGCGTCGTCCTGTCGCGTACGGGTCCTCCTTGATCGCGTCGTCCTGTCGGGTACGGGTCCTCCTTGGTCGCGTGGTCCTGTGTCCGTCGCATACTGGTCCTCCTTGTTCGCGTCGTCGTCTGTCCGTCGCGTACTGGTGGTCCTTGTTCGCGTCGTCCTGTTTCCCGGCAGTTTTTGGCTGCCGCAGAATCTTCACCGTGCGGGGTGACGTCGGTGCGAATCGTGATTCCTGGTTCGTGAATGGCTGGCTGCGTGCGTCCAGACGTCAGGTCTGCGCTTTCCCGGATCACATTGGTAGTTGTTTTTTTGTTCGGTCGGGCTTTTTTACGATTCGTACGGAAAAGGTGTTTCCGTACGAATCGTAATTCCTTGTTTGTATATTTACACGACCGGGTACGCGTCGAACGGAGAATATGCTCCGTCCGACGGTTCGTACCCGGTTTTTACCGGATTGTGATCGGCACCCAAGTCTTTTTCCTGAAGAAGGTGGTCGGATCATTTTAACCCACTGAAACGGGTTGCGCTGGTTCTACAAAAGCACTAAATCAACCCTATCTTGGCCAAACAAGAGACTGTACAAAATAGTGGTTTGACCAAAGAATTTCTGTTTAACTAGTGTGTAAAACTGACAAAAAATGTATGTCTATGATACTCTCCCATGTTTATTTGCTGTGACTTTTGCAATAATGTGTATGGTTTTTGTGTAATTTTTATGTGGCTATCTAGAGAGTTATTTTACCTTGAAGTAATCCACGTTTGTATTATATTTACTTTTTGTATGACTTTTTAACTGATTTTTACAGAATAAACATCCATATGTTGGCTTTTTGCAAATGGTCAGTTTTCTCTGGCGATATTGGTATGCTTAGATGAATGGTGTATGATTTATTATCGGTTTGTCCAAACATATACAAAGGCAATTGTTGTTTTTGATTATTTGTCAATTTGGCGTCCTGTCCCTTTGGTTAAGGAGGACCCCTTTCTTGTTGTTTGAGTTCATCAAAAGGTACAGAGATTATCACTGGGTCGGCGGTGATTTCAAATTTTGATGGGTGGTTGTCTGTTGTGTCATGTGATGTCCTCTGCCAACTTGATTCATGGACTACCACTCGCCTAACTTTAAATCTGGCACTTAGAGGTTGGTTGACTGGGTACTCTGTTACAAAGGTTACTGAGTACCTTATCTGTCCAGACTGCTTGCTCAGTTCTATGACGGGCGGGCCATCAGTTTTCTATTTTGTGGAACCACTGTTGGCTCCACTGTGACAAAACTTACTCCAATTGCCTGACAGAGTAGGTGCTGTCGGAGTAACAGCATGAAACCACCCACCCCATTTAGAGCTGATGGTTCAATGGCTTTTTTTCTGTCCATCACCACTATGGAAAACCTGGCGGTCACTGACAGAACATTATAATATGACCACCTCACACACGGAAAACACTCTCTTGGAGTGAGGGTCATTATTTATTTGTTTTCAAAAACAAACTTCCACTTAGGCAGTTTGGTTTTGAAAAAACAAAATGTCTAGTGAATGGTTTACAAGAACAACAGCAGCCATCCACCAAACTTTCTGTATCTTCAGAGTAACCACGATGATGGCAATTCTTTGAAAGGTTGAGAGAGAACCACTGGGTCTGCGGTGATCTCTAAATTTGGCAGGCGGTAGTGGCCAGGGTGGGCAAAAATACAGTTGAAAATCTGCTATCGGACTTACAGATGCATAGCAGGTACACTCCTTTCCCATTTCTCTACAGTAAACAAAGGCATTATGTTCAACAGATCCATTTTCTGAACCAGTTTCATATTCTCTGCTTTTGCCACTTAATAAGCATGTAGGCCTGTGAAACAAACAACTTGAGCTCCAGAATGTGAAATGCCCCTTGGCAACACATAGAATGTCACTGTTAGGAGTGTGAAAAGTTTGGCTAATTTGCTTATGCTCACTTGGTGAAATGTTCCTCATAATTTGCAAATTTATGCATAGCTTCTGTGATTCCATCTTGAAATCAACCACATTAGAGCAATTATTCTGGAGAGGCACACTGTCCAAAGGGGAGGTTTCCACTGAGGGATTTAGGATGAAACTGCTGAAGGACAACAAATTGTTCATATCTGTTGACATATGATATACTTGTGTGATTAGTCTACCCTCCAAGGACTTAATCTCGAAATCTAATAAAGGCAGTGAGGTATTGGTCACTGGTGAGTTGAAATGTCTGACGGGATTTCTACTGTTTAGCTAGTCCAAAAATTCATTAATGGAGTTCCTATCTTCTTTCCATATCAAGAGGACATCATCAACAAATCATCGCCAAAGTTTTACATGTCTCGTCCAGGGCTTGTCCGGTCCACAAATGACCCTTCTTTCAAAGTCTGAGACATACAGGCATGCTAGACTAGGTGTAAATGTGCTGCCCGTGGAAGTTCCATGGACCTGTAGATAGATGGTACCATTAAATTCAAAGACGTTTTTTGTAAGCGTTATCTTTGCCAGGTCTAATATGAAGGTTCTTGGGGATTGGAAATCCCACTCATCTTGGTACAATATGTCTTCAACCACTATCTGTGTCTCTATCTGTGGTATGTTTGTGTTGAGGGATTCTATGTCCAATCCTATTAGAAATTCACATGCAGGATCACATTCCATATCCTTAATCAAACTGATAACATCCCTGGTATCCTTCAAATACTACTCCATTTTCTGAACTAATTGTTTCAGGAAAAAGTCACAAAATTGTGACAGAGATTCCAATATTGATCCAATCCCAGAAACAACAGGGAAAGTTTTGAACGTTGGAGGGTTAAATGTATTATTCTCATTCCAATCTCAACAACAGTACTGAATGTGTTGAACTTTGAAGGGGTCAGATTTACTATTCCCATTAGTATTTTTTTCAAAACATTTAGATATATACAAAATTATTTAAATGTTGAAATATATTTAAAATAATAAACATTCATTAAATATAACACATTAAATGTAATAAATACAAATTCTAAATTACAAATAAAATATCAATTCTTTAAAAAAAGAATGCGAGTATTTTCAATTGAAACACTTTCCACTTCCCTATCCTAAAAACCAAGCACTGACAGACAAGATTAATTAAAAATATATAAAATAGGATACAATATTAATATTGAATTAAATGAAACAATAAAAAAGAATACAATTAATAAATATATAATTAATGAACACAATTAAAAAATATTGATAAACCAATTAAAAAATACTAAATATATAATTAATTGACATAATTAAAAAATATTGATCAACCAATTAGAAAATAATAACAACTTAAAAATATTTTAAACAACAATTAATCAATTTGTTAATTCACATAATTAAAAAAAAAACATGAATAATAATAATTTATATATTAAACAACTACCCACCCTAATCCCCTACAAACCCAAAAACCTAATACTACCTCGAGAATTCCTAACTACATGTTTTAAAAAATTATATTTCATTTAAAAATGTACAAAATATACTGAAAGAAATTTAACACAATTATTGCAATACTAATAATGTACAATACTAAAATACCTAAAAATTATAAAACTAATTTAAAAACGTATTATATACATCTATATTAAAGAAGATAACATAAACAACTTTATTTTACAATGATATTAAATACCTAAAAACGAAATATCCATACATTCTATATTCTGCCACACAATATTCTTAACTTGATATTTGTGCAGCCACTGCCCGTGCAGGTAAGAGCGGTGGGACCAGGTGGGGGGGATTTCGACAGATGACTACAAGGGAAAATTAAAGAAATAATACATTTTCCCTTGTCGTCGTTTGTCGAAATCCATCCCCCACGCCCCCCACTACCATCCTCCTCCTCTACCACCCCACTGCTCTTACCTGCACTGGCAGCAGCTGTATTTGTTTCTCAAGAATGTTTTGCTGATTGTGGGCTGCCCGTGGTCAACGAAGGGGACCCTCCAAAGAGGGCAGCGCTTTAGTGCCACAGGAAGGCACACAAGTCAGCGGATCAGGGTTCCCCGTTCTAGGGGACAGATGGTCAGTCGGCCGCGTCATTCCCGGACTTGGTGGGGGAGGATAGGGGTACTTATACCTTCCCTTGCCCACGTTGCAGCCTCTTGTTTGCTGCCCGTCTCGCTGTTTCGGTCGTGCTGGGGACTGCTGCGGACCACAAGGTTAGTCAGTTACCCCCCTGTTGGGGTCCCACCACGCGGGCTATGCCCGGAAGGGGGCCCTGTCCTACTTATTGGGGTTAGCTTGGCCCCCGCGAGGTCCGCGTTGTTGGTACCGGTGGGGCATGTGGCTAAGGAAGGGGATGGGGGTCAGGGCGGGAGGGGTGTGTGTGTGTCCCGGGACAGCTGCCTTGTGGCCCGGCCGTCGTTGAGGTCACGGCCTTCTATGCGGGGTTAATTTACTTCCTCAACATGGCCAAACGAGTGGTTGTTCGTGTGGGGGGCAGCGAGGGAGTGGGTCTGTCCTATCGGGCCCCCACGTGGCATCCGTCGGACTGGCCTGGCCAGCTGGCGAGGGGGATCCCCCGGCGGGCTTGCCCAACAGGGGAGAGAGCAGCCAACCCTCGGCATTTAAGATGATGGGTCCCCTTTGGGTGTAGCTGGGAGCCTGACCCAGGGTGGGATTATCAGGGCCTGGGAATCCCGATGCGTTGGGGGAGGGGGAGAAAAGGGAGCACCGTTGCGCCCCCGCTCCTCTTTCTAGGGTTTCAATGGAGCTCCTGGGTGCCGAGGCAGACCTGCAAACCTTCACTGTTGGGGCGCATGCTTCGGGAGCATGATCCCTTCCCTGCCCGGTTAGCGCGGGGGGCAGATAGCTTCGGCGGAGCGGAGTGAGCAGGCCATGGGGGCTTCGTACGGGCGCCTTCGGCGGCTGGGCCAGGGTCCGTTTGGTGAGGGCATCGGGCACTAGAAGCGCATGGGCGTAAGTCTTCCCGGTGCTGCCCACGTCAGGGACACGGCTAGTTGGCAGGGCCGGTTCAGTTGGGGTCGCGGGTGCGCTTGTTGTCCTGATCCCCGCTTTCCCCGCAGGCGACTGGGTTCGCATGCTCGCATTTTGCATGTGCTTCTTTGCAAACAACAGTCCGATGTGTCAGGAATCGGGTGCAGGCGCCTACAAAGACTGCAGTTCCCAGAGGGCCGCGGGACTAGAGGAGGAGTCGCGACCTTAAAAAGACGCTACACGCACCGCACGTCGTGCGTAATTCTGAGATCGAGTCCGTCATCGAGTATCATCGGAATCAGGAAGCGTTCCAACCGGCGTGAGCCGCTGCCGGCGGGACCCGCGAGTGCTGCCGCTTGTTCCACCCTCCACCTTGAAACTACCGAGGTCACCAGCGGGAACAGGCGCCACTAGTGCCCGGGAGCCATCCTTGTCTGCGGCCAGTTAAGTGCGCTGTGTCCGTTTGGGGTTAAAGCATTTTTCGGGAGAAGAGGCAACGGAGCGTCTGTCTCCCTCCGGAGTAACTATACCCTTGTCTGGATCTAGAGCGCGGTGAAGTAACCACTAGGTTTCCGCCAGAACTTTGTGTCAGATTGGGGGGGGTACCTGGGCCATAGGGCGGTGACGCAACCGCCGGTGTCTCGCTAGAACTGCAATAATTGGGGATACATAAACCAGTGTGCGGTGAGGTAACCGCAAAACGACATTCAGAGAACTACCGTCCGACTTCAGGGGGGGTGCCTCTTGAGTAACTAGGACTGCCTCAGTATTCTGCCATCAGTGGATACCTTGGAGATAATCAGGGGTATTTGAAGGGTTCATACCAGCCAGAACCTAACTCCATTCCTTGGCCCTGATTAATTGGGAATGTAATGTTTTGTTTCTTTCTTTTACTCACCAGTAGAGCGTGTTCATGAACTGCATGGGGTAACTCTGGCTGCAAGAGCAGCAAAGTACGAAGCCAAATGGTTGCACGAGGAACCAAGATTCAGTGGTCTGTTTCTGATAGCCGGTAGGCATGAGCTTTAGTCCTAGCGAGAATTTATGAGTGTAGTCATAACAGCTTATATGTGTCATTTGTTTTTTGTGTGTTTTTTCTTTTACAGGTTCTACTCCCGCTGTTCCCTTCCTTCCCTTCCCTCACTTGATCGCCCTAACCTTCCGTGCCATAAGTGCAGGAGTTGGGGATGTCAAGAGGTGGACACCCTATAGCATCAGGAGTATCGAGATGGGAAGGAATCTTGACACGATGTGCAGTATTCCGGCCAGGCCGCTTTCAACAAATGTCCAGCACCATAAGGCACAGTTTAGAGCATTGCAAATGGATCCGTCCTGCAGCAATAATGTTTACACCTTTACCCCCATGTCTTATCTGCAAGTTGTGAGCTGCCGACTGGGCGCGGAAATGCCAGGTCAGGGCGCGGCGTCCATTTTCATCCTGTGATTCTGGACTAATCACTCATCGCCCCGTGCGGCTCTGGGTTTTGAACCTCGGAGGACGCTTTGCGGCAAGTCTGTTCTTTGATGAGGGTGGCGCAGTGAGGGGCAGAGATTTGAACCCAGGGTATTTCGTGGCGCGGGTCCAGCTGCTTGGCGGTGTATGCAGAGGCATGGCTTGTCCCCCCACCCACACGGGCCCTTACCAGGAGCCTTACGGTTAGAGCGGTCGACCTCGAAGTGGGGGAACCGGGTTCGAGTCTCGGCTCGACGCTCGGAATTCCGAGATTCTGGGCAAATCAATTCATCTCCCGGTGCCTTACAAAATGAATGTGTTCTCATGAAACGGAACTGGCGCTCATGTAAAGCGCTGATAATACCCGACGTCAATGTTTCTGTTGCTAAAATTTCAGGGGTATGGAATGGTAATTTGTTTGACTGGGGATGGTAAGATTTTCGGATCCGCAATGTTTCCTTGCCCGCAATGTTTCATGCTTTCTCCTGCTATGGGGCCAATTATTGCTCCATGGCGGCATTCATGCCTATTGTCGTTTTGGGGGCTCTCCCTGTCTCAGGGGCTCTACTAGGGAGTCGAGTGTAGATAAGGCATGTTTTCTCTCAGGGGCATTGGGTTACCAGCAGCATGTAGGGGTTACTGGACACATGTGCAGGTCTCATTTATGTTTTGTTCTCCCAGTGATCGCTAAGTAGTGGGAACACCCGACGACAGGTCCACAAGCCGACATGCAGTCCGTAATTGCAACAGACACATGGTACGTCCAGGGGCTGGTGGGATAACCAAGGGCAGGAGGCGCAGATTGGCGTATGGGCAACAGAAGGTTGCAGAAGGGGCTGCCCCTGCCTTGGCTGGCAGGGTGATTTGGCCAGTCTGTGGACCTATCATCATTATATTTTGTCTCCCAAGCAGGTCAGGACGGGACTGTCTACTCAGCTCGCCGAATTTCCCTCCCCCACCAGCAGCGATCATGCAGCAGGTACTTAGGTACGGGGAAACCCTGAGACACATGCCGCAGCGTAAGCAGGGCCTAGCAGGAGGGGAGGGGGAGTAGTCCTCGCTCCCATTGCAGGGTGATAGATCATGCGGCAGGGGGACTGCCCGTCGCTCCACAGGTCAGGGTGGGTGATGGGAAGCAGGGACGGGGTGCACGACCGATGTGTGGGGGGAGTGCTCACTCACTTAACCTCTTCTTCATCTCCGCCACAGAATTCGTCTAAGCACCCATCGAGCGGCATCCACATAAGCCCGATAGCCCACTTTCAGTATAGTAAGTACAGACCGAGGGGTTGAGCACTGCAGAGGGGCAACAGGAGGAACTTGGGAGTGCCTGGTTGCACTGGTCAGGGCACAGTGGCTCACAGCTGTTTTCTTCCAGATTTTGTCGGCTAACTCAGGATAATCATGGATAGCCAGGGATCCCCTTCCCTTTTCACGCAGACGTCCCAAGTGGAGGAAACCCAGCCAGGCACTTCCCAAGACGCACAGCTAGCAGCCTTCATCGAACTGGCTGAGACCAAGGGGTTGGCTTGGGCCACCAAACTTTTGAAGGCCAATAATGCGGAGGATTCCGGTGTCGTCAGTGGGGGCCCGACCACAGAGCAGGAGCCCAGTGAAGAGGCGGGCCCCACTCTGTCCAAAAGGACACGCAGGGCAACAATCAAGGACTTCCCGGCAGATCCGCTGCCACCCAAGAGTCGGGCCGTGGCCATCCCCCGAAGTGCTACCACACCTTTGCCCGTTCCCCTGCCCTTCGCATCAGGACTAGTAACTCCCCCGACCGTCAGCACGCCCCAAGCGAACTTCGCTACAACTGAGGACTTGGGCAAGCTCACAGACACTTTGAGGAGCTTCATGGCAGAGGTCAGATCTGGCTTCGCTGGGGCTAGCGCTATCGCTGGGGGCACCACCGTTAACAATGGGGATGGAGGGGTAGTAGCAGCAGCGAATATGTGGGCCCTGGAGGAGAGCACCCCCCAGGGGCAACAGTTGGCCCTCCAGGGAACACCCGTATTAGGATCACAGGGAAGGGCAAATTCTGCGGGTGCAAGCAGGGGAGTGGGAGCTGCTGGGGTGGATGGTGTAGACGGGCTAAGTAGCCAGACCGCAGCTCTCCTGGGTGCGGCACCTGGGCCGGCACTAAAGGTGCGCAACACAGAAAGGAGGGGGGACCTTCGGGAGCGGGTGTTCCTTCCATCACCCCTCAGGTCGCGCTCAGCGCTCCTCCAATTGCTCCTTCCACAGCGAACCCTCCTGTTACAGCGGCTAGTGTTCTCCCACCGCAACCTCTGGTGGTGCAAACAGTGCCCACGCCTGTCACTAATGCACCGCTCCTGTCAGGTCACTGCTCCTTGTCCTGGGAGGTTCCGCTGGCTGTCAAGGAAGTCATCTGGAGGCGCGAATTTCTAGACATTTTTTCCCTGCTCATGCTCGGCCAAGAGGGCCTAGACGCTCGTAAAGTTGGGGGGAAGGAAGACGATAAGAAAATTAAGTAACAGGCATGGCCAGAGAAGTCTATCGACAACTGGTTCACGGCCTTCTCTATAATGCAATCAGTGATCATGGAAAAATTCCCTGAGCAAGGCCTGGCGCTGGTGCAATACACAAGGTTGAACCTCACGGAAGCACAAAAGTGGGGTGGGTCAGGTTGGTTGACTTATGACCATGAATTCAGGAAGAAGATGGCGAAATGCCCAGAGATGGGGTGGGACCAGAAGGAGGTCCAGCTATGGATGGACCATATGCGGGGCCCGCGCGGCGCAGTGCATAGTGACGCAGCCTAAGGTGCAGGGGGGGTCCCACCCAGGTACAGGTCACTTTCAGACAACCACGAAGGCTTTCACGCAGCCCTTTCGATGGACGCGCAGGGGGGGCAGAGAGGGGGGTTTCGGAGGATATCACCTGGAACATGCAATCTCTTTAACGCCGGGGCATGCTCATGGGGGAGCAGGTGTAAGTTCCAGCATGTTTGCAGCAAATGCGGTGGCCAACACACCTCAACCTCTTGACAGTCCAAGCAGGATAGGAAACCGGCGGCCACCGGTAAGCAGGATAATTGAGGGAGCAATGACTGAGGCAGAAACGTTAACCCCCCCAGCTTGTGACCCTCTGCGCAGCACCTCTCCAGTACTTGACACACCAACAAAGTTTAGCAACCTTCTTGCAATCCCCGGCGCGCAAGCTCCCTGCGCAGTCAAAGGGCCATCGCCAGTCAACATGAACAACATTCTCCCCCTCCTCAGACGGTACCCTAACAAGGTTGACGGGGCTTTGTTGCTGTGGGTTTCTCTGAAGGTTTCATGATTCCCTATGTGGGCCCCCTGACAAGCAGGGAGGCAGACAACCTCAAGTCGGCCAGGGACCTACCAGCAGTTGTGCAGGCCAAAGTCACTAAGGAATTGGCAATGGGGAGAGTGGCTGGGCCTTTCCAGGAGCCACCAATGGACAATTTCTTAGTGTCCCCGTTGGGGGTTGTGCCAAAAAAGGAGCCTGGGGCTTTCAGACTTATTCACCACCTATCCTACCCTGAAGGGGACTCAGTCAACCAAGAGGGAACTTGCTCAGTGTCATATTGTACCCTGGATGTGGCTCTGGATTTAGTCAGGAGGGTGGGCAAAGGGGCCTGGTTAGCGAAGGCGGACAGCGAATCAGCGTTCTGCTTGCTACCAGTTCACCCAAGCAGCCAACACCTGCTGGGTTTCAGGCTAGACGGCTTGTACTTTTTTGACAAATGCATACCCATGGGGCGCGCGGTCTCTTGTGCTTACTTTGAGGCCTTCAGTTCCTTCACGCAGTGGGCTCTACAGGATACCTTTGGGGTGGAAGGGGTGACCCACTACCTGGATAATTTCCTTTTCATCGGGCGGGAAGGCACGTAGGATTGCATTGAGGCCCTCTCTGACTTTCAGACCCTGGCTGATCACCTGGGGGTCCCTTTGGCACCTGGGAAGACAGAGGGCCCCACGCAAGTACTATCTTTCCTAGGAATTGAACTGGATACTGTAGCAGGTGAATCCAGGCTGCCTCCGGACAAGGTTCGGGACCTGTGCCACCAGATTCAGCTAGCTGTAGGGAAGGACAAGGCACCTCTGGTCTTCATTCAGAGCCTCCTTAGGAAACTCAACTTCGCTGCCAGGGTCATCCCCGCAGGGAGGGTTTTTGCGCGCAGGCAGGCCAGAGCCACAGCTTATGTTAGAAAGAAGCACCACATGGTGAAATGGAGCAAGGGCATGAGAGAGGACCTGCGAATGTGGGCGGACTTCCTAGAAAACTTCAACGGGTCTGTCATCTGGCGGGCACCTTGGGCTAGCAGTGCAGAGTTGTCATTGTTCACAGACGCGTCTGGAAGGGAGGGGTTCGGGGTTATCCTGGACAGGGAGTGGTGTGCTGAGAGGTGGCTTAACTCTTGGCAGAAGAGGAAGATCACTTCCAATATCACTGTTAGAACTCTTCCCCATAGTGATAGCTTTCCACCTGTGGCTGGGAGTGCTGGCAGCGAAGAGGGTCCTGTTCTGGTCAGACAACCTAGCGGTTGTTCAAGCAATCAACTCACACTCAGCGAGCTGCCCACTGGTGCTGTGCCTGTTGAGGGAGCTGGTGAGGGCATGCCTGAGAAATAATGTGGACTGCAGGGCTCGCCACATTCAAGGGGTGCAGAACGTGGCTGCTGACGCTCTCTCTCGTTTTCAGTGGCGCCGGTTCCGGGAGGCGTGGCCGAGAGAGGAGATGACCTTTCCCACAGCACCTTTGGTTTCTTCTGAAATGGAGCAGCAGCTGAGGGGCCTGGGTGAGCTGTCTCTGGCGCCAAGGACTGTGAAGCGATATAGGGCTTGTGTGGGCAGATTCTGTGCAACAATGGGAGCCTGGGAGGATGAGGGGTCACCGTTGGAACTCAGAGTACAAAAGTTTATCCTGTGGGCCAAGGATGGTGGGAAATCCCACCCTTGGATTTTGGGCCACTTGTCTGCCATCAGTCACCACGCCAGGTTGGGAGGACAGAGCGACCCCACCAAATCCTTTTTAATCAGGGCGGCACTCAAGGGATGGGCGAGGAGTGAACCACGGTCCCCGAACAATAGGTCTACCATCGACTATACGATCCTGCAAGGCATGCTGGACTGCCTGCCCAGGGTAACCCGCTCGGTCTATGAAGCATCCTTATTTGCTGCTAGTTTTGCTCTGGCCTTTTTCGGGGCCTTTAGGATTGGAGAGCTAGTGGCTAGATCTAAGCAGGACACCTCGGGGGTGGCTTTGAATGTCAAGGACGTTACTATTTGCAGGTCATGTCTCAGGATAGTGGTGAGACAGTCTAAAACGGACCAGGCAGGGAAAGGGAGAGTGGTCTTGTTACAGGGGCTGGGTGACGCAAGGTATTGTCCTCTGCTCCTGGTCACAGCGTATCTGGCCCTCCACCCTGGGATTGTGGGGTACCTCCTCGTGCATGAGGATGGGTCCCCGGTTACGAAGTTTCAAGAAGACCACATTATGCAGACATGCTTACAGTTGTCAGGCCATGCAGGTGTGGGCTAGAGATTCAGTAGCCACTCATTCAGGATCGGGGCGGCAACCACAGCCTTCTTATCAGGGATGCTGGCCAAGCGAATAAAGCAGGTGGGGCGCTGGGAGTCTCAATGCTACAAGAGATATATAAGGCCTTGAGCGGGGAGGAGTGGCTAGAGGACTCTGATGGCCCAGTGTTTAGACTAGCATCAATGTGAACTAAGGTGTACAGTTTTGGCCCTTGTTGCCAAGTTATTTTGCAGTGATGTGTGTTTGTTGTGCAATGTAGACTAGTAGTGTGTATCCTATGACAATAAAATATGGTTTGCAAACACAACATTTCTTTATTTGTCAGGAACCAAGGTCTGGGTCATTGGCTATTCGAGCGTCACTAGAGTGGCCCGGTGGGCTGAGAACAGGAAGTGGCGTCATTGCTTCTCCGCTACCGAGATAACATGGCTAGGTTACCCGGGTATGCGCTGGAATGAGTTGCTGAGGAAGCTGCAGCAGAGACTTGGGGAGGGATCGCTCCACCTCATATTCTGGTTATACACCTGGGAGGGAATTACCTGACTGAACTGGGGAGGAGAGTACTGCTTCAAGAGATGAGGGACAATATGTGTCAGTTGAGCAACTAGCTGGGGGCATGTGAGCTGTGGTGGTCGGAAATAACACCACGCTTAGTGTGGCAAGGAGCCCGATCTGGGGACGCCATTGAGATTTCACGCAGGAGAGTGAACAGCACTATGCGTAAATTCACAGAGCAAAGGGGGTTTGGCTTTATCAGACATGGTTTACTTCACGCCAAAGCCACTGGATGCTGGGAGGTGGATGGGGTTCACCTTTCTAAGGTGGGCATGGATTTATTCTTGCTGGTCCTTGGAAGCAGCAGGATGCAAGTAGGAATGCCTGCCTTGGTGGGGAGCCCTGGGTGTGACGGTGCCCACCCCCAGAGCTGTGGAGGAGTTACAGGGTGATCCAGAGTTTGTAAGGTACAGAAGGGTACTCGATGCAGCAGCACAACAAGGGTGCCAAGCCAAGTATACCCAGGGATGTCCTGGCGTTGTCCCCTGGATGAGTGACGGCGCCCCGTTAGTCCTTCGGGCGGTTGTGGGCCTGAGCACCCTAGCGCTGCCTGGAACGCTTCGCCCCCCTTTTGGGGGCGTGAGTAAGGACGTGGACTGGCGGTCCACTGATGGGAAGGGTGGCCCCTCCCAAAATTGGTAACCACCAATTGGCGACGGCCATGGTGTCATTTGGCTCATCAGGCAGGCAGGCGGCGTAGGGGGGCTGGCCTGCCCTTGGATCGCCCGTAAGATAACCCACCATGTTGGCATATTTGTGATGCAAATAAACCTGGAGCAATTTTCTCCACTAACAAGGTGTCGCGTGGTTTATTTATGTATTTTGCTGTACGAGAACTGAGAAGTGTTGCCAATATTGGCACTATGGCCTGTGCATTCAATGTACTTCCTTTTTGGTGCTAGGCGATGCAGAGAAGGCTGTGCATGACACAGTGAGTAGTATACACTGTAAGTAAGGGCGTTGTCACAAAATAGCTCTTGGAGATGAGTGCTGTTTCGGGATTATTAATAACACACACTATAAAAGATTAGGGTATAAATCAGTAATGTTTGGAATCATGAGTTAACTGAAACTGGGCAATAAATGTAAGGTTGGTTGGAACAGGGGGGCTTACAAATCCTTAAGACGCCCCTGTGTCCACCATGATCCCTTACACGGGTTGTTGGTAGCTAAACAAACAGTAACAAAAATCCCTCGCTATAAAAATATGTGAACTGTCAGCTACAGCGAGTCCGCAGGATATCCGACGCTGCGACCTTCAAATGTGTGACACGCGGATTATGTTCAAGGAAAACACTGAGCCTACATGTAATTGGGCCTTTTGGGCTTTGACTTTGGAAGGCGCGCGAGAACGTAGCCGTACTCTCGTCACAGCTGAAAGGAATGCGTGGAGCACGAGACCACACGGATGGAAGGAGTTATTTGGGGTGACGCAGCGCGAGCACGGCATGTCTGCAGGAGATTAATTGGGATGCACTTTATTTTTCCAGCACTGTACTGCTTTTTTTTAATAATGTGTTTTATGTAGTCTTTGAAAGCAGTTAGCTCACTTTGCCATTTCCATTTTAACCGTCTGTACGTTATTGTTGCCGCGTTGTAAATTTAAGTCAATTAAGAGGGGTTGACGATCCAATTTCGATGTTTAGTGGCAAGTGCATTTTCCTTAGATGTGCAACAACAGAACTGAACGGATTTTTTTTTATCATTTACCTTTTCCATTTTTAGCTCTGTAACGGGATATGGTATTGATTGTGTGCACGCCTCAGATATCCCATCCATCTGCTCTCGGTGGCTTTAAATTAGCTGCTTGTTTTGATGATGTCGCTTTTCCGTTTTATTTCTGGATGTATGAATCATAAATCACCCCCCACAGTATTGCTTTCCCTGGATTACAGCAGAAACTCCGTTCAGATATTGAACACCTGGCTTCATATTAATTTATTTTGGGCCTTGGTCAGATATTGTTTTCTGAACCATCGGGCAGTTTTTTTTAGCAGTGTTAAAAATAGACTCGAAATCAATAGAACGTGTGGATTGACTTCCCTAATTGGGGGAGTAGGGGGGGCTTCAGGAAAAAGGCAATCAATAGGAGTTGTTTGTAAAGCACATCCTGGGCTCGTGGACGTTTATAGCAGTATTTATATTTAATTGCTGAAAGATGGCTCCTATTACCCAGCAGTACTGGAAATAAAAAGGGCGTTTTAATCTGCAAAAATAGCATAACAGAGTTTGTGCAGACAGAGACTGGGCCACATTTCACCTCTGCTCACATCGTACATACTTCTGTTTAACTTGTTGGGTGCAAAGAATTTCCCTTTGTGTGCATACTGGGATTTCGCTTTTTACCTCCTAGTCCGTGTTCCTCACCTCCTTACCTATGAACGCTTCACCTCAGGGCCGTCTGCGCCGCATTATATGCCCCCGGGCAAAGCAGTGCACTGGGCTATGCCTACACAACCACTCGCAGGAATAACAAGCATTTACAATGCACTAGGTCTCGCAATGACACTGTTTTGAGCTATTGGCATTGAAAATGTATTGGGTTTTTTTCCCCTTCGTGGAGCATTAATCAAGTAATGGCTTTGTAAATGTTTTACCCCCTTCATAGAAACCGCACTACAAACGGGCACACATGCATGCACACGCTGTGAAACACCCGCACCCCGTGAGACAGACACATTAATACATAGAGGCACATGGGTACACCAAAGCAGGTGATCACACACACAGGCACACTGAGTCACAGGCACATTGAAGCTTTGGGTCTGGCAGACTAGCCGACACACAAGACACTGTAACACTGAGTAGAGGCGCACACATGCTGAGAGGGATGTTTTAATTATCAAGCTAAAGGTGCTCACTGTAAAAGTCAAGAGGAGTAGAAGACTGACGTGACGTTATGTAAACAAAAAATAGTGAACCAAAGGATAAAATTATATACATTTTTGAACCCTATAGCGTTTTCTCACACACCATAACTACAATGCACACACTAGTAGATCGCCAAACAAATTAGAACCATTGAAGTAATTTGCACCGTGTAAGAACTAGAACAGTAAAGAAATACTGAAACGGTGGTGCATCAAGATCCGAGCAGCTCTATGGAAAGCGTTATAAACAGTCAACATTATTAATGACTGGCCGACGTGGTTGGGGAACATGGCAGCTGATAACGCCAGTCGGGAGAGCCTCCGTGCGGTGGTGGCGAATCCGATGTAGGCGGCGAGCAACAGTGCCCTTCGCATATTCGAGGACAAATTAATGAGGACTCTTGGCGGAGCTGTTCGCTTTTCGATCTCACCCCCACGGTAAAATAGCGTATTGGCAGGGACGCCGGATTCTCCATTGCCGCGAGACGCAACTCCGCCCCCCAAGGGAGTTGGAGCCGGGCAGCGGTTTCTCTGAGCAGGACTCGGGCAGCTGCTCTGAGAACTTAAGGTAGCTGGAGAGACGCTCCATCGGATCCTCGTGAGACCGGTATTTCACACGTAAGGGGTGAAAGGGGGAAAAGTAACTTTGGCAATTATGAGCTGTCTGTAAGAGGTTTTTCAGGGGCAATACGCTGTGTTTCAGAGGCTTCCCAGCAGAGATACTGCCTCAGTACCTGCCAACAAGCGAAGATGGGGTGGATGGAGAGGGATTCCCTCCCTCGAGTTTCACCCTCCAACGCCCAGTGTCACATTGGTTTGGGGGTAAGTGGCGCTGGGGATCCCACACTTGATCAGGCTAAAACCTGAGATGTGAATGCTCTTGGGGATCCCGTGGCTCCCACAAGCACCGATACTGGAAAACAATTTCCACCAGAAAGGAGCAGATATCAACTACGTTCAGCCCCAGATAAGAAGGCGACTGGCGAAGAGAAAGCACAAAAGGCACCCTCGGGTGCAACCCCCGTAACCCCTATTAAGAAACCTGCAAAAAGAGTCAAAGTAAAGAAGTGCCGAATCAGGGAATTCCCTCCCAAAACCACCTCTTTCCCTTAGGTCCTATTTTAAAATCATGGAACAGGTGGCAAGGTCGGGGTGGCTGACGAAGACACTGGGAGTACAATAACCGGGACAGAAAGTATGATACCGCAGTTAAAACAGGGTGATCCTTTGAGGCTTGAGAATCGTTTCTCTCTCCTTGCAGAGAATGAGGAAAGTCTCCCTGGCACTCCTGAGGCTCTCCTCTCTATTGCTCAAAATGGCGGGTCGTTTGAAAATACTGAAGGCAATGGGGGAAATGGAGTATCCCCGAGAGACATTGAGAGCCTCGGGACAAGAGGCGGCCCAGAGGAGGCGGCCTCCTCAGGGACCCAGTTGATTTAATTTACAGCCTGAAACAAGATATCTTGCTTAAGTTCGAAACCTTGGAAAGCAATCAGAAGAGCATCCACGAGAAATGCGGGACACTTGAACAAAAAAACGATGGAACAGCTCTTCGCACGGGGGCTTTGGAAGACGAGGTGTAGGCCCTAGGTGAGGTTAATGCCACAAATGCTAGAGAAATAGAGAGGTTTAAACACAGAAATACGTAATTGCAGGAGGATATGGAAAGACTTGATCTTCAGGCTAGGTGGAATAATATCCGCCTTTTGGGTATCGCTAAGAACGCAGAAGGTCCGGATATCAAAGGCTATGTGTGTAAGCTACTGAGAGAATTGTTCCGGGTTTAGAACTGATATCGATTGGGAAAGAGAGCTTCAAAGAGTACATAGAGACCCCTATAGGTTACACCCAGGGAGGAATGCCCACAGGAAGATATTAATATACTTTCTGTCTTTTTCAATCAAAGAATTGGTCCCGGACCGAGCATTGAAAGATCGATCGTTGATATTTGGAGATTGTACCTATCAAATACGCTCTGATATGGGCAAGAGAACAGCGCAGAGGCAATGGGCTTTAGGCACAAAAATGAATGAATTCTAGAGGAGCCTAGGTGCACATGAAATTCCCTGCCATGTTGAAGATCATGTGGCAAAACAAAATGTATAATATATGGGATCCGGGTGAGGTGGATTCCTTATTGAAGCGAATGTAAGGCTCAGAATAGAGATAGGCTTATTGTTTTCTGTAATTTGTATATGTAGATAGAATGAATGTAGAGGTTTAAAGGAATTGCAGTAAGTTGACACTTAGATCTAAACTAGTTATGATTTCACTAGGGCACTTTTTACACGTTGCTCGCATTTACACTTTGGGACTTGGTATAAGATTTTGTATTTGGATTTGCCTCACAAGCACGGGGGTTTCTCGAAGGCGCTCACGCCCAAGAAGATAGGGAGGGGGTTCTCCAAGGGGGGAGGGGCCACGGGATGATGGGAGCATGTGGGAGAAAAAGAAAAAAAATAGTGTCCTTAATCTGTCGTATAGTTGTTCTACCCTGATAAAACTGTCTAGAATCCTTAGCGTTGTTAAATACAGAGTTTTAAAGTATCCTCAAATAGACGGGAATGGGAGGAAGTGGATCTTACTAGTTGATAAATGAGTAAGAATTTGGTTCACTTTACCTCTTGGAATGTTAATGGGGTGAGGTCTATGAGAAAATTGGCATGAATTAAGGAATTATTTAGGAAAACCGAGGCTAATGTCATCTTGCTACAAGAAACTCACTTAGAAAAAAGCGAATGCATAAGTGCACTTAAAAAATGGCCTTGGGTCCAGGACATTGCCTGTTCCGATCAGAGAGGTAGCACAAGGGGAGTAGCTATCATTATAAGATTTAATCGTAATATTAAATTAGAAAGCTATCATTCGGACGCCTCAGGAAGATGGGTATTAAATAAGGTAAGGATCCAAGATATGATATTAGTCTGTGTCAGTTATTATGGCCCGAATGAGGACAACCAGGATGCATTAATTAAACTTGAACCTGTCTTATTGTTAACCAATGCCCCGGTGATAGTTGGAGGGGATTTTAATATAGTCCAACGGATAGATTTGGACAAAACAACTAAAGCAAAGTATGTAAGCCCACCCAAAACAACAGCGGCATTAAAAACTTTGAGCCAGGAATTTAATCTGGTTGATCTCTGGAGAAATAAGATGGGAACAAGAAGGACTTTACCTTCTTTAGTAAAAAGTATGGGCACCACTCCCGTATTGATTACTTTTTAATAGATCAGGAGTTACTGACGGGTGTAGTAAAGATCAATCATCTCCCCGCTGTTCTTTCCGATCACTCCGCTGTGCACCTCTCTTTGAGGGTTCAGGTCAAGAAAGGCATAACAAGATGGACTCTAGATAGGACAATATTGTTAGATGAGTCAGTGTTATCTAAGACGCAGGATGAGGTTACGTTTTTTTTTTAAAGTCAATATCGGGTCAGTAAAAATTCAGACAATGTGGGATACTTTCAAGGCCTTTTGAGAGCGATTGGCTCCTCTATAATGGCAGGTAAAAGAGGTACTATGAGGCAGCGGGAGGAAGCATTTGTTAAAAATATAAAAAATAAAGAGTTGGAATTGCAAAAGGCATCCTTAGAATGTTTTAGTAAGGTCCCCCTGCTGACCAAAGAGTTAGAACTGCTTCAAGCAGAATACCAAGGGGCTCTTAATAAGATCCTATATGATAGATGGAAGGTCAGCAAACTGCAACATTTCTCATACTGTGAGAAGAGTGGACCTCTTCTGGCTTGGAAAGCCAAAGTCGATAAAGCTCGTAATCAAATAAGCAGCCTAAGAGAAAGTACAACAGGGGATATAGCAGACACAAATATGAAGATAGGATTGGAAGTTTGCAGATATATGAGTAAATTGTACAAAGAATATATTTCAATGGGGAGGGAGAACATCGAGGATTTCTTAAAGAATATCGAACTGCCATACCTAAGTCAAGATCAGAGGGCGACTCTGGCTTCTGAGATAAGTGAAGAGGAGATTCAAGTACAGTTAAAGAAGATGGCTAGAGGGAAGGCGGCCGGTCCAGACGGCCTTCCGATTGAGATATATTTGGGTCTTTCAGATACTATTGTTCCTGTCTTCAAAATGCTCTTCAATACTATATTGATAGAAGGGGAATACCCTCGTCGTCTTGGGCTAAGGCAACGGTGGTTTTAATTTTGAAACCAAATAAGGATCCCCAGGTGGCGGAATCCTATAGACCAATACCCCTGTTGAACACAGACTATAAGTTGTTCACAGGGATATTGGCAGCAAGGGTGGCCAAGATTATCAAGAGTGTTGTCCACAGAGATCAGAGAGGTTTTATCCCGGGAAAGCAGCTCAATGAGTTAACTTTCACAATGCTTGGGGTAGTGGACTTGGCTGAGTCTTATAATTTGCCAGTAACGGTTGTGGCAGTTGATGCCGCTAAGGCTTTCAACCAGGTTCACTTTGCCTACCTTTGGGAGGTTTTAAAGATTTTCAGATTCCCTAACAACTTAATAAAAGCTGTTCAACTCCTATATCACTCACCTAGAGCTAGGGTTTTGGTAAATGGGGAGTTAACAGACTGGTTCAGTATCACACGAGGAACAAGACAGGGGTGCCCCCTGTCCCCGCTTTTATTCAATGTCTATATTGAATCATTAGCTGCCTGGATTAGACAGGATAAGCTTATTGTCCCTTTTAGATATGGAGACTTTAAGGTTAAATTAGCCCTGTACGCAGACAATCTTATTTTGTATACTCTGAACCCCGAGAAGGCAATTCCTATTTTGGTGACTAAAGCAGAACTTTTTGGGAAGGTATCGGGGTATAGGGTAAACAGAGATAAGACCGAAATTATGGAGTGGAACCAACCAATCCAGACTCCGGGGGTAAAGTCATACATGCGTTATTCGGGTGTCACAATCACGCAGAAATTAGCAGATGTAACGATAGTTAACTGAAGGAAGATCAGCCAGGAGATAGGGAGATTGTTGGCTAGGTGGGCAAACCTTCCCCTTAACCTCTACGGTAGTGTTAACCTTATCAAGATGATCATCCTGTCAAAGGTCACTTTCCTTTTTAACTCTATACCGTTACCATTTGATAAAAGAGAGATAGCAAAACTACAGAGCAAGTTCGGCAGTTTTATTTGGGCCTCGAAGGGCCCCCATATATCTTGGAAAAGATTGAGGAGAAGGCTAGACAAGGGGGGGTTGGCACTGCCTGACTTGTTGATATATGGTCATGCTTTTCATTTCAAGAATTGTCGGATGCTGCTAAATAAATCTGATGGCTCTGCAATGGGTATTCTCTATGGTGCAATGCTTAGTGACTTGAGGGATGCGCAAGAGCAATTTCTGTTTAAGTTTGGGGACCCAAAGTTTTTTAAGAAAGTAAGACTGAAGATTTTGTTAGAGGCATTGAAAACTTAGGGGCATATCATCAACAACCGGCGATAATAATCGCTAAGCGCACTTAGCGCTAGGATAATTATCGCCGGCTAGCGTGGATTTTTATCGCTGAGATAGCGTGCTATTAGCAACGCTTATCTCAAAAGCGATACAAATCCTCACGCTAACTGCCTAACGTGAGATTATCGCTGGAAACCCAGCGATAATCTCACGTTATGTGGCGTTAGCTTGATAATAGGGACTCACAAACTTCGCCATGATATCCACCTTCCATAGGATATCATGGCTAAGTCAGTCCTGAAGCAGGTGTAAGGAAAGTAGCGATAACAGGGGTTATCGCTACTTTTCTTGACGCTATGCTTCATAGCGTGGGGCTTGATGATAGGAGAAATGTCGCTTAGCGACATTTCTCCTGTCATATCAGGTCAGAAACGCCCACTTTGCATCTCATTAGAGATGCAAAGCTGGGCGTTAGGAATTCCTACGCTAACGCAAGTTTTCACGCGTTAGCGTGAGCTTGCTAATTAGGCGATAAAATTGTCGCCGCTTTGCGGCCGAAAACGGCCGGAAAAGCGGCGATAATTCTATTGTCTCGCCTTGCTGATATGCCCCTTGGTTCTTTATCCGGGATAAACTAGGAGTATCTTATTACTCTGCCAATGCCCCGATCTGGGACTCGCCAGGAACCCCGGAGTGTCTAAAAGATCTGCTCAGCCTACCTTTGAAGCATGCGGGAATTTCCCGTTGGGGGGATTTGATGTCCGGAATTGATTTGGTTAGCTGGGGAACTTTGAGTTTATGTACACGGAGACAACTAACCAGATTCAAATTTTATCAACTCTCTGCTTGGTGGGTGAGTCAGGACTGGGAGGAGCATAAGGACAATACCTGGCTAAATCAAGCAATAAAATCTGGTACCATTAAGAAGGAGGTTGCTCTGTGGTATCGAATGTTGGTAGAAGTAGAAGACGACTCGGAGAAGGACATTCAAAAACTCTGGGGCGATACCGTAGCAAATGTAAGTTTGACTGAGGCCTGGACGACATCATTTGCATCGCTCCGGGAGATTGATAAACCTGCCTTTCTTAAATGCAACCATCTTTTCACCCTTTACAGGGTCTATTGGTCCCCGGCAAAATTCTCAGAAATACAATATGTCTGGCCAAGATGTCGAGATCCCTCAGCGGATGATCTTCATATGTTCTTAACATGCCCAGAGATTACCAAATTTTGGATTGAACTCTGTAAATTTTTTTGGGAGGTTACGGGTGTACAGGTGAGGGTAAGTCCTTTACTTGTGTTTTTTGGAAGTTGCCAAGATACTATAACTAATAAGAATGTCGTAAGATTTATTTTTTATGTGATTTTATTCGGGAGACGGGAGATTGGCAGAACCTGGAAGTCAGGATCTCCATCCCCCTTTCTAGAATGTAAAAAGAATATTATATCTATAAGTCAACAGGACATGGCATGCGACCCTAGTAGCCAGGAAAAGATTTGGGCTATGTTGGTCCAATGATTACACCAATAAATAGCTGTCGGTCCTGTTTCCCTCCGTTCATACGGCATACCAATGAAGGGTGGAAGTGGAAGCAGCTTGAATTCTTGTGTGGAATGACTCTATCCCTGGCCGGTCTCCGGCAACGGGAAGGGAGTATTGCCAACAAGTAATTTGGCAGAATGAGGAGATAAAATTAATTTAAAAAAATTATTAATGACATGGTCACAAAAAACTCATTTTGCACATCTGCTGGCTGTTTCTGTCATGTTTATACAAGTGGGATTACGAGGTACATATCTAAACAGAAACTATAATGTAAATACAATATCAACATGAAATCGCTGTGCAATCTAGACAGATCTGAATGTTGTAAGGTGCCAGCAAACCATTATCCAACGAATGCCCCACTTTTAAGGTTTTAGGTGCTGTAACCTCTCAGTTTTCTAGGCGCTGCCTAGTGATTTGATGGTAGCCCTAGTCTAATTGGGGAGCCAGTGAAGCTTCCGGGTTGCTGGCTGGTGCTTTTGTAGTCCAAAGTTGCCGCTTGCTGCAGTGTTTGGGGTTGTGTAAAATCTTTTAAGGTGGGGCAATCACTGTTAAGCTAAGCTTGTTGGTCGGCCAGGCATCGGTTTACTCGTGTGCCAAGAACCGCGGATTGCTGTTTTTCTGCGATAAATTTTAAGAACATCTGGTCTAATTTTTCTTCTTCACCTACTCTCCCAAAACCCACCCACGACGCCTCCCCCACACGCATACATGTTGGGTGCTGAGATGGAGACCAGTGTACATTGTTATTGGTGGTACAGCGCTTTTGAGGAGGACATTCCATGTTTGGCGCTTTGCTTTAGGCGGGCATCATTTCTTCTGCAACAGCATCAAGAGCTGCTGTACATCAAGGGCTACTCCTAGGCGCATGGGGCTTCTGATGGACATAGATGAGGTTTATGTTTGCCTACCCTGAGATCTGACAGAGAGATGGACGCCATATAAGCAGCTGCCCACGAGCACACATGAAGGCAGCAATGCATACATGACTAGCTCATGGTTGTGAATCACTTAATCTCACCCATCGCACAGCCGTGCAATGTAGGCGGCGCACTCATACATATGGCGATTGGAAAGTGCCCTTTCATTGGATTCCAAAGTTCCAATCAAAGAGCTAGGTGTTAATAAGATAGCTCGGTGGGTTGAACTACTTTCAGGCCACCAGCTTCCTCCCTAGCACGTCCCACTCAGTCTCTTGTCCTTCTGATATCAACATGGCAGCCACATTTCCCAGGTCAATGCGTGACTAGTGAGACCAGGCCCGTTTTTTTCTTAGTATTCTGGGATTTGTAGTCTTTTTTTAATAACCCAGTATAAAGCCGTAAACACATGTTCTGGAATTCTAAGACAAAACACTGGACTGGGCTAAGTAGTCACCCAGGGACCTTGGAAACTTGGCAGCTATGTAATGATATGCGTGCAGCCTGAGTGAGAAATATTCTTTTGGGGAAACAATACATCCAAAAAAGCGGTGCATTGTGGTAGTTGTAGTCTTACTCATCAGTTGGTACTAGCTTCATTTCACACAAAGCAGGTGCCCTTACAACACATTGCTGTTCTGTCAATAGGAGTTAATTTCTGGAACAATACGGTTGCATTGAGGAACACAGACCCCTCGCCCCCCCCATCCCACAACGGCGGCTCTTTGTCTCTCCAACAACAGTGAATTGACTTTCCTGTAAAACAGAGAAATACTCTATTAGCGACATCAAAGGCAGCCTGCCAGTCATGTCTCTTGGGGTGCCCAGTGTTTCGTTTTTGTGAGTGAAAGGCAGCGAGTGAAAGGCACGGCGGGGAGGGGCAGGGCACTTCTTAGAAAACCATTGGTACTGACCATTCAGACAGGATGTTAGAAGTGTCCAGACAAAGTGAGTTCTGCCCTGAGATCTGATCGCCATACTGCACAGGGTGTACCAGGGAGGGGTCGCATAACCATTAACCCTGTCTCATTTCTGTGCCAGAGCACGCTGACGAGGTGCTGACAGGCAGGGGCGTGGCCTACGTCTGAGAGAGGACAGCAGGGGGCGCTGAGGGGCTTAGTGGTCAGGAGAGGATTAATACCAGACCCTTTTGTGCAATTACTGAAGAGGAGCCCTATGACATCCCGAGTGCAATAGATGCTCATAGCTTGCTTTGTGTGTGTGTTTTTTAAAATTGTTTAGAGATATTTCGTTTTTGTTTATAGAATTGTATAGTGAAATTCTCAGCCACAACAGGCAGTGGGAGATTGAAATCTTTCTACATGACTAAGATTCAGGTGCAAAAAAAAAAGGCAGATGGATAGAATTCATACCCCCTATAGGGGTGCAGGATACCTAAGAAACCAATTAAAACCTTGATGTTCGCGGCATGGGCTAGAAGCTGGTTTTGCAAATCTCTGAGAGACTCGAGGGATGACGTATATAAACGTCCTAACACTGGGGATCAGAGAAAGTGCAAATCAACGCAGGCTTCCAAAAACAAGTTACATGTTCTCCGAGGCGAGTTGGGGGACTAAAGCGAGGAGAGGCTCCCTGCGCAGACATGTGCTCCGAGGTGGGGGTGCGGGGGGGGGGAACGCTGAAGCGAGGAGACCTCAGTGTGCAGGGTAGTGCCTGCAGACTTTCTTATCTTTAGGGGGGGGCATCTGTTTCTAATTAGCATGGCCACGCTAAGGCCATGCTAATTAGAAACAGATGCCTCCCCCTAAAGATAAGAAAGTGCTTCATGACTGCCGTGAAGCAGACGACCCAGTCCGGATGGGCCGTCGAAAAGGGAGAAAGCGCAGTGACCAAATAGCATCATTTTCAATGGGAAGCCAGCGTTTAGCATAAACGCTGATGCAACCCAATGAAAATGATGGGCGGGGCTTCAAGTCCCCTTCTGAAATCTCCTCTCTCACTATATGTCTTGCCGAGCGAGTAGCGCATGCGCTGCAACACTAGGCGAGACCTAAAAATGTAAATTATGGATAAAATAAACATATATTCAGGTCTGTGCATGGATAGCATGGCCCGGCCAGGAGCATGCTCATGGGGCCCCTGGGTAACTGCCCAGCGTGCCCATGCGATAAGATGGCACTGCTTCACCTCGTCTTCCGGCCATTTTTACTTATCCATCCCCATAAAAAATCAAATATTCTGAACAAAATCCATGGACCCTAAATTCCACCCCATGGAGATTCTATGAAATGGGACTTTGCCTGACACTTCCTGTAGATTTTTTCTGCCCCGCCAAGAGACTATGCCCATCCGTGCCTTACTTATGCAAGATTTTATTTTTCCTTTTCATGTTAGCATTTAATAAATTCAACGCTTTGACATGGGAGTGTCTAGGAGCTGTACTCCGGCCATTGCTGGAATATGTACTGTCTCGCGAGTCAATGTAAAATATTTTGTAGTGCAATGGGCCTGCTTTAGCGATGCATCACTGCAGATTTCTGTTGGCTTCGATCTGTATTCTGGCGCACCCACTTTAGCTGGGAAATGGCAATTTGACGTTACCTCTCACTTTGCTCCTTTGCTGGCAGCACCACAACAACTGTTGATATAGTCTTGGTCGGTTTAGATGCAACCAGAGTTGCAGGAATGATCATACAGGAGGGTGAACTTTGGTTCCCCGAGTGCAGAATGTAGGGCAAGAAAAGTGCAATGGAGAAGGTCCTGCAGCATATAAAAAATAACCTGGTGTTCCCTAATCCTGAACCTCTCTCAGTTGAGGAGGGTTTCTTTATCCAGAAAGTGGAAAGAGGGAGGGAGGGAGGGTGATCTGTGTTCCTAAGAGTTCTGGCTAGAGTTACTCTCTTTCTCATTTTGCAGAAGAATTTCCTTCCATGTTAAGCCAGATTCTCTTGTGGAGTAACCATGTTCTCGGGAAACTATGATTTCAGAAGATGCAGCCCCTCAGACATGGTTGAAAAAGCTTCTACTTTTGTGAGCACCTTCTCTTTGTATACCGTCCATCCTTTACTCAGAGATTTTCAGGCACGAGTAAAGCAGATGTAGTCAGGAGTAGGCTCTATGTCTGTTCTTTCAACCATGGGGTAAAAGGTCTGTTTTCACCAGATCTCTTTTTGACCATATGTGTGCAGTGGCGTTTGCATCTGCAGCTCACCATCACATTTGGATGAGGTCTTAACTCGCAAAAAAGCTTTGCTCCTTCATTTGCCTTTTAATGGGGTTAAACTCTTTGGTCCTCAATTCGGGAAATGGATCAAGCACTCTGCTGAAGACAAATAGTTAATTGCTGCATATCCTCTTTAGGGGAGGGATAGAGGATTTGGTTTGAAGAGATGTTTTAGACTACCTTCTTTTCTAAAAATTTGAATCAGCTATTTAGAGGAAGGAATTGTGGTACCAGAGCACCAGTCAACAAAAAGTCCCACGTCCTGTCCTCAAACCCCCTTCCAGCAGGAGGATAAATTTTCTCATAAAAAAAACAGTTTTCATCCATGTATGACTCTTGGTTGCTACAAGTTGTGAAAAGGGAGTATCAGACTAAACTTCTTGTGAAATCTACCTACTATTTTTATCCAAGCCCTGCTCCTCCGTGGAGTCTTTGGTCCAAGCCTTATCACATGGTATCCAAGACCTATTAAGCAAAGCTGCTATAGGGTCAGTGTGAGAAGTTGGCCTGGTATATGCTGACCAAAAATTGAAGCGGGTACCGTGTACCAGTACAAACAACCCTTATTGATGATTAGGTTAAAGACAACCTTTATTGAAAGCTATTCTAGTGGTAGCTATGGAGAGCTGCCTTCAGGCTAAGTCTCGAAGGAATGTAAAGCAGCTTGTTTTACCAGTATATAACCTCCTGAATGACCAAATGAAAGGAGAACCACACAAGTATTATTTAAAATATATGTATTTATTACTAAACACTCTCTACTAACCTCTTTATGAGATTAGAGAACAAAGCACACAATATTAAATCACTAGAACGACAGTACATAGCACAATACACAGTGGGCTCCAGGGGGAGACCAAACCATATACTAAGAAAGTGGTATAACAACCATGACTTGACTAAACACAGTGCCTAGAGCACGTAGAATCACTGGGACCCCAAGGAACCACCTAAGGGGACCCACGGAGGACGGGTGCAGTGTGAGAACACGGACGCGAGTTCCGTACAACTCTATGGGAAAGTCGCGGTTGGAATTTGATAGATTAAGGACACTTTGGAGAGGACTTTAAGCAAACCCAGTTAAACATAGATGGTTCTAAGGCCAGCACCCTTGAGAGTACTGAGATACTGTGTTACCTATCCCAGAGAAGCCGGGTGCATAGGGGTGAAATGATGTCAGAAACCTTCGTAGTTTTCAATGGCGTAATGCGGAAAAGTGCCGCTGCCGTGGAGATGAAAAGTATTCAGTGTGATCCAAGCCTGGATTGGAACTGAGAAGAACCGGAAAGCAGAGGGGACAGAGTCTGGGTCACTTCACAGTGACCTGGGGTACGATAGACTAATGCCAACCGATGTTGTGTGTTTCAGGTGAGAAGAGGTGAAGCTTGACTCTGCAGCCATGGGGACCAGGAGACGTCGACGACAACCAAAGTCCGGAGGTGAGCTGTCCCATGAAGGATGTCGAGTGCTGGGGGGTCAGTGTCCGGATTAAACACTAACAAGCCTTGGCGACTGCAACCCACGCGGGCAGAGGAAAGATGCTTCGGTGAGGACCAGCAAGGTCCTGGGGACTCTCCAAGCTATGGAGAGTCAGGGCACGTCTGGAGCAACCAGGAAAGCCCACGGAAAGTCAAAGTTACCTTCACAGGGACCCACAGGTCGACGGACCAGGGATAGCAAAGGGACTTCGAGCTGAATCACAAAGTACCAGCCCACAGAACACTCGTGGAGTGTAGGCCGGAAATCTTCGGTGGAAATACTGCTCGGGTCAGGACTACAAGTAGCCCAAAGCACAGCCTCAGAGGTCACCAAAAAGCATATATTGCTGCAAATGTACACGGTGCACAGTGTGGAAATGTGCCTTTTTAAGGGGCACACCGGTGCAGGAGTCACCCTTCTCTGTCCACGGGCCCTTAGACTAACAAAGTAGAGATTGGCACTGAAACTGGAATTCAAAATAACAAGTTTATTCACTCATGAGTGAGACCACGTCCATACAACACCCTCAAGTGTTCCAGGAGGTAGTGGCTTGAATACACAGACCATGGTGCTTCTATACTGTGTTTTCTGCACTAGTAAGCATGTAGTTACAAATAGAAGGTACAAGCATACACAGGAATAGTTACAGCCAGACATGGGCAGATGAGTAATCAATTAGTCAGCAAAGTGGGAGGGGTAACAGAACTGCTTACATCAGTAGGATATGATAGACAGTTACATTCACAAACAGGTGCATTCTAGCAGCTACAGGCCTTTCTGAGCTCATACATTGCTTGAGCTTAGAATAGAAGGAGTTAACTAAAGCTGATGACTCAAGCAGAATAGAAAGGCAGGCAACAGTGAAGACGGCAGAATCACAAGGCTAACAAAATGGATGCTGCAAAGAAGATGGCTTCAGCTCATGCTAACAGCAATTATTTTCGATTTCCACAGACGGCCCTTTTAGCATTAGCTGAAGACATCTCTATAATTTGGAAGGAGCACCCTGCACATCTATTCTCATTAATTCATCAATTCCTGATCCATTGCTAGGTGGGTATTTACATTCTTGGCATTTTGTTTAGTTGGTATACATGAGGTACAGGCAGAAATACACAGGGAACAGAGCATTGGGCCACATTGAATACATAGGCAACCAGTAAAAAGAATAGCAAAAATTAAACATAGGGCTGACAATACTTTCCAGTCCCATTCAGTAAACATAGTCCATAGCCATCCAGTCAAAGTCCATGTTCCTGAATCCTGATGGATTTCAGTGGCTATCTTATGCAGTTTAGAAATAACCGTCTGATGCAATGTCTAAATAAAAACATTATTTTGATCTACTTTTCGGTGTTCTTCTTTATGAGGGCTAGAGTACCAATGATATGTTCAGGGGGAGCGGAGTAGTACTTATCAAAGTGTGCACAAGGTATTTTTCTTGCAGAAAAACAGTATTCCATTAAAAAAAAAATATCTTTATTAAGTTTCTCTTTACACAAACACCACCCCCAACCCCAACCCCCGCCCCCCATCCATTTTACCCATGCTCAAACAAAGACACAATTTGCATAATTCAACAAAACACCTCAAAAAGGTACAGAGGTGAGGAGCATTTAAAGTCATACATAATATAGTGTAGATAAATCTAGAGTGTCGCCGTTCTTATTTGGCAAACTTTTCTCCTTGTTACCACCTATCCATTCTAAGTGTAATTGGCATCCATTGCAACAATGAATCCCATATCAACATGCCTATTTTGCGTTTATTGCGACCTTTCCTTTTATAAATGGCCACCCCTAGGCTACAAGTTGCTAACAGACGGGCCCTCCATTGCTGGAATGCCGGTGGATTCGGGTCTAGCCAGGCTGAGGCATAGCCTTAAGATGGCCATAGCCACAAAAATCAAACCTTGCATGTATTTTGGACGGGTGCCATCCGCTGTACCCAGCAATATTTCCTCGGTTGAAATGTTGACACCTATTCCAAAAATTTCTGATAAAAAGTCAGAAATTTCCACTATTAAGCTTGACAGTACCTTACAGGAGGCAAATACATGCACACTATCAGCCTCAAACAGTGAACATCGTGGATATGTTGTACCCTTTCTAGTCCCCCATTTCGCTATTTTCTTCGGGGTATAATATAGTGAAAAAAACGTTTTGTAGTACTGGGCTTGTAATTTTACAGAAAAAGGTCGTTCAAAGGAACGTAGAGGGGTTTGGGGCAATACAGACAATTTAGTCTGCCACATATCTATCTGTTTCTCCATATCATCGGGACCTAAAGAGTTCAAAGATTCGTATATCTCCCCAATAGTTAAAATAGATTTTTTGCGTATACTGTCTATAATTTGAATTGCTTGAAATTTTACCCTACCCCCCCCCCCCCTTTCTTTGTCAGAAAATCTCTAACCTGTAAGAATTTTAAAAAGTCCCTGTGGCTGAGGTCAAACTCATTATGTAGTTCCTCAAAAGTCTTCAATCCGTTTGTCGTGTAAAAGCAACCAAGCTGGAAAAATCCCTCCCTGTATCCAACGATCCATACAGCTGTCCCCAAATATCTCTGGAAGGTCATTATTTTTGGATACCGGCATATAGTGCGAATATCGTCCAAGCCCCAGTAATTTACGAGCATTACCCCAAACCTTATATGTGCCATAGATAGTCTTGAATTTCACCTTCTTAAAGTAGCTGTCATTAATATGTCGCCAGAGACAGCCTTCAGAGCCCCTTCCCAATATAAGTGTTTGTGGGGTAGGTATATTATTGCTGTTAGGCCCGGAAGATATAAGTACTGAACAGTATCTTAATACCGTGACCCAGTAGTACAATTTAAAGTTAGGCATTGCCATTCCCCCTCTATCCTTTGGGAGTGTAATATATCTTAAAGCCCTACGTGGCCTCTTATATCCCCAAATGAATCTGGAGAACATGGCTTCTATAGATCTAAACAGTGGAGGAGGAAATTCTAGACAGATAGTCCTAAAAAAATATAAAAATCTGGGAAGATATAACATTTTGATCACATTACATCTCCCACCTATCGTTAAATGTAAGTTATTAAGACGGACCAGTACTTTTTTTGTTCGTTGAATCAAAGGTTCCACATTATTGCTAACTATATTATCCACCTTTGCCGATATGCTCACCCCGAGATACGTGGCTTTGTCTATGACTCTAGCATCCCTCATCATGATCTTGTCATTAAGAATGATCTGCGTTTTACTTTGATTTAATTTGTAACCAGAGACTGCTCCAAAGATCAGAGCCTCCTCTTCTATTGCGTCAATTGCTTTACTAGGATTTCTAGTGACTGAAGCGATATCATCTGAGTAGGCTAGTGTTTTGGTCTCATGTTCTTGTGCCCAAATTGATGGAATTAGTATGTTTTTATCTAACCTGCGGATGAATGGGTCGATGTAAATCGCAAATAGGAGAGGAGAGCACGGGCACCCCTGCCTTGTCCCCCTTGTAATGGTTATTTTTTCTGATAATACCCCATTTATTAATACCCTGGCTATAGGTTCCACATATAGCATTTGTATTGCTTTAATAAATCTCTTATTAGTCCCACTATGTAGCATTGCGGCCCAAAGGTATTCCCAGGAGACCCTATCGAAAGCTTTTTCAGCGTCAAGTAATATAAGCGCCATAGGGTCTCCTGTCACCTCAGTAAAATCGAAGAGAGAAATTACCCTTTGGACGTGATCGATTGTAGATCTCCCGAGAATGAACCCGTGTTGACGTCCAGATACAATCTTATGGATAATCGGTGCCAATCGACTTGCTAATAATTTGGAGTAAATTTTGGAATCTCCATTTATCAATGTAATGGGACGATAAGACCCAGGTTCTAGAGGATCTTTATTTTATTTTTTTTAAACTACAATTTTGGCAGATGACCATGAGGCTGGTGGCCTTCCTCCCTCAAAAATATGGATAAACAGTTCCTGCATTATTTCTTTTAGTTGCGCTGAAAATGTAACATAAAACTCCGTTGGAATTCCATCCATACCAGCGGCTTTCCCTGTGGCAAGGCTATTCATAGATGATAGAATTTCCTCCCAAAAATGGAGTATTATCTAAGCTTTCTTGATCCGCCTTCTCAAATCTTACTGGGGCATTTAGATTTAAATATACCTCAGATCTGCCCTGTTGATTCTCTGCTGTTTCATAGAGATTCTGATAAAATCTTAGATATACCGTTCTAATTTCAGAGGATTCAGTCTTAAGGCCGGTGTCTGGATCCTTAATCTCTTTGACTAGATTGGCAGAGTATTCTTCTCTAGTGCGTACCGCCAGCTGGTGGCCCACCTGTTCACTCCATTCGTAAATTTTCTCTTTATGGGCTGTTGCTTTCGCCACTACCTTCTCCATTAGAATATCAATTATCTGATTTTTTGCCACCAGACTTAGTTCATTACCAGGTACACACCCCTCATGAATGACCTTAATCAGCTCTCCCTCGGCCCTACCCAGATTGTGCTGAAGTGTTGCCATTTTTAGTTTGGTCTCTTTATTGGAACTAAGAGAGAACTGCAATGTCTCCCCTCTAATAGCAGCCTTTAGGGCATCCCTAACCACATCTATTGTAGCGCTACCGAGATAATCCTCCAAAAAGCCCGGAATCCATCTAATCATATGTTGACAGAATTTCCGGTATGGTCCGATAAAATTCTTGGTATTTTTTCTATTATACTAGCAGACCGCAAGTGACTGCAAAGTGCTAAACATAAGTACATAATCCAGCTGCGCATGTCGGGAATGTGGATATGAATAATACGTGAATCCCGGGTCCCCAGGATGCCCTAGTTGCCAACCATCAATCAGGCCATGTAACACACACATTTTTTAATGCCTGGAAAACTTTTGGTTTCCGCCCTGAATACTTAAAACCTGGATCTGAGAGCCACTCCCCCGGTAGATGTACATTAAAGTCCCCACACACAATCAGCGGAAGAGGCCAGTGAGATAGTTCGTTAGACACACTTCACAGCACATCTGGGTCATCACTAACTTTTCCATAAATAGTACAGAGAGTCATTTTACTTTCACCGGAATCGTAGTGACATTCTGCGATGGCCCAGTGTCCGAATTTATCAGCTGATGTACGTGTAAATTGGAGATCTCCCCCTTTTGCCAAAATTGCCACACCCCTCGCTCGCACCCCCTGTGTTGAAGCGGTGATCAGCCGATACCCTAGTGTTTTCATCAGATATTGTTGTGATCCCTCAATATGTGTCTCTTGTAGACATATGATATTGGCCCCGATCATCTGTAGTCCTACCGCAACTCTCTGTCTTTTCTTACTATCATTAAGACCACAAATATTAATAGTCACAATTTTCAACTTGGCCATGATGATGTTTGTTCATCCGATCCGTGCTCAACAGAAGTAATATCCCTCATTTTATACCTCACTTGCCCTGTACTAGTATTACTGTTCTCTCATTTGCCCCTCCTTCCTGCACCTATCACATACACCTTGTGTCTAAAAATTCCCCTGATCTCCACCCTCTCCCCCACCATTGTTTAGGCCACCGGACTCAATCCTGAGCCTGTGTGATAGCATCTGAACCGACCTCACCCACTCTCCACACTCCCCCATCCCCATCTATCTATACAATCTCTTTTTAGATTTTTGCCTGATTTTTCCTGCCCGCCCCGTTATAAAAAAAACAAAAAAACATCCCCCCCTAATAGCACCGTTATTTCACAGAAAAGAACCCCCGCCATCCAATTAGATAACCACAAACATAAGATAGAATAATAAGTACTATTAATTGTTCTGAGCAGGTCCAGATTTCCCTGTAACTATTTCCTTCAGTGTTTGCTCCGCTTAGATTTCTGAGGTAAAAAACTAAGTTTATCCTTGCAAGACTACTTTCAGTTTTGCAGGGTTCTGGAGAAAAGCGATGGCACCAGCTTTTTGAAATGGTGTGATTAACTGTCGAAGCCACAAGCGTCTCTCCACTGTAGCATGTGCAAAATCTGGTTTAGCGAAAAATGAGAAACTATCCCAGTTCCGCTTTTTATTGGGTCTGGCCAGATCATACACCGCCTGTCGGAGCAAAAAATTTCCAAAATAAATCAAAGTAACTCTGGGATATGACTGGTTATTTTGCAGACGTTTAGACATTGACATTGGGAATCTATGCACCCGTTGAATCTCTTTATCCCAGTCCCATTGCGCTAGTTCTGGAAACGCATTCTTAAACAGATTGATAGAAAATGCACGAATGTTGCTTCCTTCACTATTCTCCGGGATCCCTAAGATCCTTAGGTTATTTCGACGTTGGCGATTTTCTGCCTCCTCAAGTTTCCACATGATGTCTTTCACCGCACTCTCCTGTGAGGTCACCTGTGTTTTTAAAGTATCAACGGTGGTTTCCAGTACTTCGGTCCGATTTTCCACCATACTCATTCTTTCCGCTAGTTCAGTACAAGTCTTCCCAATTTTGCGTACTGACCCCTGTAGTTTTTTTGCAGCAACGCAGGAATGCCGATTTTCTGTTTTAAAATCATTTTGAAGCGCGCTTAATGATTGCAGGATTGTGGCTAATGTAGGCTCGAGTGACAGCTCAGGGTCTCTAGGAACCACCATACCCTCTTGAGTTCTCTTGACCGTGCTTGTTGTTCCAGGTAAGCCTACCAGGGAGTGTGGTTGTGTATCTGAATAGTCCCACCTGAGTTCGCCCTCTTCCTCCATTCCGTCCTGCTTGCGGGTTTTCTTTTTCCCTTCTGAAAGCCTCTTGGATTTACTGGGCACCTTTCCGCCCCCTTGCTGGCTACAGTTACTCGGTGAAGTATCCGCGCACCCACTGTCGCTACTACCACTTTGCGATTCAATAAGATCCGAATCTCCAGACTCTTCATTCAGTGAGAATTTTTTTTCCATAGGGTCTGGAGATAAATAGCCCAGCTCTGTGTTTTCTGCGAGGTTTTCTCGCTCCACATATGTCACCATGCGTGGTACCTGCTTTACTTCCTGGCTGATACTAACATCTTTCTCCCTGTTTTCATTAGCGAGGGGGGAAGGCTGCGCAAGAACCTTTTCCTTTTCCTTACAACCCTCGTTCTCTTGATGAGTAATAATGGGAGAGTCAGCCATACTCAGCACCGTAATCTCATTACTCAACCCCTATGAGGCATGAATGTAATTTATGTCCAACAAGCCCTCTTGAGCCTGTATCTGAGCTTCACCGGCTTTATCAGTATCAGTATCAGTATCAGTATTAGCAGTGTTGGTACCGTCCTTGGTTTGTTTAATCCTTTGCCCACCCTCTTTGCTCGTGTCCTTCTTAGAGAACAGGCTAGTGATTACAGGTTGTTTCTTTACTGATCCTCCGGCTGATATACTGCCTGCTGTGTGAGATTTAGAATTTTTCCCGCTGTTAATTTTATTATTCTTACCCGTACCTTGGCCGGGCTTCTTTGCTTCGTGGTCCACTTTTGAGTCAGGATCCCGCTGTATCATGGAAGTATTTATCGGAACTGTTGAGCGCGTCTTACTTCGTGCTCCTTGCGCTGCCTTCGCCATTACTTTCTCCTTCTGAAACACATCCATAGAGCCAGCGTCTATGTTGCTAAGCGACTTCCATTCCGATTCCAGCTGACGCCTGACGGGATTCCCCCAGCCTGATACCACTGTCAGCAGCAGCCGAGCGAGTGCTTCCCAGCGCAAGCAGCAGTTCCCTCTTGCCGACTGTCTACCTTCGCGTCTTGCAGTCAGCCCCCGCACTTTTTCCTGCCTACACGACCAGTTTTCGGGGACAGGACGCATTCTAGGCAGCGCCCGACATCAGCGCTCGTCAACGGGGGATGGAGCGATGTGGAGGTGAGCTCCCGAGATCTCTCACTCAGCCCCCATCTTGCCCCAAAGAATTGCCGAAAAAACAGTATTCCAAATACGAATATTAAAGCAAGTACAATAATTGTCACAAAAACAATCTTTCGTTTTGGGGGACAAGGAGGACCAAACGGGGCCATGGGAATTAGGACGAGGAGCCGCAAATGGCTGCTACTCCTCAAAAACGGGATGACCAAAGGGGTACATTGCTAACAACAACAAAAAAAATACTTGGGGAATTGAAGCCACTGTACAACCAGCCAGAGGGGAGTCTACTCCCTGTGTCCGTCTGAGCCTAACAGGCAGGCTCTTATCGTTCATCAAGTATTGACTCTCCCACGGTAGAGCTGCACAACTTGCAACCCAGGAAAACAATCGCAGCCCAGGCTTAAGGAAAAAGTCTTTCTTTCAGGATAGGGCAATCACCCTCAATGATCCTGTCCAGTATCTCAGGCAGTGCACCAGTATGTTTCACTCTAATCTAACAGGCACCAGAGACACAGCACCTGCACCTTAAACTCTAGTCCTTCCCTAACTCCTGTGTTGCCCTGCTGGCGCACAGCTCTTTCGTCAGGGCCGCAGATTGTACCTAGTGTTCCCAGGCACCTCCTTATCAACAAACAAAGGTGCAGACTTGCATTCACTCGGGGACCGGGTCTCAGAGGCCTGATGCACAGAAACTGGAGTATCTGAAGCAACCCTTGTTTCAGAGGGGGTCCCCTGAGGCAAAACCTCCTTGCTCTTGTTATCGGTCTGTGCCTCTCTTAGCTAGGCATAAAAAAAAATGGAACAAAGCGAGGAATCAGCTCTCCTTCCTGATTTGTGACCTCGTCTTTCATCCAAGAATTATCCGACAGTGGTAGGGGTACACATTTCTTCCGGCCTTCCACCTTCACCACTGTTATAGTGGCCAGCAACACCTGTTTTGGGTCCCTTCGCCTCGGCTCCAAAATAGACTTGCGCTTAGTCCCCTGGTTGGATCTGATATCCTGGCTCCTCTGGCAATGGTTATAGGGCAGCAGATATCGGTTAGTGAACAGAACGGAAATCTTTAGACACAACATACAAATAATCAATCAAAAGAGGATATTTAATCTCAGAAACGCCCCTATATTATTCATCTGAAGAACCTAAAAAAAAAGGGAATTTCAACTACTCTTTTGAACAAACTTGTACTTAATAAGTCATAGAAATCACGATACAGCTTCTACTTTGTGAACCTTCACTATTGTGCAAAACTGCAGACCCCTCTAAAATTATTTTCCTTGCATAAGAACAATCATGTTTTGCGCTTATGACCATGCTCTCATATTATAGGTGTAGCGGGAAACTCTAAAACTGTGGATGTAATAGAGATCTATATTACATGAATAACTGGTAAATTAAACATAACCTAGAAGGTACATGAATTTTCCAGCAGAACTTGTTTGTGGCAGACAAGAAAACAAGCAAAATAACATTTTGTTCTTAAAAATGTGTGCTAAGGGCTTTCCTAGCATTGTGAACCATATGCATCATACTTTTCACGATCTGGGCCATGTAATATCATATTCAGGGGAGAAACGTATTCACCAGCTCTAGCAAGGGCTGTTAGCTCGATTACATAGACTAACTGATGAGGGACTCGTGATGCCTCTGCGGCTTATGTAGTGCTGTAATAACATAAGCAATAATGGTGTTGCTACCTGGGAATTTGGAACAAAAACCACCAACATATAGTTCCCCTTAAAGGTCAAATAAGGGAACATTAGTCTATTCTACCCATCCTTTCATCCTTATCCAATTTCAATTTCATCAGTTTACAGAAAGGAGGGGTAGTAACATGGCGTATTTATTTATTCATTTTGTTAAATCTAACAATTTTTTCAAACAGTATTACTTAATAGCCAATTAGACATGCACTTGTGAGGTGTTTTGTCTCTATTTATTCAAGAACATATTCACAGCATCCTGTGAAATGAATGACTAAAGCGAGCCCAACCGATTGTCTCATGGCCATTCCTAGACAGCTCAGGCAGGTGAGAGAGAGAGAGAGAGAGAGAGAGAGAGAGAGAACACAACAAGCTGCCCTACGTACTTTCCACGCAGAATAGCTCATAATAATGCACATAATAGGCACATAAACCAAGAAAAAAAGGACACAATAATACATGTACCAAGCACAAGAACCACAAAAACACAGTGTGTTACTTAATTTTGCTTAACCTTAATTTGCCCAGGAGCTAGTCTCTTACCCCCCCCTTCAACAGTAGGTAATCTAAGCAGGTCGACAATACTTACCCCCTTTGGCAGCTGGGCACGAAAAGACTTGTAGGATGTAAATAGCTAGGGGAAACCACACCAAGGAGGCTATGTCCAATACTATTGGACTGTACCACTTTGTAAATGTTGCTGTACAAGCACATTGAGCTAACTAGAAAACATTAATCCAATGACCAACTAACAATTCCTTTAGCTATTGTGCTGTTTATCATGATGGCACATTAATGCAAACTTTATTTTATTGCATCCTCATCTAGCCCTGGCACAGCAACCTTAAATTGAAAACATTATTCTGTATGCATGGCAGAGCTACTCTCTGTGTCAGAAGCTGCACATGGCCCACAGACGCTGCTGCCCCTCCTTCTCTTTTATGGCTTCATAGAACCTGCATGGTCTTTTGCCAAAAATAATAAGCAGAGCCTCCCCTCTCTCTCTACACTCTGGCCTCATTCGGAATGTCTTCCAAGGTCGAAGTGCCAGAGCAAGCCTGCCAGAAACAAACCCTCCTTTTTCATAGAGGGGGAGAGCAAATTCCAACATGCACTTTTAAAATACCTGTCTTTTTAAGCACAGAAATAAACAGCACTGTTTAATTTAAACGCGCATTCTTCTTTACATTTTTCAAAAATTGCACTTTTCCTATGTCAAAACAAATGTACATTGTTACTAGTATTTCTGATCAAACCATATTTTTATTTATGTATTATTATTTATTAATTCTTCAAAATTTAAAGTGTAATTCTTCCAATGGCATCTGCAGAACACAATGACGACAACAAACCAAATTGAGCTCATTCCAGACATTTTCAAGAAGGGGCCACACACACATAACACACAGCACGGCTTGCTGAGGCAAGCCATTCTCACACAAAGAGCACAGTCGCTACTCACTCAAACAAGTACTTCACAAGCATCACCAGCGGTGTCAGTCCACAAACCTCATAGACAATCAAACACACAATCAAACCACAAATCAACACCAGGACAACAACAAAAGGCAGCCCACAGACTGCACTCAAACCAAACCAATTCTAAATCATATTTCCAAACAAAAGAGCTCTCAAAAGCAGTCCAGAGACTGCACCAAGACAAGTAAACAGCCCAAAGACTGTTCCATGTTCAAGAAGAGAGGCTCTAGCCCCAGAGATTTTCCAAAATACGCCGAATTACCAGTTGGTCTGGCAGAGTGTTCACAAACACTCTGTGTTTCTACCAAATCATACTTATTCCAGAAGGCATGCCTATTACAGGGGTCCAAAGACCCACTCAAAACAAGATAGGGTAAAACCCCCAAGCCTTTACAAGAAGAGACTGAATTACCAATTGGCCTGGCGGAAGACTAAAGATCGCTCCATATCACCACTTATGAATTTTACTAAATGCAGGCATGTTCTTCCAAGTATACCCATTCAAACAAATATCATAAGGAGAAAAATCCCCACATTACCTGCCTTCATCTATTGCAACAGATAAACAAACAAACAAAACCAGAATCTTGGCCAAGCAAATCCAAAATATAGAGTGCCGCTTCAGCGACCTTACCAAACAAAAGTCTCCAACCTCCAACAGCCAATCTCTTGGTCGACCTAATGGTCGCTGCAAAACTGGCGCCAAAGGAGATCTCAGTCGGGACCAGCCACCACCTGTAGGGTCAAATCGGGGAAACCGGAAAAGTCACTTCGGTCTGCAAAGACAAGGGTCTCCTCATGCAGGACGTCTCCTCAGTAAGATTCCATTGCTCCGTCAAGACCACTCCTTCAGGCGGCCGCGTCTCCGATGAGCCCTACGAGTTGGGCGCCAAACTGTGGAAATGTGCCTTTTTAAGGGGCACACCGGTGCAGGGGTCACCCTTCTCTGTCCACGGGTCCTTAGACTGTGGAAATATGGATTTTTCTGATCAGTTATGTCCCCTATCTTGGACCCCAACGGTTTCATGTATGAATCACAAATACATGTATGTTCCCTCCAGTTCCAGTTATGAAGACGGAAACACATGTGCGTCCACCGTCAACATGTCCTCTGTCAGATCCGCCATGAATAGGCCGGATATTCCATTCCTAAGTATGAAAGGCCACCGGTTTTATATGGTTCACTTATGCCATTTTTACAGTCCAGGCAAGTAGGCCCTGATTCTGTCATCGAACTCTTCTTGCCTTCTGCCTTTGAAAGCTCCAGTCTGAGCCTGCGTCCGTGACCATGAACTTTGTCTCATTCTCTGCGCGGCTCACGAAGCCTGACATCAGCCTGCTGCCTGCCAAAAACTGTATTTCACCTTCGAAATTATCTGCTCCGTTCCCTGCCCGATGCATTCCTGTCTAGTAGTTTAAGTAAACATTCTTCCAGCTACCGAGCAAAGGGCCCGGCTTCTCTGTCTTTATGCAAGTAATTCATAGCCCTGTTACCATGGAATATTCCTACCCCCTCGCATTTAGTGTAGACACTTAGACGCTTGTACACGCACTAAAGGTCAGTATAGTCAGTATAGAATAAGATTCTACTCGAAGAGACCTCTCTTTTGGATAACTTAGTTCTTTAAACACAGGATGTTAGATATGATTTGGATTAGGTTGACTTGACCCTCCAGACTTCTGTCGCCACATGTAGAGCTAAATGTCAAGTCCCCTTCACCCCCTAGTTGCGCGTCAATCACACGTCATGCTGCTGCGCGCGCATCTATGCCAAGTATAATCTTATAGGTCCACCTATATATGACGTCATAACCAATTATGTTCCTTTTTACTCCTCATTACGCCCATTTCCGGTTACGCATGTGAATTATTATCTTCCTTATCAATTGTTACGCCTCCCGCATTTGTTTCATTGTAATGTATGTTCTATAAAAGCGATTTCTTGTCAATAATGTAGGTACTTCACTTCCTGAACCTTCGTGGTGATGGAACTTGGAGCAACCGATTATAATCGACCATTGGAATAAAGCCCATTCCGAACCTCTAATACCACGGATTCTGCCTCTTATTTACTGAGCTATTTTATTATGTTTCTGTATCAAATTAAGTCCCGGTAATTAAATTATTTACCACATGAATGGCGCCCGAACAGGGACACTTTCTCATCTCACGCGCCGGCGGTGAGTTGCAGGCCCGGTCTCCTGCCACAGCTGGACGGACAATAACGCGTACCAGCAGGATTTCCTGTATCTCCCTCCGGTCAAGCGGGGGCGACTGAGGCTGCGATCAACACCCAGACGAGGCGGTGAGAAGTGCGAAGTATCCCGACCAGAGCCTAGCTGAGAGAGCAAGATCCGAGGTATACAGAGGCCCACCAGTTTCCGAAGTCCCAAGTCGAGTCCAGTCTCCGCAGTGTTCGAGTCGAGTCCAGTCCGGTTCAAGTTCAGTTCAGTTTCCGAGGCCTTCCGTTTCCGAGCTACCCGGTGAGTACCATTACTGGGGAGGCATTCTGACGTGCACATAGGTTGTGCCGGTCAAGACGGGTTTGGGTACACAAATCCGGTCTGCACTGTTTTAGCAGTGTATCTGTACTGTTTAGCAGTATATCTAGTATATCAAGTATATAATTCAGAATGATTCAGTTAATGTCGAGTATTATGTTTAGTGATTAAGTTTTCCTTAGATCGTCATCATTATTGATTGTTCAGGTAAATGTTAAATGTTAAATGTTTTAAGTACGTTCTGCATATTGTGGTGTGAATGACTGTCCATTATCGTGTTTACTGTATTAAGTTTGTTTAGAATCAAGTATCAGATCAGTTTTCAATATGCCGCTCTTTTCAAAATTAAGACAGATCACAACAAGAAAAGGGGTACTCGAAGAAGCCGTTCCTATTCCTCCTAGGGACACTCCAGGGTACTTCATGTATCATAAACATGGCTTAGACGCTATATTATTTCTTGATTTATGGGTAGACTACACCAAGGAATTACCAGAAAGTCAGAGGTGGCCCACAGCGGGGACCTGGGATGCAGAGTGCATCATGAAAGTAGAGGAAGAGTTATGGAAAAGGAAAGTCAGACAGTCACAGAAAGACGCCGTTGAGTTATGGCGTAAAGAATCTCATAGACGTACAGAAAAAGCCCTCCGACAGGAAGAGAGAAATAGAGAGAATTCAAATAAAGTTCGAGAAAATCTATTAATTGAAGAAGGTATCCGAGTGAAATCAGAACAAGTAGACAGACAAAGAAATACCCTTATGAATGGTATGTATCCCCTTCTGGCCGAAGGATTACCTAAGGCTACTCCGGAGATACCAAAAGACTTGCCAACCCCATTATTTCCAATAAAGGTATATCCTAAAGGGCATCCTAGAACCGCAGAAGATGTTTTTCTTTCCTCATATTTAGATGACGCAGCTCCCGAGTATGCTAATTCCGCCCCACATAGACCGCCTGCCAGGGAGGTTCAACGCCAAGATCCAGTACCCGTATCTCTACAGCAACAAATTCCGGCAAGCACATCTGTTTCTGCATCTGTTCCTACTGCTACTTCTATAGCTGTGTCCACACCTATAGTTGCTGTGTCGCGTTCAACGAATCCTTTCACGCCCGATACCCCAGACGGGGCTACGGGAGGTACTAGCAACATTTTTTCTACGCCACCCAGAATAAATAAACTTACCTTTCAAGAGTCAGCACATTCACGTACCCCCAAACTCATAAATGCCCGTACGCTTAAGGAACTTCTTGTGGATTGTAGATATGACCCTGTGCCCGGCAAAGAGGACGAAATGATCATGGCATCATTACGTATCAGACGAGCCGCGGTGTATTTAGGGAAGTTACCAGGAATGACTGCGCATCTAGATAATATATACCATTTTGTCCAAACAGGGCGAGATTCTGAATGTATTAACAGAGCTATGGAATACCAGAAAGTGGAGATACAGGGGGAACTGTTACGTTTCCTCATAAATTGTGTGATCAGAAATCAAGACCGACCGGGGGTAGACCCGGAAGCAATGCAAATTCTTACTAGATGGAGCCAGAATATATCAGAAGGTAGACATGATAAGCAAAATTGTATAGTAGCCATGTGCCGAAAGATCCGTAAAGAAATAGAACGTTCACATGAAGAGAGGTTAGCGGTAGACCAGTCCGAACAAAACGAGGAAGAAGGATCAGGACTGTCCACAGGACAGTCAGACACCATAGCCTATGTGGGTAGAGGAAGATCTCGTAATAGTAATAGATGTCTTATTGACCCGATACGTCCGATATGTCCAGATAATAACAGGAATTTCCAAACACCTATAATTAATATAAGGTCTAACGAGCATTCATTCCAAGCAGCTGACAAATTACTCCGAGAACGAAGGGGTTCTCATTTTCTCGATTCTATGGATGAACAAGAATTAGCCAGGTCAGCTGTCCATTGGGTTGACAGTCCCGGAAAGTATAGTGACGATACAGTAGCACGCACATTTTTGAATCTCACCCCAGATGAACAGCGTTTAGCTGGGATTTATATGATTCAACAACTCCTTATACTATATCAGAGTCAGCATTCGGACCCTGGTCCCTTACCTGACATATTGACTGAATTGCTCATGAATAGATGGAGAGGTTCAGGTACTAAATTAATTAAAGAAATTCTAGAATCAAGAAAGCAGTATATTCTTTTTGTATGTTCAGAACATGTCTCATTGCCCATCAAGGAAAGAACCACGTATTACATGGATATACAGAATCCCTTACGAGAAGTGCACCCAATAAAGGGCGAGGACAATGAGTTTAAACGCGTATTTGTATATACGCCCATATCGAAAATAGAATTGTTAGAAATGAAGAAAGTGGTACCCAGTCATGACAAAGATCCAGCGGGTTTTCACCGAGAAATTAAAGACATGTTACTCATGGGAGAGTATACCTATCCCGACATCATGACAATATTAAAGGTATTAATGCCTGCTGGCATTTATGAGAAACTCAGGGAAAAAGAGTGGGAGGTAGGAGACCAAAAGATAGAATGGTCAGTATTAGAAGCAGAAGAAAAGGCCCGAACTGCAGGAGCAGGACTTGGGGATAAAACTAAAGCACTACCAGGTTTATTAGTACAGGTACTGCCACGTTTATTAACTACGAAAAAGGAAGACTGGGGTACAATTTCAGCCTGTAAACAGAAGCAAGATGAAGACACTAGCGATTACTATGCCCGATTTGAAAAATGTTTTGGTATAAATAGTGGCATAAAAGCAAGTAGCGAATCATACCCACATCTGTTTGTAACAAAATTAGTAGAAAATGCCCTGCCTCAAGTGAAGAACAGAGTATTAAAATTCGAGAGTACCTGGCAAGGTAACCCCCCATCACAAATGTTACAAATGTTACAGTACCATCACAATAGAATTAGAGAGGAACAAGAACATGAACATAGACGTATGAAAGACACGAAAATGAAAATGCTAGTTTCCCAGACAGTTCCAGCTGAAGGACATAAAAAGGGTACGACACATTCCAGTGATCCAACAGGACCTGTAAAAGGGACATGCAATTATTGTAAAAAGCCAGGTCATTACGTACACGATTGTCCAGTTTTGAAACATAATATCGCCATAGGTAATACAAAAGAAAGACCACGGCCACCTAGACAGGATCAGAATGAACAAGGAGCCCCGCAGCATGCACAGTCCATGCCAGCTCCACCACAGTCTATACAGTTTGTGCCAGCCGCACCAGCGCTGCCCGTTGCTGCCACACAAACTACGACACGACAACTGTACCAGACCGCACAGTACGACTATCCTGATTACCAGCGATACGCATGAACCAGCCTAGAGAGGGAAGTTGACTTACCCCTTATCGAGATCCCTGTAGATCAAGAAGGACCTTATGTACATAGTGAATTATTAGGCCAAGACAGAAAATTTTTACTCGATACAGGGGCAAGTCGAACAACCATAAAACGTAGTGAAGTTCCAGGGGCACCCCTCTCAGGCTCTCAGAATATTTCCCTTGGTTTTTCAGGAAAACCTATTGTTAATGAAGTGTCACAGCCTCTTCCACTTACGATAGGACCTTTGACCCGAACTACAGATTTATTGCTTACTAAATCATGTCCAGAAAACTTGTTAGGAATAAAAACACTGAAAGCTCTAGGAGCTATAATATGTTGTTCTCCGGAAGGAGTAAGATTGTTTTTACGTGATTTTAAAGGTCACTATGTGTCTAGAGACATGGATCCCCGACTGCAGACTTTACCTACACATCTATGGGCACAAGGCCCTACGGATGTTGGTTGCATGAATATTACACCATATCGAGTCACACTAAAGGCAGGAGTGGTACTACCACGAATGCGACAATACAAGCTACCACCATATGCTGTAGTGGCTTTACTACAAATCATTGACGAGCTCATTGCCCAAGGAGTGGTTGTGGAAACAGACTCCAATGTATGTAATTCACCGATAATTCCGATTCTTAAACGAACAGATCCGAAGGCCCCGCCAGTATATCGATTGGTTATTGATCTGCGCGAATTAAACAAATGCATTGTGCCACAATTTCCTGTGGTCCCAGATATCTCGTCATTACTGACAGCTATTGATTCCGAAGCAACATTCTTTACTGTAATTGATCTCAAGAATGCCTTTTTCAGCGTCCCAATAGATCCGGAAAGCCAATATTTGTTCGGATTTAGTTTAAATGGACGTAGCTTTAAATTCTCACGCGCACCTCAAGGATTTACGGAAAGCCCCAGCATCTATAGCCAAGCACTGAAACGAGAACTCGACAGTATCCACATGCCAGTTAACACTGCTCTGCTTCAATATGTCGATGATCTGCTGATCACCGCGAGAAGCGAACCCGAATGTGAGAAAGCATCACTGACAGTTTTACAATTTCTAGCCGAAAAGGGGCACAAGGTGTCCCCTTCTAAGCTGCAATTCTGTGTCCAGCGAGTTGTTTATCTTGGACACTCGCTGTCCAAGGAGGGAAGGCAGCTTACACCTGACCGCATTCAGTTAATAGCTAACATGCCAATACCCAAGACACAAAAGGAGGTACGGGCTTTCATAGGCCTCACTTCATATTGTAGGCAGTGGATCCCTCAGTATGCATTTCTAGCAAAACCACTAATTCAGTTGACAACACAGGAGGCAGCCACATCGACTGTTCTCCCTTGGACTCAGGAACATACACAAGCTTTTGAAAGCTTAAAGAAAGCTTTATGTCAAGCACCTGTTTTAGCAACGCCATGTTACAATAAACAGTTTACACTTTTCGTTACAGAACGCGAAGGTACTGCCTTGTCAGTACTCACACAGGAACAAGCAGGAGCACACAAACCATGTGCTTATTTTTCTAGTACATTAGATCCCGTAGCTCAGGCTTTGCCTGCGTGTCTGAAATCAGTGGCAGCGACAGCTTTAGCAATCAGACAAAGCGATGCCATAGTGTTAGGACATCCATTGACAGCTCAAGTACCACATGCAGTAGAGGTTCTTGTGAATAGAACACAAACACAACACTTAACTATTGCGCGACTCACTGGGTACGAACTGACATTGTTTCAGCCACATATAGAAATCAGACGTTGTAACACATTGAATCCTGCCACACTTTTACCTGTGATTGGAACAGACCCACTAGCACATGACTGTATTGAAGTTATTACAATAACGACGAAACCTAGACAAGACTTAACCGATGTCCCATTGTCAGACCCAGACCTGACGTTGTATGTAGATGGTTCATGTATGAGAACTAGTACAGGAGAGTTAGTGGCCGCTTACGCAGTCACAACAGATACTGAAGTCATTGAAACTAATCGCATAAATACCTTGTCAGCTCAAGCCGCAGAGCTCATCGCTCTGACACGGGCCTGTATTCAAGCCACAAATAAAAAAGTCAACATATACACTGATTCACGTTATGCATTCGGAGTTGTACATGACTTCGGCGTGCTGTGGCGAGAGAGAGGTTATTTAACTTCCCACGGTGCCCACATTCAGCACGGACCCCTTATCCATGCCTTATTAGATGCAATACATCTACCCACTGCAATATCAATTATGAAATGTAAGGCTCATACGAAAGTTACTGATGTCATTTCTCAAGGCAATGATCTAGCCGACAGAACAGCTAAACAGACCGCTCAAACTCAAACATCCGACATGACAAAGACAATAGTTCCGACGCTGACACATTGTATGACAGTTAAGGATCCTACTCTTGACGTAATTGACATACAGACACATGCTACACCAGATGAAATAAAGAAATGGACCGAATTAGGAGGGATCCAAACGGGCCAAGGATGGATGATGAAGGAAAAGTCTGTGTGGTTCCTTCCTGATTCAATGGTCCAAGTTATAATTAACACTATACATAGTCCAGCACATCTAGGAGAAAAAGCTATGCTAGACAGCATTCAACACATTTGGTTCAATAAACATTTGCGAGCAGCAGCCAAACAAAAAGTTCGTACCTTTATGATCTGTTGCCAGTTCAACCCAGGAAAAAGCGTTCCCGTAGAACAGGGTGGATTTCATCCTCCTGATCACCCTTTTGAAGTCCTCCAGATGGATTATATCCAGATGGAACGATGTCGAGGATTCAAATATGTTCTCGTAGTTGTTTGTGCTCTTTCCCGTTGGACGGAGGCATACCCGGTTTCAGATTACACTGCCCCGACTACTGCCAAACAGTTGGTTCGAGAATTCTTCCCACGATACGGTTTACCACGTGTTGTTCACTCAGATAATGGCCAGCCGTTCTCATCCGAATTAATGAAACATGTTTCACTTTTGTTAGGCTATCAGTGGAAATTCCACTGTGTCCGACACCCCGAGGCAGCAGGTCTCGTAGAAAGACATAATCAGATACTGAAAATCAGATTGTCCAAAATATGCAGAGAGAAAGGTGTCGACTGGGTAGTAGCGTTACCCGTTGCACTCTTTTACATGAGAATGGTAGCACATTCTCGAACAGGGCTATCCCCGTATGAAGTGATCTTCGGCAGACCACCAAATATGTGGGGGACGCCTATACCACGCAAAATAACTGATATTGACTGTAATATGCTGACAGATTACTTGGCTTCCTTGATGTCTGCACTACAATCTTGTCGTTCACAGGTAGCTGCAGCTTTTCCTGACAACACTGAGGTGAAACCCCATGACGTAGTTCCGGGAGACTTGGTCCTCGTGAGGAACTTTGATCGAAAGACTCAGCTGGAACCTAGGTGGAGGTCGCCCCAGTTGGTGTTGCTCACCACAAGAACAGCCGTGAAGATCGAGGGCAGGAAAGGCTGGATTCACTCAAGTCATATCAAAAAATTTCATGGACCACAATCAGAAGTGAATACCACACCTTGTGTGACTTCACCCATTGACTCAAAACTTCCTTTTGTTGAACAAAGTAATTCCGAACACTATAAACTAAAGCTTAGGCCCAATCAGTCAAGCAATTTGATTGTTTAAGTCCTCTCCAAGGTGAAGCGGTTGAATTGTCTCTGACATGTATCCCTTGGACCTGAGTAGAGAAAACACCCGGAAAATGTTGAAACGACAGGCGTACTGTAAATCACTGCGTAGTCATTGCATAGTGACATTATTAATCTTGTTTTTCTTAAGTCTTTTAATAATTACTGCAAGTATATTGCTGCACATATATTATCCTATTTCTAGACATGTTTATAATGTTACTGCTGAACATTCTTTTAGTCAATTACCTCCGCTTGAGTTGTCTTATAGATTTGCGCTGCGCAATAACACGTTTATAAGTATGTTACATCATTCCCATCAGGTTAGCAATGCTACCAATTGTTGGATATGTGGCCGACTCCCTCCCTATCAGAATTATAAAGGAATTCTACCTCTCTTTCCATACCCGTTCACACACAACGGCTCCTGTGGAGCATGGTTTAGTTTAATTAATTCTCTAGATTCGAATTCTGCAGTTTACCAAGATAACTGGGTATGGGGAAATTTGAACCTAGTTTTGCTTAAGGTCTGCTACCCTAACAAGGAGGGACTTCCCCAGAGAACAGGAACGGATCTAGAAAATGAAGTGTATGGATTAGGTAATTTTACACTTAATCTTATGATCCTAAATGTCGAGTCCGAAGCTACTCCCATCTTGCCCGCCATGTCCGTATTCCCAGTAAAAGGGGAATTATGTATAAGAAAGAATGGTTCCATACATATGGGCCATAGTAGATGCACCACTGTAGTAGAATTTAGTGATCAAGGCAAGTCTACATTTAGAGCTTCTTGCCATTCCTATTTCATATGTGGTCAGACGGCATATGTACGTTTGCCTCTAGATTGGGATGGTACTTGCTATATTGGATTCCTTTTGCCACCTGTTTTTCTAGCTCCTCCTGATTATCACAGAAACACTCATTTAGTATATAATAGAGTAAGGAGAGATCTCCCAATAGTCGATTACACTGAAACAGCATGGGAAAAATACACAGATTTCAATAAAGGTCTCTTTCCCTATATAGGTACCGTTACTAATAGTAAACTGATACGTAGATTAACTAGAACCCTTGAAGCAGTAGTGAATGAAACTATTTCCGCCTTAGGCAATTTAACAGAAGAGCAGTCTGCTATGCGGATTGTTGTGCTTCAAAATCGTCTTGTCCTTGACGTCATCCTAGCCGATAGGGGCGGAGCTTGTAGGGTCATCGGATCAAGCTGTTGCATTTTCATACCAGAAAATTCGCCATCTGTATATAAAGCCATAACTCGCCTTCATAAGATTGTAAGCCAGATACACCAGAACCCAGGCACCTGGACTTGGTCCGGTTGGTTTTGGAGTGTATTATCTACCTTTGGATGGAAGGTCCTATCTTTCCTAGGTATTGGCCTTCTCATACTATTCAGTTGCTGTCTATGTCTACAATGTGGACCAGCGATCTGTGGTCTGTGTGCCACATCGTGTATTCCACCACCAAGATTTCATTCGTCACGGAAGAAGAAAGAAGAACAAATGATGTTATATGAACAGATCAATGGATTGATGAAGATTGATATCTCTTAACGGGCAAGTAGGGGACAAGGAGGGAATGTGGAAATATGGATTTTTCTGATCAGTTATGTCCCCTATCTTGGACCCCAACGGTTTCATGTATGAATCACAAATACATGTATGTTCCCTCCAGTTCCAGTTATGAAGACGCAAACACATGTGCGTCCACCGTCAACATGTCCTCTGTCAGATCCGCCATGAATAGGCCGGATATTCCATTCCTAAGTATGAAAGGCCACCGGTTTTATATGGTTCACTTATGCCATTTTTACAGTCCAGGCAAGTAGGCCCTGATTCTGTCATCGAACTCTTCTTGCCTTCTGCCTTTGAAAGCTCCAGTCTGAGCCTGCGTCCGTGACCATGAACTTTGTCTCATTCTCTGCGCGGCTCACGAAGCCTGACATCAGCCTGCTGCCTGCCAAAAACTGTATTTCACCTTCGAAATTATCTGCTCCGTTCCCTGCCCGATGCATTCCTGTCTAGTAGTTTAAGTAAACATTCTTCCAGCTACCGAGCAAAGGGCCCGGCTTCTCTGTCTTTATGCAAGTAATTCATAGCCCTGTTACCATGGAATATTCCTACCCCCTCGCATTTAGTGTAGACACTTAGACGCTTGTACACGCACTAATGGTCAGTATAGTCAGTATAGAATAAGATTCTACTCGAAGAGACCTCTCTTTTGGATAACTTAGTTCTTTAAACACAGGATGTTAGATATGATTTGGATTAGGTTGACTTGACCCTCCAGACTTCTGTCGCCACATGTAGAGCTAAATGTCAAGTCCCCTTCACCCCCTAGTTGCACGTCAATCACACGTCATGCTGCTGCGCGCGCATCTATGCCAAGTATAATCTTATAGGTCCACCTATATATGACGTCATAACCAATTATGTTCCTTTTTACTCCTCATTACGCCCATTTCCGGTTACGCATGTGAATTATTATCTTCCTTATCAATTGTTACGCCTCCCGCATTTGTTTCATTGTAATGTATGTTCTATAAAAGCGATTTCTTGTCAATAATGTAGGTACTTCACTTCCTGAACCTTCGTGGTGATGGAACTTGGAGCAACCGATTATAATCGACCATTGGAATAAAGCCCATTCCGAACCTCTAATACCACGGATTCTGCCTCTTATTTACTGAGCTATTTTATTATGTTTCTGTATCAAATTAAGTCCCGGTAATTAAATTATTTACCACAAGACTAACAAAGTAGAGATTGGCACTGATGCTGGAAATCAAAATATCAAGTTTATTCACTCATGAGTGAGACCATGTCCATACAACACCCTCAAGTGTTCCAGGAGGTAGTAGCTTGAATACACAGACCATGGTGCTTATATACTGTGTTTTCTGCACTGGTAAGCATGTAGTTACAAATAGAAGGTACACGCATACACAGTTACAGCCAGACATGGGCAGATGAGTAATCACTTAGTCAAAAAAGTGGGAGGGGGAACAGAACTGCTTACATCAGTAGCATATAATAGATAGTTACATTCTCAAACAGGTGCATACTAGCAGCTACAGGCCTTTCTGAGCTCATACATTGCTTGAGCTTAGAATAGAAGAAGTTAACTAAAGCTGATGACTCAAGCAGAATAGAAAGGCAGGCAATAGTGAAGAGGGCAGAATCACAAGTCTAACAAAATGGATGCTGCAAACAAGATGGCTTCAGCTCATGCTAACAGCAATTATTTTTGATTTCCACAACAGGGGTTTGGGTTGCACGGTCCCCACGAGGGATACGGGCCTCAGAATTGCTGAGAGCACAGATCAACCTCAGAGACCTCGGGAACCCACCTCCTGTGTTGCAGAAATCTTCGGAGTCCTCAGGAGCTCGGGAGATGCAACCCGGTAAGGTGCGTTTTAGGTGCCTGCCTTGCCGGGGAGTAACTCCTTTACTCCAAGAGAGATTCTTCAGTCATCCAGCGTCGTGCAGATCATCAAAGTACTTGGTTTCTGTAGCAGAGTTTAGTCCAGGTAAAATCTAAAGTCCTCTAGTCAGGGGTTCCTACTTTATACTCAAGGAAGGGGTGGGACAAACTCTGGGGACCCACCTATAGGAGGGTCAGGACAGAGGGGTGGCTACACCCATGTCCTTCGTCTAGTTTCACACCAGAGCAGGAGCAAATGGCTCCTGCAACCGGTGTGAGCTGGCCTATGCACAGGGACACCAAATGTGCCCCCAGTGCAGACATCAAAGCACTCTCAGAGTGCACCCACCCAGCCCCAATACACTGAAGCCTGTCTGGGAGATGGCCACACCTCCCTTTGACAGGAAACCTATTGTCAGGCCTCATTCTGCTCGAGCTTCGTCCAGCAGTAGGAGGGCAGACTCGTGTCTGTGGCTGGCAGCATCCATTTTGTGATGCCAGGGTCGAGAAAGCTGGTACCGGGTGTACCAGTGTGTCGCATATGTCCCTTTAGGAGGGTGGAATCATACCTCCCACACCAGTTACTGGTGTGGAGGTATGATTCCATGGTGTTTGACACCAAACATGACATGTTTCCATTCAGCTGTTTTAAAGTTAGCATTTACCGCGAGGTTATAATGCACTTAAGTTTATATGGTTGACTGCATCACAAACAACCCCGGAATATAGGTTTTGAAGGCTGCAGAGGGGCTCTGCTCATGCAGGTACACCCTATCACATAAAACCCAGCACCCTGCCTTCAGGATTGATAAGGCCTGCCATGGGGTGACTGATAGGTTTATATGTGCAGTGATATGGAGTAGATATAGTGAACCTATATCTAAGTAAAGGGTGCATGCACCACCTTACACAGGCTGCTGTAGCAGACCTGTGGTGTCATTCTGAATGGTCTCCCAGGGGTGGCATAATATATACTGCAGCCCCTGAGAGGCCTCTGGGGCACCTATGCCCTGGGTACATAGTATGCCATATACTAGGGACTGATAAGGGTACCCCAGAATCCAATCCGGAGTGTACCTAAAGTACATGCAATCAATTTAAAGGAGAAAGCAGCTAGACTGGGGTCCTGGATAGCAGGATCCCAGTCAATCTAAGTCGAAAACGGTGAAACATCAGCAAAAACTGGGGGTAACTATAAGAAGCAGATCCTACAGTCGTTACCCAAAGAGGAGTAAAACAGGATCTTTCTCAATCCTTTGTCCAATTGAAAAAAAACGATCAGGGAACTACCATCACATTTAGGATTTGAAAGAAGTAGATCAGTTTCCTTCTTATGTAACATTCCAGATGTTACATCTGCAGACAATTTGTCCTCTAGTTTCATGGGGCAATTTACTGACTTCACTGTGACACATACCTATGTACACCGGAACACCCACACTTTCAGGATGATCTTCATTTTTGTGGGATAATGTTACTATTAATTTCTGGCCTTACTCTTTGGACTCACCTCAGATCAAACAGTCTTTACAAAGGTTTTTGCCTCTCTGGTAGGCATTTTGGATGCCGGGGTGTCCAGGTATTTCCTAGCCTGAAAGACTAGCTAATTTGTTCTGCTTTTCATAAGGGAGTCAAGGATGTCCTTCTGATTTGAAAAGTCCTGCTTTCCAATGCTTTCCGTGGCTTTCTTTTGAACTGCAAAACATTCTCATCTGGTTCGCTCCCTGTTCCATCAGTTCATCAAGGAAGTGTTCAGGACAGATCTCTGTTTGGACTTCCTTCCTCTTGCAAGGACAATAAAACTGGTGACTCAACTTTCAGGTCTTTTATCTCTTCAGAAGCTTCTGCCGGAGAGTGGGAGGAGGTTCAGGGGTGCATGCTGTCTAGGCATCTGATAGCCCCTTCTGTTAGGTTTCACATCCAACCTCTGCTTCTCCATCTTCCCAATTTACTAGATTCCTGTAACAAGATATTCTAAGGCTTTAGTTTCTGTCACACTATAGATAAACCCATATCTACTATGGTGGTTGATTCAAAGTTATCTGGAAAAATTAATTTCTCTGGTCCCTCAGCCCCAGCTGGTTTTAACCACAGATAATAGCACTGGGGGATTTGGGCTGCCCTGGAATGATAAACTGCTCAAGGAATTTGTTCTACAGTGGAGACAGATCAGTCCTTGAACTGAAGGGAATGAGTTGCAATCTATTGAGCCCTTCTGTTTTTCCTCTCTTCTTGAGGGACAGTCAGTCTAAGAATTGACAACTACATGGCATAACCACACATCAAATTGGGAGCTCAAGTGCTCAGTCTGGCTTACCTGTCTTGGGAGATTGGATCATCGGCAGTGAGTCATCTACTGTCCTTTAAGAATCCATCATCAATCCAGATTGCGGACTCTATAAATCCACTTATGGTCAATCCACAAGAAAATGCCCGTGCTCGAGGGGATGTGATAGTTTCACCACCCTTGAGTATTCCCCAAGCACACATGCAACGGAGGGTTTGCCCCCCCAGCTCATGAGCAATCCCCCCCTCAACCAACGGTCAACATCTATTACTTAGAGACAAAGGAGAAATGATAGAGCAGGCAGTCCAGGAGCCTCGGGGGCCAGGGGAGCTAAGAATGGCACCTCATCCACCAGGAACAGACCATCTTCCTGAAGAAATGGTTGTTAATAACCGACAACAATGCCTTCACCTTCCACTGGCAGCTTCCCTCTTAGTGCTGGTTCTGGCCAATGTTCCTCTCTTGCGGGTCAATCAGCAGGAATGTACCACGCAGCTTATGGACAAATGCCTGCATTGGCTATCTAGCCAACCTATGGATTGGGGAATGGGTAGCCATCAGCTAGCCAGTAAAATTATCATGGCCAGGAGGGTGAAGTGGGTGGGTAACTCAACGAAAACCTTTTCTGGAGATTGTGTAGTGATAAACTTTAACAACCCTTATACTGGCACTTTCCTCTTTAGAATCCTTGAAAGACTTTGCTTTAGGAACACGCAGATCATTCCCTTAGCATTGGAGTATTCTTATAAACAGACCTCAGTTTTAGGCCACGAACAGAGGGGTAGGTTAAGTTCAGGATATCACACGTCACTTTATTTGGAGCGCCCAAACACTTCACCAAGGGTTGGGCTTTTTAATAGATTTGCCGCCCTTTCTGATATGGAAGCATGTGACTGACCATCAATACCTACGTCTCCATTACCCCTAACACTAGCCAATACTGGGCCTATTATGCAGGTTGCCCGTTTTATCTCAGGAAACAGGGGATAGGAACATTATAGGCCTAGTTACATGGAATGTGGCAGGACTTGCCTCAAAAGTAGGAAATGTCGATTGGCTTAACCACTGGCAAAAGAGGGACATCATATGTTTTCGAGAAACCCAGGCCGTGGACCCAGTTTTCTTTGCGGGGTTCTGGATCATTCATACTCTAGCTGTCCCTTCGGCATCAGGCAGAGCTAAGGGTGGTTTATTAACCCTAGTTTCTAATATACTATTGGTACAAGTAAAACAGGTGGGTCCTCAGAATAACTACTTTCAAATTCTCCAATTGGAGGTGCTAAATGAGGGCCATTGGATATGAATTAATTTTCATAATAATGACTTTGGGGGTAACATGAAACGAGTGGTTGATGACTGAAATAATGAAATCCGATCAATGAACTTACAAACACAGAAGGGCCCCCCAGTTTAATATGGCTGGGGGATTTTAATACCCATTTATGCAAACACAATGAGGCTAGCATGTGTGCGTTGGATGACCCGCAAGGTAACCCACTTACACATTTTACTCATACTGAACATGATGACTCGCTTAACAGGCTACTATACACAAGGCACCTGACCATAGTTAATAGTGGCAAGACAGGTCAAATAGAGACAACATTTAGGAGAAATAACTTGGGAGTCCACAATTGATTTTATTTTAGCTTCTCCTGTAATACAGGACAGAATCAGTGGCGGCTGGTGGAATTTGAAACTGGTGAGGCGTATGCAGAACAAATCAACGTATGTGAGCGACTGAGCCACACGGCAATAAAAGGGGTTCGGGGGAGTTCTCCCTCCGTGAAGAAATGTTTTAAAAATTGGCATCTTTTTGGTGCGATTTTCAGCACTATTCCTGTGATAAATGGACTAAAAATTCAGTTCTTCTAGGCATTCATCAAAGAAAACTCATACATTATTTCAGAGAATTTCTGGGTTGCCAAGCAAGTCTGACTTCTGAAGAGAGCTAGGCTACTAAACAAGACTGCTTTGGCTCTACCCTTTCCAATAGAAAACACTAGTCAGTGATGTGAACAAGTTCAATGGACAAACCTGGGGTCTAGGGAGAGTCCCTCTCCTGAGAAAGAAATTTTAAAAAGATTGACAAATGGTGCATTTTAAAGCAAATGAATGCAGCGATAAAGCAAGGCTTATTAAGCACTGGGAACGTATAGCCTTGAAATATTAAACACATTAAAAACTACCCCGTATCTTCTTGCATTAATTTGATCAACAGTTACTGTAATATGTAAATTGTTCTGCATGACAACTTTAGCCCTTAAAAATGTATGCTTGCCCCCAGTGTCTTGCACTGCATGCAGCATTAACTTTGGAAAACTATGCTCTAACTAGACGTCGGGAAGCACCCACAACTGCTGGCTGTAACCAGTCATATAGAAATATGTGCATACAGGTCTTTAAGTGAGATGAAAAAAGTGGGTGCTCCCTATAAAGGAGCATGCCAAATACATTTCTGTGATTCCCATAGTGTGCCATCAGACCGGTATTTTGTTTCTCTCTGAGATTTAATTTTATCCAGATAAATGGCACAGCAACTGACATACGCCTAAAGCCTGTCAGTATGATTGGCTTTGTCACTGGGTGTTAGCTGTTTAAGATAAATGAGTAACAACAATGATTTCTTATAAATAATTAACATTGAAAATGTTTACATTCTGAAATAGTGAGTCTGTGAATTAAATAGCATTGAGGCCTGTGGAAGGGGTTTTGGCCTTCAATTATGTGTGCTTTATGTTAGATATGTATCCTTTTTCTCTGCATATCTTGTCCATCTGCACATCTTCAACCCCCTCTCTTTCCTCTTTAGCATCCACTTTTCACTCTTCCCCGAATGCCCTGCCTCACATCTCTGTCACTTCACCGCCCCCAACATGCACTGCACTCCCTCAAATATAAGCACTTTAATTTCTCTTACTTTTGCCTTGCAAATATTTTGACATCAGTGGACCCCCTTCACACACATTTCCACAGAATTTCAGTTGCAAATGAAATACACACATATTGTTCTGTGTGCTCTGCAGAGAGGCCAACCCACTGACAGGCACTTTGTTTGGCTTTAGAGCCTGCATGCCATGCACCACGAGAGGTGATCTGCCCCCCTGGTGTGGGCACAGACCGGAAACTGCATGTGCCCAGTCCCTGTGCTTCTTGCACCCAGTGCAGTTTCACAGGTGGCCAAGGGTACTTGCTTGAGTCACTGACAGGAGGGAGTTGCAAGACCACGCAAAAAAACGGATTAACCATATTGTGGAACTTGGTAATAAAACTACAATTGGTGACATTTATAACACCAATTTGTTAACCAGCTTATTGGTATTCAGCAGCATATTGCTAGCGACCTGTCACGCATGCTACTCAGCCTGTCAAGTTATGTATGGCAGATCAAGGATCATGTAACGTAACTGGTGCTATGTAAAGCGCTCTGATACCTGATTGGATTCGGGTCAAGTTCGCGCTATATAAAACTCTAAAAAAATAAATAAAAAAAAGGACCCAGCACACTCCGGTCCTCCAGCTTGATGATCCCTTTGGCATGAATAGTTTAGGGCACAAGCAATGAAATTAACTTTTATTTCTTTAAAATGTATTATGAAATGCTAAGAGGACGCTTCCAACAAGTTACCCATGGGACTTACATGTATTTTGCGATCGGGTGCAGCAGACTTAAAATTGCTGCTCCAAGATGAACGTGCAGCTGAAAGAAATGCGCCGAATCTTGGTAGATGTTTTTAAAGATTAAGGCAGGTGGTGGGACGTTTTACGACTGAAATGTGCACCACGTGAGAACTTGGCCTGTCATGCGGGTGATGAGTGTATAGGGTCACACCAGGACAACCGGTCATTTTTGTTTTTAGACTAGCCCCCACTCAAAGCATGGTCACTTGAAAGAAATGCTGAGTTGCCCAACTTGAACTTGTTTTCATTGAAACGCACTGCAGGAAGGTCTTGGAAGGTCGCAAAGGCAAACTGATCATTTTGGGGCTACGTAATAGAATAAAATGTGGGTCAGACCCTGCAAAGGACGCTCATGCAAGTTTTGACACTGCAGGTGATGCGTCATACAACAAAACATGTTGAAAAAAATAGTATATGCTTCTTTTTTTTTTTTTACGAAAGCATGGCAATCTATTTTGTGTATATATAGGTTGCATTGAATGTTGCTGCAAATAAGAGAAGCTCCTGTTGTTGAAATCTATAAAACAGGCACATGTTTACAGAGGCATCTACCTATTTTTGCTTACAGTTTTATATAGTGTGAACTCGACCTGTGAGCATTGGAGCATTTTACATGAGCACCAGTCATATTAAACAAGGACAGATTCATTTTTATTATTATTTTCAGGCAGGGGGCGGTGAAGTTATTTGCGCAAAATCACAGGCTGTTGAGGCGACGCCGGGACTCGAGCCTGGTTTCCAAGTTCCAAAGTAGGAAGCTATAGACTTAACGATGCCTGTGCTTCCCGAGAGAGAGGCAAAGGTCGTTCTGATGGTCCTCATGTGAACAATACAATGAGGACTATAAACACGCAGCGGTCTGGCCTAGGGATTAATACGCGCTGTGATAATTACAAGCAGTCTAGTGCCTTTTTCTTCCTTCAGTGCCCTGGGGGTTATTGGTAATAATTCAGTGGGCCTCACAACCTCGTTCTTTTTTACCCCTAAAATAGCATATCATTCAGTCGCGGCTGGCATGACTCGGGGTGTACGTGCGGGGAGTGGGGGGTTAATTTAATTAATAAAACTTACCAGGCATCTCCTCCGGTCCCGCGTCACATCACGTCTCCTCTGCAACGTAACTTCTCCACGCTCTTTTCTTTTGCCAATCAACAGGAAATACTAACTGCTAAATCAGGAGACTGGATGCGACGGAGGGCCGGGCAGCTGACCCTTGTTTACTCTGTATCCTGGCATTTGATAGGACATGGGGTGACTTTGCGAAAAACACATCACCGCCTGAGCAGGAGCCTATCTTCAGACGCCTGCACTACACTGGGCATGTGCAGCATACCTAATGGAGTAACACTCCGCTCTCACATGCGCAGTCAGACCATCTTCTGGATTCCTGCTCTCGCCTGCGTGCGCTGAGCCTTGACATGCGTACTTTCACCCGTGAAGCACAGGCCGGCCCGGAAATGTAAACAGAAGAATTGTGAAAGCTGTCAATTCGTCTGCTTACATTCCTGTTGCCCGAACTGCAGTGAGCAGTTTCTTTTGTGAGGCGCTGCCCCGGCGCTCCTATGGACCAGCCGTCACTGGACAGAATTGATCATTATAGTAATACATTTACCTATCACAGCGATCATGCAATATTACTTATCCATTTAAGTATCCCCCAGAAAGTGAAGAGACACCAACAGTTAGTGAATAACATTTCATTATCTAGAAAAAACGGTTACCAATTGAAGTGGGCACAGGTGGAAAAAAATAACTTGGCTTCTGCCATATTAACTCAAGTGAGGGGGGCCATTCTACTCTGCTTGCCCGAGGATGTTTCTCCCTCCCTTTTAGTCTCCCAGTTCAAAACCCTTCTATTAAAATGAAAAGACACACTTACTCGACAGAAACCAGTAAATGGTACACCACCCGGTCGGTGGTTTGCCTCACTATGCTCATCAGCCAAAAGAACTCTTGATAGCGCTCTAAAAATGCAACACAGAGTGCCAGCACTGATAAGTTCACTTCGCAAAGATTGTAAACAGGCAAGAAGCATACATATGAAGGAACTAAGGGAGAAGGCCTGGGATGATTTGGAACAAGCTGCAAGTTCACGTAATAGCAGGGAGTTTTGTGGACGGTCATAAATGCCCCATACTTTAAAGATTCAAAGGACTCGTCTTTAGATACCCATGTAGAGGAAGCTGCATGGATAGGGCATTTTGAAAGTATCTTCGCATTACAACCCCCCCAAGAGCTTCCTCAACTAAACCAACTCCCCCCCACCCAACGAACCCTGATTTTTTCACTGTATGAAGTGAGAAAAGGATTGGAAGCCTACGTTAAAGGGAAAGCCCTGGGTCCAGATGGGGTCCCAACTGACCTTTTCCCGGCCAATTGCGACCTGTGGCACGCTATTAACAAATGTTTTTAATGGTATAGCAGCGGAGGGTCCCCCATCATCCTGGAACCATAGTGTAATAGTTCCAATATTCAACAAGCATTTCCAATACAATAGGTCTCGCAACTGCGAGTTTTGGAGCTATAGGCATTGTAAATGGCAATGCCTTTTAAAACAAGTTTTAGCTATTGGCATTGTAAATGAGAATGACTTTCATTTATGTTTTAAAAATGAAAACAAAAATAAAAGGCATTGTTATTTGCAATGTCAATAGCTCAAACTCACGTAAATGCGAGACCTATTGCATTGAAAATGCTTGTTAAAGTTTAGCAGTCATCATTAGAATTCCGCTTCCGATTGGTTCTTCCAGCAGGTTGGTTCAACCTACACAATGGCATGTGTCACACATTGATTGAGTGAGGTTTGAAGCGCGGCAATCCGGACCTGCAAAGCCTGCTATTCTGTTGTTGAAGTTTGACAAAGTAAAGCTGTAATGCTCCTCAGTCCCGAAGTGTGTGCCTCCTCTCTTCCACTACAGAGATCCCCAAACAGCTCTGCCATGGAGCCTCAGTAGTGTTCAGAAGCAGCTTACCATGTTCCAGTACTGAGACCACACTGAGCGCTGCCCTCGCGCCCAACGTTGTCCATTACACTATGGCTTGATGGGCACCAGATTTCTCTCAATGCACCTCTATCCTAGACTTCAATCTTCTGCCTTTGCCGCCTCTCCTCTGTAGCTCTTGAGACGCGATTGAATTACTGTGTACACTAAACAAATGCGCAGTCCTCACTTCTTTCCTATCCCTTTAGCTCCAGACTTCAAATCCCTGAGTCCCCTCCCGCCCTGCCGCGAGCCACCATGCCCACACCTCACCGCGGCTGGCACCAGATCCTTTCTTTTAGTGCTGCTGAATGCATTTGCTCAGCGAGGTGTGGTCACTGCCCATTGTTGTGGTCAAGGCGCGGGTGGTGTTTAAATCCCTCACCATAGCCCATCTGGCGCTCCAAGGCCTAGGGCCGGTCTATTTGCAGAAACGTTTCTCTTTTTACGTTCCAGGGAGACTTTTGCGCTCTGCTTCCCTCAAACTGGCAAAGATCCCTGGTTTCCAGCGGCATCGCCTGGGGGGTGCTTCCCTGTCCATTTTGGCGGCTCGCGCCTGGAATGCACTTCCCCTCGCTCTTCGCTCTGTTGAAGACATTGCTGTTTTTAAAAAATTGCTAAAAACTCATCTCTTTTTGTGAGGGTCAGGTTTTGTTTGTTTCCCCTTGCTCGCGCCGGGACACTCCTTGGAGTAGCCGTGCGCACTATAAAATTAAATAACATAACATAACATTTTAATTTTAAATAGGCAGGTTGGGAGGGAGTAGTGGGGGTAGATAAACCCACAATGCACTGCAGCCCGAGGCAGAGTGGAACAAGAGATTAGGAGCAGGGACCTGTGGTGGGGGAGAAGAGACACCCCGGCCTGTCACAGATAAAGTATATGGTAGCGCCTAGAAGCACCACTTACTGGCCGTACATGGAATAAGCAAACTTTCATAAGAGGGAAGATATTTGTACGTAGCAAATCATAACGCCTCTGAATTAGGGCTTTTACTAGAAAGTTACAAAAACGCGCCATTCAGGACCACAGAATGTTGAGGGTTTCTACCGAGACTAGAACCCGGTCCCCCAACTTCAAGGTCCACCGCTTTAGCCGTTAGGCCATATCCTATCGCTGAGGGTAGGCCCATCAGGACACATTAATCACAGGAGCTCATGCTGTATATATCCATCCTAAACCACAACAAGGTCTTTGTAATGTATAAACTATAGCGCTACGAAGCTGTGCTGGGCATCTGGTGTTTTTACAAGATCTCATTAAAACATTTTCCAGTGGAATCCGCAGTAAGAAGCACCGTGTTAAAAACCTGCCCCATTCTTCCCCGCTTGGTGTGCAGTCAGCAAAGCGCCCAAAGGTTGCCCTCTTGGCGATTCTCACAGTCACACGAGCTTCGCTCTCCGAGCTCCCAATGCAGAGGGAGGGTGCGAAGTGCTTGTGCTTGATTCCGTGTGACTTTACCAGTGAATTTTACATTCAAATTTCCAAATGACACTGGGGACGATGCAAATAACTAATAATTTCACTTGTGTTTATGAAAAATTTTTTAGGAGTTTTTTATATAGCGCGGACTTGACCAAAAGTATGTGAGCGCTTTACATGAGCACCAGTGGCGTTACAGACGGAACATTGATTTTGTTAGGCACGGGGAGATTAACTAATTTGCCCAGGATCACAAGATGTTGAGGGTTTCTACCGAGACTGGAACCCAGTTCCCCAACTTCAAGGCCCACCCCTCTAGCCGTTAGGCCACATCCTATTGCTGTGGGTATTCCCAGCAGGACACGTTAATCACAAGAGCTCATGCTGTATATATCCATCGTAAACCACAACAAGGTCTTTGTAATGTATAAACTATAGCGCTACAAAGCTGTGCTGGGCATCTGGTGTTTTTACAAGATCTCATTAAAACATTTGCTTGATTCCGTGTGACTTTACCAGTAAATTTTACATTCAAATTTCCAAATGACACTGGGGACGATGCAAATAACTGGTGTTTATTTTATTTTTATTAGGAGTTTTTTATACAGCGCCAACTCGACCAAAAGTATTTGAGCGCTTTACATGAGCACCAGTGGCGTTAAAGACGGAACATTGCTTTTGTTAGGCACGGGGAGATGAACTATTTTGCCCAGGACCACAGGATGTTGAGGATTTCTACAGGGTGCGGAGAGCGTGTGCTTCACGTGCACCCCAAGAACAAATAATACCCGGGCACGAATCAGAGGAGCATCGTTGTGCACAGTACGTTATATTGAGAGGCTGTAGTGAAAAAACAGGCGCTGGCAGCCTGCAATTGAAAAACAAGTAAATACTGGAACAGAGGCTTTAAAAATGGCGGCGCTTGTTAGCGCCAAAAGGCTGCCTTCTTGGCGATTCTCACAGTTGCACAAGCTTCGCTCTCCAAGCTTCCAATGCAGAGGGAGGGTGCGGAGAGCGTGTGCTTGATTCCGTGTGACTTTACCAGTGAATTCTACATTCAAATTTTCAAATAAGACTGGGGACGATACAAATAAGTAATAATGTCACCGGTGTTTATTAAAAAAAAATTCTGAGTTTTTTATATAGTGCGGACTCGACCGAAAGTATCTGAGCGCTTTACATGAGCACTAGTGGCGTTACAGACGGAACATTGATTTTGTTAGGCACGGGGAGATTAACTAGAAGCAATAACACATACTCAAAGGTAAAGACATTTCTGTAGTCAGAGATACTAGCCCCACAATCTGACGGAATACCCCTGTCCTCCCCATGACCCCTTGCACCTCTGAGCTCTGTGCCTGCCTGCCGCCAACCAATCACAGAGCCGACTGGTGCATGCTCCAGGCGTGAAGGCAGCGTGGTTGCAGGAAGCCCAGAGCACTGGCTCGCGTGCTTCTCAGCTGTTGTTTAGACTTTTCTTATCTGCTTGTTAAATAAACAAGCAGATAAGAAAACTCTTCACAACAGCCGTGAAGCAGGTGAGCCAGTCCGGGTGGTCCAGACAAAAAAGCGAAAAGGGGGCACCCCAGAAAGCTTATTTCCAATGGCAGGCCACCGTTTAGCATAAACGGTGACACCAGCCAATGGAAATAAGGGGCGGGGCTTCAAGTCCTTTTCTAAAACTCCTCATTAGCAATAAATCTCGCCGAGCGAGCTACGCATGTGCGCAGTAATGCTAGGCGAGACCTAAAAAAGGGAAACAGAGGCTTTTCCCAATAATTATAGGCCCATCTCCCTCCTGGACACAACCGCCAAACTTATGGGTCAGCTGTTGCTAGTCAGGTTGGAGGAGTGGGCTCAAGATCGTAATATTTTAATGCAGGCGCCATATGGCTTCCAGAAAGGTAAGGGGACAGTGGATCAATGTCTCAACCTCTCGCTTTGTATGGATAAGTACACGAAGGCCAAAGGTGGGAGGTTATATATGGCCTGCATGGACTTGTCAGCGTCCTTCGATTGTGTGTCCCACTCCAAATTGTGGCTGATGATGGAGGGCATGGGGATCGATCCCCTGATTATCCGTTTTATCCGTCAGTTGTACGCCAACGTCACTGCCTCCATGCGATATGGAAGAAATGGGGAATGCACGCAGTCATTAAAGATTGAGAAGGGAGTTAGACAGGGCTGTGTCCTCGCCCGTTTTTTTTTTCCATCTGTACTAACTGGGTGGAGGCATCCTTGTCTGGTCTCTCCCTAGACGTGCCAAAATTTGAGATCATCTCACTCCCATTATTGGCGTACGCTGACAATGCGGTTTTAATTACCAGGACTGGAGTAGCTCTCCAAAGCCTTATATCCTTGTATGCCTCATTTATGGCTTCATTAGACCTTAGAGTGAACAAATCTAAATAGTTCATCATTATAGCAGGAGCTCCTAGAGGCACAAAAGCGCAGTATTTCCATCTAGCCAAAAAAAAAAATATCGAGGTAGTTGACTCCTTTCCATATCTGGGGATCTTGTTTGATAACAAGTACTCCTTGAAGAAACTGGTGGTAGCAAAGAGGCCTTCAAGCCATAAAGGGCTTTGCTAAAAAACTAGGCGCCAGCCCTTTGAACACAATCAAAAACATCTACCAAGCCAAAACTAAGGTGACAGCAAGCTATGGGACCGAAATTTGGTGAATGGCCCAAATCAACCAACTACAGATAGTGGAAGACACATTTTTTAAGTCAAGGGTTTCGTTACCACCTTCAACACCTAACTATATCTTATATCTCGAACTGGGCCTCCAACACTTATTTGACTCTAATAGAATGGCGCCCATCCTGCTGTGGCTCTTATTCTGGCGAAGGGTCACTGTCAACTTAACCCAACGCATTAATTAGTGATTGCCTGGGGCTCGAGGGCCACAGCAGGATCGGCTGGCGCAGATATGTGGAGACGGGATTAAATGCAATAGGGCAGGGTGAACTCTTCAGGGATGCAACATCCTGCAGTAAGGTCTCCAAACAGAAAATAATTGACCTTTACCTATAGAAGGCCAATCGAGATCGTAGGGTAAAGAACAGGTGCTCGCAGTTTACAATCAAATTCCGCCAAGAACGGAGGAAGGCTGTTGTTACCTTTCCTCTGTTACAGTAGCCCAACACAGATTTATTATGTTGCGTATCCGCCTGAATCTAATCACTTTGATGTTTGGGTTCCCTGAAAAGAGGTTCAAGCACGCAGCTCTAGGTCCCTGCCTCTGCGATAACTGTTCACCCCAGTCCGATCTACATCTGGTTCTGTCTTGTAAGTTTTATCTTAGTGAAAGAAAAATGTTCCTCCTCCCAATTTTAAGGCAAAAAATGTTCACGCATTGCAGAGTGGCACTGCACTTTTTAAAAGCTCTTTAAAACCCGTACGTCTGTTATTCGGTAGCATCCTTTTTGTGGACCTGTTGGAGGAATAGAAGGGCCAGGGGTTTGTTATTATGAATTTTAAATACTCAGGGACCAAAATGTACATACGATCTTGGTTTTAACAAGGTATTCAAAAGATTTAATAAGATTTTTTAAATATCTTCCGGTTCTTGTTACCTAATTTGTTTTACTGTGATTCGATTGATAAATTTGTGCTTTTATGATCTGTTTGTACATAAATCAACTAAAGATTTGAACGAACGAACGGATCAAGCACTCTGCTGAAGACAGATAGTTAATTGCTCCATACCCTCTTTAGGGGAGGGATAGAGGATTTGGTTTGAAGAGATGTTTTAGACTACCTCCTTTTCTAAAAATTTGAATCAGTTATTTAGAGGAAGGAATTGTGGTACCAGAGCACCAGTCACCAAAAAGTCCCAAGGCCTGCCCTCAAACCCCCTTCCAGCAGGAGGATAACTTCTTTCATTTAAAAAACTGGTTTTATCCATGTATGACTCTTGGGTGCTACAAATTGTGAAAAGGGAGTATCAGACAAAACTTCTGGTGAAATCTACCTACTATTTTCATCCAAGCCCTGCTCCTCGGTGGAGTCTTTGGTCCAAGCCTTATCACAGGGTATCCAAGACCTATTAAGCAAAGCTGCTATAGGGTCAGTACCCAAAGAGGGGTGAAACAAGATCTTACTCAATCCTTTGTCCAATTAAAAAAACCTATCAGGGAACTACCATCACATTTAGGATTTGAAAGAAGTAAATCCGTTTCCTCCTTATGTACCATTCCAGATGTTACATGTGCAGACAATTTTTCCTCTAGTTTCATGGGGCAATTTCTTGACTTCACTGCGACACATACCTATGTATACCGGAACACCCACACTTTCAGAATTATCTTCAATTTTGTGGGATAATGTTACTATTAATTTCTGGCCGTACTCTTTAGACTCACCTCAGCTCAAACAGTCTTTACAAAGGTTCCCGCCTCTCTGGTAGGCATTTTGGATGCCGGGGTGTCCAGGTATTTCCATGCCTGGAAGACTAGCTAATTTGTTTTGCTTTTCATAAGGGAGTCAAAGATGTCCTTCTGATTTGAAAAGTCCTGCTTTCCTTGGATTTCTTTTGAACTGCAAAACATTCTCATCTGGTTCCCTCCCTGTTCCATCAGTTTATCAAGGAAGTGCTCAGGACAGATCTCTGTTTGGACTTCCTTCCTCTTGCAAGGACAATAAAACTGGTGACTCAACTTTCAGGTCTTTTATCTCTTCAGAAGCTTCTGCCGGAGAGTGGGAGGAAGTTAAGGGGTGCATGCTGTCTAGGCGTCTGATAGCCCCTTCTGTTAGGTTTCACATCCAACCTCTACTTCTCCATCTTCCGAATTACTAGACTCCAGTTACTGGATATTCTAAGGCGTTAGTTTCTGTCAAACTACAGATAAATCCATATCTACTATGGTGGTTGATTCAAAGTTATCTGGAAAAATGAATTTCTCTGGTCCCTCAGCCCCAGCTGGTTTTAACCACAGATAATAGCACTGGGGGATGGGGGCTGCTCTGGAATCATAAACTGCTCAAGGACTTTGTTCTACAGTGGAGACAAATCAGTCCTTGAACTGAAAGGAATCATTTGCAATCTATTGAGCCCTTCTGTTTTTCCTCTCTTCTTCAGGGACAGTCAGTCTTAGAATTGACAACTACATGGCATCAAATTTGGAACTCAAGTACTCAGTCTAGCTTACCTGTCTTGGGAGATTGGATCATCGACAGTGAGTCATCTGCAGTCTTTTAAGTATCCAAGGCGAGTCTCTCATCAAAAAAGAAGGGGCACTCTTCAAACATCATTTAAATTCATGTATTAAATGACCTATGGGAAACACAAAATATGCAAGAAATTTAACGGACATATCAGAAAGACTTTTCAAAGATGTTTGTAATTTTCTTATTATTTTTATCATTAGGGATATATTGATCCATTCTTTGTTCCATTATTATTTGGAGGTTTAAAATGCTAATGTGTGTACTATGGCATTTTGATTATTGCGGCTCATTCAATAGAAGAGAGATTAGAGGCGGTCATGTTAATTATATATGAATGACCTACAAGCATAACACGATGTGCTAAGAACTACAATAGACACAGTAGAAAGACCTTTAGAAGATAGTTAGAATTTTCAGATAATTGTTAGTGGTAATAAATTATGGAAAGGAGATGTCTGTCTTTAACCCACAGCAAACAGGATATTACCTGGAGGGTGGGACTCTGATCCCAAAATGTAAAAGGTGAAAAGGAAATGTTCAAGACTTAAAATTATGCAAAGGCGTGTGAATCGTTTGCATATGTACACATCTTGAACTAAGCATAATTAATTGATGAACCTTAAGGAGATCAACAATTGATTATGATTAAAAATATATATTTAAAGAATGTTTGAAGGCTGCCTTTTCCTACTGATCTGTGAAGCATAATGCTTTGAAAAGTTCTTAAATGGTTCAGGAACTTTGAAGGAGCACGAATAAGCGATTTATAAGAAACAAACATTAGAGAAAAATTACTTTTTAATAAAACTGAATGTAAAAGACTCATTTCATTTTTGGAAAATTACCTCATCTGCAGCATTTGACAGTAGCTTACATTTTAGGAACAAAGAATGGGCATACGGGTCGTTGAAGTCAAATACTTCCATTCTCCATCTCTCTAGACCTCTTCCCTTGTCCTTTTCAGGCTTCCAACAGGCTCAGTTTATTATAGTATAACCTATTACCTCGACAAGGAATGCTCTTCTTCCTCAGTTCCACTCTCAAATCCCATTACACAGTACTCAGGAAATGGATTTACTGTCAATAAATTGGCCATACGAGTGGTTTATGCCTTTCCTCCCATTCCTCCTTTCGGCAGACTACACAAGAAGAGTCCGGAAGACAGGGCTCGAGACAGAGCACAAGTGCTCCAAGTGCCTCCATTTTGGCCTTAGAGGCCATGGTTTCCCAAATTACAGCAGAACTTTCTCCTTGGAGGTTCCCTGCTCACACCTCTCCTGTGAGAAATCCTTTATTGGCAGATTCCTTCCTGATAAGACTAAATCACATGGTTTTGGACTTGAAAAGTTAGTCCTTCAGGCTCAGGGTTGTTTCAAGCCAGTTGCCGTTTTACACAGGAACCACGGCTTGTCAGTAAGTACCCGTAAGACTTATAGTCGGCACTGAGCTTATTTTGAATCTGGGAGTAAATCTAATGATCTTCAGGCTATACCTCGTATGCCTCCTACCTTGATAGATTTTATGAGTGAGAATATTTGTTGGGTCTAGCAACTTCGTCTCAGAGAAGTCAGTGTGCAGACTCAGAGGTTTCCTATGCTGCTGCTTTAGCTACTTGTCTTCTGGGAAGCTTTTTCCTAAAGTTTCCTGTAGTGCACCCTCTTGTCCTTTGGGGTCTCCATCTTATTCTCCAAGCCTTTCAGAGTGACCTATTTCCTGTCCGTTTTTACTTTGATTCTTTCCTGGCTAGGCTTTTTAAAGGTTCAGTACATATTTCCTCCCACCAAGGCCTTCTAATTGTCATCTATCTAAGGATTTAGTGTTGCCTATCTGTTCCCCTGATCCTGCTCTTATCTGAGGAGGTAGAATCACACACTTTGGATTCACACAAATCTCTTAATGTCTGAAAGGGGGGCCCTTTTCTATAAAACTTGTTCATTTTTGTATAATTTTGATCTTGTAGAAAAAGGCAAAAAAAACAACTACTGTTACAAGGTGAAATTATTACGTGGTATGGCAGGGGCACCTTACCATGTAATACTATCACAATACACAAAGCTGGACCCCGGGTACTCTCTCATACACCTTCTCTCAGCCCTGCTAGAGTGGAAAAGAGCACACAGACTACTTAGAGGAACGTGTTAAGCATTTCACATCACCAACATGGACAATAAGTAATTGACTCGAGAGAAATCCGACACGCTTTATAAAAATAGCTCTGCTTTTCATATATTTTTAGATACCAAAATGAAACCGATACATAAAGGATAATCGAAGTTCTCAAATTTTAAGCATTAAATAAATCAGTACTTTGCAGTGTAGAAAAACATTGTTGTGGTCAATGGGAAAACACGTATAAGCAATCGGTTACTTAGATAGTGAGTTCAACTGAACCCACTCGGGGATAAGGTCTTGTGAGTCCCTAGACCAGCTCACAACAGCTAACACAATTTCACATGGCTCAGAGGAGAGGGGTGCAGAGGTGCACTTTAGCTGTCAATCAGGCTTGCAGTCTTTAAATGGTTACCTTAGCAAAAAGGTACTTGCTGGTCGTGTTGAGCAAAAACCTTTGAAACTTAAGCCAGGAGCTGGCCCTGGACCAGGGATCTTCAGGCAGATTGACTCTACCTGGACGGCAGACTCGGTGCAGAGGAGCTCTTGGCTATCCGTGGTGCTGAAAGGATCCGCGGCCAATGGTGCTGACAAGCGTGCCAAGAGAGGGCAAAAACAAATGCGGGAACTTTATGATGATGCCACAGGGATGGTTGCTCATTTGTGCAGTTTGATCTATCCTCTTGAAGCGTCGAAAAAATCAGATAGTAGTCGGATTGACCACCAGCAAGCCATGGTACCTGCAACCACTGCGGTTGAGAAAATGTTCTTCCTGTGGACCAGGGGACCAGTGTAAAAAGCTGAGCCTCTCTGAGGGTTGGGACTACAGTTCTCAGAAGACACCTTCCCAGTGATTTTGAGCGGCCACGCTGGACGGCTCGGTGGATAGTAGTTCAAGGTCGTAGATTTAGCGGTTTGTGCATGTTGACTGCAGGGGACTAGTTCCTCTAGCCCAAGGAAGATCTTGTGAAGTCTGGGGTTTGCAGAGGGTTTCATCTTCCTTTTCGAACCAGTCTATTGCCTTGGTTGAGTCATAATCCAGCGTATGCAGGGTGGCTGCCACCGGTGCAGAGCTCAATGCTTCTCTTCGTAGAGTCCTACTCTTGTCATGGAAAGTGTCTATTCTTGTTATCACATTGAATCTAACGTTCTGGTGTCTTGGGTGCCCTTTAAATCCTGGATTTAGGGGGTGTTAGTGGGTGTGAGGTCTAGCAGCCAATAGGCATCTAGTCCTGCGGCTAATGTGCCCCAGTACTGACCATATCTGGCTGGAGTATGTCGCTAAAACTAGTCGGAATCTGCTTTTTAGACTAAATTCAAAATGACCAAAACCATCCTCGACTGTGCACTTCAGCTGTGACACCTTAGAGGTGTGGTCAGCCTTTTGGAGGTGCACGTCCCCTGCATAACTAATTTCCCACCTGCCCGTGAAAAACAGTGCCCTGGGCAGGCTTTGTCCTCGAGTGGTGTACAAGTTCCTTTGTCCCATGGTGCAGGTGAAGCCTTTGAGGCTCACCAACGTGATAGTCCATTCACTAGCCATCCAGTGTGGGCAGAGGTGTCACCTCCTGCACACAGAGGTCTTTGTCTCTGGCCTCTGGGAACAGCACACACTTCCCAGCATGAGGTCAAACTTCTGTCTTGGTGGAAAACCCTTGGAAAAGCCAGCCAAAACACAGGAATACTGGGTTAACTTGGGGCCCACTATCTAAAGTGCCACCTAGGTGCATGCTGGTTAAACCTTGACACCACCATCGTGTCAGGGATTAAAAAGCACAATGTTTAATACCGAACACAAAGAAAATCAACTGTTCCATAATGGAGCTGGACATCTGGGGTATGGCCAGTGTCCAGCTCATTTTATTCTACGGAGCGTTGGTCACTTGCAGTAGAATTTACGTCTAGAATTCTACCACAGGACAATTTATGCCTTCACATATATTTACATACATATAATATAATGCACCCTGCCTCCTGGGCTCTAAGAGGCCTACCTTTAGGGTTGACTGACATATGTTAATTGCAGTGAGGTGACCATGTCACGCATGGTGTGTGCCGGGTCGATCTCTAGCAGGAAAGCTGCTCATGCAGGGTTGACATGGCAGACCTGCAGACTTTGGTTTCACTCGGGTCACTCAGGGTGGCACAATAAGTGTTGCAGTCCTGGCGCCCCTTTTATGTCCCTGACCTGGGTACCACTGGTACCATATACTAGAGCTTTGCAGGTGTGTAAAAGCACTTGCCAATTGGGTGTGCCAATTCCCATTTACAGTTTAAGGGAAAGAGCCCTGGTGCTAGGGCCTCGTTAGCAGGACCCAGCACACTTTCAAATCAATTACCCTAGCAGCTTACCAAGAAACAAGGATGGATCTATTAGGGTATCATAGGTAACACTTAAAGGTGCCCCATTTACAAATGTATGCAATACTGCAACTTCACTTCTTCCTACACAATTACTGCTGCTTATCATTTGCAAATTGTGGTTAATTGTTCAGCTGATCAAATGTGTTAACCTCTGTAAGTATTTAGATTCCATTTTCTTGCTTTTCTTTTGTTATTCCTAAATACTTCATTAAAAGAATCACTGGGTTTCGCACCACTTATGTTTAAACGGTGTGTTTGCTACGTTCCTCTGTTAAAGTTTAACTGTTCATCTTGAGTACATCCTCAATATGTAGAGGGGGCGTAGAAGATGGATAAGGAGGTAAATACCCAGTTACTTACTGTCAATCTTCATTACTTCAAGTCCTAGTCTTCCTCGTCACAGTCAAAAGTCTGTTCCCTCCCTTCTTTTTCCCGAGAGTGAGGACACAGGAATTATTTTCTGATTGCTTGGAAATTCAGGAAGTACTGGGGGCATGGTCCCATTTTATGCAGCCTCTAGGGTGTGGAGCCTACCTAGGGATCAGAGAGTTGGTGCAGAATCTGTGCAAGTTTTAAGGGTGTAGCTTAGTAAAAATAGTCTGGAAGGACTGTAAAGAGAAGACTTGCACTCGGAGCAATGAAGATTGCCAGAATATACCCGGTTCATTGCATTGCTCTGGCAACAGGGTACTCTTTGCTCCTTGTTGTATAAAGTGATGACCGTACTCGTGGTGGCCTAGATTGCTACTTAGCTTTGTCCGCTGGTTAAACTTGAGAACCCGTAGTTAGCACTGTCATGTTTGAAGCTTACAATGCACATGCCAAAGGAAAAGCACAAAACATTCCCTTCCCCAAATCTCAGGCAAAGGCCAAGAGAAATGGGGAAGAACCATATTTTATCAACTTTGAAGAATGGGGGTTGGGGAGAGAGCAAGAGAAAGAGAGAGAGTGTGCAAATGTGTGTGTGTGTGCAGGCAAATGCTTGTGCGCCTAGGTGTGTGTGCGTGTACATGCACGCGTGCGATCTACAATGTCTTTTCTGTTGCGTTCTTTAAGAACAGGATTGTGTAATAAACTCTTTTTCAAGTGAAATAAAACTTTCCTGCTCAGTTGATGAGATTCCTTGAGATGTTATAGACAAGAGTAAGAGCACCACCAAACGCATTGGCCATATCAAACACAGCCAGCACTAGGAGTGCTAAGTTAATGCTCTCTGCCACAATTTTGGGTTCACTGGTGCTTTAAAATGTTGGAAATTTAGAGCAGTGGTATTTTACCACTTTAGTCAATGACAAAGGGGTGTCACTGAAACTTTGAAGGGCCTTGCTGCTTTTGAATGGAAATGTAGCAGCATTTGTTGACCACCTTCACCATATCACTGTCAGTAAAACTAATATAGTATTTTATGTTTTCTCTAAAAGACAGTCAGTATCTAAAAGACAGTCAGCATCTTCTCACTAGTATCAAAACTGTACTCTGATTTTAAACAAATGTCTCTGTGAATGGCCCTCATGTCAAATATACAATTGTGTCTCTCAGACCTTCTAGGACAATTAACTTCCACCTTTGTGATACCATACCACCCTTTAAACTCCTCTCTAGTTGTGAAGATGCCTGGGCCCTTCCTCAAAATGCCAAATTGTGTGCTCTTCTGCATCATTTCCATACCTGCCACCCTTAGGGTCTTAAGGCCCTTGTCTTTCAGTGACCAGTTCAATTTTTTACTTTAAACCCACCTATGAGCACCTACAGATTATCCTGCAAACACAGTGTTTCCACTCATGCAACACCAAAAAATGTGAGGTCTCTGGTCCCAGTAGGAAGAAAGCTGCTGGTACGTAATCCTGTGATTGTCTTACCTTATACAACTCCCATGGTGGCAGCTACAGCAGTTGTTTCAGTATAGGAGCCTCACAAGTATTGGGAGGGCAAGGGACTGAGCAGGCTCACCCTTCTGAAAGCTTGAAGGTGACAGAGTAGCTCCTCAACCCAGAGGTCATATTGTTGGTTCCTGGCCAGCTGACTGGGATGGCCTTGTAGTTCCTAGGCTGACTCACTCTAGCAAGTTGCCCTCCAGGTGAGTCCTTCCAGTCAGCTGGCCCTTGCCTCTTTTTTATGGAGTAGATAACTCCTCTTGACAGGCTCATTCCAGCTCTTGCCTGCAGGATGCAGGTATGCCTCCCTTCTTTGTACAGGTCAAGCAGCTGACGCCGCAGGCTTGACAGACTTAGGCCCAGACCCAAGAGAGTGGAACCTAAGCAAGGTTCCATTCCTGGTTCTTCTGCTACTCTTCACTCTTGATGCTGGTGAACAGGACCTCCTCATGGCAAATCAAAGGTGCTGGCTGGGGAGGAGCAGTACTTACTCTCCTTTGGTGGCCCAGTCTGGCCAATAAGAGAGGTTACAACCTGTGAATGACCAGGTCTCAGCAGAAAATTATTCCAGTTCATGAAAACAATATTCCTGACCCTCCTGTTCTTCTGCCCCTCTGGTGAGGTGAATGTGGAATGGCTCAGCCCAACAAGGCTTTTTGTAGAGCGGTGCTGGTCCCAGGCAAAAAAAGTGGGAGGGTGGGTTTCACTCTGGCTGGGCAAACGATACCCTTCAAAGGAGAATGAGCCGTTTAGCTCTTCAAGAAAAGCACAATAACAGACCTGTGCAATGGAGACAAACATCTTGTGCAGCATGTGGTGTTCAATGCACTCTACCACTCACTAATCTGACACCACACAGTAAACCACACACACGACATCCAGCACATGTACCTTTCATATATGTACCAGCAATGATTAAGGCTAAAGACCTATGTGAAGGGTTCTGAACAGCCCTTTACTCATATTGAGGCAGTAACCATTCCCCCCTAGAGAGGAACATGTAATGCAGCCTGTGCCCTTGACCACATAATACAATGTCACCACTGACAGTCTTGTGTGGCATTGGTAGAAAGTGCAGGAATCACTCTCAGGGAGAGGGGAGTACTTTGGGCATGCCTCTGTCACTAACGTGTACCACTGACACTTGGCCCCAGCTCTGATGTTCAATCAATCAATCAATCAATGCATTTGTAGAGCGCACTACTCACCCGTGAGGTCTCAAGGCGGTGGGGGGGTGCTGCTATTGCTCGAACAGCCAGGTCTTGAGGAGTCTCCTGAAGGTCAGCAGGTCCTGGGTCTGCCGCAGGAGGATGGGGAGGGAGTTCCGTGTCTTGGCAGCGAGGTGGGAGAATGATCTGCCGCTGGCGGTCGCTCGTCAGATGCGGGGGACGGTGGTAAGGGCGAGGTCAGCTGAGCGAAGCTGGCGGTTCGGGGTGTAGAAGGAGAGTCGCTCGTTGAGGTAGGCTGGTCCGGTCTTGTTGAGTGCTTTGTGAGCGTGGGTGAGGAGCTTGAAGGTGATCCTCTTGTTGACGGGGCGCCAGTGCAGGTCTCTCAGGTGGGGTGTGATGTGGCGGGGGATGTCGACGATGAGGCGTGCAGAGGCGTTCTGTATGCGTTGTAGTCGTTTCTGGAGTTTGCCCGAGGTTCCCGCGTACAGGGCATTGCCATAGTCCAGTCTACTGCTGACGAGGGCCTGGTTGACCATCCTGGTTCCGGTGGGGATCCATCTGTAGATCTTGCGGAGCATGCGGAGGGTGTTGAAGCAGGAGGAGGAGACGGCGTTGACTTGCTGGGTCATTGACAGTGATGAGTTCAGGATGAACCCCAGGTTGCGTGCGTGGTCGGTGGGCGTCGGTGCAGCTCCCAGCGCGGCCGGCCACCAGGAGTCGTCACAGGCAGAGGGGGCGGAGCAGAGGATGCGGACCTCCGTCTTGTCCGAATTCAGTTTCAGGCGGCTGTTCTTCATCCATTTGGCGACAGCCTTCATTCCTTCGTGGAGGTTGGTTTGGGCGGTGGTGGGGGCTTTGGTGAGGGAGAGGATCAGCTGTGTGTCGTCGGCATATGAGATGATGTTGAGGTTGTACAATCGGACGATGTTGGCAAGCGGTGCCATGTAGACGTTTAAGAGTGTCAGGCTGAGGGAAGATCCTTGGGGTACGCCACAAATGATCTTGGTGTCTTTAGATCGGAATGGAGGGAGGTGGACACTCTGGGTTCTGCCGGTGAGGAAGGAGGTGGTCCAGTCCAGGGCTTTGTCACAGATCCCTGCGTTGTGGAGGCGTGTGCGAAGGGTGTGGTAGCAGACGGTGTTGAAGGCGGCTGAAAGGTCCAGGAGGATGAGGGCCGCGGTTTCTCCATTGTCCAGCAGGGTCCTGATCTCGTCGGTGGTGGCGATGAGGGCTGTTTCGGTGCTGTGGTGCTGCAGAATCCGGATTGGGACGGGTCCAGGATGTTGTTCGCTTCGAGGAAGGAGGTCAGTTGCCTGTTGACAATCTTCTCAATGACTTTCGCCGGGAACGGGAGTAGGGAAATGGGCTGGAAGCTCTTGAGGACCTTGGGTTTCTTGAGTAAGGCGTTGATCTCAGTGTGATTCCAGCTCTCCAGGAAGGTGGCGGTCTCAAAGGAGTTGTTGATAATCTTGCGGAGATGAGGTGCAATGGTGGAACTTGCTTTGTTGAAGATGTGGTGTGGGCAGGGGTCTGACGGTGAGCCGTAGTGGATGGTGTTCATGATTTTGATGGTGTCGTCGTTGATGTGGGTCCAGGATAGCAGGGGGTCGGTGTGTCTGGAGGATGGTGAGACTGAAGTGTCGGTGGCTGTCGGGGGGACCTGGTTGTTGAAGCTGTCGTGGATGTCTGCGATCTTGTGGTGGAAGAAGGTGGCTAGGGAGTCGCAGAGGTCTTGTGATGGCAGGATGTCGTTGGAGTTGGAGCTGGGGTTGGAGAGTTCCTTCACGATGTTGAAGAGCTCTTTGCTGTTGTGTGCATTGTTGTCGATGCGTTCCTTGAAGGAGGTCCTTGGCCGTTCGAATGAGTTGGTGGTGTCTGCGGATGGCGCTCTTGTGGGCTGCATTGCTGTCCGACATCTGTTTGTGGTGCCACTTCTCGTGCCTTCGGCAGGTCTGTTTCAAGGTTAGTTTGAAGGGGAGGACTCTCAGTGGGCTCACATGACTGTAGACCTTACTGGAGGAAACAAACACATGACTATGCTGAAATGTACATCGACAGTATGGCACAGTTTCACAAGGCTGTGGTAACTTAGGGCCATATTCATCAAAGGGTTGCATCGCGTTTGCACCATGCAACAGAATGGAAAAGTGACGCAACCCTTAAGATGCTATTTATCAAGTCACGCAAGTCCCCCTTGCGTAGCCCTGAGTGGCTTGATAAATCCAAATGAACGCAATGCAGCACAAATCACTGCATTGTAATACTCTACCCTCATAGATTGTGGTGCATTCCCAGATTTACCATAAGTGGTAGACCTGTGAATGCGCCAAAACGGCTATGCCTCCCCAAGTGAGGCGTAACAAGCAGCACACATAAAAAGAGGAAAATGCCTAAAGGGGTTGTTTTTATGCAGGAAGGTGTCGCTTCCTGCACAAAAACAACCCCGCTAATAACGCAGGTATAGCGGCTCTTTTCTTATCTTTGCACTATATTATTCCCTCCAAGTATACCATATATATAACCACAGTTCAAGATCTCGGGTTTGGTTTCTTCTGATATTCTCTTCGAATAGCGTTCACTTTTTGAATAATTGTAAATAATGGACATGCACCTTTAGAAGCTTATCTTCACCTTGTTTGCAATATGTCTATTTATGATTGGATCCATGTTCCCCATTAATAGTGTATCATTTTTATACAGCCTTGAAGAAGTCGCTGTGTGACGAAACACGTGTTGGCTGTCATCAATGTATTGAAAACTGGATGAATTTGACCAGTGGAACAAATTAAAGAAAACTTCTTTCTTCAAGATGAATCCTTACTGTTTGGATCCTTTGGTATTTGGAACACTGTAATTGGAGTGCTGTGGTATTCCTTTCTGCTACATATTAATAATGATGCCCCTTATTGCTCACTGACACAATTTTTGGCTGAATGGTGCTTTAAGTAGTTGAAGACTTAGAGCCATATGTACAACATTCTGGATTTGTGATTTCCAAATAGCGAAACCATAGAAATCGCTATTTGGGAATCGCAAAACAGTATTATGTGAACTGTGCATGCGCAATTCACGCAAGACGTAATACGTAAGGGGATGCGAGGAGGAGGACAACGGAAGAAGGGAGACACCATGGCGGGGAGGAGGGCAGGCAGACGACAAGGTAATGGGGTTTTAAAAAATTTTTTTTAAGGCTTTTGTGATCCCGGAGCGGAGCTCTGCGTAGTTCCACTAAGTTTATCTTTTTAACTCAGTGGAACTACGCTGAGCACCACTACGCATACTTCGCCCAGGGTTAGACGTAAGGCATATGCACTTTCACCTTAGGAGCATGAGAAGGAAATCCATTAAGTCACACTACACACACTGTCCTGGCCACTGTATACATCGAGTCTGCAATTCTCTTACCTAGCAGGAAACAATTGGCAAATTCACCTTGTGCCAGTCAGTTTTTTATTCCACTGTGGCAAACATGAATGAGTTGTGGGTGCAACCTGGAAATCTGGCCACAAGATCTGTTATAATACAGGAGGCATCACACACTACCTGCACATTGAGTGAGTGTGAGATTTCCCTGTATATATATTCTGTTGCTGGGGGTGACATATGGCAATATGTGGCCATCAACACAGCCAATAACATTGGGGAACTGTGCTACTCTGTACAACATCAATTTGATCTGTTGCAATAATTGGGGGGTATCGGGGAATGATATATATTAGTTGAGTTTGCTCTCCATAATACCCAGGAACTTAAAAAAGAACCTGGAAAAGGCACTTTGTGACACCCCACGCCACTGCTATGACCCCCCAGGTAACTGCCAGAAGCTTTGAGGTGTAGGCAACACAATACCTGCACATGTGGTCGGATTGTGTCGTTTCTGAGTGTTGAGACCTGTAGTTGAGGATGTAACTTCGCAATTAAACCAAGTATTACCTGACTACTCAGTCTGTACCTCTCAATAATCTCCTCTTCTGTGTGTTCAAACAGTGACCCTTGCACTAAATATCCTCTCCCATCTCCTCCTCCTTCTCTACCTCACAGCAAAAATCTTCATCCACCTCGCCAGATTGTACAAAGATCCTGATGTATTTTAGGTGCCTTTTTATAGTTTGCACCTGGTTACCACCTTATCCGAATCAATGGTAAGTACATTGCCTAAAAAGCCATTTTGTGAGTATTCTCAAATAGGAAATCTTTTGTACCTGCAGTTAGCAATTTGCTAATTGGAAATCCCTATTTGGGATTTCCTATTAGGCGATTTCCAAACTGCGATTTATACAAGGTAAAATTCACATTTTGCACCACCACAAATGCCTTTCGTATATACCGAAATGGAATTTTGTATTTCCTAATGGCTCGCCATAGCGATTTATAACGTTAAGATATGCAAAATTCCTTTGTACGTATGACCCTTGGAGTTGTGGTATTTTATAACCCTAGACAATGGTAAATGGTTGTCACTGGAACTTGGAAGGGAACTGCTGCGTTTGGCTAAAAATGTAGCAGCATTTGTGGACTTTGCCTCAAAAACTACTAAAGATATTTTTCCACAAGCTATATACCAATCTCATACACGTGTTCAGAAAAGCTACATATGTTTCTGTTCATTTTGCTTATGTTGTGTGCACTGCAGAACTAAATGTCTTATCATTCAAACATGGTTACTAAGGCACAGTAGAACAAGGGACCTGTAAGTTGACAATGGAAAAAGGGGAGAACAGCACATTATTTAAACAATAGTTGCGATACACAGTGTACATGGTCCTTGAAAGATGTCAAAACATGATTCAACTACGGGTTACAGAGTACTGTACCTTTCAGAGATTCCCTTTGTCTACTTCTTTCGGTAGGAGGAGGAAAATAATTCCTACTTGCAGTGTGTAGTATTACAAGAAATGTGTTTGTGGGATCAATGCCACACCAATAACCCATTCATTAGACTATGTGATGCTTTGTATTATATTTATTAAATAAACAACACTTAAAATACACTAAAATAATCATATTTTGGCATAGCAATATCAATAAGGCATATATTTTTCTACATAAAAATGTGGGTAGGAGACTATTTAGGTGCATCATAAAAGCGCCACTTGTATGGTGAGTCTCACTTACTTTAGAATATTTTCCTTTCAAGAGAGGAACCCTACCAGAACGGCTAACGCTGTATACTTATCTTTGTGTGTGACTTTGGCTTGTTTTCTTCATTTGTGGTTGATGTAAAGTGATGATGGGTGTGATGTACAGCCATTTTGGGGTTGCCTGCAGTTTTCAAAATCCCAGGGATTGTGATCGCAAATGGCTTTTTGCTATTTACGAACTCCATTTTGCAGGTGGGAAAAGAATTTCCAACTCACAAAATGGGTTTACTGACCCATTCAGATTCGCAATTAGGAAGGGATTTTAAAAGGGCTGTAAGAAATTGGGTTATTAGTTGGAAGGAGTGACAGCCCTACTCAAATAATAAATACAATCCTTTTCAGGTTGAACCACAAAAAGTCACTAAGTTAACCTGTGCTTGACCCTGTGGTAACTTGGCACAAAGCAGTAAGGCTTAAACTAGAGGCAATGTGTAACGTGTTTATACAGCACTCAAACAGTAAAGTGAAAACACAACACCAATAAAATTCCACACCAATTTAGAATCACAGAGTAACTTTAAATAAACAAAATAACACCAAAACAACAGTAGTCCTATGAGTAGAACTGGAGATATGAGTTTTTAAAGCTTAGGTGAAGATAGCACCAAAAAGCAGCAACTGCAGTTATCTGGTCGTGCTGGACTGGGACAAAGTCATAAGTCCAGGGCAACTTTGATGGAGCGTGGGCCAGGTACAAGACTAAGTTCGGCCTGCTGGCAATTGTACCTTTTTGTCCTTTGTAAAGCGCTGTGAGGTCCTGCGCCATTCTGCACCACACAGTGTCGGTTCCGGTGAAGCTGCGGATCTGGGACTGCGTGGGATTGCAATGCAAGGTCTGACAATGCCAGGCCCTGTGTGTGTCAGGCCCGCGGTGTCCCTGTTCCAGTGAAGCTATCAACTAGGATCTGCAAGGTGCTGCAATGCAAGGCCCTGTGTCATCTGAGCAACGCTGCATTGATTCCACTGAAGTCACTAAACAGAAGCAGAGAGATGCTGCGATGCGAGGTCCTGCATCAGTTTGCTCTGTGTCAGATCCAGTGAAACCTTCAGTTGCACCAGGAGAAGCACACTCAGACTCCAGTCAAGGGTCCAGGACCTTGAGGAAAACACTTGGAGGGGTCAGGATTCACTCCTACAGAGACGAGCAGAGGGGACCAGATAAGGTCTAATTGCGTCTCTTCATCTGGAAAGCAGGGAAGGCCTTTGGACGCTTGTTGTGTCCATGTAGCTCAATCAAACTGACCCTTGTAGTCACTTCTGGGGAGCTTGTATTAAGGTAAGCAGGTTCAATCTTCCTTCTTCAGACAGCAGGGTGGTCCTTCTTCTGAATTTTCCACAGGTCCAGAACTGTTCTGATGAGAGGTTCAGAAGGTTTATATCTGGTACCAGCCTTTGTGAGGGGAATTCCCTGACTGATCCCCAAAATTGGTCAGTTCTTCCCCTGGTCCTGGCTCCAAACGTGCTAGGCTGACAAACACAAGGGCAGGCCTTGTGTTAGGTTTCCTTGTGTGTGCTGCACGCAGAGCCCTTTAAAGTGTAATTGGGGCTGGGAACTGCTCCTTTCCAACAGGGCCGGACTAGGAACAGCAACCAGCCCTGGCAGATTAATGCTGGACAGGCCCCTGGAACGGGGTGGGGTAATGATAAGCACCGCTCCTGCTTTTGTTACAGGGGGCACATATGGCAGCACTGCTGCAAAACTGGCCCTCAGTAACAAAACTGCCCCCAACAGGTACAAAATCGACCCCCACCCCACTGGGGAAACGCCTGGTGCCAGCTACGGCCAGTCCGGCCTTGCCTTCCAGTCATCATGTCAGGAAGACCCTCACACCTAGGCTTTCTTTATTTCACTGTCTGGTAGCAATGTACAACACACAACAGCAAACCCATTCCTCAGCACTCAGGAAAGACACAGCCAGCAAGGCATACTTAGGTTGGGCAGAAAACTGTAAACTTTCTAAAAGTAATACCAAAGGGGATGATGGACGGAGTGTTGAACACTGCAAGCACTCACCCCCAGTCAACTGATCTGGGTTTGATCCATCATCATTCTTTAGCTCACTCCGCCACCCCAGTTCAGACATGGCCATATGCAAATCAGTCTGACCCTGTGCCTCATGGGAACAGTCCATCCCGAACTGCCAAGCCAGGTCTTCCCTGAACCGGAAACAAGCATTCTGGGACTGGTTTCGGGGTAACACCCCTCATCAGCCAGGCTAGCTTGAACTCAGTGGCAAAGTGAGCAAGGGACCCACATCTGGGCATACCCTGCCAACTTAGGGCGAACAAAGCAAAACCAAAGGGAGCCACGTCTGGGCATACCCGTCCCACTCGGGGTGACAAATGCAAAAACAACAGTTGATGGACAGAATGCAGAACAATGTCATACATTTATGGGAACAGTCCAGCCCAAACTGCCACTCTAGATGGATTAAACCCAGATCAGTTGACTGGGGGTGAGTGCTTGCAATGTTCAACACTCCGTCCATCATCCCCTTTGGTTTTGCTTTGTTCGCAGGGGCACTGTTAAAAGGTGGTGGTGAGAGAACCCGTGGTGGAGGTGGTCCCCACCGACCACCATGGATGGGGGTGGTGGGCACCAACAAACATTGTTGCACCGGGCGCCACCAGGGCTAAAGCCGGCCCTGATGGGGACTAGAGACAGCCAGCCTGAACAGAGTCAACTGAAAATTAACGGATATAAGTATATAGGAAATAAATTATGGAAGATTGTGATATTTTATAGCACCTAGAGCAGCCTAATCTCGTGCTGCGCAAATATGTAGTAATGACGTAGACGGAGAATTCATAAATACATTACTACACTTGTTTATTTCGTGAGGATAATGTATTCAATAGTAATCGGTTGCCGATTCAAGGGCACACTGGGTAAGAGACGGAAATTAGGGAACAAAATACTATACATTGGTATTCATGCCTGATGACAAAATGTCTGTCATTAAAAAAAAATGAACACGGACTGCAGAAAGGAAATGAAACGAAATGAAGGGCTCCTGCCATGAGGTATTACTAAGCGACCAAGCATTGAAAATGCAAATTGAGCCATTTTCTTATGCGTGGTAAGGTCCTTTCGGAATGGCAGAAATAATAACAGATATTAAAACCGCTTGGATGTAGAATTGCTCACAGAGGCTGTGCTCACAAAAACAGAAAATGTATTTAAATGTGATGACATCATCGCTGACAATGCTACAATGAAGTTCACTGCAATTGATGGTATACCTCAGGCGTGAGGCATCAATAGGTTATGGTTTTACCAAAATCACTTCTGTGTGACAGGGGAATTGTCCTTGCACAGTCACCAGCAGTCTGTCATATATGTCATATGGATATGGTAATTCCTTTACGCAGTGCTTGAAATGGAAAAATAGAAGTGCTGGTACTCTCCAATTAAAAGTTAAGAACTGAGGGTACTCTACGTCGCAAAATAAAAAAGTGCCGGTACTCAGTACCGGACAGCACCGTCCAATTTAAAGCACTGCCTTTACGAGTTATCTGACCACGTAGATGGGGAAGGGCCGAGTCTCTACATAGGGACGCTAGCAATATTCCTTTAAGCATGGTAGGATTTCTTTTGTTTTTTATAACACACGGTCACACCATTGCTTTCCCCTACCCTGTTTCAAATTCATGGTTGCTTGTTCAGCTTATAAAACACATCATTTTGGTTGCAGGAATGTGGAATCTGACTGCTACAATAAACACGCCGATATGTAGCTTGCAATTTGCAAACGCATTTGTTATGCAGCTACATGCGATTACTTTCAAAGCTGTAGCTTAGATAGTGACTGTGTAGTATTAACTTACAGGTAGATTCCTCATTTGTTGCAATGACCTCATCATTCAGTCAATCAGCATTTGTATAGCCCATGGTGCAAAGGTGCCTGCATTGACACTAGGCTGACAAAATGGCGCCAGCACAGCGGGGAAAGAACAGGAATGCACCGTCTTGGCTAAATACGGGGCATTCCTGCCCTTTCCCTGTGGTGCAGGGCAGTGCAGAAAGGTAACTTGCTATGCTGCCCTGCGCCACCAATCCCATAAATATGCCCCTAAGAGAGAGCACCATTAATCTCAATGGGGTAACCCAGTAATGCACAGACCCTGGGGATAAGTACGGGATACGAACAGTGGTTCTGCCATCTTAAACAATTTTTCACACTTTTTAGGTCCCCCTAGAGGTGGGACTCTCAACAAATCATATGTTTACACAACACTGAAACAAGAAGAAAATCAGTTTGCGAAATATGTCGATGTATTGAATAAATAATGTATTTGAAAAAGCAACTTAACAAAACACATATCCAACATGAATGTATGACATTACAACGCATTCCTTTACAACGCAATTTTTACATCGCAACATCCACTACAACGTATGATTTTAGAACGCATGCCATCACAACGCATTTTTAGAAACTACATTTACAACACATTCCATTACAACGCATACCATTACAATGCATATTACTTTTAGGGCAACAGTGGGGTAAATGTTGGATAGTGTAGGGGTAAAAATTACTATTCCCACTCCAGTGAATGCAACAGTGGGGTAAGTGTTGGATAGTGTAGGGGTAAAATAAGTACTATTCCCACTCCAGTGAGTGCAACAATAGGGTAAGGGTTGGATAGTGTAGGGGTAAACATTACTATTCCCTCTCCAGTGAGTGCAACAGTAGGGAAAGTGTTGGATAGTGTAGGGTAAAAAATTACTATTTCCCATTACTTAGCTTATAATGCCCTGTAATGGCATGTGTTGTAGTGACATGCGTTGTAATAAAATGCGTTGTAGTGACATGCGTTGTAATGGCTGCGTTGTAATGGCATGCGATGTAAAGGATGTTGCGTTGTAATGACTGCGTTGTAAAGGTTGTTTCCCATCCAACATACACAACAAACATAGGTGAATATTTACATTAGTGACATACAAAAGAGATAGATTGTGACAGTACACGCCACGACACTACAAAATGTAAACAGAAAACATGAAACTATCAATTAAGCTTTACAATAGCGTTGTATTTCTAGCAACAGAAAACGCCCTAGCAAGGCCTCCTTTCTTGTGTGGTTCTTGTTGGGTAACAATGCTAGATTATTAACGTCAACGTTTCGACCCCTGATTTGCGTGTGCATATCAATGACATCACTACGGGGTCTTCTTCAGGACAAAGAGACAGTTGTGATAGAGACAAAAAGAAGAGGAGATCGGATAGAGGACCAACGAGATAAACGGGAATGGGGGTTGGATTCGAAGGGAAGAGAAAAGGAAAAGGGGGTAGAAGAAGATGGGGAGTTTTTTCCTAGTGCCAAGAAGACCTGAGAAATGTGACTCAACCTTTTTAAGGGTTTCTGCCTTCTACCCCTCTCCATTTTATTTTTGACTCAATCTCTTGCACCCGTAGGTTCAAATCCACCTCTCCTCCTTAGATCTCCAAAATCCATCCAATCTTTGCACTAGATCCCTAACCTACCTTTCTTTGACCCACCCACCCCCCCCCCCCCCAATTAGCTATCATATCCATGGTTTGTGCCCATTCTTACACTAGGACGCTCACCCCAATACATCCTACATTCTCTCCACCCTCATATATGCACTTCCAGTCCCATTTCTCATGTATCCTAAAACTTACAATTCCCAGTATTAAAGAAAACTGACCTGTTACAACCTCTTTTTTTTTCTTTACAAAACATCTCTTATCATTCTAGTGCAGAAACTTACATTCTGCATCCTCCACAGTGAACTAAAACAGCTTTCCGCTTACTTTCGCTCCACAATGTCAGCCTGCAAGTACTCTCTTTTCCTCACTAAGCATCTTTACACCTCTTTAACTACATCATGGAACACTGCTCCAATTTCTGCTCCTAAACAAAACCATGGCCCTCTGAAAACGAATCCAACAACCTCAATTCTCTATATTCGAGAAAGCTCTTTTCTTACCTTCTGACGAATCTACTGTGTATGCATAATCTGTACCCTTACCACCAAAACCTACAAATAATAAGCTTTACAGACTAGTCTTAGATTTCGTCCTGATGCCATCCCTTGACCTTGAACTATGGCTCCCAAAAGTCTTCCCTCTGTGGCTTTCATCCCCTCAATGTTCACATATAGATCTCTACCTTACTCTTGCATTACAATCATTTCTGTATACCGACTCGCCATTGAGCCCTGTGCACCACCTAAGGTTAGCAGATCACAACAATCTCATCCAGAACTTGTTGGATCCATCACCAAGCTGATATTCAAGTTAAGATCTTGTCTCTTCACTGTCTCGCAGGGCCGGACTGGCCGTAGCGTGCACCGGGCAATCCCCTGGTGCGCCGCACGGGTGGGGGCTGGTTTTGGGCCCCTGGGGGCCGTTTTTTGTTACAGGGCCGTTTTTGCAGCATAGCTGCAAAATCGCCCGTGTAACAAAATCGGCCGAAAACCGGCCCTGGCAAAGAGCTCGGCAGCACGCCCCCCCCCCCCCTTCCTGGGGGGGAGGTGGGGGGCGACCGAGCACGTTGCCAGGGCCAGTTGTGGTTCCCAGTCCGGCCCTGCTGTCTCCTCCACATTTGTAAATCAACAGTCACAAAAGAAAACACCTAGTTGATTCTATTGTTTCTCAGAAACTTGACTTAATGGTCTTGAACAAAATCGGGGCGAACGATGCCTCACGTACTATTCAGATATTCCTCCTCCATTCAGGATACTCTGGGGGAGATTTACTAAGATTTTGCGCTGTGTTTGCATCACAAAAGAGATGCAAAACGGCGCAAGATCTTTCTTCCTTAATTAACTTTCTAGTGCTAAACTTGTTTAGCACTGGAAATAACGGAAAAGTAATGCATTACATTGCGTGTGGGCGTACCAAGGGTTGTGCATGGGCTTTCCCATGCAACCACCTAAGGTTTCTCACGCTAAACCCAATTTAGTAAAAACAGTAACTTGAGTTTAGCGTGAGAAAACTGCACCCTTTTCAACTAGGTGCAAGGAAGGAGAAATGCTTTCATTTCTCCTTCCTTTTCCGACTTAGCCTGCATGCTGCACTGTGCAGCCCGTATGCAAAGTGGGAAAAGCTTTCCATTGTGCCTAGGCACAGTATTTTGTACAAGAAGGGTACCCGTCCTGTACAAAACCTATGCTACACTCATGCACACACCCCAACGCTACGGCACTAAGGTGTATGCATGGCGCACAGCAGCTGAAATCAGCGCTGACGCAAGGGAAAGAGGAAGAGAGAGCCATCTCTTTAAAAATGTTGTGCCCTCCTGCTCCCTCCCTGTCGCAAAACGCAGCGCAGCCTCGCAGGGGGCTGAGCTGTGTTGCGTGCAGATTTTTTTAACCTCCCCCTCTGTCATTTATTTTGCCAGTGAAGGGAGATCTGTGGAAGGAGCTGCAGTGATCCATAAAGACTCCCTTGAATCTAAGCACCTGCCCATTGAAATTGTCTCCACCTTCCTGTGCTTGGGGGTGAAAATAAAGTTTCATCCATCTCAGGCTACGAGACTGGTGTATCTCTTACCATCTCCCTGCCTGAATAATCCACCGTTGTTCAGCAAAGCATGGAACAAATAATGACTAAGTAGGTTATCTCCTTTCACATTATCTTCCTGGGTGAGCCTAATTTCTACTGGACTTCAACGGTAAGAATACAATTATTTGTAAAACTCTTCCTGTCGGACAATGTCATTGTTCAACATTGCACCAAAGACACTCATGTCAAAGGATAAACACTGGACCTCACACCTACTAATAAGAACTTTTTCTCGGTGGATGTTCCCTTTATGGTTGACTTATCCAAGCAATCTCTGTGTATTGCTCACAAGACACTTTGGGGCAAAGGAGCCCTAACGACGTGTTCCTTGATCTCCTTCTATCGCCCCAGAAAAATCTTACGCTCAGCCAATTTATCTTTGGCCATAGTACCTCAAATGAGGCCATTCCTTCTCACATAACGTTGCCAAGCTCTGGAACACCCTTCCCCTCTTTCGCCGCTCTGTTAAACAACAGATTGCTTAAAACCTGGCTGTACCAGAACATCTCACTATAGCTGAGAATCCCTATTTCATCTGTTCTTCTGTGTTACACTTCTATTGCTGGGATGCCTTCGGGTAGCCAGACGCTCTTAAGTGCTTCATCATTCATCGCAAATTCCTTTTATCCCTAATTACACAATATATAGTGTTAATGGGAAGCCCTAATGATTTCACGAAACGGGGTTGAGACAACAAATACATATTATAGAGCAGTGGAATAGCCTTGTTCTACCCTTTACCAAATGTTAATAGTCACTCTTGTCACTGTGATGAGACGACTATCAACATCTTTATTGGCCTTGATCCCTTGACATATGTAGAGTGAAGTCAAAAAACAGCCCAATTGTTTTTATCTGGGTTCTGTGAGGAAATAAAGTGTAGCAGAACCTCCAAGGCAATCAGGCATCACTATCCTTCAGTACAAAACCTGTGTGGGGGCAGAAAATTATATTCCATGAAAACAAAATTCTAGGGCAACACTTCTTTTCTCAAAGCCAACATTAAGTAGGCTATATCAAGAAGTGGTCAAAAGGTAGAGATATGTGGGACCTGCAGTGCTGAACTATATTAAGCCCTCCTAGTTGTCCAGCATTGTGTGACATTTTTTTCCAGTTATTCCATGCCAGGTTATTTGGTGATGTCTGTCTTTTTTTTGGCTGTTGCGTGCTGGTGATGGGCAACATCTTATGTGAATGTAAGAGGTATAAGTTACAATTTGCTGCTGGCCGCTGTGTAATATGGTTTTGATATTATTGTGGTCCATAAATGTTAAATGTGCAAGTACATGACTATATAATGCCACGGCGAACCACAGCATAAAACACTAGAATAATTCTCTTGTGTGATAGTCAATGCCGCTATTACTCAATAATGACCAAGACAATTAATCAAATGATCAAAAAAAATCATTCATTTGCTTCCATAGGAAACTTGGGCATATTATTGCAGCATATTATTGATAATATACACAGCAGCATATCATGAATATGATTCAGTTATAAAGTTTACTGATAGTATGAGCATCAACCCTACAGCAATTATTAAACCGTGCATAGTGCGTCAACCGTCACCACTATTTTGAAGACAATGCAAATGTAAAAAATGAGAAAAGGTTACTGATTCTAAAGTACTGTTCCAGTTCCCGATTTTAGAGATATAAAGTATGTAAGTGCCTGTGAGAGAAAGGTGTTTAGGACACAGGGGTCAAGCAGTGCGGTACGGCGCAGTTCTTTTGGGAAGCCCAATAGCTTAATACATTTTTGTTAAGGTAGGCTTCATCGAAGAATCCTTCAAGCCTTGTACCCCTGGTTGGAGGTGTCAACGCATTTCGACCGCAATACGTCGGAGGTCTCTTCAGTACAAGGACCTAGAGGTCCTCATGGCTAGTTTCAAGAGTAGTATGTCGCGTGATGCCTTATTGGGAACCGTAGAGTGAATAAACGGCTGATCTGGTGCAGGGACAGCCTCAATATATTTGGTTTTGGGCATGGGGATTCAATACCCTGAGCAGGGACGGATTTTCCGAAAAAAGTATCCCTGGTCTTTGATCCAGCCCGATAAAGTTCTGTATTCAAATATCAATTTGATCTTCTGGTCAATGTGTGTGGCAGCTCTGTGTACCTCCACGGATCCATACATCAGACCTTCTTAGCTTACCTGAATATCGAAAGCAGTTTTATGGTTGGGTTAGTGTGTATTGAACTCATTTTATAAGTCAGAGAAAGCCTTTCCAACTTGCAAAATGGGTCTAGTGATGCATACCAAATAGCAATTAAGACATGCTGAAAGGGGCATCTTCACCTATTTGAGATGTGGTATGGACTGTATCAGTTGCAAACGACTAGTCAGTTACCAGTACCTTAAGTTGTCCCAAAAGAACACCTTCCCTTTTGTGTCTTCGGGGGAGGGGGGTGGACTGAGTAGTCACTAGTTCATGGGACCACTGCCTCACTCCACCATCCTGATGTTTTTTCCACACTGGAAACTTTTTTTATGGTTCTTTCAAGGTTGCTTGAAAAAACCAAAAATCTTTGTGGCAATACAAACACAGGAATGGTGTTCTGCCGTTCCTTGCATGCCACAACTTCTGTGTTTGTATCCCATCACATCATATTCATTATGCCTGATTAATATTCATTAGGCAAGTCGTTGGGTAATCCCCTGTGACTGGAGATTGTGCAATGCTACCTATTCGTACATAAGTCTAATAGGAAAGAGTGAGAAAATGTTGGAGCGCAGAGCGATGCCAAATTTGGCAGTGGCCAGACATTTTCAAAATGCAGGGATGCGCCGTATTTAATACAATACGGCACACCCATGTGTTTTCCCTAGCGCTGGTGCTAAAATAGCTGCCTAGCGACAATGCTGGCACCCTTTTTTTTTTTTTTTGCATATTGATATATAGCGCGAACTCGACCCGAAGGTATTGGAGCGCTTTACATAGCACTATATTTACATTACACATTCAGGCACGGGGAGATTAAGTGATTTGCCCAGAATCACAGGATGTGGACGCGACCTCGAGGATCGAACCCTGGTTTCCAGCACCAAAGTCGGCAGCGCAGCCGTCGGACCATATCCTCTCCCATAGTGCAAGGGTGCCTGCATTGCAGGGAATGATTGTTTATGTGCAGGAAGGTGTCCCTTCCTGCCCACAAACAATCCATAATGGCTATTCATTAGATTTATGGGTGCTGTATTGTGCAGCATACATAGAAGTAGAAAATCGTCATTATTAGACTGTTTATGTGCAGGAAGGAACACCTCCCTGCACATAAACAACCATTAATGGCTTTTTATTCTTTCTACGTGTGCTGCAGAATGAAGCACACATAGAAAAAGCCATTGCATGGTGTTAGTTTTTGGCGCAGGGGCAGGATCAAAAAGCAATGGGTGTTGCGGTGGAACACCCATTGCAGCAGCACCTGGTAAATATTAAAATTGGCGCTACGGCACTGGAGCATAAAAAAAAGTGACGTTCCGGTGGTGATAGGGGCTTGTAAATATGCCCCCCCCCAGTTTGCGACCACTTTGTGCAGCCAGTCTTTTAGTACATCTGGTTTCTTGTCGCAAGGTTGTGCTCCAGAGATCTCAAAGTAACTTTCTCCAGACGTCCCAAGTATCTACATCCGTTGTGACATTGAAATAAGACTTGAAGCGCCTTGATTTGAGAGGTATCGCTTGACAGAACCATTGTAGCCTCTGTCCCTTTTCCACAGTTGTTTTCTTGTCTGTATAAAAGGTTTCTACCCTAACTCCTCAGCTGTTTCTCCCTTTTCTACCCCCTTTCCAGGTCTGTGAATAGCCATGTTCACTTTGTTTTTCTATTTAATTGCTAACACAAGATGTTACATCCTGTAAATATGGTGTTTTTTTTCCCTTTCCTTTCCCCTTTGCCTCTGTATATTGCTATTTTGCTGTACATTAAGCGCTCTAACGGCCCATGGCGCCATTTTGCGCGAACTCTACAAATACATATTTGCATATTAATAAAGGTGAGGGGCCTGGGACGACATGCTTGAGATGGCTTGAATAGAACTTTGGCTCCCCCAGCTGGCTGTTTTAGGTAATAAAAAATAAAATAAATGGATACATTAATAATTAATAATGTAAGCAGCGTGCTATGTCACTGGCCAGGTTTTATAACTTTTGTGCGGGTACCTATGGACGTAGTGCAGCCTGTTTGTACTGAATGAAACCAGGAACAAGCGAGACTCGTGTGTACTGTACAACAGGTGTTGTGCTGCTAGAAGTGTGTGCACCCCCCCTGTATATTGCAGTTGTCAGTAGGTGTAATACTTGAGTAAAATGCAACAGGCAGCACTCGTAGCGCCTTGGTTTGATGCTGCCAGCAGTGTGTAGAGGCGGGCGAGCCCGGCACGAGCCTAAAGTCTGGATCTGGCTCAGCTTGAGGTCCTGTTGGAATCTCGAGCCCAAAGCGAGCCAAGCTTTCATGTGGCTTCTGCGTGCCATTCTCTGCTGTACCCAGGAAGTGGCATTTGGGCCAGAATTGTTGGCTTGGGAACCAGAGAACCAGGTTTGAGTCTTGGCGTCGGCTCAATATCTTGTGACTCTAGGCAAATCACTGAGGGGCATATTTATCAATGTTGTTGCGTCGCCCTTGCAAGGGGGCACAATAGCGATGCAACAACAAAGTAAGGTTTATCAAGCCATACCAGGCCACCTTGTATGGCCCTGAGTTGCTTGCTAAATCTACAGTAACACAACGCAGTACAAAGCGCTGCATTGTGATACTCTGCCCCAGCGAGGCATTTCATGGGCGGAGCATGGGTGTTCCCACACATCCACCCATGGGTTTTGGCACATTCCCAGATTTACCATTACTGGTAGACCTGGGAATGCATCAAAATGTTATGCCTTGCCAGGTGAGGCGTAACGAGGAGAAATAGCTTTACTTCTCGCGTTTTTTCCTCTATGTGTGCTGCAGAATGCACCACACATAGAAAGGGGAAAATGCCTCAGACGATTGTTGTTGTCCATGAAGATTTCCTTCCTGCAAAAAAAAATCCTGCTTACAATGCAGGCCCCCTTGCATCATGGTGTAAGGCTGCCTGCATTGGTGCTAGGCAGTCAAGAGTTCGCCAGCGCATGGAAAGACAGGAATGTGCCGTATGATGGTAAATTCACTGCATTCCTGCCCTTTCACCAGTGCAGCACATCAAGGTGGCTTGCAGCGTTGCACAGCATGAAAATGATTAAATGTTCCCCTAAATTACCCTCCTTCCCACACAAAATATAACATTGTGTTTTGTAACCGGATGCTCATATAAAGCACTCCAATACTTTTGGGTTGAGTTGGCGCTGTACAAAAACAGTTGAAAAACTCACAGAGATATAAACAAAGCAGTAACATAAAAAGGGGAGACAAACAGATACCCATTTGACTGCTCTAGCGCTTGGATGCCTCTGGGTAACAACGCTCTATATAAGATTTACAGACTAGAATAGAATTTAGTGGCTGATTTTTATAAGTGAAACCAGAAAACCTGGATCAATTGCGAGTTCCTCACTTAAATTATGTGATCTTGGGCACATATTTTATTTCTAACCATCACAAAAAGTAACCCACCCACTTGCGCTATATGCAGGGCACCATCTTCTCCTACAGGTGGATATTACAGTTTAACTCGCATGAATTGGGAGCAATTTGCTTTTGTTTAGTAACCCTCTGTAGGAGAGTAGGATCTGCACTTATGTTGCCCCCACTTTTTTTCTGATGTATACACTGGTTTCTGGCTATAGTCTAGCTGGGTCCCTGCTAATCAGGGCCCCAGTCTCACTGATCTCTCTAAACACCTTGGTGTGCATATTAGATGCACTAGTGATTGGATACTGTGGTACCTTATGAGCCCCTAGTATATGGTACCTTAGGTACCTAGGGCATTGGTAGTTCACAGGCCTACCAGGGGCTGCAGCATGTATTATGCCACCCCTGGGAAGCATTCTCAATCTGACACCACAGGCCTGCTAATGCAGCCTGTGTGAGGTAGTGTTAGCACTCCTCACTGAGGTATAGGTTCCTATATCTCACCATACACACACATATAAACCTATCAGCCACCCCTCTTGTAGGCCCTAACAATCCTGAGGGCAGGGTACTTGGTTTACTATGTGAGGGGGTGCTTCTGCATGAGCAGGACCCGTCTGCAGCTGGCAGAGTCTATTCTCTGCTGCTGTTTGTGGATGCGGTTAAACCATATACTCTTAAGTGCATTATAACCTCGCGGTAAATGCTAACTTTGGAATGATTGTATCAAAACATGTCGTGTTTGGTGTCAAACAACTTGGAATCATACCCCCACACCAGTAACTGGTGTGGGAGTATGATCCCACCCTTCTAGAGGGGATGACATGTACCCACTGTACTAAACGGTAGAAATCTCCTAGAGCCCTGGCATCACAAAATGGATGCCACCAGCACAAACACTGGGCTGCCCTCCTGCTGCTGACCGAAACTCGCAGTGGAGGAAGCCCAACAAAAGGTATCCTGTCACAGGGAGGTGTCACCACCTCCCAGACAGGATTTAGTGTATTGGAGCTGGGTGGGTGCACTCTTAGAGTGCTTTGAAGTCCTGCACTGGGGGAGCAGTAGGCTCCTCTGTGCATATGCCAGCTCAAACCGGTTCAGGGGCTACCTGCCCCTGCTCTGGTGCAAAACTGGACAAAGGGAAGTGGGTGTAACCACCCACTACCCTGACCCTCCTAGAGGAGTGGTCATAGAGCTAGTCCCTCCCCTATCTTCACTATAAGATACCAAGTATTGTCAATGCGATTCAGATTACCCTGGATGACGCTCTACAAAGAAGAATCCTGGCCCTTCGATGTTCCACTATCTCTGGAAGACTGAAGAATCTCCCTTGGAGTCAAGGAGTGACTCCCCTGCTTGGCAGGCTCCTATAACTTCAATCAACGGTTGCAAACTTCACCGCTCCCGCCGGAGTCCGAAGTCCCTGCGTCCCCAGAAGTGGATTTCCTGACCTCTCGACGGCCATTTGGTGTCCCCAGCGAAGCTGTGGCATTTGGACCCCACGAGTGACGAGGAACAGCAATACCTGGGAACCGTGCACTGATTTCGAGTGCAAACCCTAAACAATGTTCTACGAACTTGTGCTTTGGACCATCTGTAGTCCAAGTCCCTAGCAGGTCTTGTTCCAAAGATCAGCGGCCTACCCCACCCCGAGTGACCGTGGGCTCCTGTGAAACTTTTCCTGTAAAGGCATCTTCGCGGTTACTTGCCCATTGGCTAGTGACTCACCCGAAGACTTTCGAACCAACTTCAAGGGCACTCCTGGTTGCTCCGGGCCTGCCCTCACTTACCCTCACTGGGTAAGTCCATCAGACCTTGCCGGTCTGCATCACCGACTATCTTCAGTCCACACGAGACTTGCAGTTGCTAAGGCTTGTTGGCTCCAATCTGGTTCCCGACACCGTCATCAGCTGCAGACATCAGGGGACACTCCGAATCCAGCTGCTGGTCATCGTCGATCCCTCCTGGACCTCGTGAGCGAAGAGACAAATCACCATCGACGACCTGAAACGACGCGACATCTGTGGTCATCCATCCTGCTGGCCACCGGTCACTGGCAAGTGACTCTGAACACTGTCCCCTCAATTTTCAGATCCTCTTCATCTTCAATCCACCTTTGGATTCCAGCGGACACCTCTTCAGTTGTCACAAGCAGCAAGTCTTCATTGGTCCCCATTGAAAACAGCATCGCGACCCGACACCAAAAGACACCTATGCACCCGGCTTCCCTGGGTGAGGTAACTCGTGCACTCCGGTGCCCAAGTGTGTGTTGGCCCTCGAAATACTTACCCTGTAAGTGGCTTGCTTGTTGACTTCTTCGAAGTGCCCTAAAACTTTAAAATACAAACCGCAACTTGCTCCATTGTAACCTATAGGAAACCCGCGGCTGTGTTTAGACACTGCACGCGTCTCCCGTGGGCTTGTTACTTACCTGCTAACACTGCAGTAGTGAAGCCCCAGCGATTCCCAAGGCCCAAGGCTTTGTCATTTTGCAAGTCGACTTTGTTGAACCATTTTCTTAGTATATGGTCTGGTACGCCCCTAGGGCTACAGCCATATTTGTGCTTAATTTATTGAGAACTGTTGACATTTGGAGTGTGTATCTGGGTTCTAATCTCATAAAGAGATTAGTAGAGTGTATCTAGAAATAAATACATATATATTTGATATACATACCTGTGTGGTGTCCTTTTCATTTGGTAATTCAAGAGATTATAAGGTAAAACAAGCTGCTTTACATTCCTCAGAGACTTAGCCTGAAGGCTGCTCTCCACAGCTACCACTAGGATAGCTTTCTTTAAAAGGTTGTCTTAAACCTATCTACCATAGGAGTCGAATTGGACTGGTGCAAGGTGGCCACTATAACTAGTGACCAGCATATGCCAGGCAAACTTCTCACATTGGTGGGCAGCGTGTGGGATTCCAGCTTGCCATTGTTTTACCAGAAAATCTCTATTTGAATTACTAACTGAAAACCACTAAAGGTACTCAAGGTACATATAAAATCACGCTAGTATCAATAAGTTCTACTGAACTTAGAGCTGTTTGTGAAGGGATAAGCACATCCTTGCTACAGCTCAAGCTAGGTTCAGTAGGCCTCAACTAGTGTAGGTAGTACAACACTGCACAACACTAGTATGTCTCACCAAGGTGGAGCCGGTGGGTCCACCCCATCTCAGTACAAAGACATAGCCTACACTGACCTGAAGGCCTTATGCTTTGAAAGACAACTGAGGGTGGGCAGGAGTCCCTCCTCACAACACCTGATAGATCTGTTAGTAGCAGATGATCTGAAACTGGCTCTAGGAGCTAGTGGGTCTGTATCAGGGAGTGGGTCAACCATAATCTCTGGGTCTGATGATGAAAATCAAGATGACCTGGAGTCTGTGATTGAAGGGCCAGACTCAGAAGGGTCTGAACAGAACAGAGGAATTCTCCTTAAGAGAGCTGACAAAGTGGGAGAAAGGCCTAGGTCCCCCTCAAGGGACTCTGACCATTCATACCACTCTGGAAGAGAATCTGTTCCACAGAGGAACTCACACTATCCCAGAGAGACCTCCTCTGACAGAAGGTTCAAGATGCTCCAGTATGAGGACGCTAGGCTCGTCCTCAGAACCAAGCAATTGGCCTTAGATAGGGAAGCCTTCGAGCTCCAAAGAGCTTCTAAGAAGGAGGGGTTTGATACCCCAGGTGGCAGCAACAGTGTCCCTAGAGGCAGAGATTACATTCCAGACCATAGGAACCTGTCCAAGGTTGTTCCTCCCTACCAGAGTGGGGATGATATCCACAAATGGATAACTGCTATGGAGAGGGCCTGTAGAGTTCAACAGGTCCCCCAGACACAGTGGGCAGCAATCTTGTGGCTCTCCTTTTCAGATAAAGGTAGAGACAAGCTCCTCACTGTTAGAGAAGAGGATGCTAATGATTATGAAGCCCGGAAGAGTGCTTTAATAGATGGGTTTGGCTTAACCACTGAACAGTACAGGTTGAAGTTCAGAGACACCCAGAAAGCACAGACTCAGGATTAGACTGACTTTGTTGATTGTGCAACCAAGGCTCTAGAAGGTTGGCTGGTTGGCAGTAGAGTAACTGATTTTAAGGGATTGTATAATTTTCTAATGAGAGAACAGATCCTTAATAATTGCCAGAACCAGTTGTTGCATCAGTGCCTGGTGGACTCTTATCTGACCTCTCCCCAAGAATTGGGAAAGAAGGCAGAAAATTAGGTTAGAACCAGGGTGAGGCAGTAAAACCAGAACCAAGGTGGTGACACTAAGAAGCAAGATCCTAAAGGCTCAGATAAAGGTGGGGATAAATCTAAAGACCAGAAGTCTTCACAGGGGCCCCAAAAATCTGCATCTGGTGGGAGTCACAATCTGCAAAGGGAAAAGGCCAAAAGAAGCCCTGGTGCAAATTCTGTAAACAGAAAGGGCACTGGACTTCTGATTGTACCAAGTCCAAAGACCAAACCACCACCACTCCAGCCCCTAAGGCAACTGTTCCCCCTAGTGCAGTCATTGGTGGAGGTAATACTCAGAATAAGGGTGTAGTTGGGTGGACCTTGGGTTCTGATGTGGACTCTGGCCTAGTCAGAGTACCAACACAGGCATTGCTAGTTTGTGAGGGAGACCTTGGTATGTCCTTCCTAGTGAGCCCCAGTAATCTGGGCAAGTACAAACAGCAGCCTATCATAAATGGCAAACAGGCTTTGGCATTCAGGGACACGGGTGCTAGTGTCACCATGGTGGCAGAGGATCTAGTGGACCCTGCACAGATCATCCTGGGTGAAATGCACCAGGTAACCAATGCAAGCAACACCAGGACCAACCATAGCCTGGTAGTTGTGAATTTCTCCTGGGGAGGGGTAACTGGCCTCAAAAAGGTAGTAGTCAGTGCAGACCTCCCTGTCGAATGTTTGTTGGGCAATGATCTGGAGACTTCAGCCTGGTCTGAAGTAGAATTATGGACTCATGCTGAGATGTTGGGCATACCTGCAGAGGTATTTGCTGTGACCAGGTCACAAGCCAAAATTCATAAAGCTGAACCAGCTCTGGATCCTGAAACTATGGACCAGATGCTACCCAAGAGGAGGAGCAGTAGGGTTAAGGCTGGGCCTTTCCCTCTGTCTCAGATCTCAGATTCCCCTCCTGAGGGAGGAGAAGCAGATCCTGAAGAAGGAACTGCCCCAGAGGAACTTGAGCCTGGTCAGGTTGAGTTCTTGGGGGCAGGGGGAGCTTCCAGGGAAGATCTGAGCAAAGAGCAACAGTGCTGCCCCACTCTTGAACCCCTCAGACAGCAGGCTGCTGCTGAGGCTGCTGTGAGTGCTAGTGGGTCCCATAAGGTTTATTGGGATGAGGGGCTCCTATATTCTGAGGCTAGAGATCCTACCCCTGGAGCCACCAGGAGGTTGGTAATTCCTCAGAAGTTTAGGGGGTTTCTCTTGACCCTAGCACATGACATCCCATTAGCAGGACACTTGGGCCAAAACAAGACCTGGGACAGGCTTGTACCACATGTTCATTGGCCACACATGTCTGAGGACACCAAGGAGTTTTGTCGCTCCTGTGTCACTTGCCAAGCCAGTGGCAAGACAGGTGGCACAACAAAGGCCCCCCTCATACCACTACCTGTGGTGGGGGTTCCCTTTGAAAAGGTAGGGATTGACATTGTTGGTCCCCTTGACCCACCAACTGCATCTGGGCACAGATTTATACTGGTGGTAGTGGATCATGCCACCAGGTATCCAGAAGCTATATCCCTAAGGACTACCACAGCTCCTGTGGTAGCAAGAGCCCTCATTGGAGTTTTCTCCAGAGTGGGTTTCCCTAAGGAGGTCATCTCTGACAGAGGTTCTAACTTTATGTCAGGATATCTAACTGCAATGTGGAAGGAGTGTGGTGTAAACTACAAATTCACTACTCCCTATCACCCACAATGCAATGGGTTAGTTGAGAGATTCAACAAAACCCTAAAGGGAATGATTAAAGGCCTTCCAGAAAAGCTTAGGCGAAAATTGGACCTTTTACTTCCCTGCCTTCTGTTTGCATACAGGGAGGTTCCACAGAAGGGGTTTGGCTACAGCCCTTTTGAACTTCTGTTTGGGCACCCTGTTAGAGGACCATTATGTCTGGTGAAGGAGGGTTGGGAGTTACCTCTCAAACCTCCCAAATAGGATGTGATGGACTATGTACTTGGTCTCCGCTCCAGGATGGCAGAGTATATGAAGAAGGCCACTAAAGACCTTGAGGCAAACCAAGAATTACAAAAAGCTTGGCATGACCAAAAGGCTGTCCTGACTGTTTACCAGCCAGGCCAGAAAGTATGGGTGTTGGAGCCTGTGGCCCCAGCAGCTCTCCAGGACAAATGGAGTGGCCCCCATACAATTGTTGAGAAAAAGGGAGAGATCACCTACTTGGTAGATCTTGGCACTCCCAGGAGCCCCCTTAGGGTGCTCCATGTCAACAGACTTAAGGCATATGTGGACAGGGCTGACATGAGCTTGCTCATGGCAACTGATGAGGACCAGGAGAAGGAGAGTGACCTTCTCCCTGACCTGCTCTCACAGAACCCTGATGATGGATCAGTTGATGGTGTTGCTTTGGCAAGCAGCCTCACTGAACCTCAACAAACTGAATGTAGACAAGTGCTACATTAGTTTAGACATATGTTTAGCCTGACCCCAAGTCAGACTTCCTGGTGCACCCATGAGGTGGACACTGGAGACAGTCTGCCTGTAAAGAGTAAAATCAACAGGCAACCTGACCATGTCAGGGATTGTATCAGGACTGAAGTCCAGAAAATGTTGGAGCTAGGTGTTATTGAGCCCTCAGATAGCCCTTGGGCTAGCCCAGTAGTCCTTGTGCCAAAACCTCACATCCAGGGTGGTAAGAAAGAGATGAGGTTTTGTGTTGACTACAGGGGACTCAATGCAGTCACCAGGACTGATGCCTACCCAATACCAAGGGCAGATGAACTAATAGACACTTTGGCCTCAGCCAAGTATCTCAGTACATTTGACCTTACAGCTGGCTATTGGCAAATCAAGTTAGCTGATGATGCCAAGGCTAAAACAGCATTTTCGACCCCTGGTGGGCACTATCACTTTGTGGTAATGCCCTTTGGTTTGAAGAATGCACCTGCCACATTTCAGAGGTTGGTGAATAAAGTTCTCACTGGTATGGAAACCTATTGCTCAGCTTATCTTGATGATATTGCTGTCTATAGTTCCACCTGGCAGGATCACCTGGTACACCTCAGGAATGTACTAGAGGCCCTGCAATAAGCAGGCCTCACTATCAAGGCCACTAAGTGCCAGATAGGGCAGAGTCAGGTTGTGTACCTGGGCCACCTTGTAGGTGGAGGCCAGGTTCAACCATTGCAGAGCAAGATCCAGACCATAATGGAATGGGTAGCTCCAACCACCCAGACACAGTTGAGAGCCTTCTTGTGCCTGACTGGGTATTACAGGAGGTTTGTTAAGGGATATGGATCTATAGTGACCCCCTTAAATGATCGGACCTACAAGAAAATGCCAAAAAAGGTTCAGTGGACAGCTAGCTGTCAAAAGGCATTTGATAACCTCAAGCAGGCAATGTGCACTGCCCCCATCTTACAGAGTCCAGATTACAAAAAGAAGTTCATTATCCAAACAGATGCCTCAGAGCTGGGTGTGGGAGCTGTACTGTCTCAACTTAATGATGAAGGTCAAGACCAGCCAGTAGCTTTCATAAGCAGAAGGCTGACCCCTAGAGAGAAACGTTGGTCAGCTATTGAGAGGGATGCCTTTGCTGTGGTGTGGGCCCTGAAGAAGCTGAGGCCATACTTGTTTGGCACTCACTACATACTTCAGACTGACCATAAGCCCCTCCTATGGCTCAAACAGATGAAAGGTGAAAATCCTAAACTGCTCAGGTGGTCCATTTCCCTACAGGGGATGGACTATACAGTGGAATATAGACCTGGGACCCAACATGCCAATGCAGATGGACTCTCAAGGTATTTCCACTTAGAACATGAAGACTCAACTGGTCAAGGTTAGTTTAATGTCCCTGCGTTTGGGGGGGGCGTTGTGTAGGAGAGTAGGATCTGCACTTATGTCGTCCCCCACTTTTTTTCAGATGTATACACTGGTTTCTGGCTATAGTCTGGCTGGGTCCCTGCTAATCAGGGCCCCAGTCTCACTGATCTCTCTAAACAACTTGGTGTGCATATTAGATGCACTAGTGATTGGATACTGTGGTACCTTATGAACCCCTAGTATATGGTACCTTAGGTACCTAGGGCATTGGTAGTTCACAGGCCTACCAGGGGCTGCAGCATGTATTATGCCACCCCTGGGAAGCATTCTCAATCTGACACCACAGGTCTGCTACTGCAGCCTGTGTGAGGTAGTGTTAGCACTCCTCACTGAGGTATAGGTTCCTCTATCTCACCATACACACACATATAAACCTATCAGCCACCCCTTGAGGAAATTCAAAATACGGCCCCATCTTTTCTTATAACACCACTACGCTGTTGCCCTCACTCAGGCCCCTTGTACCTTCATAGCGTTTCTTTCACGTTCTATACTGTTGCACATATTACACAACCTTTCCTGTTTCCCCGAGCTAAGTCCATTCTGAGACCCGGCTCGAAGCAACTAATCCCCCAGATAACCATCTATTGACCCTTGGTGACCGTTCTCGGCCTCGCCAGTTGTTTCACGAATCACCATCTTCAACACGCTAACACGTCCTGTCGTAAATTAATTCAACCTAGGAATGGCTATGCCACCTGACCTATAGGGTCGGGGAGAGAACACGACCTTAGGGAAGGAATTTCTATTACCCATTATCCTGTATCTTGTACAAAGAATGTTTTCTGGTGGATGATTTGTATTTTTATTGCACCTTGTGGGGGTTGTTGCTTTAGGGGATTCAAGCGCCACAAAAGACTGTGAGCCACAAATTGAAGTGGCAGTCTCCTGAGAACCTACCACTGATGTACTTCTAGGACAACTGTACCTAGCTGCAGCTAATAAATTGAAGTTCCTATGCCAGACAGAGTGTTCCGGGTCTCTGTAATTTGGAAGGCGAACTCAGAAGATTTCAGGCGTACCCTGCGCCGCCGGCCTTAAAAAGCCCGGTTCTTCAATTTTGGTGCCCTCTGTGAGGCCGCTTCAGAGGTCGTGGGTCCAGCCCGAGGATTGTGAGGAGCCCCGCAAGGAAATTCCGGAGGACGCGCACCACGTGATCGACCCCTGCATGTCATAAGTGGACCGAAGGTTTTTTACCGTGTGGCTTCTCCCTCCCAACGGCTGAAAAGACCTGCTGTCCTGACTGCGGCCACGCTTTGGCTCCCTTTGGTAATTTGTATCGCGAGACATCAGACGGACCTCTGTTGGTGTACGGACACATCTGGATAAGTTAAGTATAGTGGCCACTCCTTTGTCTTTGTTTTGTCTTTGTTCGACTTTTGCAAAGTCCGAAACCGAGGGGTGAGTGCAGTTTGGTACTATAAAGTGACTAATTAACCCCTAGAAGTTTGTAAAGAAACTATTGTGGTAGCGATGCCTGGTTTCAGTAATTTTGGAAAATGGTTTTGTTGTAATCGCGATAGGGCTTCCCGACTGGAGAACTCTTGTCCAATTCCTCCGGCCGGAACTCCCACTTATGAAGTATATTCTAAACATGGTATTGGCCCCATAGCTTTTAATGAGGCATGGGTTCGTTATACTAGGAAAGATGGTGTTTTACGATGGCCACAGAACGGCAGTTTTGATCTCAATATTTTAGATAATTTGGAGAACACTTTGTTTAAACGAAAAGCCCGGCCGGCTATGTTTGACTCTTTTCGCCTATGGCGTAAGGAGGCCAAACAGAAAGAAATAAAATAAGCTAAAGGGGATATGAGGGATATGTCTATTTTGCTAGCTGCGCAACAGTTTAAAAATAATGAAACCGATCATGCGATTGAGGTCTCTGATAGGCAACATCGTATGGCGGTAGATAAATGTTATCCAGTGTTGCCAACTTCCCCTACGGAGAAAAATGTGGACCCTGAGAAGGATCCATTAATGTCCCATTTGTTGAGATTACCACCGCCCTATGCACAGGGAGCTAATGTACCTTTTGGATTACCGCCTGCCCCCGGAGCGAATGCACCTTTATTATTAGCACCTGCCCTGCCTGTTCCGCCCGTTGTCCCACCTTTAATACAACAAACAATGGTCCTGACTCAATACTTAGCGAATCAGCAGTATGTCATCCAGTTAGTTCTTTGTTAAATTTAGAGCTAAATAACATTTCGCAAAGCTCAAAAAAACTCAATTTTGACACTTCACCATGAAGCGATACAACATCCACTATTTGATTGAGCGATATTTATTTGATTTTTTACAACAATTTTTGATTATATAAAGTTCGGCGCATGGTTGCTCCAGAGGGAACGTGCATGAGATAAGGGTGCTGAGAAGTGAATGTGTAAGGAGAGAAATTTCAGAGAGCAATAAAGAATTAAGATAAGTAACAAAATACACGGTTTACAATTCACCGTACAAAGTGTTCTGGTCACGTGTCAACGAATACAGTCACAATTTTATGTACAGAATCCAATTCATATTTTAGCACGTTGGGTGAGGGACGTGTACCAGGCTCATTTATGAGGGGGTGTCGACGTTTCGACCCTTCTTGGGGTACAAAGGTAATTTGATGCCTTGACCATGCGGGTCTTCTTCAGGACAACAAGGGAAGAGGGGCAACCTGACGAAGTCCTCAGCTTGGCTTAAGGGTCTAGAAAAGGGGGCAAAACAGATGATCAGGATGTTGCATCGCTGATGCAATTAACACCTGCCAATGCGGGTGTATGCTTACCTAGCGTGAATCCAGGGGTGATTCAAACATGGATCGCTAGTGGCAATAATTCAATGACCATGCGTGTGGTCTGGTCGGATTATATTTCACAGACACTGGAACTGAAATTAGACAAAATGAACAGTGTGAGAGCCGAGCGGCAACCTGCTCGCTCTGATACGAAGGTGGGGGCTTAAAAAGGTATAAAAACACCGTACCTGCAATGCGGACTCAATCCGTTCTGCAGTGTATCACAGGGAAAAGGACTTCAACTTAGGCTTCTCATTTCCAGGACACTGGCCGTTCTAAGGGACAAGGTGAGTGATATAAGTGCCAATTGGCCAGCGTTGTGAGCTAAAACACCAAGAAGGCCTGCCAGCGTTCTTACCTGCCTCTAGTGCAGAGCGTGCTTCTCGTGGCGTCTCAACCGGAGAGAATGCGGGCGCATGCGCTCTGGATATAAAGCGCACCGAGTAACCGTACACGTCGTGACGGTGCGTCGGTAAGAGTCAGAGTGGAAAGACTCACCGAAGCGTTAAGCCTGTAGTTCCAACGGGGCCTGTGATGTCTATACGAGGGCCAGTGCTTGGACCATAGTCTACAGTACCAGGAGTGGCTGGACACAATTATGAATAGTGACTTAAAAATAATGGCAGAACTCGTGGTTCAATAAAATCAATAGGCACACTGGAATTCTTAATTCTGTCATGCAATAATGAAATTATGACAATCAGGGATCCATTAAAATGGATATACAGTTCATGAAGGAACATCATTTCTTAAAATACAATGAATGAAAGACCAAAGACGACAGACAATAGAACAATAGTTCCAACGTATATACAATTCAAACATACATACAATTAAATACAATTAAACATCCAAAGGCTGTCAATGTAAAGGCCAAAATTATACAGTGTTGACCAGTTGTAATTCGGGGCAATCTACCTCAACCGAGAGATTGACAGACCGGGCCACATTTCACAGTATTAATCAGTTGTAACCATGGGCAATATGCCAGTGGCGAGAATTGTTACCACCAACATACTAACCAGTACTCATAATGGAAATCTGTCTATTAATCTCCTCCAACTCGTTCAATCCTCTATGGATAGTGTCCAAGGAAACTATCCATCTGCATTCCCTTCTGTTAAGTGTAATACTGAGGTCCCCTCCCCTGGGGTTTGGCTTGATCTTTTCAAGAACCCACCATTTTAAACTGTCAGCCGCATGATCAAACTTCGTAAAATGGTCAACCAAGGGTGCTCCCACTGTTTTGCAGCGTATACGGCTGCAGTGCTGGAGGATGCGACACTTAACTTTTTGGGTTGTCTGCCCCACATACATAAAGTCACATGGGCAAACAATTGCGTATATGACACCTGACGAGTTGCAATTACTGAAACCCTTCAGCGTGTGTGCCTTTTCGTGGTGTGTAAATGTATTGATTTCTTTGGTCAATGGGCAGGCTTTGCAGGATCCACATTTATGGTGTCCCGTAACGGACGGAACACCCCATAAGGTGGTCTGACCGATATTGGGTGGCATAGGTAGTAGAGATTTAACCAAGTGATCTCGTATGTTTTTCCCTTTCTTGAATGCATGTAAGGGGATAGGTATGTTACCCAATTCGTCAGACACTAGGTGCCAGTGTTTATTAACTATCTTTTTGATCTCATTACTCTTTGTGCAGAATGTTGTAACACACACTAGGCGATCTTCCTTAGGGGTCTCCTTAGACTTAGGGGTCAACAAAAATTCCCTATGGTTATGCCAAGCCCTTTTGCGGGCTTTTTTAAGGAGCCTGATAGGGTAGCCGCGCTCCACCAACCGTGCTAGGAGTCCGGCAGACTCATCAAAATAGTCTTCCTTTTTTGAGCAATTCCTACGTAACCTCAGGAACTGACCAAAGGGTAAGTTGTCTCTGAGGTTACGAGGATGGTGGCTCGAGTAGCGAAGTAGAGTGTTCCTTTCACTGCTTTTTCTGTAAAGATTCGTGTAGAGTTTGCCCTGCTCAGATATTATAAGGATGTCAAGGAAATTGATCTTTTCTCTACTATATTCCATGGTGAATTGTATATCGGGCGAACAAGTATTGAGCCAATGATGGAACCTTTGAAGGTCTTCCACATCACCACGCCAAATGATGAGCACGTCATCAATATAACGTCGCCAGAGTTCTATCTTCGCCATATATGGGTTAAGATCGCTAAGGACATATAGCCGTTCATAAAAACTCATATAGATAATGGCCAGATTCGGCGCAAAATTAGCCCCCATTGCTACGCCCTTTGTTTTAATTGAAGAACTGTCCCTGAAAATTAAAATAGTTCCTGGTCATTGCAATCTCAAGGAGTTTGATAATGAATTCTGTGGGAACTAGGTGTGGTGCCGGTCTCGTGTCAAGGGCCTGTTCCATACAATGCAATGCCTGGAGTTTGGGAATGTTGGTGTATAGGGCTGATATGTCCATGGTCGCAAGTATTTGGGCATTGGAGTCAAAAGGGTAATCATCCACTAATTGAATAGTCTGCATAGAATCCCTTAAATAAGTGGCAGTGTTCTCAGCTAGGGGTTTCAAGAAAACATCGATATATTTACATAGAGGCTCCAGAATAGAACCACAACCGGAGACGATTGGTCTACCCGGAGGGTCTTTCATGCGCTTATGTATTTTGGGGAGGGTGTAGATAGTGGGTAGTCTGGGATGTTTATTATTTAAATATTCATACTCCAGTTTACTCAAAAAACCCCCATCCAATGCATCTTTTGTAACTCTACTTATCAATTTACCTATGTCCTGCGTAGGGTCTTTTTTAAGTCTAGAGTAGTTGCCTTCCACAATTAATTGCGACTGGATCTCCCTCTTGTAGTCCTCTGTGTTCTGCAGGACAATGGCACCCCCCTTATCAGCGGGTTTGATTACAATGTTGCCATTTGTCCTCAAAGATTCTAGGGCATCACGTTCCTCTTTGGTTATGTTATACCTAACATATTGTCTTTTAGAAAGGGCAGTCACCACATCCCTCATCACCACTTGCTCATAAGCCAATATTTTATGTGGTACAGTGTGTGTTGGGGGATTAAACTTGGATGGTGGTCGGAGGCCACTGCCTGAGAAGACAGGTTTATATGGAGTCTTGAGGAAGAACTGTTTAAGACGGACTTTCCTGAAGAAATGATGTAGTTCTAGTTTTAAGTTGAAATCATTGGGCATACATGTGGGGACAAAGGAGAGACCTTTCGAGAGAATTTCTTGTTCTTTAGGAGTGAGTACATGGTCTGATAGGTTAACTATGGGGTTGTCTGACTTGTGAATCACCATCTGTAGTGCTGGCGGCGTGTTTGGATTTCCCCGTGTGACTCCTGAAAGTGTATCTGTTTCTTGGATTGGCCTCTCCCTTGATTCCACATTTGTCCTCTGGACCTCCTGGGTCTCCCCCAGGGGCGGCCCCGTCCTCGTTGACCCCACCATGGTTCCTCTGCTAAAAAAGGTTGCTGATTGGGGTAGTTGGATCCAGATGTCGAGGGTGCTACACTAGGGCCCGGACGTTCTAAATCACTATCTGAACTACTCCCTAGTGATGAACCCGAGAATGTGGTATACCTTCTGAAACCACTCCTCCCTCTGCTTGCAAAGGTGCCCTGTTGTTCCCTTATGTAGTAGCCTTCCTGGAGGTAGGGATAGGTTACTTTCTTATCATAAAACTTGATGTCCTTTGCTACCTTATCAAGCTTAGTTGCCTGTTTGTAGACATCAAATTCCTGTATGGTCTTTTCTAACCTGTCCAGGGCTTCTTTGGCATTAAGTAGTGATCTATCCTCGATTATCTCCTTTTTTAAATCAAGGATCTCCTTAGTCAACCGACCCACTTCCTCTACAGCGGTCTCAACCCCTAGGACCATCCAATGTCTGGAACAATTGTTTGAAACAAAGCTGAAATTCTCCTTGAATTTGGGGTTGTCAAGGAAGATGGCAGGTTCGTTTCGTACTTGTAACCCTACAGGTATTACGTTGGAGTGAAGATACTTAGCTAAAGTGTGTCCGTGTAAGCGTGTTCTAATGAGTTTCTTCTCAAGACGTTCCAACTTCGATATTGTGAGAAGTTGGCCTGATGTATGATGTCACTAGTTATAGTGTACACCTTATATCAGTCCAAATACCCTTATGGTGATTGGTTGTAAAGTCAACCTTATAGACCAGCTATCCTAGTGGTAGCATGGACAAGAGCAGTCTTAGGCTAAACTCTGAATGGCATGTGAAGCCAGCTGTGATACCATATATAATCCCTTGAATACCAAATGAAAGGACACCACAACAGATATATATATAAAATAAAGTGTATTTATTCTAAGCAAACCCTCTTATTAATGCATACAGTAAGTCACACAGGTAAGTAATACAGTTAGGCCCTAGGGGCCACGCAAACCATATACTAAGTAAGTGGTATAAGAACCACTGTCACGGAAATAGAATAGGCCTAGGCCTAGGGAATCGCTGGGGCTACACTACACTAGCGTTAGTTAGGAAGTGGGAGGCCCACGGGATTCGTGTGCAGAGTGGAAACACTCACGCGTAATGCGTAAAAGTCAATAGCAATAGTACAGTTTAGAAAACGGTAGATTTAGGACACTTCCGGAGTAGCTAGGAAGTTGAGACTTGAAAACTAGACACTAGGATAGTCACTATCCTGATGAGCACCGGAGTACCCAAGTTACCTAGCCCACAGGCTGCGGGTGCATAGGGGGTGAAGATGCGTCGTTTTCGTCGTCGACTCTTATGGATGCCTGAAGAAAGATGCTGACAGGCAGTCAGTGAAGAGTGTCCGGTGGATCCCAAGGCTGGGATCAAGAAGAGAAGAAACCTGCAAGCAGAAGGGACAGAGTCAAGGTCACTAGCCAGTGACCACGTGGAACCAGGAAGGAACCAGGCGATGTCGTGAAGATTGCAGGTGAAGGTGAAGCTTGTCGCTGCAGCCAGGAGGACCAGGAACCGTCGAGGACGACCAGGACCAGGAGGCGAGCTGTCCCACGAAGGCTCTTGCTGTCGGCGGCGTCGAAGTTGGACTAGGACTCACCAAGCCTTGGCAAGCGGAACCCACGAAGAACGAAGGACTTGCTTCTGGTGCAGACCAGGAAGGTCTGGGGTGCTTCTTCTTTGCAGAGAAGCGGGAGCCAGTCTGGAGGAGCCAAACCAGCGCAGAAGATTTCAGGGTGCGTCGTCACAGAGGCCACTAGCCAGCGGGCAAGCAACCGGACAGACGCGGCAAGCAGGAAAATGCTGAAGGGCCCCACGCAGGACTCGTGGAGTGTGGGGGGCTGATCTTCGGTGCAGATGGTGCTTGGGGTTGGGGCTTCTCAATCCCCGGTGCACAACTTCGAGGGTACCTCAGAAGCTGCGCTGTAAGTTACTAGCCACTTTTCCCAGGTAGCCGGTCCCACGTCGCTCATCGCCTCCACGGATCTCAGCTCTGCTGCAGATGTGGATGAGGGTCGGAGAAGTCTGGAAGTCAAGGCTCTGGTCGGGCTCTGCAGTCGGTTCCTCGTAGAACGGTCGCAAAGCAAAGGGTAGTCTCTTGATGGTGCCTGTTTGCACAGGGTAGCCACTCCTTGGCTACAAGGGAGATTCTTCAGTCTTCTTCTTTCGTCGAATGTCGAAGGTCCAGAGTTTCTGTTCAGTTTTGCAGGTTCAGGATAATCTAAAGTCTTGAGGCCCAACTCCCACTCTTATACTAATCTGGGGGGCTGGGATACCTGCTAGGTCACGCCTTATGGGTGGGACCTGGGAGGGGGTGGTTACACCCACTTCCCTTTGTCCAGTTTCGCGCTGGGGCTGGAGTGCCCCAGCGCCGGTTTGAACTGGACTATGCAAGGAACACCTTGTGTGCCCCAGGCATGTCTCATTCCTTTCAGCCCACCCTGCCCCAATACACTAAAGGCTGTCTGGGGAGGTGCTAGCACCTCCCCAAGCAGGAAACCTATTGTCCAGGCCTCCCTGGCTGGGATCACTCCCAGCTGCAGGAGGTCAGACTTGTGTCGTGGCAGCAGCATCCATTTTGTGATGCTGAGGCTTTGGTCAGAGGCTAACAGTTGAAGTATGATTTTAACATGCCTTTCCCTCTAGAAGGGGGGAATAATCTTCTCATGTCCAGAAATGGCATGGGGGTATTATTCCCTAGTGTTAGACACCTTACACGACATGTTTTGATAAAGCCAAACCATAGTTACCATAACCGTCTAAGATTATAAGGCACTTTAAGAGTATATGGTAGGCTATATCATAGAACAGCTATAAGGACAAGGTTCCGAAAGCTGCAGACAGGCTCAGCTCATGCTAGAGCACCATCTCACATGTTACCAAGCACTCTGCCTCCAGGATTGTCAAGGCCTGCCATAGGAGTGACTGATAGGTACACATGTGTCTATATGTAAGTGAGGTATAGGAATACTACACCTAAGCAAGGGGTGATTACACGACCTTGCCCCAGCTGAGTGATCAGCCAGTTGTGTCAAAATGGAAGGCCAGGCCAGGGGTGGCATAATACATGCTGCTGCCCCTGGTAGGCCTAGGGTACACCTATGCCCTGGGTACCTAGGGTACACTGTACAGGGGCCAATAAGGTGATCCTATCCAAATGGGTTATGCACCTAAAGTACATAGTATTAATTTAGAGAGAGAACAGCAGGGCTGTGGGTCTGATTAGCAGGCCCACAGCCACATCTAAGTCGAAAACCAGTAAAGCAAAAGCAAAAAGTGGGGGTGAACATAGAAAGCAGACCCTACTCTCCTACACAACCCCCCCAAACTTAGGGACATTAAACTAACCTTGACCAGTTGAGTCTTCATGTTCTAAGTGGAAATATCTGGAGAGTCCATCTGCATTGGCATGGTCAGTCCCAGGTCTATGTTCCACTGTGAAGTCCATCCCCTGTAGGGAAATGGACCACCTAAGAAGTTTGGGATTTTCACCCTTCATCTGATTTAGCCACAAGAGGGGCTTATGGTCTGTCTGAATCTTGAAGTGAGTGCCAAACAAGTATGGCCTCAGCTTCTTCAGGGCCCAAACCACAGCAAAGGCCTCCCTCTCAATAGCTGACCAACGTTTCTCTCTAGGGGTCAGCCTTCTACTTATAAAAGCAATGGGCTGGTCTTGACCATCTACATTCAGTTGTGAAAGAACAGCTCCCACACCTAACTCAGAAGCATCTGTCTGGACAATGAACTCTTTGGAGTAGTCTGGACTTTTCAGAATAGGTGCACTGCACATGGCCTGCTTCAGGTCATCAAATGCTTTTTGACAGCTTACTGTCCACTGAACTTTCTTTGGCATCTTCTTGGAGGTCAAGTCATTAAGTGGTGTCACTATGGACCCATAGTTCTTAACAAACTTTCTGTAGTACCCAGTCAGGCCCAAGAAAGCTCTGACCTGAGTCTGGGTAGTTGGAGGAGCCCAGTCCTTTATGGTCTGGATCTTGCTCTCCAGTGGTTGAACCTGACCCCCACCAACTAGGTGGCCCGGGTATACAACCTTGCTCTGCCCTATCTGGCACTTAGTGGCCTTGATAGTGAGGCCTGCCTTTTGCAGGGCCTCTAAAACATTCCTCAGGTGGACCAGGTGATCCTCCCAGGTGGAGCTAAAGACAGCAATATCATCAAGATAAGCTGCACAATAATCATCCAACCCAGTAAGGACTTGATTCACCAGCCTTTGGAAAGTGGCAGGTGCATTCTTCAAACCAAAGGGCATTACCACAAATTGATAATGTCCTCCTGGGGTCGAGAAAGCAGTTTTGGCCTTTGCACTCTCAGCTAGTCTGATTTGCCAGTAGCCTGCTGTTAGGTCAAATGTGCTCAAAAACTTAGCAGCTGCCAGTCTGTCAATGAGCTCATCTGCCCTAGGTATTGGGTGGGCATCTGTCCTAGTGACAGCATTGAGACCTCTGTAATCCACGCAAAACCTCATCTCTCTCTTACCATCTTGGGTGTGAGGTTTTGGCACAAGAACTACAGGACTAGCCCAAGGGCTCTCTGAAGGTTCAATGACTCCCAGCTCCAACATCTTTTGTACCTCAACTTTTATGCAGTCCCTGACATGGTCAGGTTGCCTGTAGATTTTACTCTTCACAGGCAGACTGTCACCAGTGTCCACCTCATGGGTGCACCAGTTTGTCTGACTTGGGGTCAGAGAGAACATATGTCTGTAGGATTGCAGAACCTGTCTGCAGTCCTGTTGCTGATGGACAGTGAGGCTGTCAGAAAAGACCACACCATCAACTGAGCCATCATCAGGGTTCTGAGTCAACAGGTCTGGGAGAGGGTCACTCTCTTCCTCCTGCCCCTCATCTGTAGCCATGAGTAGCCCCATGTCTGCCCTGTCAACATATGCCTTCAATCTGTTGACATGAAGCACCCTGTGGGGGCTTCTGGGAGTCCCAAGGTCCACCAAGTAGGTGACTTCTCCCTTTTTCTCAACAATAGTGTGGGGTCCAGACCATGTGTCTTGGAGTGCTGCTGGGGCCACTGGCTCCAACACCCACACTTTCTGTCCTGGCTGGTAAACAGTCAGTACAGCCTTTTGGTCATGCCAAGCTTTTTGGAGTTCTTGGCTTGCCTCAAGGTTTTTAGAAGCCTTCTTCATATACTCTGCCATCCTGGAGCGGAGACCAAGTACATCATCCACTATGTCTAGTTTGGGTTGTCTGAGAGGTCTCTCCCATCCTTCCTTCACCAAACACAGGGGTCCTCTTACAGGATGCCCAAACAAAAGCTCAAAAGGGCTGTAGCCAACCCCCTTTTGTGGGACGTCTCTGTAAGCAAACAGAAGGCAGGGTAAAAGGATGTCCCATCTTCGCCTAAGCTTGTCTGGTAATCCTTTTATCATTCCCTTTAGGGTCTTGTTGAATCTCTCAACAAGCCCATTGCACTGTGGGTGATAGGGTGTGGTGAACTTATAGTTGACACCACACTCCTTCCACATTGCAGTCAAGTATCCTGACATAAAGTTGGTACCTCTGTCAGAAATGACCTCCTTTGGAAAGCCCACTCTGGAGAATACTCCAAGCAGGGCCCTTGCCACAACAGGAGCTGTTGTGGTCCTCAGGGGAATTGCTTCTGGGTACCTGGTGGCATGGTCCACTATCACCAGTATGAATCTGTTCCCAGATGCTGTTTGTGGGTCCAATGGTCCTACAATATCTATGCCCACTCTTTCAAAGGGGACCCCCACCACAGGTAGTGGTATGAGGGGGGCCTTTGTGGTGCCACCTGATTTGCCACTGGCTTGGCAGGTGACACAGGAGCGACAAAACTCCTTAGTATCTTCTGACATATGGGGCCAGTGAAAGTGAGGGACAAGCCTGTCCCAAGTCTTGTTCTGGCCTAAATGTCCTGCAAGGGGAATATCATGGGCCAAGGTTAGAAGGAAGCCTCTGAACTTCAGTGGTATGACCAACCTCCTGGATGCACCAGGCTTGGGGTCTCTAGCCTCTGAATACAGTAGCCCTTCATCCCAATACACTCTATGGGTACCTTGAGCATTCCCTGCAGCCTCAGCAGCAGCCAGCTGTCTGAGGGGTTCAAGAGAGGGGCAGTCTAATTGAGCCTGCCTCAGATCTGCCCTGGAAGGTCCCCCTGTCCCAAGAAACTCAACCTGATCAGGTTCAAGTTCTTCTAGGACAGTTCCTTCAGGGCTCTCAGAATCATCCTCCTGGGAGGGCTGATCCACCACCTGAGGCAGGGGGGAAGGCACAGCCTTAACCCTACTGCTCTTTCTCTTGGGTTGTGACTGGTCCATAGTTTCAGGATCCAGCACTTGTTCAGTGTTGCACTTGTTGGCCTGTGACCTGGTCACAGCAAGGACATGTGCATCTATCCCCAGCATTTCTGCATGGGTCCTATACTCCACTTCAGACCAAACTGAAGTTTCAAGATCATTGCCCAGTAAACACTCTACAGGAAGGTCTGAACTAACAACAACTTTCTTGAGGCCAGTTACCCCTCCCCAGGAGAAGTTAACAATAGCCACACTATGGGAGGTAGTGGCATTGCTAGCGTTGGTCACTAGGTAATTCTCACCTAGTATGATCTGTCCAGGGTCCACAAAAGCAGGTGTCACCATTGTGACACTAGCTCCAGTGTCCCTGTAGGCCTGAGCCATTCTTTGGTGAGAATTACCTAGTGACCAACGCTAGCAATGCCACTACCTCCCATAGTGTGGCTATTGTTAACTTCTCCTGGGAACTTCTCACAGATATCTTCTCATTCAGGGTTAAGTCTACGCTAGTTGTTGTGTTCCCCAAAAGTGTACTAACTCCTTGTTGTTGTAGGAGTTTATCAATATAGTCTTCACTGTAGGACAAGGTCTCAGACATAGTCTAACCTAATCCTCTACAATTGCAAACAATTATTACAAAACAACATGAATTACACATAAACCCTCGCAGGACTTGCCTGCACAAAGGTAGCCATTACAAAAAATGGGGTTTTCCCAAGAAAATCAGGGACCTGGGAATCGAATTAATACAACAAACAATGGTCCTGACTCAATACTTAGCGAATCAGCAGTATGTCATCCAGTTAGTTCTTTGTTAAATTTAGAGCTAAATAACATTTCGCAAAGCTCAAAAAAACTCAATTTTGACACTTCACCATGAAGCGATACAACATCCACTATTTGATTGAGCGATATTTATTTGATTTTTTACAACAATTTTTGATTATATAAAGTTCGGCGCATGGTTGCTCCAGAGGGAACGTGCATGAGATAAGGGTGCTGAGAAGTGAATGTGTAAGGAGAGAAATTTCAGAGAGCAATAAAGAATTAAGATAAGTAACAAAATACACGGTTTACAATTCACCGTACAAAGTGTCCTGGTCACGTGTCAACGAATACAGTCACAATTTTATGTACAGAATCCAATTCATATTTTAGCACGTTGGGTGAGGGACGTGTACCAGGCTCATTTATGAGGGGGTGTCGACGTTTCGACCCGTCTTGGGGTACAAAGGTAATTTGATGCCTTGACCATGCGGGTCTTCTTCGGGACAACAAGGGAAGAGGGGCAACCTGACGAAGTCCTCAGCTTGGCTTAAGGGTCTAGAAAAGGGGGCAAAACAGATGATCAGGATGTTGCATCGCTGATGCAATTAACACCTGCCAATGCGGGTGTATGCTTACCTAGCGTGAATCCAGGGGTGATTCAAACATGGATCGCTAGTGGCAATAATTCAATGACCATGCGTGTGGTCTGGTCGGATTATATTTCACAGACACTGGAACTGAAATTAGACAAAATGAACAGTGTGAGAGCCGAGCGGCAACCTGCTCGCTCTGATACGAAGGTGGGGGCTTAAAAAGGTATAAAAAACACCGTACCTGCAATGCGGACTCAATCCGTTCTGCAGTGTATCACAGGGAAAAGGACTTCAACTTAGTATTGAGTCAGGACCATTGTTTGTTGTATTAAAGGTGGGACAACGGGCGGAACAGGCAGGGCAGGTGCTAATAATAAAGGTGCATTCGCTCCGGGGGCAGGCGGTAATCCAAAAGGTACATTAGCTCCCTGTGCATAGGGCGGTGGTAATCTCAACAAATGGGACATTAATGGATCCTTCTCAGGGTCCACATTTTTCTCCGTAGGGGAAGTTGGCAACACTGGATAACATTTATCTACCGCCATACGATGTTGCCTATCAGAGACCTCAATCGCATGATCGGTTTCATTATTTTTAAACTGTTGCGCAGCTTGCAAAATAGACATATCCCTCATATCCCTTTTAGCTTGTTTTATTTCTTTCTGTTTGGCCTCCTTACGCCATAGGCGAAAAGAGTCAAACATAGCCGGCCGGGCTTTTCGTTTAAACAAAGTGTTCTCCAAATTATCTAAAATATTGAGATCAAAACTGCCGTTCTGTGGCCATCGTAAAACACCATCTTTCCTAGTATAACGAACCCATGCCTCATTAAAAGCTATGGGGCCAATACCATGTTTAGAATATACTTCATAAGTGGGAGTTCCGGCCGGAGGAATTGGACAAGAGTTCTCCAGTCGGGAAGCCCTATCGCGATTACAACAAAACCATTTTCCAAAATTACTGAAACCAGGCATCGCTACCACAATAGTTTCTTTACAAACTTCTAGGGGTTAATTAGTCACTTTATAGTACCAAACTGCACTCACCCCTCGGTTTCGGACTTTGCAAAAGTCGAACAAAGACAAAACAAAGACAAAGGAGTGGCCACTATACTTAACTTATCCAGATGTGTCCGTACACCAACAGAGGTCCGTCTGATGTCTCGCGATACAAATTACCAAAGGGAGCCAAAGCGTGGCCGCAGTCAGGACAGCAGGTCTTTTCAGCCGTTGGGAGGGAGAAGCCACACGGTAAAAAACCTTCGGTCCACTTATGACATGCAGGGGTCGATCACGTGGTGCGCGTCCTCCGGAATTTCCTTGCGGGGCTCCTCACAATCCTCGGGCTGGACCCACGACCTCTGAAGCGGCCTCACAGAGGGCACCAAAAGTTGTCCTGAAGAATACCCGCATGGTCAAGGCATCAAATTACCTTTGTACCCCAAGACGGGTCGAAACGTCGACACCCCCTCATAAATGAGCCTGGTACACGTCCCTCACCCAACGTGCTAAAATATGAATTGGATTCTGTACATAAAATTGTGACTGTATTCGTTGACATGTGACCAGGACACTTTGTACCGTGAATTGTAAACCGTGTATTTTGTTACTTATCTTAATTCTTTATTGCTCTCTGAAATTTCTCTCCTTACACATTCACTTCTCAGCACCCTTATCTCATGCACGTTCCCTCTGGAGCAACCATGCGCCGAACTTTATATAATCAAAAATTGTTGTAAAAAATCAAATAAATATCGCTCAATCAAATAGTGGATGTTGTATCGCTTCATGGTGAAGTGTCAAAATTGAGTTTTTTTGAGCTTTGCGAAATGTTATTTAGCTCTAAATTTAACAAAGAACTAACTGGATGACATACTGCTGATTCGCTAAGTATTGAGTCAGGACCATTGTTTGTTGTATTAATTCGATTCCCAGGTCCCTGATTTTCTTGGGAAAACCCCATTTTTTGTAATGGCTACCGTTGTCCCACCTGTCGCTCCCCAACCGGTTCCTGCACCCCCACCACAGCTTTCCCCGGCATTGCCGAGCTCTCCCTTACCTTCGGCTCCCTCCGTAAATGTTACTTCCTCTTCTGCCCCGCCTAATATTCTGTCCCCTGTTCTAATGACGAATTCTCCCTTCGCTCGGAGGCGAATGATCGATACCGTTTCTGGCCTTTTGTCCCCTCTCTTTGGGACATTTCAAATGACCCCGGTTCCTCCTCGTAGACAAACTCGTAGTCAGCTACCAGGTCCGGAGGAACGGGAAGTGCTAGACCTTCAAGCCCGAAGGTGGATCACGAATGGCCCCCAGTATCGTGTGCAAGATATTATGGTCACCTTTCAGCAGTGGGAGGCACCAACGCAGAGATATGTTTTTGATATTATGTGTAACATTTTAAGTCAAGAGTGGGAGGATATGGGTTTGGGACGAGCCCCTCAGGGCCTGCTCGATGTACAGGCCGAGTCTGATAGAGGGCTGATTGTGGGCGCAGAGGTCGAGGACGCGGTAGGAAGGCTTGTCACTTTTAGAACGATGCTTGCCTGCCGGTCCTTGCCGAAACGCGATTCCTCCGTCAGGCGAAAATTAAAGCACTATCCCATGAGAGAGGTTCCCCCAGTGTGGAGAGAGGAGGTTGCAGCTCAGGGTGCTAATCCTCTTATACCTGCTCACTTTCAACGCGTGTGGGTACACGTTCCGTGGAAGCGATCTGAGGTATTGGCCCTGAAACAGTCGTTACCGGACCCCCGTAAAAATCCTGCTGGGTACTACAAAGAGTTGTCCCAAACTGTTGATGCATGTATTATGAATTTGGCCGATATAGACATGCTAATGGGTAATGTGGTCCCACAACCGTTATGGGCTAGGATTCGGAAGGAGGACCATGTAGGGGAACTGGGGGGTGATTGGGCTGCCATGCTCGCCGCGGACAGACTCCAAGTGGGTGGTGCCAAACCTGAGCTTCTAATTACAGAACTCCCAGCTAGGATCATTACCTTACTAAAGACTATGATGCCCCCTCTGCGAGTTAATTGGGATAAGTTAGCAGCTTGTAAGCAGAAAGCGGAGTAAAACGTCTCTGATTTCTTCACTCGTTTCGAGGAGACGTTCATCGATCATAGTGGTCAGGATATGAGCACGGAAGGTGGCCAACGATTGTTTGTAGACAAATTTGTGTCTAATTTGGTTCCGGAAATATCTAATAAGTTGAAGAATTCCGAAAGCGCGTGGGCGGTTTCCTCTTCGGCCCAGATATTGGCTACTGCCCAGTATTATGAAAATAGGGATAAAGAGGAAAGAGAGAAACTTGATAAAAAGACCAAAGAGTTGAAAACAAAATTTCTTTTACAACAAGCTTATCCTCCTCGCCCTGCCCAACGTGAATATCAGCCATCTCCACAATTCCAGAGACAGTTGCAGAGGTCTGGGCCTTTCGTTCCCCGACCCCCACTGGGCCAAAATCAATGCGCTTATTGTAAAGAAGAAGGCCATTTAAAGTATAATTGCCCAGCTTTGTTACAGCGCACGAGCGGTATTTCCGCGTCACGAGGCCAGAGTGGTTATCAGTCAGCACCAAGAGGTAGAGGACGAGGTACGCCACCTAATAACCAACGTTCCATGCCCCCTGGAAACTTCACGAATTATTTTGACCAGCAAAATGTTCAGTCTACCAACTATTACAACAGTGATTACTATACTGAGGATGAGAGTCAGAATTCCCAACCTAGCTAGGACAGCCATGGACAAAGTGAGGGAGTAGTATCAGTTCCAGTGGACCAAAGTGGGCCTTATGTTGATGTGGAAGCACTAGGTGTTACAGAGCCATTCCTATTAGACACTGGTGCAACAAAGAGCTCTATGATTCACTCTAAACTCCCTGGGGCACCTTTGTCTGGCTGTACAAATGTTTCTGTAGGTTTTTCTGGCGCCCCAGTCCAAAACCCAGTTTCATGCCCTTTGCCCATTTCAATAGGTCCTTATAAATTGGAGGTCCCGCTCCTTTTAACAAATGGTTGTGGTGAAAATTTGTTGGGCTTGGATTTACTGAAGAGATTGTATGCAACATAACACTGTCCCCCTTCTGGTGTACGTCTTACCTTAGGTAAGAAATTGACTTCACCGATGTACTTTTCTAAAGATCAGCTTCCCCCTGAATTACAATCTCTTCCAGCCACCCTCTGGGCCACCGGCCCTAATGATGTGGGCCTCCTGCGGATTCCTGCCTACATTGTAACACTCAAGCCTAATACTAAATTTCCTCGCATTCCACAGTATAAAATTTCCAGTGACGGCGAAAAAGCTCTTTTGACTGTAGTTCATGATTTGGTACAAAACGATGTGGTTGAAGAGACTAGGGGAAATGTATGCAATAGCCCTGTTCTGCCTGTTTTTAAACTAACCAACCCTTCTCAGCCATCTGTCTACCGTTTTGTGATTGATCTCAGAGAGGTCAACAAGATTGTGATACATCAATTGCCTGTTGTACCGGATATTAATGCCCTGCTGACGATGATACCAGCCTCACCTTCCTGGTTTTCCGTCATTGACCTCAAAAATGCTTTCTTCAGCATTCCCATTGCTGAGGAAAGTAGGGATATTTTTGGCTTCTCCTTAGCAGGCCGAAGCTTCCGGTTCAAGCGAGCTCCTCAAGGCTATTGCGAGAGCCGCTCCATTTATGGTCAAGCATTGAAATCGCAGCTCGATACTTTGTGTCTACCACAAGGGGCCACTCTCATTCAATATGTGGATGACCTGTTGGTTGCAGCAGATTCTGAAGACACTTGTAAAAAGGCTACCATTTCGCTGCTATGCCACTTATCTGACCACAACCACAAGGTTTCACCATCAAAATTGCAATATTGCTGCCAAGAGGTTACCTACCTAGGTCATCTCTTGTCAAAGGAGGGACGGCGATTGACCCCAGAACGTATCCAAGCAATTGCCCAAATGCCTATTCCATGTACGCAAAGAGAGGTGCGTGCCTTTTTAGGTATTACCTCTTATTGTAGACAATGGATCCCCAATTTTTCCCTCCTGGCAAAACCCTTGTTGGCACTCACTCTTAAAGATACACCACACCCGCTTCCATGGACTGCGGAATGTCAGAAAAGTTTCACTGATTTACGCACTGCCTTGTGCTCTGCCCCTGTGTTAGGTACTCCTGATTACAGTAAGCCTTTCACACTCTATGTTCATGAGAATGAAGGTTGGGCGTTATCAGTTTTAACGCAACGATTTGGGGACAAGCAACGCCCCTGTGCCTATTTTTCGGCCACGTTACATCCAGTGGCCAAGGCATTACCTAGCTGTTTGAGGGCTACAGCAGCAGCGGCAGTTTCCAGTCGCCAGTCTGCTGGATTGGTATTAGACAATACCCTTATGGCCATGGTACCGCATGCTGTAGACACCCTCCTAAATAGAACAAAGACTCAACACCTAACGAGTGCACGCCTTTCGGGGTACGAATTGACGCTCTTGGCTAGCCACATACACATTAAGCGATGTAATACCTTGAACCCAGCAACATTGCTGCCAATTCCAGTAGCAAATGAAACTCAGGAGCAACACGACTGCTTCCTCCGCACGGAGGAAGAGACAAAAGGCAGAGTTGACTTAAAGGATACTCCACTCCTGGACCCGGATGGGACCTTATGGGTGGACGGTTCTTGTTTTAAGCTTCCCAATGGTGAAACAACCTCAGCCTATGCAGTCACTACCTTATACACTATTGTAGAAACAGCGCGTATTATACATAACTCAGCCCAGGCAGCTGAATTGATAGCACTGACTAGAGCTTGCGTGTTGGCTGAAGGAAAAAGGGTGAATGTGTACACTGATAGTCAGTATGCGTTTGGAGTGGCCAATACTTTTGGCCGCCTGTGGAAGGAAAGAGGGTTTCTCACATCCCATGGCACTAAGATACAGCATGGCCAATTAGTAAATGACCTCCTTGAATCGCTCACCTTGCCCACTCAGATAGCGATTGTGAAGTGTAGCGCACATAAGAAGATCACTGATGATGTAGGTCAAGGAAACGCTTTTGCAGACCACATAGCGAAAGAGACAGCTAGAGACACTACAAGCCGCATGTATTTGTATTTGTATTTTTTGGATATTTGTAAAGCGCAAACTTTCGCTCCGAAGGGAGCATCATGGCGCTGAGCGTGCGTATAGGGATCAGAAGATGAAAAATCTAGATTGCTGCCAGCACAGAGATATCAGATTGCTGGTAAACCCAGGTCTTCAGTTGTTTCCTAAAGAGGTGCTCGGTCTCGATCAGTCTGAGGCTTAAGGGCAGTTTGTTCCAGGCCCTAGCTGCTAGGACTGTAAAGGTTCTTCCACCCCTGGTTTGGTATTTGTATCTCGGAATCCTGGTGAGGTTAGCACCTGAAGATCGCAAGCATCGTGCGGGATTATAATGAATAAAACGTTTGACGAGGTATTTAGGACCTATATTTTTCAAAGATTTAAAAACTGTAAGTAAAAGTTTAAAAAGGATTCTCTTGTGCAGTGGCAGCCAATGAAGGGAATTTAATGCAGTTGAGGCTGAGGACCTCCTGGGCAGTTTTAGCACCAGTCTTGCCGCCGCATGCTGTACACTTTGCAACTTCTTCAAGGTGGACTTTTTCACTCCTGCCATCAACCCATTACAGTAATCGAGTCGGGAAAGTATCAATGCTACCACGACAGATTTCCTGGAGGCAATGGGGAGGAAGTCAAAGAATTTCTTTAAGGATTTAATAAGACCGAAACAGCCCCCGGGCATAATCCTGACATGATCGTCAAAGGATAGAGTTACATCAAATTGCACACCCAGATTGCGCGCAGCAGACACTGCACTAGGTGGGGCCTCTGAGTCTTTGGGCCACCAATCCTTCGGGCAAAAGAGTAGGTCCTGGCCCAATGGTAAAATTTCAGTTTTACCACTGTTGCACCTCAAGTGGTTTTTATTCAACCACTGAAATACCTCCGTGAGACAATTCTGAAACCGGGGCTCTGCACCCGAGTGGTTTTTGTCAATAGAGACGACAAGTTGGGTGTCGTCGGCATATGATGTAACGAGGATCCCATGAGATTCTATCACAGTGAGAAGGGGTGCCATATATATGTTGAAAAGGAGTGGGCTTAATATGGACCCCTGCGGTACTCCCGATGTAATGGTTTTATCACAGACAGAGCTCTTGAGGCAAAAAGCCGAGAGCCAGGATAACTTTTAGTTGGAAAGATTTACTTTTTAAATTGTTTACTGTGTGAATACTGTGTTTTTTTAAAAGTCGTTTTACCTTAGATCACTCGAGGACTGCCTCGCTTCGCCGCACAGCTGATTCAGGCGCTGTAGCGGGCTGCAGGGTAACCGCCGGGAACTCCCGGGCTCCGCCCACCGAATAGGCCACGCCCCCCCCCCCCCGTGATTATAACTAGGCGTGCTCAGCGGCCAGCGCTGCTCACAGACAGAGCTCTTGAGGCGAAAAGCCGAGAGCCAGGATAACTTTTAGTTGGAAAGATTTACTTTTTAAATTGTTTACTGTGTGAATACTGTGTTTTTTTAAAAGTCGTTTTACCTTAGATCACTCGAGGACTGCCTCGCTTCGCCGCACAGCTGATTCAGGCGCTGTAGCGGGCTGCAGGGTAACCGCCGGGAACTCCCGGGCTCCGCCCACCGAATAGGCCACGCCCCCCCCGTGATTATAACTAGGCGTGCTCAGCGGCCAGCGCTGCTCACAGACAGAGCTCTTGAGGCGAAAAGCCGAGAGCCAGGATAACTTTTAGTTGGAAAGATTTACTTTTTAAATTGTTTACTGTGTGAATACTGTGTTTTTTTGAAAGTCATTTTACCTTAGATCACTCGAGGACTGCCTCGCTTCGCCGCACAGCTGATTCAGGCGCTGTAGCAGGCTGCAGGGTAACCGCCGGGAACTCCCGGGCTCCGCCCACCGAATAGGCCACGCCCCATCCCTCTGGTATAAACAATGTGCAGCTTCCGGAAGCGCAGCGGACGGGCGCAGCGGGCGCGCCGGCGGTGCGCCGAAGGCGCGCCAAAGGCAAGCCCGTCTGCGCCCGTCCGCGACCAGACGGGACCAGGGGCAACAACCCCTGCCCCTAACGCCCCCCAGGTCAATACCTACAGCTCGGTGGCCATCCAGAATATGAGGTACACTACAGCTGCCTTATGCCCACACTCCTATTTCCCAGCTGATCTCCCTGCTCGATGCCCCGGCTGCAAACACTCATTCGATAATATTGTATTGCCACCCACGTTACAGGAATACCATATGTACGCGCTTAACTGTCGATCCTTACCGCGACACAGCACCCAAATTGCATTACTATTAGAGGAGCTCAACCCAGATGCCATCTTCCTTACGGAGACATGGCTCACGTCTCACTCAGAACCAGATATAGTCTCTGCCTTACCCTCCGGGTTCCAAATTCACAGACTAGACCGGATTAAGGGGAGAGGCGGCGGCCTGGCTATCATTTTAAAAGACAAGTATTGTTGTCGCATTGCTACCGAAGCTATTCCTGAGTGCAAAAGCTTAGCGTTCAGCATTTATTTTACTGCGAACACCTCCTTTACTGGTACTTTGATTTATCGGCCCCCAGAACCAGCCAAGCTGTTTCATAAATCCTTACCAGACATACTAGCCAACCGAATTTTAACCTCTGCTAATTACACGGTCCTAGGAGATTTTAACTTTCATTTTAACTCTCTCACAGATCCTATCGCCAGGGAATTAATTGACGATCTTGCAGCTCTTCAGTTGATCCAGCTTGTTACAGCCCCCACCCATGAAAAGGGTAATCTTCTAGACCCAATATTTAGCAACTGCACCAAGCTAATAGTGGGGCAACCTACTCGTCTCCCCTGGTCGGACCATTTTTTGGTCCCTTTGTCCTGGCTCACCGATAAGTCTTACTCATCCACCCCCCAATCGGTAACCAAGCGCAACTGGAAAAAACTCCCTATAGAACAATGGGTAACTAACCTAGAGCGCTCCTGCCCACCACCCTGCATAGATCCCAACCAAGCAAATAAAAATTATGAGAGTTGGGTCAGGGATTCACTTGACACTATTCTTCCTCTACGGAAATCCACTCCAAAGAGGACACACAAAACTGCACCTTGGTTTTCAGACACCTTGAGAGACCAAAAGCGCCTCTGTAGGAAAAAAGAGAGAGCCTGGCGACTTGATTTCCACCCTGACAAAAAATCCCAATATAAAGAGGCAATCAAAACCTATAGAAATGGGATCAGGGCAGCGCAGGCCTCTTACTTTGCTGACAAAATTACAGCAGCCAATTCAAAACCCAAGGAGATTTTCCATATAGTAAAAAATTGCATCAAAGCAAACACTGCCCCTCCCTTGACAAAAACGCCGGAACAGTGTAACGAGTTAGCAGATTTCTTTCAGAACAAAGTCTCTCAAATATACTCTTCCTTTCCGACAGTAGCCAATAACTTAGGAACTTCCAACCATGCTCTTCTGAGCACTGCCCCCTCCTCAGACCAGTCTACTCTGGAACGCTTCTCTCTACTAGACCTGGACACCCTTCACAAACTGGCACGGCTAGTTAAATCTGGCTCCCCCTGTGACCCGGCCCCTCCGGAGACACTACTCCAGGCTAGCCATTCTATACTTCCCGTGGTACTAGATCTACTCAACTCTTCCATCGCCTCCTGCACTGTACCCACCGGATGGAAGAGAGCCATGGTTCGGGCGTTGCTAAAAAAAAAACACCCTCAATCCAGAAGACCACTCCAGCTACCGCCCAATCTCCTTACTCCCCTGGGTAAGTAAGGTGCTGGAGAAGCACATAAATATCCAACTAGTACAATTTCTGGAAAACAATCTGCTCCTGGACCTTACCCAGACAGGTTTTAGGCCTAAGCACGGCACTGAAACGGCCTTGCTTGCAATTATCGAAGAGTCGCGAAAGATATTAGATCAGGGAGGATCAGTGGCAGTGATCCTCCTTGATCTAAGCGCGGCTTTCGACACGGTGAGCCACGCCACCTTGTTGAACCGCCTGTGCAACATTGGTGTCACAGGCGATGCTTTGAGATGGTTTGAGTCTTTCCTTAACAACAGATCTTTCCAGATCTTTGACGGGGATTCACTATCACCCAGTAAATCGCTGATCTGTGGAGTACCGCAGGGCTCCTCATTGAGCCCTGCGTTGTTTAATGTATACATGGGGCCACTGGCTGGGATCGTCAAACCACACGGTATTAAAATTGTATCGTATGCCGACGATACCCAGCTAGTGGTCTCATTGGCACAAGAGGGTACCAAACAATCGTCAGGAGGTCTGTTGAAATGTCTCGAGGATGTTAAGGAGTGGATGACACTCTCCTCCTTAAAACTTAATGGAGACAAAACTGAGCTCATGCTCCTGGGCTCAGCATCCCCAGTGTCTCTCATCCCCCTCTGGCCTCCCTGCTTGGGTACCCCCCCAACTCCCAAGGACAGCGTAAAAAGCCTAGGAGTTTGGCTTGACAAAACCCTTTCCTTCTCCACTCAGGCCACCAAACTATCTGCCACATGCTTTGGCCTACTAAGAACATTAAGGAAAGTTCTCCCTCTCCTACCAATGGATGCTAAACAAGTGGCAATACAGGGCCTGATTCTATCCCGGCTAGACTTGAACAATGCCCTGTATGTTGGAGCCCCAGAGAAGACCCTGCGTAAGTTACAGGTGGTACAAAACTGTGCGGCCCGCACCCTGTTACAGATTCCGCGGACTCAGTCAGCAAAACCTGCAATGAACAGTCTACACTGGCTTCCAGTGAGACAAAGAGTGGCATTCAAGGCTCTCTGTATTGCCCACCGGGCTTTCTGGAAGTCGGGCCCAGCCATCATCGATAATCTAATCACGCAATACCACCCTAACAGAAACCTTAGATCTACGGAGGCCTTCCTGGCTGTGGTACCCAGAGTCAGGAGAGCTAGGTCCGGAGGCAGGATGTTCTCCTTAAACGCCTCTAAGATGTGGAACTCACTCCCTTTATACCTCCGGACTAATTCAAACCTACTCTCCTTCCGCAAACAATTGAAAACCTACTTGTTTGCGAGGTCCACCGAACTTTAAAACCCATCCGCCATATTCAGTTCTGTCTGATGTTTCAGCGCTTGGACGCCCTTGGGCAGCAACCGCGCTATATAAATGACAATCCAATACAATACAATATCACTGGATAGGTGAGGGCCCAAAGATATAGATTGGGACCTATTGGACAAAAAGGATTTTATCCATGCTAAGGCTGTGTCTGTCACACCGATCTCTCGCATCCTGTTAATCAAGATAACATGAGAGATAGTATTGAATGCTGCTGTTAGGTCGAGCAGGATGAGGACGGCTTGCCTTCCTTCATCCTGCAGGAACTTGATGGAATCAGAGAGTTCTATCAAGGCCGTTTCGGTGGAGTGGCTAGGGCGAAACCCAGATTGCTGGGGGTGAAGAATGTTATGGTTTTCCACGAAAGCTTTTAATTCCCAGTGCACAATCTGTTCAGTGATCTTTCCTAGAACAGGCAGAAGTGAGATAGGGCGCATATTCGTAAGGTCCGTTGGAGATTTATTCTGCTTTTTCATCAATGGTTTCACGATGGCCTTTTTCCATTCATTAGGCACTATCCCTGATTCTAAGGATGCGTTTATGATGGTGTTGATGGTAGGGTTGACCACCTCGATTAGGTGATGCAGGATGCGAGGAGGACAGGAGTCGGTTGGTGCTCCTGATTTGCAGGCCAAGATCGCCTTACGGGTCTGTTGGAGGGAGACAGGTTGGAAATTGCGAAGGGAATGGTGGTTGTCAACTGTCTGTTTTGGGGGGCGCAGAATAGAGGAAATCAGAGGAGGTGGAAAGTCCTTTTGGATTTTTGCAATTTTTTCCTCAAAGAAATCTGCAATTTGGTTACACAAAGTTTCGGAAGGCGGGATTTCGGGCTGGAGAGCTTTGGGGTGAGTAAAGGATTTGACTATGGAGAAGACGGTTTTTTGCTTCTGATGGGCATCGTTAATAGCTTTTGTGTAGTACGCCTTTTTGGCATCCTTTATGCTAGAGAGGTATAATTTCCTCTGTTGAACATAAAGGGCTCTTGAGGCCACGTCGTATGTTTTCCTCCATTTCCTTTCTTTTATTCTACAAAGTGGATGGCTCTCAGTTAGGGCCTGGGTATACCAAGGGGCTTCCTTTTAAGGCAGTTCATGCGATCGCCTTTAGGGTCAGAATTATCTGAGATGATCTGATCCATCCAGACGTGGAAATTGCGAGAATCGACCGAAACATCTCCCGTCAGTTTAGGGGCCGTGGCCAGTGGTTGGGTATCGGGCCTAATACGGTCAATCACCTTTCTCCAATTGAGCGAGGCGAAGGGTTGAGGGCGCTTGGTTATTAAGGAGACAAGAGCTTGTTTCTTAATGACAAAGGGAATGAAACTATGGTCAGTCCAGATTTGCGGAATGGGGGGGACGTAGTCATAGAGCTTAGGTTGGAACAGATGCTGTCGAGAGTGTGGCCAGCTAAGTGGGTAGATGAAGTTACTAGTTGGGTCAGTCCAAAGATGTTCAGGGTATGCTGGAAGCAAGTAGCATGAGGGTCGACACGCGATTCCAGATGCAAGTTCATGTCTCCTAGTAAAGTGAAATGGGGGTAGCGTAATATGAGTGACCCGAGAACTTCATCTAGGGAGTCCAGGAAGGGGATGTATGTTGTGGGCTCTGCTAGATCGGTTGCACAAGGGAGGGGATGTATGAGAATACTGTAGACAGTGTGAAAATGATCCAGGCAGAGGCCACAGAGAAATAATTGAGTACGTGGAAAGAAAGTATAGGAAGATTGGATGTGACAGGATGCTGGACAGACTTGTCAGAACATCCACGCTGGTTGTTACCAGATGCTTATGTATTCCCAGTAGTTACCATGGCACATGGTCCAGCCCATATTAGCGCTAAAGGTATATGCAAGCTTCTGGCCCCGGTATGGAAGAATGTGGGGATCCCTAAATGTGCAGACAATCTGGTTAAGCATTGTATTGTATGCTTAATGCATAAACCGGGGACGGGAACACCAACACCAGCAGGACACTTTGCTCCCCCAACTTACCCTTTTGAGGTTTTACAAATAGATTACATCCACATGGAACGATGTAACAATCTGAAGTACGTTCTTGTTGTGGTATGTGCCTTCTCCCGATGGGTAGAGGCCTATCCCCTGAAAGATAATACTGCTCTATCCACTGCAAAAGTCCTTTTGAAGGAGTTTCTGCCAAGATTTGGGTTACCAAGAGTTATCTGGAGTGTCAACGGAAGTGAGTTTGTGGGTCAGATCATGCAGAAAGTATGTGCAGGCCTTGGCATTCAGCAAAAATTCCACGCAGCAAACCATCCTCAGTCAGCAGGTTTGGTGGAATGCTATAATGGCACCCTTAAGCTTAAGCTGGCGAAAATACAAGCCAGCACGGGTCTTGCCTGGCCTGATGCCTTGCCCTTGGCTCTCTTATCCACCAGAACAACCACCCATTCCCTTATGGGACTTAGTCCTTATGAGGTTGTCTTTGGACGCCCTGCAAACGTTTGGGGAGTCCCAAGGCCAAAGAAATACTCCAAGATAGAGGATCCATTGTTGATTGACTATTTACATGATCTAACCACTAAGTTACTTGTCCTTCATCAACAGATACAAGATACTTTGCCCCAGGCTTCAACGGATCCTGGTCACACCATACGGCCGGGAGACTGGGTCTGTGTCAAAAACTTCCAGAGGTCAAAGAACTTGGAACCTCACTGGAGAGAACCTCGTCAGGTGCTCCTGACAACGCGTACTGCAGTAAAGGTGGTCGGCAAAAAGAACTGGGTACATGGGGTACATTGCAAGAAAGTGCCCCTGCCATTGCCTTATGATCAATGGGTTCATCAACAAATTAGTGACTCTGAAACCGGAAGAACACCAAAATTTGGACTATTCAGCGATGCACGCCTAGACTTTGCCGGAGCAGGACAAGACGACGACGAGGTCCTCCAGACAGCTATACCACCGGCAGTGAAATTGGACACTACTAAACCACATCTCCTTTTCCAAGAACAAACTGTGCCTGGTTCCCAGAAGTACGATTTGAGGCCCAGACTGAACAAAATACCTCAATAGTGCTTCATTGATTTTTGTCTTTATCCCGATTTCCTCATGATTGCAGGGCCGTGATCGTAAGTCTCAGAATTGTGACCCAAATGTGGCTCTAGGCCTGTGGGACTTGTAGGAAAGTATAAAGAACTACAGTCAATCACAGCTGAGTGAAGCAACCTCCCGTCACGGGCAATATTTAGAGCTGGAAATGACAGTTAACAAGGGAATGGGCAAAATACAAACAAGGAGCACAAAGCATTGTAAATTATTGCATAATCGTTTTATAGTGGTTTTAATAATATTGATTTTGATATGTATTATATTGTCTTGTATAGGATGGGGACTACATGTAATTTTTACACAGCCTTCCCCCAAAGTTACGGTTGAAATGCATACACATGGCACTCTACCACCTCATATTGAGTCAAGAAGGAGTGAATTCCGCAACAACACGTTTCCATGCTACACCAACATCAATTGGCCACTAATGCGACAAACTGTTGGGTTTGTGGTCTTCTGCCAAGTTCGGTGAATACTGGAATGCCATACATTACCCTCCCTTTTTCATTTAATGGCTCTTGTAGTGCATGGTGGGAATTGAGCGCCAGTTGGGTCTCTTCTGGAGATGGGGATACACGAGAAGTAAGGAGCTTGGGAGTACATCTATACCATTTATGTTGGCGAGACAGAAAAAGGATATATGGGACGGATAGTGAGAATTCAGAATATGCTGATCGCCAAACTAAATCTACGGATTTGTATTTTCTGCCCTCTAATAGAACCTCTCGAAAAGGACAAACTTTTCTAGTGGTACCTGGACAAGCACCATTCTGTATTAGGAAAGGAGGGTTAGAATATAAAGGTACAAGCAATTGCCAACATATTGTGACATTGAATGGGACAGATTGGCCTCGCATGGTTCCCTCACGTAATACATACTTCGTGTGTGGAAATAAGGCTTACACTTCTCTACCAGGTAATTGGAGAGGCACTTGTTACATAGCTTGGTTGTTGCCCCCTACATATATAGCAGATGCCAAGCATCATTTACAGAAAAGAGGGGTGGCGTCTGGCCAGGATACGTCAGGACAAGAAGTCGGGGATGTCTTGAAAGGACTCATTCCATTCTGGGGCTCAATAGCCAACAGTAGAGACATAAGACAACTAATTCAAGTTGTAGAAGCCACTGTCAATGAAACAGCTGGAGCTTTGAGTAACATCACTGCAGAACTCGCTGCTGACCGCCTTGTCACGCTTCAGAACAGGATGGTATTAGATATCATCCTTGCTGACCTGGGGGCGTATGCAGATTGATCGGATCTAGCTGCTGCATTTTTATTCCAGACAACGCCCCTACAGTATACCAAGCCATCTCTAAGCTACATAAGATCGCTAAGTCCGTTCACCAGGATGAAGGGAATTGGTCTCTGATGGGATGGTTTGGGGGACTACTGTTTACATGGGGATGGAAGGTTCTTACCTTTGTCGGAGCGACTTTGGCTATTCTCTTCTCATGTTGCCTTTGCCTACAATGTGGTCCAGCTATATGCGGACTCTGCGCCACCCTATGTGTTCCAAATCCGGTAGCACAGAAAGCAGCAAACACAAAGATAATGCTGCAACAACAGCTTGTAGATTTCATGGCTATTGAAGTCGATTCAGATTAACAACAGCCTCTGGCTTCTTTGCCTGAGTAATGGCGAAAGGAGGGTCTGAGGAAATTCAAAATACGGCCCCATCTTTTCTTATAACACCACTACGCTGTTGCCCTCACTCAGGCCCCTTGTACCTTCATAGCGTTTCTTTCACGTTCTATACTGGTGCACATATTACATGACCTTTCCTGTTTCCCCTAGCTAAGTCCATTCTGAGACCCGGCTCGAAGCAACTAATCCCCTAGATAACCATCTATTGACCCTTGGTGACCGTTCTCGGCCTCGCCAGTTGTTTCACGAATCACCATCTTCAACACGCAAACACGTCCTGTCGTAAATTAATTCAACCTAGGAATGGCTATGCCACCTTACCTATAGGGTCGGGGAGAGAACACGACCTTAGGGAAGGAATTTCTATTACCCATTATCCTGTATCTTGTACAAAGAATGTTTTCTTGTGGATGATTTGTATTTTTATTGCACCTTGTGCCTTGTGGGGGTTGTTGCTATAGGGGATTCAAGCGCTACAAAAGACTGTGAGCCACAAATTGAAGTGGCAGTCTCCTGAGAACCTACCACTGATGTACTTCTAGGACAACTGTACCTAGCTGCAGCTAATAAATTGAAGTTCCTATGCCAGACAGAGTGTTCCGTGTCTCTGGAATAATTTGGAAGGCGAACTCAGAAGATTTCAGGCGTACCCTGCGCTGCCGGCCTTAAAAAGCCCGGTTCTTCACCCTCTTGCAGGCCCTAACAATCCTGAGGGCAGGGTGCTTGGTTTACTATGTGAGGGGGTGCTTCTGCATGAGCAGGACCCCTCTGCAGCTGGCAGAGTCTATTCTCTGCTGCTGTTTGTGGATGCGGTTAAACCATATACTCTTAAGTGCATTATAACCTCGCGGTAAATGCTAACTTTGGAATGACTGCATCAAAACATGTCGTGTTTGGTGTCAAACAACTTGGAATCATACCCCCACACCAGTAACTGGTGTGGGAGTATGATCCCACCCATCTAGAGGGGATGACATGTACCCACTGTACTAAACGGTAGAAATCTCCTAGAGCCCTGGCATCACAAAATGGATGCCACCAGCACAGACACTGGGCTGCCCTCCTGCTGCTGACCGAAACTCGCAGTGGAGGAAGCCCAACAAAAGGTATCCTGTCACAGGGAGGTGTCACCACCTCCCAGACAGGATTTAGTGTATTGGAGCTGGGTGGGTGCACTCTTAGAGTGCTTTGAAGTCCTGCACTGGGGGAGCAGTAGGCTCCTCTGTGCATATTCCAGCTCAAACCGGTTCAGGGGCTACCTGCCCCTGCTCTGGCGTGAAACTGGACAAAGGGAAGTGGGTGTAACCACCCACTACCCTGACCCTCCTAGAGGAGTGGTCATAGAGCTAGTCCCTCCCCATCTTCACTATAAGATACCAAGTATTGCCAATGCAATTCAGATTACCCTGGACGACGCTCTACAAAGAAGAATCCTGGCCCTTCGACATTCCACTATCTCTGGAAGTCTGAAGAATCTCCCTTGGAGTCAAGGAGTGACTCCCCTGCTTGGCAGGCACCTATAACTTCAATCAACGGTTGCAAACTTCACCGCTCCCGCCGGAGTCCGAAGTCCCTGCGTCCCCAGAAGTGGATTTCCTGACCTCTCGACGGCCATTTTGAGTCCCCAGCAAAGCTGTGGCATCTGGACCCCACGAGTGATGAGGAACGGCAATACCTGGGAACCGTGCACTGATTTCGAGTGCAAACCCTAAACAACGTTCTACGAACTTGTGCTTTGGACCATCTGTAGTCCAAGTCCCTAGCAGGTCTTGTTCCAAAACTCAGCGGCCTACCCCGTCCCGAGTGACCGTGGGCTCCTGTGAAACTTTTCCTGTGATGGCGTCTTCGCGGTTACTTGCCCGTTGGCTAGTGACTCACCCGAAGACTTTCGAACCAACTTCAAGGGCTCTCCTGGTTGCTCCGGGCCTGCCCTCACTTACCCTCGCTGGGTAAGTCCATCAGACCTTGCCGGTCTGCATCACCGACTATCTTCAGTCCACACGAGACTTGCAGTTGCCAAGGCTTGTTGGCTCCAATCCGGTTGCCGACACCGTCATCAGCTGCAGGCGTCATGGGACACTCCAAATCCAGCTGCTGGTCATCGTCGATGCCTCCTAGACCTCGTGAGCGAAGAGACAAATCACCATCGATGATTTGAAACGACGCGACATCTGTGGTCATCCATCCTGCTGGCCACCGGTCACTGGCAAGTGACTCTGAACACTGTCCCCTCAATTTTCAGATCCTCTTCATCTTCAATCCACCTTCGGATTCCAGCGGACACCTCTTCAGTCGTCACAAGCAGCAAGTCTTCATTGGTCCCCATTGAAAACAGCATCGCGACCCGACACCAAAAGACACCTATGCACCCGGCTTCCCTGGGTGAGGTAACTCCTGCACTCCGGTGCCCAAGTGTGTGTTGGCCCTCGAAATACTTACCCTGTAAGTGGCTTGCTTGTTGACTTCTTCGAAGTGCCCTAAAACTTTAAAATACAAACCGCGACTTGCTCCATTGTAACCTATAGGAAACCCGTGGCTGTGTTTAGACACTGCACGCGTCTCCCGTGGGCTTGTTACTTACCTGCTAACACTGCAGTAGTGAAGCCCCAGCGATTCCCAAGCCCTAGGCTTTGTCATTTTGCAAGTCGACTTTGTTAAACCATTTTCTTAGTATATGGTCTGGTACGCCCCTAGGGCTACAGCCATATTTGTGCTTAATTTATTGAGAACTGTTGATATTTGAATGTGTATCTGGGTTCTAATCTCATAAAGAGATTAGTAGAGTGTATCTAGAAATAAATACATATATATTTGATATATATACCTGTGTGGTGTCCTTTTCATTTGGTAATTCAAGAGATTATAAGGTAAAACAAGCTGCTTTACATTCCTCAGAGACTTAGCCTGAAGGCTGCTCTCCACAGCTACCACTAGGATAGCTTTCTTTAAAAGGTTGTCTTAAACCTATCTACCATAAGAGTCGAATTGGACTGGTGCAAGGTGGCCACTATAACTAGTGACCAGCATATGCCAGGCCAACTTCTCACACCCTCCCACACTCTAGTAGTGACATGCTTCATCACCAGGTTCACCCTGACTCCTAAAGGTCAGGGTGGGCTCAACCATATTCCAGGGAGCACTTAGAAGAATAGGCCAGGGGGTTAAAGATTAAAAATCCTCCTGAGACTCTCTTTAATAGTGGAGTATCAGGGGATATTAAAAAACAAGAAGGGTACTCAAGTATCTAATGGTCCTATAACCCTAATCATATTGCCAACATGTTTCAGCCACCAATTAATGGCCACTGAGGATCCAAGGCTTTCGCCAGGGCAAGCGTGAAGAAAATTCCCTCCCGGGTCGAAGGTAAATTAGTCCTGACGTGCAGATAGCTGCACCGCCGTACCCGGCCCTTGGATATACTTATCCTGGATCCAGAAGATCAGTTTTGATGTGTCTAACCCAACTTGGGCAGAGTACACACATCTCATAGGAGTGCAGAAAACTGGGTAGTCCTATAGTCAAACAGTCATCAAAGATCCTAGCCCCGCTTACATGCCTATTAGGGTCCACATCTACCGGTTCTTAGCAACGCTAGGACCCTGTTTTTCGCACTCCTATGAGACGTGTGTAGTCCGCCCAAGTTGGGTTGGACACACACATTGACAAGGTACGCTTATTTACAATAGATCAATAGCTATAACATTACAGAAAATTTGTAGTTGTAAAGCACACAGACACCTAAGTGTATCTTGGCACTGAATAGCAGATATTTATTGTTACCCAAATCAATGGTACACATTTTATCGACCTCAGAAGGATGAATGGACCCACCAGCATTTGAACCTGTGACCATGAGGTCAAACACAGGCCCCTACATTAGTCCACTATGCCACCAGACCCAGGCTATGAAAGAGCTTCAACCCTAAGCACCCTGCCCTTCTCCCCTCTGCTGCTGCATGCCTGCAGATGACTTTCTCCTAAACTGCCTGATAGAAACAGAAAAATTACTCAATAAGAGCATACCTTTCAATTCTCCTCTCAGGGTGACTTTATCTTTCTCCCAAAAACAGTGACATGTATCTAAAATTAAGAAAAACGTTGGGACTCCGGCATAGTCCTAAGAAAACTGGGAATGTCCGAAGAAATCCGGGATGTCTGATCACCCTACAGGTAATGCCTGTGTTCAACTTGCCAGAAGACGTTGTAACACCTGTGGAAAGTGTAGTGAACAGTTTCTTTAATACCTGTGTATACCACAGATAGCAATATATCAAGCTTGTGTGTCTAACTGTTGTGTGTTGCACAAACAAATGGTATGTTTAATGTCTATGTATAGTAACTCCATTTTATACACTAGCTAGCAATATGTGAGCCCGTTATGTCCGGTGTAATGCAAACAACGGTTATTTGTGAGAAAGTGTGAGAGTGAGTGTGTGTGTGAGAGAGAGAGAGTGTGTGTGTGTGTGAGTGTGAGTGTGTGTGTGTGACTCCATCTCGGCGCTTGTGCCAGCGCCTGTGTGAGCCCGTGTGTGTGTTCATCCGCATGTGTGTGTGCCCGCGAGTGTGCATGTGCGCTAGAGATCTGGAACAAATAATTTCCCTTTGTGATGTTTTTTAAAATTAATTTAGATGATGGACACACCTGAGCGACTTTCACTCCTTTGTCAAAAGCCATGTCACAGACAGTGTTTGACCACTTGAAAAGGTTGTTCTGCCTCCAATATGAAGAAAAGTTGGTCTAAGGCAACCGAGGGATTTCACAGCTACTTTGTGAGCGTTCACAGGAACCCAGCAAGAGTCCAGTGTGGAAGGCGGCTACACGTGTTTGGACAGGGGAGTTGTGGTCCATCGGGGTACACAGCAAGGCATTGTAAAATTCATCCAGGTTCCCTCGCTAGTCCAAGTGGCAAACAGTACCTGAAGTTTCCCAAGAGCAGGCAGCAGTTCCTCATTTGACTCCACTGTTGACTGTCAGCCTCAATCTTCTGGGGTCCAAGGTTACCACTGTTGCTGCTTTCTTGACTCAGAAGGTTGCTGATCTGGTAAATGACAACCTACTATCAGTCATTTCCTTTGTATGTACTGCTACCCGTGTGGCACTTGTTCACCCAAAAGCTGTCACAGGGTTTTGAGTGACCAAGACCTTGTTCAAGCTGTGGAGATAAGTAAAGGACTTCAGCGCTTTCTTCTAGACTGCCTTAGAATTCTGTAGCTGACAGGATAGGCAGGCTTCAGTGTCCTAGTAAACAAATCCTGGGGAGAGGCTGCGGCCTAATGTCTACCGCAGTCGACCTCAACGCTGGGGAACCGGATTCGAGCCTCAGCAGGAATGCTCATCATCCTGTGATTCTGTGCAAATAACTTAATCTCCCAGTGCCTAACAAAAAATTAATGTGTCCATTTGTAATGCAACTGGTGCTCATGTAAAGCGCTCTGATACCTTGGGTCAAGTTCGCGCAATATAAACCCCCCCCCCCCAAAAAAAAAAAATATATGTTTAGTACCTTATATCCAGGGCCAGGACCAATTGTTCTGCGGCAGTATTTTTGTATAATTATAGATCTGCCGCTTTTGCCACATAATCAATCATCTGCAGCATAATTTACAGATGTTAGCAAAACAACGTTTTTGTCTCTAGATCAAATGGTCCAAAAGTTGCTAACAATGCAGCATCACGTGTTGCTGCGGAGTGGGAGGCCCTTAGTATAAAGTTTGACCAGTCACTTTTCTGTTGCTTATTGCTATATTCGGGTCTTAAACTGGTGCTAAGGAGGAGCAACCAATGCCCAGTCAGTGTAAAAATGGCAAAATAATGAAGTAATACTATCACAAATGCAATGCATAATTTGCCTTTTCTTGCTGCATACTTTCTCAACCCTGCCGCATAATTTGGTCCTTCCTGCTGCATAATTCCAGTGGCGCAGCTTATAACACTAATCAAAAATAAGTAACTGAAGAATTTCATTTTTCTGGGCCTACACACTTGTAAAGCAGCAAAATATTTTGTTTCACACATTCCACCAGCCTTAGCCTTTCATAAAAGCTTACGTTTGTAGAGTTATCCTAATTCCTGGCAAAGGGCAAAAAAAAGTAATTATGTAGCAGCTAGTCAGAACACTGCCTCACCAACAAGGTGAAAGGTCAATGCATTCAATCAATGTTTCTTATTGGTTGCACATTTTTTTGACTAGCTTTTCCATGATATGCAGCTTGGATACGAATGCTCGTGGGTATGGCATCAGATCATGAGGTACTTGGATGTGGAGTTCCCTTATGGGGAAAAAACATATGCTTTTTAAGTCAACATTTCTGAAAAATAGAGTAGGGCTCCTGTTTGCACTCCCTTTTTTGTGGTTGGCGGGGGGGGGGCTCCAAATACCATCCCACAAGACTTGCCATCACGTGTTACACTTAATCAAGCACTTCAATCATGCATAGTTGTAAAAGGATCACGCTGCTGAAATGTTTCCAAAGTGGGGCGTATTCTGCCAGGGCTCAGACCAGGTAGTAAATTTCGCAATGCCATAGGTCTCGCATTTGTGAGAGTTTCAAGCTGTTGGCATTTACAATGCCAATAGCTCAAACTCTTGTAAATGCAATACCTATGGCACTGCAAACAAGCGCCCGCCATTTTCCCGGCTGCTTTGAAAGTGAAAGTGTGCACGGCGCTGAATGGAAGGAAAGCACGTCATGCCTGCAGTAGGACAAAATCCATTAAAGAAAATAGTGCTTACAGACGAATTAA